>NC_057838.1:70416500-71017000 GCF_910594005.1 Cervus elaphus
TCCAATAGAAGAGGCACCTCCCTGGTGGTCCAGGGTTAAGAATTCCCCTTCCAGTGCGGGGGTTGTGAGTTTGATCCCTGGTTGGGGAACTAAGACCCCACAAGCTGTGGGACAGCTGAGTTCATGTGCCACTACTAGAGAGAAGCCCGCGGACAGCAGCAAAAGTCTTGCATGCTGCAGCAAAGACCCGAGGCTGTCAAACAAATTCAGTTCAGCTCAGTTCAGTCGCTCAGTCGTGTCTGACTCTTCGAGACCCCATGGACCGCAGCACGCCAGGCCTCCCTGTCCATCACCAACTCCTGGAGTTTACTCAAACTCATGTCCATTGAGTCGGTGATGCCATCCAACCATCTCATACTCTGTCGTCCCCTTCTCCTCCTGCCTTCAATCTTTCCCGGCATCGGGGTCTTTTCCAGTGAGTCAGTTCTTCGCATCAGGTAGCCAAAGTATTGGAGTTTCAGCTTCAGCATCAGTCCTTCCAATGAACACCCAGGACTGATCTCTTTTAGGATGGACTGGTTGGATCTCCTTTCAGTCCAGGGGACTCTCAAGAGCCTCCTCCAACACCACAGTTCAAAAGCTTCAATTCTTCAGTGCTCAGCTTTCTTTACAGTTCAACTCTCACAGCCATACATGACTACTGGAAAAACCATAGCCTTGACTAGACAGGCCTTTGTTGAGAAAATAATGTCTTTGCTTTTTAATATATTGTCTGCTGCTGCTGCTGCTAAGTCGCTTCAGTCATGTCTGACTCTGTGCGACCCCATAGACGGCAGCCCACCAGGCTTCCCCGTCCTTGGGATTCTCCAGGCAAGAATACTGGAGTGGGTTGCCATTTCCTCCTCCAATGCATGAAAGTGAAAAGTGAAGTGAAGTTGCTCAAATATGCTGTCTAGGTTGGTCATAACTTTTCTTCCAAGGAGCAAGCGTCTTAATTTCATGGCTACAGTCACCATCTGCAGTGATTTTTGAGCCCCCAAAAATAAAGTCTCTGTTCCCCATCTGTTTGCCATGAAGTGATGGGACCAGATGCCATGATCTTAGTTTTCTGAATGTTGAGTTGTAAGCCAACTCTTTCACTCTCCTCTTTCACTTTCATCAAGAGGCTCTTTATTTCTTCTCTTTCTGCCATAAGCGTGGTGTAATCTGCATATCTGAGATTATTGACATTTCTCCTGGCAATCTTGATTCCAGCTTGTGCTTCATCCAGCCCAGTGTTTCTCATGATGTACTTTGCATATAAGTTAAATAAGCAGGGTGACAATATACAAATAAATTAATTAATTTTTAAAAATCCAATAGAGGAGATAAAAAGGAACACTGGAAAAAAGCTTGAGGAGTCTGGAAAGGAGGAATAATGGATCAGAAGGGACACATGGAAAACAAATAGCAAGGTGGGAGACTTAAACTCAGTCATATGGGAAACTTAAATGTAAATGGAATAAATCCCCAATGAAAAAGGCAGAGATTGTTAGATTTGATAGGAAACAAAGACTTAACTCTTTGTTAACAAAGCACTCTTTAAATATAAATACAAATATAGGGAGGTTAAAAGTAAAAGAATGTAAAGAGAAATTAAAGAAAGCTGATTCAGCCGTATTAACACATTGCTATTTTAATATAGCTGATGTAACTTTTCAACTTTAACAATATGATAGGCAGCTATTTCACCAGCAGAAGCAAGTTTATCTGGGGAGAGCAGAGAGATTGCTCTTCAGGATATGTGAACCAGGGTGAACTGTAGGCAAATCCAGAGAATAGGGAAGGGGAACTTGCTTTCACAGGGAAACGGGGAGGGGGGGGTTGGGAGGGGCTAGCCTAGGTACCCCGGGACCCCGTAACACAGTCAGCTATATAGGACTGCCCTGTAACAGGTTTATAATACTTGTCACACAAGTAATACATAGCAAACACAAGAAAGAACGGCGTTTTTAACCTCGCGGGACCGTGCCCTGAAAAGTACAGTCGTACAGCCCAGCAGCTGGCACAGGGGGCTGGCCTCCAGTGAGCAGCCAAGAAGAGTTACCACCTGGAGGAGGTGGGAGGTGGGAGGTGGTGGAGCTGCAGGGTCCTCTGCAACCGGGGACGGGGTTGGGCAGGCTGCAATGCCTGAGGTTGATGGCACAGGTTCCAGCTCCTTGCTGGAATCAGATACACATTGATACCTTTGAATGTTTGCAACTTGAACGTTTGTGCCATAGGGAACTCACTGTAACTGAAAAGACCGCAGGTTATCAGGTGATATTTGCTGTAATCAGGGTGCCTACTCTTTAATTTTATGCAATTGGGTATCTACTTCCCCAGAGGCATTTATGCACATGCAGCTATTGCAAAATAGTGTTACCACCTTGGCTGGTGAACGAAGTGACTGTCACTCCTGGAAGAACTCCTGGAAGTCCTGAGAAGGTGGTTACAGAGGCTTAATAGGATTGACCTGTGAGCGGCTCTGTTTGGTGGTGGTGGTTCAGTCGCTCAGTCGTGTCCGACTCTTCACAACCCCTTGGGCTGTGGCATGCCAGGCTTCCCTGTACCTCACCATTTCCCAGAGTTTGCCCAAGTTCATGTCCATTGAGTCAGTGATGCCATCCAGCCATCTCATCCTCTGCCATCCCCTTCTCCTCCTGCCCTCAATCTTTCCCAGCATCAGGGTCTTTTTCAGTGAGTCAGTTCTTCGCATCAGGTGGCCAAGCATTGGAGTTTCAGCCTCAGCATCAGTCCTTCCAAAGAGGCATGGCTCACAGCCTCACTGAGTCACGCGAGCCCCTTCCGTGCGACAAGGCAGTGCGCTGTGAGGCGTCTGTTGGGTTTTGCCCGGAGCAGAGGACACGGCAGGGCGCGGTGCTCTGCGTTCTCCAGCGGGCAAGGCAGTAAGTTTTCCAGGCGTGAGGGCCGTCCCCACACTCCCGCCTGTGAAGGCCTAACTGGGGGACATACCCCAGCCCTCCCACAAGTGATCCTGTCTGTGGAATTCTGGCACAGACGCTGAGCAATACTTACCTGACTTTTGTCAGATAGTCAAGATCTTGTTTTCCCATCTCAGGGCAGGGTCAAATTGAAGCAAGTAATAAGTCTAGGTGGGCTTAGCTCCCTGGCTGTATAAAACGGACCTGTGGGGTAACCTGGACTCCCCACAGCGTCTGAAACTCCTATGAGGTCACTTACAGGGTGAACCAGAGGGCCATTGGTGTCCTGGATGGACTGAGGTTTCTGACGGCTAATCTGGCAGTCAGGTTTTTGCAAGGGGTTGGGCCATGTGGAAGGGAACTAGTCTCTCTGTGGAGGTGAGGAGGATGTAGGTGAGAGGCAGTGTGGGCAGCACGGTCTTCAGGCCTCGTCTGACGTCTTGGGAAAGGTGTCGGCCTCTGACGCCCTCTGCTCCAGGTCTCGGGGCTCTGTCTTCAGGCTGCTGGGCGGCGAGCAGGTCCCCGTGGGGCTCAGCGCCTTCTGTAGCTGCAGTTCGTGGGTCCGGGAGTCCCCTCCCTGGAGGGGACGGCACAGAACTTAGTCAACGGCACCTGGTGGGGCCCTTCCAACAGGGCCCCTTTTGGATTTGTAGGTTGTAGGTGTGATGTTAATATTAGTTTTCATTTCACTGTGCAAAGAGTGCTCCACGTGGTTATTTTTGCTATTTTTTATTTTAAAAATCTGTTTTATGTTTGTACGCACTGCTATATTTGTGTATTTATTTTTTAATTTATTTTAGGCTATGTTGGGGCTTGGGTGCTGTGTGTGAGCCCTCTCTGGTTGCGGTGAGTGGGCTTCTCATTGTGGTAGCTTCTCTCCTGTGGAGCACAGGCTCTCGGCCCATCGCTGAGCCTGACTTTCACCCACAAGCACGTGAATCAACCGATACAAATCTGAAAAGCCCAGCGAGGGGGTCTGAATGACCCCCTTAAATTCATCAGCGCATCTGTGGGGGGGTCTTCCGGTGCTTTTGGAAAATCCTGAGCCACGGCTCGCACTTTTGGCCACAGCTCGGTCCAGCTCAAGAGGCTGACAGACTTCAGGGCGATGCTTGAAAGAAGCTTCTCAGGGAGATAAAGTGGGGTTGAACATGTGACACCTGACATGCACAGAACAGAGGCCTGTGCTTTCTTTGTCCTTTTCATGGCGGCGGTAGGGGTGAGCTTTTGAGAAGGTGCCACTTATTGTAAGAGCATATATCTGCCCCTTAGAGAATTTCTGTAGAATTCAATTCCATTATTTAAAGTAGTTTTTGTGCCAACCACCCCAGCCTGAAGCTCGACACAGTAACTAGACTAGCTATTGTACAACTATCTTTAAGACAACTTTGTCAGCTGCTTTACTTTAAAAAGGTTATTTTTAAATCCCGTTCTTTTGACTACTCTAAAGACTGTATGTTTCCAAGAATCCTTTGAAAAACTTCAGTTGTGATGCTCACAATTTTTTTCTATAATAGATCATTTTGGTGATTAGCTTTGTCCCCTTTGACAGAAAACACATCAGTGAATTCCTAAGGATCAGTGGGGAGTTTGTTGCATAGGGTTTTAGGTAGGGGGGCTACAGAGGAAATCAGTCCTGCATATTCATTGGAAGGACTGATGCTGAAGCTGAAGCTCCAATACTTTGGCCCCCTGATGCGAAGAACTGACTCACTGGAAAAGACCCTGATGCTGGGAAAGATTGAAGACAGGAGGAGAAGGGGACGACAGAGGATGAGATGGTTGGATGGCATCACCGACTCGATGCACATGAGTTTGAGTAAGCTCCAGGAGATGGTGATGGACAGGGAGGCCTGACGTGGTGTAGTCTGTGGAGTTGCAAAGAGTCAGACACGACTGAGTGACTGAACTGAACTGCAGAGCTGTTTGACCTGAGATTGTGGTGGTGATCGCATTTGTCAGACTTCACAGAGAGTTTTACTGAATCTAAATTCTACTTCAGTAAACGTGACCTTAAAACCTTAGAGAAGACAAACTAACAACAGTTTGCAATGCAGTCTTACTGCAAATATGAAGAATCGGAGGTTTATTTGGAAATTCAGATGGTTTAACCTTAAAATGGCAGGTTCTAATGGATTCAGAAGGGCAGAGAGCGAGGGTGGGCTCAGGGGGGTGGGTTGGAGTCGGGGGGTTTGTGAAGAACTCTCCTAGGGTGGGTGCAGGGCGGAGGGGAACAGGAAGTTGGTGTTGGGGTGGGCTGGTGGCTGCCTGGCGGAGTCTGGGGCGAGAGGAAGACACATGGGGTGGTGCCCGGGACAGAGGGGTCGGGGGAGGGGACACAAGGAGCGTGGGGGTTCAAACGCCGCTTTGCTCTTTTCTAGTTTTTTTAATAATTTTGCACACGTGTGCATTTATTCTTGGCTGTGCTGGGTCATCACTGCGGCGTGGGCTTTCCTCTAGTGGCAGTGAGTGGGGGCTGCTCTCAGCTGCGGCGCGCGGGCCCAGGGTGTGCAGACTTCAGGGGCTGTGGCTCCCGGATCCCGGGCACAGGCCCAATCCTTGTGGCCCTCGGGCTTTGTCGCTCCGCGGCACGTGGGATCTTCCCGGACCAAGGATCGAACCCGTGTCTCTTGCCCTGGCAGGCAGGTTCTTTACCACGAAGCCACCAGGGAAGCCCTCTCTTCTAGTTTTTCAGTTATTTGGGCCAATTTAGTAACAGAATCTTGCAAAGAGGCCATTTTAGAGTTTCGTGCGCATTTGGAAGCCTCCAGATACCAGTGAAGAAAAATACCCCATTCATGTTATTTAATTTTCGAGTCCTTCAATTTAATCTTAAGAAAAGCAGCTCTGGGAAGATTAAAAGTTCCCCATAATGGCCTTTATAATCCTGGATTACTTTTAGTTTGTTTGGCTGACTTAGTTAAAGGCCTGTGGGTGGGTGGGTTGGTGGGAGGATGTCCATAATTTTAAAACATAAAACAGGCCAGATCCCCAGAAGGAGGGCTGCCTCAGACCATTTAGATTACTGGGATCCTGTTTTCCTAAGTTCTCCTGAAAACTCATGTTGCTAGAGGCCTAGCCCAGACGCTGAAAGGGATATAGAAACAAGAAACAAGTGACTGGATCCCAGTTAGCTCAGTCCCCAAAAGAGAGCCTCGATTTCATGCACTTTGCTTTTTTTCTTTAATGTTTTAATTAAAAAATAAGAAAATTGTTTTGCTTGTAATGCCTTTATTTTTTATTTTACTTTGGAGCATAGTTGATTTGGGCTTCTCTAGTGGCTCAGATGATAAAGACTCTGCCTGCAATTCGGGAGACCTGGGTTTGATCCCTGAGTAAGGAAGATCCCCTGGGGAAGGGCAGGGCAACCCACTTCAGTACTCTTGCCTGGAGAATCCCGTGGACGGAGGAGCCTGCCGGTCTAAAGTCCACGGGGTTGCAAGGGGTCAGACAGGACTGAAGGACTCACACTTTCTTTCGTAATTGATTTGCAATGTTGTGTTAGTTTCAGGTGGATAAGACTGTTCGGTTACACATACGCATATCTCTTCTTTTTCTCCGATTTTTTTCCGATATAGGTTGTTATAGAATATTGAGTAGCGTTCCCTGTGTTATGTCATAGGTCCTTGTTGACTGACCATTTCATTTATCACAGTGTGTGATGTTAATCCCAACCTCCTAATTTATTCCTCCCCGCCACCTTCCCTCTTTGGTCGCCACAACTTCATTCTCTAAGTCTGTGAGTCTCTTTCTGTTTTGTAAATAAGCTCATCTGTATCATCTTTTTAAAAAAATTTTTTTTTAAATTTTTATTTTTAATCGAAGGATGATTGCAATGCCGTGTTGGTTTCCGCCATCCGCCCACCTGGATCGGCCGTCGGTAACGTATGTCCGCGCCCTCTTGAGCCTCCCTCCCACCTCCCACCCCGTTTGAGTTCCCCGAGCCTCACAGCGGATTCCCCCCGGCTGTCTAGTGTCCACATGGTGTCGTGTAAGTTTCCACGTCGCTCTCTCCGTCTGTCCCACCCTCGCCTCCTCACCCCACCCCTTCCGTGTCCGTAAGTCTGTTCTCTGTGTCCGCGTCTCCATTGCTGCCTGCAAATAGGTTCATCACGACCATCCTTCTGGATTCCATGTATGTGGGTTAAGATACGGTGTTTGTTTTTCTCTTTCTGACTTACTTCACTGTGTATAATAGGCTGTAGGTTGATCCACCTCATTAGCACTGACTCAAATGCACTCCTTGTATCATATTTTTAGATTCCATATATAAGTGATGACATATATTTGTCTCTGTCTGACTGACTTCACTTGGTATGATAATCTCTAGATCCATCCATGTCGCTGCAAATGGCGTGATTTCGTTCTTGTTTATGGCAGAGCAGTGTTCCATTGTGTGTGTGTGTGAGTGCACACACCACGTCTTCCTTATCTGTTCCTCTGTTGGTGGACATTTCGGGTGCGTCCATGTCTTGGATACTGTAAGAAGTGCCGCACTGAACATTGGCGTGCGTGTATCTTTTCTGAACTATGGTTTTCTCTGAATATATGTCCAGGAGTGGGATTGCTGGATTGTATGGTAGCTCTATTTTTAGTTAGTTTTTTTCTTTTTTTTAAAGAAACTGCATACTGTTCTCCATAGTGGCTAAATCAATTTCTATTCCCACCAACAGTCTAGGAGGGTTCCCTTTTATCCAGATCCTCTCTAGCATTTATCGCTTCTAGACTTTTTAATGATGGCATTCTGACCAGTGTGATGTAATACCTCACTGCAGTTTTAATTTGCAATTCAAATTAAAATTGCAAATTTAACTTGCAATTAATTTAATTTTAATTTCTCTGGTAATTAGTAAAGTTGAGCATCTTTTCATGTGCTTTTTGGCCATCTGCATGTTTTCTTTGGAGAAATGTCTATTTAGATCTTCCGCCCATTTTTGATTGGATTGTTTGTGGGTTTTCTTTGTTTTTGATACTGAGCTGCTTGAGCCATTTTATATTTTGGAAATCAATCCCTTGTTGGTTACTTTGTGAATAATTTCTCCCATTTTGTGGGGCTATCTTTTAATTTATGGTTTTCTTTGCTTCCAAAAGCTTTTAAGTTTAATTAGGCCCCATTTGTTTACTTTTGTTTTTATTTTCATTACTGTAGAGGTGAAGTCAAAGTCGCTCAGTCGTGTCTGACTCTGCGGCCCCATGGACTATACAGTCCATGGAATTCTCTTTCCCTTCTCCAGGGGAATCTTCCCAACCCAAGGATTGAACCCAGGTCTCCCTCATTGCAGGCAGATTCTTTACCAGCTGAGTCACAAGGGAATGCATCCAAAAAGATGTTGCTATGATTTATGTAAAAGAGTGTTCTGCCTATGTTTTCTTCCAAGAGTTTTATACTGTCCATCTTATATTTAGGCCTCTAATCCATTTTGAGTTCATTTCTGTGTATGGTGGTAAAGAATGTTCTAATTTTGGGAATTGACAGCAGTCCAGCGTTCAGGACACCACACTCCCATTGCAGGGGGCACAGATCAATGCCTGATTAGGGAACTAAGACCGTACAAGGCTCGTGCCATGGCCAAACCAAATAAAAGTTCTACTTTCATTTTTTTTTTACATGTAGCTGTCCAGTTTTCTAATTGAGAATGATATTTGCTGTGGGTTTGTCATATATGGCATTTATTATGTTGAAGTAGGTTCCCCTATGCCAAATTTCTGGAGATTTTATCATAGATGGGTATTGAGTTTTGTCAAAAGTTTTTTCTGCATCTATTGAGAGAATTGTACAGTTCTTATTCTTCCACGTGTTGACGTGGTATGTCACATCACATTGGTTGATGTACGTATATGGAAAAATCCTTGCCTGCCTGGGATAAATCCCACTCAATCCTGGTGTGCGATCCTTTTACTGTACTGTTGAATACGAATTGTTAGTATTTTGTTGAGGATTTTTGCGTCTGTGTTCATTGGTGATATATTGGCCTGTAATTTTCTTTTTTGTGGTATCTTTGTATGGTTTTTATATCAGGGTGATGGTGGTCTGAAAGAATGAGTTTGGGAGTTTCCCTTCCTCTGCAATCTTTGAAGAGTTTCAGAAGGATAGGTGTTAACTCCTCTCTAATGTTTGATAGAATTCACCTGTGAGGCCATCGGGCCCTGGACTTTTGTTTGTTGGAGGTTCTTAAATCATAGCTTTAATTTCAGTACTTGTAACTGGTCTGTTCATATTTTCTGTTTCTTCCTGGTTCAGTCTGGGAAGATGGTACCTTTAAGAGTCTGTTCCTTTCTTCCAGGTTGTCCATTTTATCGGCATGTGGTTGCTTTTAGTGGTCTCTTATCCTCTGTATTTCTGTGCTGTCCCTTGTAAATTCCCTTTTTGATTTCTACTTTTATTATTTGAGCCATTTCCCTCTTTTTTCCTTGATGAGTCTGGCTAAAGGTTTATCAATTTGGTTGTCATTTCAGAGAACCAGCGTTTAGTTTCATTGATCTTTTCTATCATTTTTTTCGTCTCTACTTCACTTATTTCTGCTCTCATCTTTATGATCTCTTTCCTTCTACTAACTTTGAGTTTTGTTCTGCTTTCTCTAGCTGCTTTAGGTGTAAGTTTAGATTGTTTATTTGAAGTTTTTCTTGTTTCCTGAAGTAAGTTTGTATTGCTAAAAACTTCCCTCTTAGAACTGCTTTTGCTACATCTGAAAGGTCTTGAATTGTGTTTTCATTTATCTCTAGGCACTTTTTGATTTCCTCTTGCATTTTTTCACAAAAGCATGCTACAGAATAGTTTAGAGTCTAAAAATTAAAGGCCAACTGTTAACACAGGATTTCTTCTTGACCTGCAGTATAAGTCATTTCAAAAGAGGTAGAAAAAGGCCAGGGGCTACAAACTGTATAATCTTCAGCAAACTGTACGATCTAGTCTCTTTATTGGCAGCATGCAGACAGTAGTTCCCGTCTCTTGGAGCTGTTATGAGGCAAAGGCCCTGAAATCTCCTAGGACAGGCGCTGGCAGCTGATCAGAGCTATGGAAGACCTACTGCCCTTACTCCGGAAGGAAGCTGTTAGCCCTGCGTCTTCTGAGACCGCCCCCCGTTCTTACGGTGGCCGCATTCAGCTCAGTACTGAACCGAGGCCGTGGAAGTAAAGATCTGAAGAAGCTGACTCCCAGACTTAGCCAGCGACCTTACCGTTGCTGGGGCGAAGGAGGGGGAAGGGATTGTTCGGGGGGTCGTTGGGATGGACATGTACACACTGCCGTATTTAAAACGGAAACCAACAAGGACCTACTGTATAGCACAGGAAACTCTGGTTAGTGTTATGTGGCAGCCTGGACGGGAGGCAGGCTTAGGTGAGAATGGATGCACGTGTGGGCTTCCCTGGTAGCTGAGACAGTGAAGAATCTGCCTGGAGTGCAGGAGAGCTGGGGTCGATCCCTGGGGATATATGCGTGTGTTTATACATATTTTTATATATATAGTTGTATATATAAAGTAATATATGTTATTTATATATAATATGATTATATATTATTTTTATATATTATACATAAATAATATATAATATGATTATATATTATTTCTATATGATGTAATATATAAAATATAACATTATATTATAAAAATATAACATTATATTTTATATATTATAAAAATATATTATATTATATTATATTATATATAAATATATATAAGTATAGTGTAAATATAATATAATATGATAATATAAATATATAATATTTATATATAATATAATATAAATATATAACATAAAATTTATAATATAAGTTTATATAATGTTATATTAAAATTTATTAAATTATATATTATATGAATATATTTTATACATTATATAAATTATGTATATAATATTTATATAATTTATATAACTTATTTAAATGTATATTTAAAATATATATTTAATATATTTATTTAATATGCAATAAAACAATATATAAATAATAATGTATAATAAATGTATATTATATAATATATAAAATAATATATTATATATTATTATATAATATCATTATATAATATATTGTTATATTAATATAACCATTGTGTGTTAAATATAATATATGATATTATATATTATTATATTAATATATTAATTATTTATATAATATATATAATTAATTATTTTATATATATATTTCCATTTATTTTTAATAGTTGGAGGCTAATTACTTTACAGTACTGTAGTGGTTTTTGCCATACATTGACATGAATCAGCCATGGATTTACATGTGTTCCCCATCCTGAACCCGCCTCCCACCTCCCTCCCCATCCCATCCCTCTGGGTCATCCCAGTGCACCAGCCCCGAACACTTGTCTCATGCATCCAACCTGGACTGGTGATCTGTTTCACATTATATTATATATATATAATATATATAATTATATATAATATATCATAATTACAATGTGTTTATAAATATTATTTTAATTACAATATATTTGTATATTATATATATAATATGTGTGTATATATTATAATAATTATGATATATTATATACAATATATTTATAATGGATATTATATAATATATAATAAAATATATGATTACATACAATAACATATAATGTATAACAACATACGCTACATAATATAACATATAATCTATAACAATATACACCACATAACACATAATGTGAATTTATACACAGCTGCACCCATCTTCTGTTCACCTTAAACTGTCACAACATTGTTCATCAGCTATATCCCAATACAAAGTAAAAAGTTGAAAAACTGAAACATAAGAGGCCTGTTCAAATCACAAGAAAAGAAAGTAATGTGAGCATTTACCAGAAGCATCAATAAACGTGCTTTGTAAGGCAGGCTCCGAGTGCTGGTCAATTCCCCCTGCAGGTTCAGTGTTCCTCCTCGTTTCTGCTGAGGTTGGATCGAGGTCAGGGTGTGGTGGAGATGCTCCGACGCCCTGGTGGGGCTGCCCTTCAGCTCTGAAGGTTCTGTGAATGCATGTTCATCAAGGCGCTCACGGTTACCTGGGTCAGCCTGCAGGAATCGAATTCCTCAGAGACTGGTGTGTACGTCAGTAATCTCCAATGGGGTCTACACCTTCCCAGGGAGTGACACCCTGTTTCTGGTCTCAAAACCCCTGAGAAAACTGAAGGAGGGATCCAGAGTTGTCTGGCAAGCTGAGGGTCAGGGTAATTAGAGGTGAATCACCTCCTGAGGGCTGAGACTTGTGTGGGTTTCGTTCAGCCTGACATCCAGACCCCGAGCCCTGCCGGGGTATCAGAGGTGCTCATCCAGGGCGTTGTTTTCATTGGCGTGTGATTGTTTGACAGAGTTGTGTTAGTTCCTGCTGTCACGAGGGGTCAGCTGCTCTTGTGCATAATTCCCTCCCGCTCGGGTCTCCCCCCCGCCGCATCCCCGTCCCCTGCCTCTGGGTCATCACAGGGCATCGAGCTGCGCTTCCTGTGCTATCGGCAGCTTCCCACTAGCTGGCTATTTTTACACGTGGTGGTTTACACACATCACTGCTCCTCTCGCAGTTCGTCCCCCTCTCCTCCCCCAGCTGGGTCCACACGCCTGCTCTCTACGCCTGCATCTCTATTGCTGCCCTGAAAATGGGTTCATTGGCACCAGTTTTCTAGATTCCAAATGTATGCATAAATAAGCAGTACTGGTTTTCTTCTTTCTGACTTTACTTCCCTCTGTATGACAGACTCTAGGTTCATCTGCGCCTCTGCAAGTGAGTCAGTTTCATTCATTTTTTATGGCTGAGTAGTATTCCTGTGTGTGTGTGTACCACATCTTCTTTATACCTTCATCTGTTGATGGACATCTAGGTTGCTTCCAAGTCCTGGCTGTTGTGAATAGTGCTGCAATGGACACTGAGGGTCCATGTGTCCTTTTGAATTACAGTTTTCTCAGAGTAAATGCCCAGTAGTGGGATTGCTGGGTCATCATCCAATATTTTTATAACAAATGAGGGAGTGGAAGGTCAGTATTGATTATGGCGGCTCATTCAGGCCAGCGGCATGCAGCTTAAACGCCACTTCCTTGGCCCCACCAAGACATGTAGGTTCAGTAAACACCTCTTGTATTGGGATGAGGTTTGATTAAGCAACAGAAGTAGCAGTGGTTTATGTAAGATAGAAATTCGTTTCATGTGTAAGAAGTTTGAATGTGGGCAGTGTAGAGCTTGTAGAATATTCCGCACCAAGGGCCCTGTTACATTTTATCTCGTTCAGCTGTGATAAGGCGGCTTCCATTTGCAAGATCACCCCGTGGTCTAGGATGACTGCTGGAGTTCCAGCCATTATGTCTGCTTTCCAGCCAGGAGGAAGGGCAAACGTGAGTCATGTGTGAGATATCTTCCTGGAGGCTGTAGCGTGACACCTCCATTTACATCTGGTTGCCAAAATATAGGCACCCATTTTGATATGCAGCTGTATCTTTCTGTCTGAGAGATAGGAAAATTCGTTTTCTGTCCTGGGCAGTCTTGTGCTGAGAGATGGAGTGTGCATTGAGATGAGAAAGGAAGAGGGGACGCATGAAGGGACACACCCCATGGTCACCACACTCAGGAACCGACATCTTCAACCAGCGGCCTCGGTGGATCCAGTAATTGCAACTCAGAGAAAAGGCAGAGTTCTTCTTCATGGGGCCCATGCTCCTCTCTCATTGCAGTGATTCAGTAAAACGCTCATCCTTGCTTCCCTTGCTGAAGGACCTTCCAGTTTATCTGGCTTGTGCTAAAACTCCCTGCATGGTACTGTCTGACTTCAGTCATCCCTTGAGTGTCGGACGTGGGCCAGATTTTGACACCTGGCCCACCGCATAATGGTAAAGAGTCCACCTGCCAATGCAGGTTCGATCCCTGGGTCTGGAAGATCCCCTGGAGAAGCAAATGGCAACCCCCCTCCAGTGTTCTTGCCTGGGCAATCCCATGGAGAGAGGGGCCTGGTGGGCTACCGTCCATGAGGTTGCAAAGAGCCGGACACGACGGAGCGACCGCACACACAGGCGCACTAGAGGCTCACAAGCAGGCGGGCAGGGGGATGCCACCCGAGAACCTCGTGGCTACGGCTTCATGATCAGAGGGAAAGTGGGAGGGGGAGGAGCCCACTCTCTTCCCCATTTTCGGAAGAAAGTCACGTTACTGTCATCAGCTCCTCCTCTGGCTCGGGCGGTGGAGTTTTCTAGTCCCTACGTGGTCAAGCCCGGACTATCATGGCACAATGGAAATATTATTTCAGATCTCAGTACAATGAGGGTCTTTCCTTGGAAACGTGACCTTTCCATAAATTACTGTTTCTTTGATGTGTTCAGAGGGCGTGTCCTAGGGATCATGAACTTATTGAGCTCCCTGGGCAGGATGTGAGTCTCAGGCCATGATCGTGTTATTGTTTGGGGGCATGTTTTGTGTTTCTGTCGTGTGATTTTTGTTACTAAGCGGCCTGCTTGGTTTAGCCTGATTTTTCCAGTAATCAGTAATTTACAGGGGTCTCCTATGTTATTTCTGCTTATAATCTGCTAGTGGGATTAACTATTTAATTACATACTTTGTCCCTATCAACCCTGTCTGCAGATTTTTTTTTTTTCAGACTTTAAACTTTTTATTTTATTTTGTATTGGGACACAGCCAGTTAACAATATTGTAGTGGTTTCAGGTGAACAACCAGACATACACATGTTTCCATTCTCCCCCAAACTCCCCTCCCTTCCAGGCAGACACATAACCTCCAGCAGCGTTCCCTGTGCGGTATGGTAGCGCCTTGTTGGTTACCCATTTTGAATACAGCAGAGTGTGCGTGACCTTCCCAAACTCCCCAACCATCCCTTGCCCCGGCAGCCGTAAGTTTGTTTTCTAAGTCTGTGAGTACTGACTGCGGGTGGATTTGAGCCACTGGGCTCGTGTGGCCAGACTGGACGCTCCCCCGACTGGCGCGTGGGTCCAGGTGACTGTCCGCCGGGCGCAACCTCACTGCAGCTTTGTTCTTCCCTGGCCTTGTCCCAGGTCCGTCCATGTGGTGAGTTACTTAGGTTAAGTGTTAGTGACGTCCACAGTTCTCCTGGGGGTGCTGGAGCTGAACCTTCCTCTTTTCTTCTGGATCAGAGTGAGGAAGGCTGTTTAGCCCTGGGAAGGTTTTGGCCATCGCCTTGGCGCCCTGGGGGAAAATGGTTTGCCTTAGGAAATGGTTGATGCCATGGAAGACAGAGCAGAGAGATGAAAGGGCTCTAGAGGAGACCACAGCGTCCAAGAAAGTGATACTTAATGGCCAGGGGAGAGCTTTAGATAACATTTTCTTTACAAATGACCAACCCAGACAGCATATTAAAAAGCAGAGACATTACTTTGCCTACAAAGGTCTGTCTAGTCAAGGCTATGGTATGGATGTGAGAGTTGGACCATAAAGAAAGCTGAATACCGAAGAATTGATACTTCTGAACTGTGGTGTTGGAGAAGACTCTTGAGAGTCACTTGGACTGCAAGGAGATCCAACCAGTCCATCCTAAAGGAAACCAGTCCTGAATATACATTGGAAGGACTGATGCTGAAGCTGAAATTCCAATGCTTTGGCCACTTGATGGGGAGAGCTGACTCATTAGAAAAGACCCTGATGCTGGGAAAGATTGAAGGTGGGAGGAGAAGGGGATGACAGAGGATGAGATGGTTGGATGGCATCACTGACTTGATGGACATGAGTTTGAGTAAGCTTCACGAGTTGCTGATGGACAGGGAAGCCTGGCATGCTGCAGTCCATGGAGTCACAAAGAGCCGGACGTGACTGAGCGACTGAACTGAACTGAACTGATGTGAAAAACATTGAATTTCATCATTCACAGCAATTCCACTCCTGAGACATCCTTGCCTCTGTGCAGCAGAAACCTTGTAGAAGAAAGTACATGGTGGCATTGTTCACAACAACAAAAAACCCATAAGTAACCCAAATGTCCATCAACAGGAAATGCATAGTAAATTGCATTCTATTCAGGATGGAATATTACACAGCAGTGGAAATGAGGGGACCATTGCCAAATGCAGCAGCGTGGATGAATCTTAGAATCATAATATTGAGTGAAAAGGCAAGTCACAATATAATGACTCTTGCAACAACAGGAAAATTATATGACATATGGTTTAGGGAGATACATATAAATGATAAAATGACTTTTTTTTAAGTGAGGAAATGAACAGTGGATGTGGACAAGGTGAAATAGTTACACTTTTCTCTATTCCTCCTGATAATTATAACTAAAAACCCTGAATGTTGTTTATAAAACAAAGATGAGAAGAGTCTGAAAGGTGGAGAGGGGAAAGCAGACCATCCAGGGACCCTGGGGCCTGGGGAACGACACGGCAGTGAGTTCTCTGGGTTTTCCTTCTGCCTCATATGCCCTGAAAACAGTGCTGGAGAAGATGAGAACCTGGAGACACCAATGAGAACAGACACCCGTCCAAAACTAAACCTTGATAAAATCCTCTTTAGACGACTGACCAAGAAAAGCACAGCTTAGCTAGACAGAAAACTCTCAGGTAATAACCATTCTACCGTCGAACACCCTAGAGAAAGCATGGTCCCACTTCTACCTCATAACAAAGGCTCACTGGAGAGCCTGGACTTCTACTCTGGCTCAGCTGTTACGAGATGACATCCTTCCCAACTGGGGGGCATCAGAGAAGGCTGAGTGGGGAGCCAGGACCTACACCCAGCGGTAATAAGCCCCTCTCCCCGCAGCATTAAGAGGAGCCACACAACCATCACTACTAGGGTGTCCCTGTCTCCCTGGCCAGGGAGGATCGGTGGGGGTCTGAGTGAGTGAGTGCTCAGTCGTGTCTGACTCTCTGGGACCCTATGGACTGTAGCCCGCCAGGCTTCTCTGTCCATGGAATTCTCCAGGCAAGAATACTGGAGTGGGTTGCCATTTCCAGATCCAGGATTCTTCTCCCGACCCAGAAGCTGAACCCACGTTGCCTGCATTGCAGACAGCTTCTGCCACAGAGCCACTGGGAAGCCCCCCTTGGCGGTCTAGTTGGGAGCCTAACCCCTCCCCCTGCTCAGCAGTGACGAGGTCTTCCCCCACACTGGCGGGGTCAGCAGAGGCTGAGTGCGGCACTTGCTATAAGAAGGATACATCCTCAATCCCTCACCAGCAGCAGGGGAGGCTTCCTGCAAACAGAAGAGCGAAATAAGATCCAGACGCTCATTACATAACATGCAAAATGTCCAGGACACAATAAAAAGTCATGAATCATTCCAAGAACCAGGAAAATATCAACTTGAATGACCAAGGACAATCAACAGACAGGAGGACCAAAATAGTACAAATATTGCAATCATCTGCAATGGGTTTAAGTCGGCCGTCATAAAAAATGCTTCAGTAAGCAGTTGAAAATGTGCTTGAAGCAAGTGAGAGCATAGACAGTCTCAGCAGCATGTAGAAGGCACATACAGCAAGTGAAAAACTCAGAGCTGCAAAATATAATAACAAAAACCAGTGAACGGGCTAAATAGGGAAGGAGGAGACAAAGGAAAGAGTCTGTACACTTGGAGCTACAGGGAGAGGAGTTACCCAGTCTGGAAAGTAGAGAGAACAGACTGAAAAAATGTACAGGACTCTGGGACACCCGGAAGATAATCCTAAAAGATCTAACAGTTGGATCTTTGACGTTCCAGAAGGAAAGGAGGAAGAAGATGGGCCTGAAGAAGTACTCGAAGAAAAATGGCTCAAAAATTTCCTAATTTGGCAAAATGCATCAACCTACAGATTCAAGAAGCTGAGGAAACCCCAAACAGAATAAACCCAAAGAAATCCATGCCAAGATGCATGGTTTGTGTGTGTCTGAAATAAAGCCCTGGAAACTAAAAATTAAAAATCTTGAAAGCAATGAGAGATAAATGACACCTTATCTATGTGGGAAAAATAATCTGAAAGTGAATTTCCCGAAAAACCATGATGATCCAAAAAGAAAAAAAAAAAAAAAAACCCATCAATACTGAATTCTATATCCAACAAACATCTTTCAGGGAAATTAAGATATTTTCAGGTGAAGGAAAACTAAGAGAATACGTATGTTGCCAACTGAAAAAATAACTGGAGAGACTAGAGAGACTTCTTGAAAAGGAAAGGATAAAAGAAGGAAACTGGGGATAGGAGGGCAGAGAAAACGAAAGAAGGTTCAAAATAAGGGTGGATGCCGTAGATTTTCCTTCTCCTTTCCTTTCAGCTTTTTTTCCCCATTTTATTCATTTGCTTTAATTGGAGTATAATTGCTTTACAACCTGTGTTGGTTTCTGCTGTAGACACAGCGGGAGTCAGCCGTGTGCACACAGATCCCTTCCTCTTGAGCCTCACTCCCACCCTCTCCTCTTCTCCTTTTTAGTTTCCCAAATTATGTCTGATGACTGGAAGAAAAATTAAAACCGTGTTTGATGTGATTCTCCAGTTTTGTAGAGTGTATACAATATGCAAAACGGTCACGAACGGGGAATATAAGCAAGGCTGGGTTTCTACAGCTCACTCGAACAAGTCAAATGTCAACACTATAGACTGTGATAGCTTATGTGTATAATTTAATACAACCAGCAAAAAACTGATGCAAAGTGATGCACTTAAAATAGTCTAGGTAGGGAACTCCTTGGCAGTCCATTGGGTAGGATTGGTGCTCTTGCTGCTGAGGGCCTGAGTTCAGTCCCTGGTTGGGGAACTCAGATCCCGTAGGCCCTGTGGTATGGCCAAAAAAAAAAATTGTATTGATACATTTAAATGGAATTCTGGAAAACATCAGTAAGTCAGGGAAAAGAAGGTAAAAATGCAGAGGAAACCAACAGAAAACATTTCTCTGCCCCAGTTCCAGACTTAATCCACGCTGTGCCAAAATTCAAATGGAGATGGTGTAAACACAGAAATTAACAGAGACGGACAAAGTAGATAAATACATACCCAACTATATATTGCATATAAGAACTTCACCTTGAATATAAGGATGTATATAGGTTAAAAGTAATTAAAGCCTGGAAAAGCATACCACGCAAATATTAATCAAAAGAAAGCAAGAGTGTCTGTGCTGATACCAGATAAAGCAGACCTCAGAACAACCATGAGAGATTACCAGAGCCAGACAAGGACTTTACGTAACTCATCAAGAAGAAAGAGCAATCCTGAACGTGTCTGTACACCAAAGCTAGAGTTGCAAAACACGGGAGGCAAAGACCGCATGGGACTGAGAGTGGCGCGGCTGGTTCTTCTCTGTGCGGCGTGGGTGAGGACGCCCGAGGTTTTGAAGGATGTTTCGTGCTGAAATCTCAGAGCCAGACCTGGGAGGCGGCTCTGGTTCACGTGTGAGTGGGAGCCCCTGAGCTGGGAATCCCACACGTGCTGCTCAGGGGGAGGAGCTGCACGCTCACGTGAAAAGACAAAATTTGTGCTGCTGTAGTGAAAAGTCTCCCACTGTCCCATGGATTTTTCAGTCGGTTTTTTTCCCTGTGTAAATTCAGAACTTTATTCCAACCGAATTCTACCTTCTCTCTGACTAGTCTACCAACTTCTTGAGGTCTTTCTTAGAATCTATTTGGGTAAAATATGAATTATTTTTCATAGTTCAGCATTCTGTGGAAATTTGAATATCATGCTATCGTTTTTCTTATCCATGTTTCATTGATCTAGTTAGATATTTTCATGAGTGTCATAGCTGAGAGTCAAGTCTAAAACTTTGAGAACCTCACTGTAGTTTGAAATTAGCCATCGAAGCCTCTCTCTGAATTCAATGAGGTTTCAATCATCTGTGTAATTGTCATTCATTCTGTGTCTCTGTCCACAGAATGTATTGTATGTAGTATATTATATTGTCCACAAATATATTATAATTTGTGACTTTAGATTATGACTTATGAGTATTCCTTAAATAACCTTCGTACAGTGTCATCCTAAGCATGTAGGAAAGGTCCAACTTGACCTCAGAAAGGAGGCCGCTTTCCCTGATAAGCCGCACTCATTTCTGTCATAGTGATCACAGGGGGCCTGACTCTCAAGCTTGAATTTTCCTTGGAAGTATTTTTTCCATTCATTTAGGTGTGCACTCAGTCAGGTCCCACTCTGCAACCCCAGGGACCGGAGCCCGCCAGGCTTCTCTGTCCGTAGACTTCTCCAGGCGAGAATACTGGAGTGGGTTGCCATTTCCTTCTCCAGGAGATCTTCCCAACCGGGGATCAAACCTGCCTCTTGCATCTGCTGCTCTGGCAGGGGCATTCATTTGCTCAGTTCATGCCGTGCGGAAGGCTGAGAAGTAGAAAGGAAAAGTCCTGTGGGCCCCCGCAGCTTGCATACCCGAGGAATCACCGGGAACGTGCGACAGTTTCTTCCGCATCCGTCCGGACGGGCCCGCGGTGTGAGCTCTATCAGTGCTGGGACTCGGGCGGGCTCCTCTTGGAGCATGAAAGGCAGGGAGTTAAGTCCCCTCCGGTGGCTGGAGAATCTGGAGGTGGGGCTTGCTTTGTGTGAGGCCTGACTGGGGAGCTCGGGACTCGCACCAAGACCCGCCTTCTCTCCCCCTTTCTGCTCTGCTTTGGAGGGGGTCTCCTTCTGTCTTGTTTGGCTACTGCTGAGACCCCCTGGCCCCTTATTCATGCCCAGCAGGGGAGAGAGGGATTGCTCTTTGTCCTGTGTTTCCAGTAGAAGCCCAGAGATTGCTCGGAATGGACCGGCTAAGATGGCGATCCCCAAAGCACTGATGAGTGCACTTGTCCTCTGCTTGTATTCAGTCGCTCGTGTTTTCATTTAATGCAACTCGGACGTCTTCAGCACATGTCGCTCCCAGCAGCCAGCTCTGGGACATGGAGACACAGGAGGAAACGTGCTAAGTTACGCAGCGTGGGCCGCTGTGCAGGTTACCAGGCTGGGAGCTATGGCTTCTCATTTTAAGGTTGCTCAGCTGGCGTTAATGGTGAAGAAACCACACGCCAATGCAGGAGACGTAAGAGATGCGGGTTCAGTCCCAGGGTCGGGAAGATTCCCTGGAGGACGGCATGGCTGCCCACTCCAGTATTCTTGCCTGGGGAATCCTATGGACAGAGGCGCCTGGGGGACTATGGTCCGTGGGGTCGCAGAGTCAGACAGGACTGCAGTGACTTAGCACGCATGCGTGCATGAACCAGGCAACCCTCTGTACCTTCGTTTTCCTGGCACAAAATGAAGGGATTCCAACACAAAGTTACCTCAAAGAAGCTCATTATTAGTAAAGACATCGGCCTCGTAGAAGAGAGAAATTATCTGGGACATGGGCTAGAGTTCATGTGTAATCATAAATTGTAATTAATGTGTCACACTAGACAGCGGGTCTTGTCTCAATTTCACTAAAATGCTCAGTTTCCAATGCTCCAGGTGCCCTCCTGTTAGGAGAGGGAATTCATTGCTTTCCTTTTCAAGGCCTGAGATGTTGTCAGAACATCTTACTTGATATTTTGGCTCCTCTTGGGAATAGTTTCTATCCTGAACTGTTTTTCCTTCAGAAGCTATGGACTCTTACCAAAGAGTAGCTGTTTTATTTACGATCCAGGACTTAAAGCCGTTGACCTGAGACTTAGCACATCTAGTAAATGGTTCTGGTTCCAACTTCTTGGGAAACTGGGCTCTTGCAATCCCTGGGACCTTTCCCCAGAGTCCCTCCTTCTCGCTCCAATTTAGGGTCATAGGGCCTGATTGCAAAAGATCTGTGCAGAGGACTCCTTCCCTGGAGGCAGAAGGAAGAGTCTCCTGGGTCCAGGAGAAGGAGGGCGGTTCTGACTCCCAAAGGGCTAGGAATCAACTTTAAGGGAAGTCCATGCTCATTAAGGATCAGTTCAGTTCAGTTCAGTTGCTCAGTCGTGTCTGACTCTTTGTGACCTCATGGACGGCAGCACGCCAGGCCTCCCTGTCCATCACCAACTCGTGGAGCTTGCTCAAACTCATGTCCATCGAGTCGGTGATACCATCCAACTATCTCATCTTCTGTCATCCCCTTCTCCTCCTGCCCTCAATCTTTCCTAGCATTGGAGTCTTTTCTAGTGAGTCAGTTCTTCACACCTGGTGGCCAAAGTATTGAAGCCTCAGCATCAGTCCTTCCAGTGAACATTCAGGACTGGTTTCCTTTAGGATGGCCTGGCTGGATCTCCTTGCAGTCCGAGGGACTCTCAAGAGTCTTCTCCAACACCACATTTCAAAAGCATCAATTCTTCAGGGCTCAGCTTTCTTTATAGTTCAACTCTCACACCCATACATGACTACTGGAAAAATCATAGCCTTGACTAGACAGACCTTTGTTGGCAAAGTAATGTCTCTGCTTTTTAATATGCTGTCTAGGTTGGTCATAGCTTTTCTTCAAGGAGCAAGTATCTTTTAATTTCATGGTGGCAGTCACCATCTGCAGTGATTTTGGAGCCCAAGAAAACAAAGTCAGCCACTGTTTCCACTGTTTCCCCATCTATTTGCCATGAAGTGATGGGACTGGATGCCATGATCTTGCTTTTTGAATGCTGAGTTTTAAGCCAGCTTTTTCAGTTTCCTCTTTCACTTTCATCAAGAGGCTCTTTAATTCCTCTTCACTTTGTGCCATAAGGGTGGTGTCATCTGCATATCTGAGGTTATTGATATTTCTCCCAGCAATCTTGATTCCAGCTTGTGCTTCTTCCAGCCCAGTGTTTCTCATGATGCACTCTGCACAGAAGTTAAATAAGCAGGGTGACAATATACAGCCTTGACGTACTCCTTCTCCTATTTGGAACCAGTCTGTTGTTCCATGTCCAGTTCTAACTGTTGCTTCCTGACCTGCATACAGACTTCTCAGGAGGCAGGTCAGGTGGTCTGGTATTCCCATCTCTTTCAGAATTTTCCACAGTTTGTTGTGATCCACACAGTCAAGGCATTAGTGTAGTCAATGAAGCAGAAGTCGATGTTTTTCTGGAATTCTCTTGTTTTTTCTATGATCCAATGGATGTTGGCAGTTTGATCTCTGGTTCCTCTGCCTTTTCTAAATCCAGCTTGAACATCTGGAAGTTCATGGTTCATGTACTGTTCAAGCCTGCCTTGGAGAATTTTGAGGATTATTTTGCTAGCATGAACAATGAATACAATTGTGCAGTAGTTTGAGCATTCTTTGACATTGCCTTTCTTTGGGATTGGAATGAAAACTGACCTTGTCCAGTCCTGTGGCCACTGCTGAGTTTTCCATATTTGCTCGCATATTGAGTGCAGCACTTTAACAACATTGTCTTTCAGGGGTTGAAATAGCTCAGCTGGAATTCCATCACCTCCACTAGCTTTGTTTGTTGTGATGCTTCCTAAGGCCCACTTGAGTTCACACTCCAAGATGTCTGGGTCTAGGTGAGTGACCACAGCATCGAGGTTATCTGGGTCATTGAGATCTTTTATGTACAGTTCTTCTGTTTATTCTTGCCGCCTCTTCTTAATATCTTCTGCTTCTGTTAGTTCCATACCATGATACCTATAATCAATTGTTCCAGTCTCAAGTGTTTGTATTAACTTTCTGAGAATTTTCTTTACACGCTATATGTAAAACCTCAAAGCCTGAATTTGTGTGTACTTATGGTGGCATGTCAAGAAGAAGCTTCATTTCGTGCATTAAGCTTTGTGTGTGTGTTCCCAGGTGGCGCAAGCACTAGTGGTAAAGAATTCGCCCACCAATGCAGGACACATAGGAGAAGGTGGGTTTGATCCCTGGGCTGGGAAGATACCCTGGAGGCGGGCATGGCACCCCACTCCAGTATTCTTGCCTGGAGAATCCCCATGGACAGAGGAGCCTGGTGGGCTAGTCCATGGGGTTACAGAGTCAGACATGACCGAAGCAACTTAGCAGCATATATGTGTGTGTATATATACACACACACACACACACGTACACACACATATATTTTCTGAAATGTAAATCAGTTAGACATGCTTGGCTGCAGTTAACACAAAACCTAATGTGGGTTTGTTTAAACAAGGACATATGAGAATGTTCCGATCTCTGGAGGACCAGGTTTACGCCCGACTCTGGAGTGGGGGAAATGGCACCCCACTCCAGTGTTCTTGCCTGGAGCATCCCAGGGACGGGGGAGCCTGGTGGGCTGCCGTCTGTGGGGTCGCGCAGCGCCGGGCACGACGGAGGCGACTTGCGGCAGCAGCAGCCCCTGGAGTGGGGGCCCCGCGTGCTCCTCCTCCGTGTCACCGCGGTCCTCGATGCACGCGCCGGTTCCCACCAGCATTCAGAGGACGAGCGGACGTCTCGTCCGGGACCTCTTCCCACGGGCCCACAGCGACCACCGCCCCCTGTGCTGGGGGTCTGGCTCCGGCCCTGCACCCCGTGGGGGAGGAGCGGCGAGGAGACTGGCCAGCCGCATGGCCCTTCCTGCCCCCTTGCTGCCACCTGGGAACGCCAGGCCCCGACTGGCTCGGGCACAGGGCGAGCCTGGCCACCTCCTGGGGGCAGCGGCCCCTGGGGGACCCGGATGAAGCTGGAGGCAGGCTTCTGCGAGAGGCCAGGCCTGCGAGGCAGGGCGGGAAGGGGTGCTTGGAGCCCACCGTGTCCTCCCCAGTCGAGGGTCCCAGCGGAAGTCAGGTGCCTGCAGGGAGCAGCGCCTAGAGAGGGTCTCTGCTTCAAGCTACTGGTAAATGGTCAGTGTGTCTTTTCTTGTGAATTGTAGCAAAACCGAAAATGAACAGGTTCTGAGGTTTTACCATCTGCTTCCGATTGAGTCGGGTCACCGCCTCGTGCCGTCTGCTCATTTTGCTGAGCCTGACTCTGCTGGTCTCTGTGTGAGCCCCCCGGGGCCCCGGCTTCCGTGGGGCACCAGCTGCCTGTGCCAGCAACCGCTTGGACGGCGCCCCATTTGCGGGAGGCCCCCGGGCACAGGGGCCCCCACGCAGGACCAGCGGCTGGGCGCTCAGTGACCCACCCCACCCCACCGGCTCTGTGATCCAGGCAAGCGCCTAACCTCTCTGCTGCCTGTTCCTCTTTGGTGTGTGCCCATATAGATGTGTGCGCACACGACTGAAAATCAGGGCCTTCTCCATAACGTTGTGGCTGCTACTGAACGTGTTAATGCCTGTGCTCGGACCAGTGAGTGACATCAGTGAGTGCTCCTGACGCGGCTGTTGCCGTTTTTCTCATTGCTCTTTTATCACAATGAGGAACGGATTCTTTACCTGAGACCAAGACATCTGGTTTCAGCAGCGGTTGGAGAACTATGTGTGGAGAATGGGGACTGGGCCACATGACCCTCTTTCTGTACCCTGTAAAATTCCTCCTTGTGTTGCATGGGACAGTGTATTTCTCTCTCTTTTTACCGTGCTAAATACACATAACATAGAAATTGCCCTTTTAACCATTTTAAAGTCTCCAGTTCAGTGGCATTACATACGTTCACAACGTTGCCTAGTCATCACCTCCATCATTTCCAGAACCTTCTCATCTTCCCAGACGGCATCTCGTTCCATCAGACACTGACTCCCCTCCCCTACCGCCTAACCTCTACGCTACTTCCTGTCCGTGAAGTCGCCTATTCTGAGTCATCGCGTGAGTGGAATCCTACAGCATTTATCCTCTGGCCTCTGGCTTACCGAACTAAGCACAGTGTCTTCTGCATTCATCCACGCCATCGTAGGGGTCAGAGTTCTGTTACTTTGAGGCCGGGTTGGATACACACGCAGTCTGCGCGACAGACTGCATCTCGTTTCCAGGGGTCTGTGGATGCAAACTCGTTTCTACGCTTTGGCTCCCGTGACCAGTGCTGCGGTGTACATGGGCGCAGACACCTGTCCCTGCAGAAACCCAGCACCCCCCTTTCAAAGCCGCATCCCACTATGATTTCTTGCAGCATATCCAAAAGTAGGCTGGAGTTTTCAAAAAGACCTCATTAATTATCGAGGAGAACAGAAGAGAAAACCATGGGCATATGAGAAGCGAGAGACGGGTTCCGCTCCCACGAGACCTTGGTGACCTTGATGGGGACACGGGTCCCGTGTGGTCCCTGCTTCCCTCCAGGTCCCCAGGGGCTGGCACCAGGAGACGGGCCCACGTCCCTGCGGAAGCCACTGCCCACGGCCCACGACTCACCCTCACACACGTGTTGTGCTGCCCGTTGCCTGGCCAAGAAAGTGATTCTCCGTTGTCCACCTCTCAGTTGGTTCCACGTGGCTGTTGTTTGGGGACAGACTTGTCTCAGGCCCCAAGCAGCAGGTAAAACTTCAATAATCATGTCAGTCCTCAAGTGAGACCCGATCCAAGGGGCGCAAGTCCGACAGGTGGCAGCATCCGCTGGAGATGCAGTGAGATCGTTGCGACGGTGGGTCCGCCTGCAGACATCTGGTGCAGACGTGAGCCACCAGGACGTCCCCTCGCTGTTCTCTGATGTTTCATGTGCTGACAGACCACCCCAAGGCAGCAGTCTGATAAGGAGCCCCCACCCACTGTGCCGTGAGTCTGGGGTTTGACTGAGTCAGCTGGGCAGTCCTCGTCTGGGGTCTGGTGAGGTCGTAGGCAGTGGGTGACTGGCTGGGCTGTCAGAAAGTCTCACTTGTCATGTGTCTGGCATGTGGATGGTTGAACAGCCGGGCCCGTGGGAATCTCCATCTCTGTCTGTCATCTTTCCACGAGTGTCTGTCCAGCGTGGCCAGGCTTCTTATGTGGCCTCCGTCGACTGGCAGCTTGCAAACCTCTGCACTTCCTGTTCCACTTCAACCTCGGGGATGAAGAACTGCTGATGCTCAGATACACATATGGTCTTTGATCAAGACTATGGCAGTCTAAAAATCTGTATAGTTAGGAAGAGAAATTTCAACAAGGGCCCCAGGGTGTCAGATGCAGCCAGTCCCAACTGTGTGTCAGGCTTTTAACGTCCATCATCTGCTTTGTGAGCCAGGAGCCCACGCTGCCTCCTGGCAGGGCTGGAAGGAGGATCTGAACCCCCTGGGTCCTGGAGCTGGTGGTGACCCCGTGGGAGGCAGGAGGGCGAGGCAGGGGCCTGGGCTCAGGCGGCCTGGACTAACTCCAGCCCCGCCATGTCTGTGGTGGCAGCCTTCCCAAACCCTCTGACCTCCTCATCCTCTTCGGAAAAGGGAGAATCCTAGTGGTACCACCTCGTGACCGGCGTGAAGACGAGATTAGCCGTTTTTTTACCACAAGCCCTGAGAAAGTGGCCTGTCCCTGAGTAGTGCTCAGAAAAGCGATTAGCTGGTCTCACCATTCACACGAGATCTCAGAATGTTCGCCATGAAGCAGAGCATTTTTATTGACAAGATTTTGGCCCAGAAAACGTTGACGCGTGTATACATGAGTAGACACAAATAGAAAGAGGAATAAAAATGTTCCGATGGGTTGGACACAAAGGCAGCCCTCCTTGGGCAATTACGAAGCTATAAAAAGAATGAAAGCAGTGCGTCTCCTCAACACATTCCCAGAACAACTTGGCTCGGGGGTAAATTACAGTACAGATGAGTGCTGAGCACCCTGGGAGCTCCTTTGCTCAGCCCCATGGAAGTTTCAGGGCTGAATGCATTTGTTTTTTTGGCAGCAAGAAAACCTGTCAAGCAGGAGTGTGAAAATGGGGATTGCCAAGCCTGAAACAACAAGCAAACACATCTCACTGTTTTGAGGAGGCATCAAGGCCGGGCCCTGCAGCTGTTGTCCTGAATGAGAGAAAATAGACGCCCCTGGCTGGGGAAAAAGTGGAACATAATGATGTTATGATGAGCTGGGAGAGAGCGGCAAGGAGCAATTGCAATGCAGAGCGTGACGGATGCTGTTCTGTCCGTCGGAACTGCTGAACGCGCCGGACGGTGGAGCCGCACAATGGCTCGCTTTCTCCCTTCCAATTTGGCAAGCAGAGACGAGGCAGCACACCACGTCTTTTGTTTTGCATTTTTTTCCCTTGACATAGTTATGTCAGGTTTGTAGAACGGCTTGGAAGTAAAGTGGATGAACCCCTTGGAGGCACAGAGCTGTACTTCTATCCAGGACAGACTTCCTCTTGCTGATTTATACTTGGCAAATCACACTGGAGTCTTCTCTTGGGGTCGTTGACATGATGGCCAACTATTCGTCTTTGCCAACATAGCTTCCAGGAAGTGTGGATTTTATTTACATCATTGGTAATCACATTTTAAATCATGATTTATGTCACAGGCAGGGAGATTCGACTCAGATCATCCATCAAGGAGACTCAATTTGCTGTTGGCTTCTTCTGCAGTCTAGAGGCTTGGTTTGGTGGGAAGTTAATGTTCTTCACAGAGGCAGGAGGTGTATTCTGTCTTCCTGCCATATTTTAATTTCATATCCTTTCAAATTCGATAATTTTGTAGCTGAGAAAAATGAGTGGTGATTCAGATGTCTGAAGCAAACTAGTCAAAGCATATTCTTTTATTTACTGGGAAATTAATAACCTCTAACTTAACAAAACTACCATGGACTATATGGAGAATGTATTCTGCCATACCATTTGAAAGAAAAGCCATGTGTAAGAAACATTTTGTTTAGCAGAAATAACAAATATGTATTATACACACAGGTGTATGCTTTTAAAAGTAATTTTGGAGTCCAGCATGTGGGTTGAATTGGCAGCTGAAGACCTGGGTGCGCAAAGACCAGTTAGGATATTACTACAGTGGTCCAGCGAGGAGGTGAGCAGCACCCGTCTCCAGGAAGTAGTGGCCAGCTGGGGGCAAGGGCGCCCCTCTGATGGACAAACAGGAGAGACTCCCGTGTAGGGGGCGGTGAGTGTCGGAACAAGACATGCAATGTGGGCTTGGACAGCATGCTTTACAAGGACGGCAGTCAGACTAAGACCTTGTTCCCAGTATCAGTTTATTTTCCACCGAAAGTTGCCGTGTGATGCGTTTGTGTTCAGTCGTGTCTGACTCTTTGCGACCCCGTGGACTGTAGCCCACCAGGTTCCTCTGTCCATGGGATTCTCCAGGCAGGAAGCCTGGCATGGGTTGCTGTTGCCTCCTCTGGGGATCTTCCCAACCGAGGGATCGAGCCCAGGTCTCTCGAGTCTGCTGCGTTAGCAGGCGGGTTCTTCACCACTGTACCACCTGGGAAACTCTGGAAGACTTGCTACTGTGCCTAACAGTCAAATCCCCGATTTTACGGGACTGGAAGCTCCTGAGTGTCCAGTTGCTCCTGTCCACACACTGTTTACTGTGTGCTTTTCCCACTCGCTGAGAGGTCTTTCTTCAGTTCATCAGACTTTTTAAAAAATCATGTAAAAAAAAAAAATCATGTAATCATAGTTTCCTTGACTGTTTGCATAAAAGCATTTGCATGTTATATGTATGTGAAATGCATTTGCATATAAAACATTGCAAGGAGAAATTAAAGATCTAAATGGAGAAATATACCTAACTTATAAACAGGAAGACTTGATTTAGCTAAAATGTAAAATCTCCCCCTAGTTAATCTACAGATTTAATGTGATTCTAATCAAAAGTGCAGCAGACCCTTGGCAAAAATTGATAAATTCTTAAGCTTATATGAAGCTCAGAGATTATAGAGGAGTCAAAACAATCTTGAAAAAACTCAGCAAACCTGAGGACTCATGCAGGATGATTTCATAGCTTACCATAGAGCTAAAGAGATCAAAAGACAGCATTCCACGGCCATAGCATGGACCAGTGGGTCATTGGAAGAGAACAGGGAATCCAGAAATTGACTTGTACATAGTCAGTTGATATTTCATCAAATGTTGCTGGCAGATACTTCAAAAAGAAGAATTCAAATAGCCAACAAGCACGTGAAGAGGTGCTCACATCGTCGTCATCCGAGAAATGCCGTTTAAAACCAAGATGAGGGCCTGTTGTTTACCAAGAGAATGGCTAATGTGAAGACCGGGTCAAGTGTTGGCAGAGATGAGGAACAACTAGACCTCTCCTCCATTACTTGCAGGAGTGTTTGGTGGTACGGCCACTTTGGAAAACTGGTGTTTTCCTATGAAGCTGAGTACACACCTGCCGGAAATTCCATCTCTGAGTTTTACCCAAATGAAACAAAAATATTTGTTCACGAGAAGACACAGGAAAAAATGGTTGAAAACTGGAAATAGTATAAATGTCTAGCAATAAGAGAATAAACTTCTTGCAACGTATCCATACAGTAGAATGCTGATCAGTAATGAAAAGGCACAAACTAGTAATGCATACAACAGCAAGAAAATGATGAGCCAAAGGAGCCAGATACAAAAGAGCCTACGCTGTGTGATTCCTTTTACAGGAAGTCCCAAACCAGGCAAAATAACCTACGATAAAATTCAGAGCAGGAGTTGCTTGGAATGGGAGAGATGAGCAGAAGTGGGTAAAAGGGAATTTTCTGGGCGTTCTGGAGAGGTTCTGTATCTCGAATGTTGGCTACGTGGGTGGGGATATTTTTTGATGTGTATTGAATTGCATTCTAAGATCTGTGCAGTTCACTGTATGTAAATTTTGCTTCAATTAAAAAAATGCAAAAATCCCCAATAAATAATGGTTTTATCTAATATTTACATATGAAAGGTCTTTAGAAGTCTTCTGATGTAGATTCCACATGAATAATTTAGCAAGCCCCGATAATAACAATTCCGCATATCAAGACTAAGAAAACACGGGTGTGATGCAAACTGTTTCAAGGAAAACCTATAACTTTTGTTATTGAGTGTTTGTAGCTCTGTGTCAGGACAGCTGACACTGTATGCCGGTGAATGTCACCCCATCTTCGTGGCTGGTGAGAAAACTGGAGACCTGCTTTCCCCAGCCGATATTTTCATGGTTTATTAGGGGGACTAATTCTCTTGATCATTCCTGCCTTTAAGACTCTGCTTCCACTGATTTTCTGATCTGTGTTCTGGACTCACTGCCTTTGTTTCACTGCTGGTTTCTTCTTCTTGGACACCCCGCATAACACCACAGCTTCCCTGGTAGCTCAGCTGGTAACGAATCTGCCTACGATTCAGGAGACCCCGGTCAATTCCTGGGTCAGGAAGATCCCCTGGACACGACTGAGTGACTTTCACTTTCATAACGCCAGCAGAATATTGTCATTCTTCTAAGTACCACTGATTCAAGATTGTGCGTCAAGCCTATTTGACTGGAATTTTGAAGCCTTAGAGTAAGTAGTTCACTATCACAACATAGCACATCAAATGATAAATAGACTCCGTTGGACCTTTTATTGGTCATTTCTTTTACATTTTGTATCCAGTATCTGGCCATATATCCATATATCCTAGGCCGTGTATCTCCTTTCCAGTTTTAGTATTTTGTCATCTTGTTCTTAGCTGGCTGCAGTCCCCAGCTCCCCACTGTGGGGTCCTTCTCATCGACCTATGTTTGATTCTGAGGTCCAACTTCTGACGTGTCAAACGGTTCAGTAAGGTGTTTTACTGAAATCCCCCCAGAGGTGCCTGAAACTGATGAATATCCTCCACTTCACCTCCTCCCACAGAAAGAAGTGTAGAAAATTTCACAAACATCTTCCAATTGGAAGAAAAATGGTTGAAGTGGTAGCTAGGAAGCCCTGGGGAGGAGAGAATGGAAACCTTACAAGCGTCAGTCTTGTGTATCACCCCCAGGTTACAGAGAGGCTACTGTCTCAGAGAAGCGGCTCAAAGCCCCCAGGAGGGAGGAGGGTGTCCCAGACCCCAGACCCCAGATGAATGCTCAGGAGACAGCCGGAGCCCTGACAAGGGCTGCTAACAACTCCAGGTGACTCTACACTGACCCCACCACACCACGTGCCCTCAAGTCACACAAAATGTAACATAAACTGAGTCTTGGGAAGAATATCAAGGAGAACTTATCCACACAATAGCAGAACAAATAGAAGTTCTGGGCAGATGGGTACCATCATAAGAATGTGCAAGATGAAAGAAGTGACACACAGCTATGCGAGTTTATAACAACCAAAATGCGTAAAATACTGCATAGAAGTATCAAAGAACCTGGTCTGCCGGAAGCCGTAGTCTAAGGAACAGCAGAAAATGTCCAGGTGTCATGATATGGAGCAACTAGACAGGATATGAACTCAGTAAAACCTAGCTCAAGGCTAAGGCAATAAAAGAGATGAAAAATGAGACTCCAGCCCTATCACAGATCTAATACATTATTTGGAAAGAGCAAGAAGTCAAATTCCTGATATAGAACATGGAGTTTGAGATAACACAGTAATTTCAGAAGGAAAATACAAAGAGGCTGCAGCAGTGAAGGTGATGGATTTGAAGGGATGACTGAATGAACCAACACAAGGATAACCAGAGGAGCTCAAAAACAGAACCCAAGACCCTGAACAGAAAGAATGTTCATGAATGTGACAGAGTCAAGGAACCCTGTAATGAAGAAGCCGTTAAATCTCTGGCTCAAAGGAACACATAGTGTTTCGGGGGAAATTTATACAGAACAATCAATACCTCCTCTGTAGTTGCTAAGTCATGTCCAACTTTTTGTGACCCCATGAACTGTAGCCTGCCAGGCTCCTCTGTCCATGGGATTCTCCAGGCAAGAACACTGGAGTAGGTTGCCATTTCCTGCTCCAGAGGATCTTCCTGACCCAGGATCGTACCCATATCTGCATTGGCTGGTTCTTCAGCAGCGAGCCACCAGTGAAGCCCCTAAATCTGAGTTTGTTTCTATTCTGCATGTGCATTCATTCGTATTGCTTGTCAGTTGCACCTAAGTGATATCATACAGGATCATGCAAGTCTCTTCTCCACTCTTGGCTGCCCTAAACCCCGTGCAGTGCTTGGCATGGAGGTGACAGAGCATTACCAGGTAGACAATGGGGTCGTTCACAGGAAAGCCATCAATGTTGCTTCCCAGTGGATAGTCGTGACCGCTGAGCGTGGGGTGCAGTGTATGAGCAGGGCTCTTGAGGAGGGGAGGGGAGGGCAGGGACAGAGGGTGGGTGAGGTGCCCTTTGAGTTCCCAAAACTGGGTTGGAAGGGAAAGAGGATTATAGTGACCAGACTCCCCTTGCCCTGAAATAGGCAACCTGACCCTGAATCCCAAATACCTGTCCATTGCTGGGAGGTGATAATAAGAAGACGCACCCTCCCTGTGCCTCAGATCCCTCCCTGGAAATGGCCCATCGGCTGCCTGATGCCTGCCTTGTGTCCTCCATGCTGTTACCACCCCAGACTCCACCAACCCCAGCCCTGGCCTCCCTAGCTGCACTCATCAAGCCCTATCTCCAGTGTGAGCTCTCTGATGACCAAAGAGACCTGAGCTGCTATTAAAAGATTTCCCACATTCACTGCACTCAAAGGGTCTTGCTCCAGTGTGAATTCTCTGATGATCAAAAAGACTAGATTTATTAATAAAAGATTTCTTGCAGTCACTGCACTCCTAAGGCCTTTCTCCACCATGAATTCTCTATTGATACTGAAGGCCAGAGCCAGCAGTAAGAGATTTCCCACATTCACTGCACTCGTAAGGCTTTTCTCCAGGGCGGATTTTCCTACCGGAACTGAGGGGGTGCATTTGAGTAAATACCGTAGACCTTGTTAAATTATTGAAAGTTAATACTGAACACGCACTCCTTCTAGCACGTAGATGGATTAACAAGTCATTTATCAGGGAGGAGGTCAGTAGCATTCGTGACCAGCAAACGTGGTGGCGGGGGGCTCCCCTCGTAGCTCAGCTGGTAAAGACTCTGCCTGCAGCACAGGAAGCCTGGGTCCAATTCCTGGGCTGAGAAGACCCCCTGGAGAGGGGAATAGCAGCCCACTCCAGGGTTCTGGCCTGGAGAATCCCATGGACAGAGGAGCCTGGCGGGCTACTGTCCACGGGTTGCAAAAGTTGGACACAACTTCGCGACTAAACCACGACCACCAAACATCGTGGGGAGGGGGCAATATTAGTAATGTTTGGGGGGAAGAAAGTGGGACCCTGGACACTTGTCACCAGCCAAGAAAGGAAACAGGAAGTCACACACCAGCATGAAAGGACGCAAGAAATATTGTGTATGGCACTTCTTGTAAAAAAAAAAAAAAAGAATGACAAGAAATAGAACCAATGATGAGATGAAAATGTTATAAAAATTTTTATGCAGTAAAAATAAATGATCAATATTATGTGTTAAATTCATATAAACACAGATTAAAACTATGCAACTGGAGAAATGTTTGTTGAACTAAATGTGTTATAACACTTGACAAAATAAAAATGAAAATATAAGTAACAAAGTGTTAGTGGAGGAAGAAGTGTAAGAATACAAATCTCCTGCATAGCAAGGAATCCACAGCTTTCATCTGAAACTGAGACATGTAGATCAAACATATAATAAATTCTAGTTTCTAATTGTTTTATAACCTCAGAGAAATATTTTAGGGACCTCTTACTTTTAAAAGCCCCTTTTTTCTGAAGTTCAGCGATTTTTTCAGTTTCACACAAGTTTTCATTCTTCTCTCATGGTTAAAATTTCAACAAAATCCTTTGATTTGTATACAGTTTTAGACATATGTTTGAAATGATATTCATCCCATATTTAACACTATTTTCTTTCCTGCTTGGTAGCATTTTGGGTAGTTTATTTAGACTTCCTTTTATAGGATTTTCTATATTTCTTATTTAGTTTTTAGTTTTTTGCTTTTAATTTAAAGAAAATAATAATTTTTTAAAGGAATTACAGAAATGGACAATACAACTTGGAAAAGGCAGTGGTGAAGAGAGCTGACTTGACCGATCAAATATTGAAACGTTAATTTTTCAACAGAGAACATTTTTATTCATTTAATTAATAATATTAATTAATTTCTGTAGAGAAATTAAAACAGTGTATTACTGAAAGAAAAATAGGTACTATTTCACCAGAAATGGATATAGTCCATAAACTGACTCATGTTTATATGGGAATTTGGTATCTACAAAAAAATGATGTCTAACAAGAAAATTCTCTCTATCGATATATGAAGATCTCCAGGGTCATGTGACTAAGTGGAAAAATAAAAAGAAAGAAGAAAAGTATTACAGTGTTATGGGTTAAATTTTGTCTCCCTCCAAACTTGCATGTTGACGCAGCCAAGTATAGAGTAATAAAAAATTTACAAAGAGGTAGCCAAGCGGCAGTGAGGTCACTCGGGGGCCCTAACCCAGGATGGCTGGTGCCCTTAGAGAAGGCGGCCACGTGGACGCGGCCAGATGCGCGGGGCGGCTGGGCTGTCTGCCAGATGGGGGGCGGCGCAGACGGAGCCGACTCTGCTGGTACCCTGAGGTCAAACCTCCAGCCCCCAGAACCGTCCCAGCGTGTGGCTCTCTGTTACAGCACCCAGGTGAACTCACACACACACACAGCCCGCCATGCTTCGCTCAAGCCAGGAAGGGAAATACGGAGATTCTTCATACCTGCTTGCAGTTTCACAAGAAACCATCAAACGTGGCCACCTGGTGGGTGGGGGGGAATGAAGCTGGGGGCAAAGTGGGAGTGAAGCTTCTGAATGCGGTGTCTCTGTCTTCCTTTGATCTGTGAATTGTGCTAGTACAGATTTTTTAAATAAAAAATTAAAACTGAATTAAAATTTAACATTAATTTAAAAATTAATTTAGGGACTTCTTTGGCAGTCCCCTGGTGGCTCAGACGGTAAAGCGTCTGCCTCTAATGCAGGAGGCCTGGGTTCGATCTCTGGGTCAGGAAGATCCCCTGGAGAATGTCAACCCACTCCAGTATTCTTGCTTGGAGAATTCCATGGATGGAGGAGCCTGGTGGGCTACAGTCCATGGGGTCACAGGGTCGGACACGACTGAGCAACTTCACTGGGTCACTTGGTGGTCCAGAGGCTAAAACTCGCGCTCTCAAGGCACAGGGACCCAGGTTCAATCCCTGGTCAGGGAACTAAATCCCACATGCCACAACTAAGAGCCAGCACAGCTAAATATAAAATGCATTAATTTATTTTAATTAATTAATTAATACGTTAATTTTACATAAACTAAAATACTTAGTTTAAAGGAAACTAAAATGTTTAAGGTGTTTATTTTTCCTTTGGTGTCCTGAATCATCTCTGATGCTTTTGGGGTCACTTGCCTGCTTCAAATTTCTTTCGGTCTTTGTGGTACTTGGTGGTGGTGGGCGTGGTTGTTTAGTCACTCAGTCGTGTCCGGCTCTTTGGGACCCCATGGACTGTAACCCACCATGGCATTCTCCAGGCAAGCATGCTGGAGTGGGTGCCATTCCCTTCTCCAGGGGATCTTCCCCACCCAGGGATCGAACCCGGGTCTCCTGCATTGCAGGCGGATTCTTTACCAACTGAGCCATAAGGGAATCCCCACTGACAGCTCATAAACAGTTCTTCCCCCTCCCATCATTACAAAGTGATCCTGTGAAACAGGGCTGGCGGGGGCATGCACCCTTTAAATGGGCCCCAAGGACCTCACCGTCACAGCCCCGTGATGAGCTTTGGACATCAAGTCAAGGATACACATGTCATTAAATTCATTTGAGAAGGCAGGGAAATGTTACATATTTAAGTAAGATGGCAGAATCAGTCAGCACTCGAGGAAAAAGTTGACCTGTATATTTTGAGAGAGGGACTTTAAGAAAGGAGGCCAGTTTTCAACGAAGGCAGGGAGGGGTGCCTTAGGAGGGTCACAAGGGGTGAGCTGTTGGTGCCCAGACAGCAGCGGGTGAAGGGAGATGCTGCCCCACCCCATCTGTCCACATGTAGTCTGGGAGCATCTTTAGCATGTGGGTCCATGAGCACCTCCCACTTCCATCCCTTAAGGAGAGAAAAAAGGATTAAGTCAAAAGACCAAAAAGGACAGGCTTGCCTGAAGCAACACAGTTCCCTGTGGAATTAACATCAAGCCATCTCGAGCGGATTGCTTTGTGGGTTCAGCAACCAGCCCGAGATCTTTGTTGGAGCAGGGACCCTCTTGGGGTTGTTAGGGGATGTGATTAACACAGACTCGGTCTTTGAAGCAGAGCCTCAAATGTCCGCTCTTCGGTGCTTGGTCAACATTCAGACAGACCATCCTGTTTGAAAGATTTTCTTTTCTCGTTTGGTGGAACTTGCCTTTTTGGAAGGATATTTTGATACTCATTAATGAAATAGGTCATATTTTCAAACTCCATAAACCCCTAGGAAGTTTCTGTCTGCAGAGACCCACATGAAATGTACATGACAGAATTGTCCCGTAGACCTTGAGTTTTAACCACTTTGAGTTATTTTTCTTCAAACATTTTTCCTAAAAAACCTTTAAAATAATAGAAATATTTAACATTGTAACTTTAATTCTTGTTTATACCTTCTCTCAAGAAGAGTAAAATACTATGGATTAAGAAAAAAGAGAGACAGTGGTGAAGGGCGTATGACAGTGGATGAGAGTGTATGTGTAGAACGAAGCTCCGAGTCTCAGCCTTTGTTGTTCTCGGTTCATGAACTGCTGAAGCCTAGCATGAAGGCTTTTGAGCACAGCCTTGTTAGCATGTGAAATGAGCACAACTGTATGGTAGTTTGAACATTCTTTGGCATTGCCCCTCTTTGGGCTTGGAATGAAAACTGACCTTTCCCAGTCCTGTGGCCGCTGCTGAGTTTTCCAAATTTGCTGGCACGCTGAGTGCAGCACTTTAACAGCATCATCTTTTAGGATTTGAAATAGCTCAGCTGGAATTCCATAACTTCCTCTAGCTTTGCTCGTAGTCTCAGCCTTGCTTTCTACTATTAAACCCTGTGTGACTCCAACTCACTTAGCATGGCTTGGTTTTGTCGGCTTTCACGATGAGGTGAGGGGGTTTGGACCAAGAGATCCCTACAGTTCTCCTAGCGTGTTAGGTTGTGGTTCTGTGTTAAACTATCATATCATTACACTGAGATCGAATTGATTTAGCTACGAGTTACAGCCGCATACATATGTGTACTTGCTCACTGATGAAATAAAGACCATTGGAGGGTAAGGGGTCTTGATTTGAGTCTCAAACTCACTACTGGTACAGATGTTACCCCCTAGTTGTCTTCTGGCTCTGGACCACACCATCTCCTGACCTAAACCCTCCACTGCTTGGGAACTGTCTGTGAACGGGGTGGGTTTTGCAATTAGTATGCTTCCCTTTAAAGCAAATATAGCATACATTTGCAAATCTTAAATTTAAAAAAAGTAAAAAATGATTTTCAATATAAAATAATTTTCATCTCCAAAAACTCTCCCATATAAATTTTCTGAGTCACCGTATTGTACTTCCCTGCTGTGGTTGTTCAGTCAGAGTCATGTCTGACTCCTGGAGACCCCGTGGACTGCAGCACCCCAGGCTCCTCTGTCCTCCACTGTCTCCCAGAGTTTGCTCAAAGTCAAGTCCACTGAGTCCAGAATGCTATCCAAGCATCTCATCCTCTGTTGTCCCTTCTCCTCCTGCCCACAGTCTTTCCCAGCTTTACGGTCTTTTCCCATGAGTTGGCTCTTCGCATCAGGTGGCCAAAGTATTGGAGCTTCAGCATCAGTCCTTCCAGTGAATATTCAGGACTGATTTCCTTTAGGATTGTCTGGTTGGATCTTCTTGCAGTCCAAGGGACTCTCAAGAGTCTTCTCCAACACCACAGTTCAAAAGCATTAATTCTCCAGTGCTCAGCATTAAGATCCAGCTCTCACAACTATACATGACTACTGGAAAAACCAAGGCTTTGACTATAAGGGCCTTTGTCAGCAAAGTGATGTCTCTGCTTTTTAATATGCTGTCTAGGTTGGTCAGAGCTTTCCTTCCAAGGAGCAAGCGTCTTTTAATTTCATGGCTGCAATCACCGTTCATAATCATTTTGGAGCCAAGAAAATAAAATCTGTCCGTTTCCACCTTTTCCTCTTCTATTTGCCGTGAAGTGATGGGATCGGATGCCATGATCTTAGTTTTCTGAATGCTGAGTTTTAAGACAGCTTTTCACTCTCCTCCTTCACACTCATCAAGAAGCTCTTTAGTTCCTCTTCACTTTCTGCCATTAGAGTGGTATCATCTTCATATCTGAGGTTGTTGTTATTTCTCCCGGCAATCTTGATTCCAGCCTGTGATTCATCCAGCCCAGTGTTTCTCATATGTACTCTGCATAGAAGCTAAATAAGCAGAGTGACAATATACAGCCTTGACGTACTCCTTTCCCAATTTTGAACCAGTTAGTTGTTCCGTGTCTGGTTCTAACTGTTGCTTCTTGATCTGGACACACGTTTCTCAGGAGACAGGCCAGGTCGTCTGATATTCCCGCCTCTTTAAGAATTTCCCAGTTTGTGACTGTGATCCACACAGTGAAAGGCATTAGTGTAGTCAGTGAAGCAGAAGTAGATGTTTTTCTGGAATCCCCTTGATTTCTCTATGATCCAATAAATGTTGACAATTTGATCTCTGGTTCCTCTGCCTTCTGTAAACCCATCTTGCACGTCTGGAAGTTCTTGGTTCATGTACTTTTGAACCCTGGTTTGAAGGATTTTGAGCATTGCCTGGCTAGCATGTGAAATGAACACAATTGTGCAGTAGTTTGAGCATTCTTTGGCATGGCCCTTCTTTGGGATTGGAATGAAAACTGACCTTTTCCAGTCCTGTTGCCACTGCCGAGTTGTCCAAATTTGCTGACATGTTGAGTGCAGCACTTTAACAGCATCAGCTTTTAGGATTTTAAACGGCTCAGCTGGAATTCCATCACCTCCCCCAGCTCTGCTCATAGTAATACTTCCTAACGCCCTTGACATCACACTCCAGGAAGTCTGGCTCTAGGTGAGTGACCACACCATCATGGTCATTCAGGTCGTTAAGATCTTTTTTGTACAGTTGTTCCGTGTATTCTTGCTATCTCTTCTTAATCTCTTCTGCTTCTGTTAGGTCCATACTGTTTCTATTCTCTGTCATGAGCATCCTTGCTTGAAATGTTCCCTTGATAGCTCCAATTTCCCTGAAAGGATCTCTAGTCTTTCCTGTTCCGTTGGTTTTCCTCTAAATGCATTGTTCATTTAGGAAGGCTTTCTTATCTCTCCTTGCTGGTCTCTGGAACTCCGCATTCAGTTGGATCTATCTTTCCCTATCTTTTACTTCATAAATTGACCAAAATTTATATTGAAGGTTTTTTTAGTAATAGCCTTATTGAGATGTAATTCGAATGCCGTATAGTCCACCTGTGTAAGGTATACAGTCCAATGGTTTAGGGTATTCGCAGAACTATGCCCTCATTGCCACCACCTATGTATTTCAGAACATTTGTATCACCTTGTAAGAAACCTCGTACCCATTGGCCATCGCTTCCCCTGCCCACCCCAGCTCTCGGCACTTTCTCATCTACTTTCTGACTGTTGCTTTGCCTGTTTTAGATTTTTCACGCATTGTTTTTTAAATTTCAAAATCTTTAGGCATTTTGGTAAAATGTTTGAAATGTGATAGGACTTATACCCAGCTTTTCAGGAGGGCTTAGAGAGCTCTGTAGCTTTGAGAACAGAACTCAAACCTCTTAGCAGCTACAGGAGATAAGATCAGGATCCAAGCTCTGTTCTCCATCCTCCCCCCCGCACCAGAACCTCCCACCTGGCCCCTACGGCATCCCTAAGGACCCTTTCTTAATGTCCTCCGCACCCCACCGTCTGGCATCCAGTGTTAGCGATGCCTCTTAACGTACGTCTCAACTTTGCTGTGACTTGAATAAATAGATGTTCCCAGAGAGAGGTGTCTTCACAGGAGAGAGGGCTTAGTGAGACTGTGGGTGTCACCAAGGGCTGCCAGGCGCCGTGGCCTGGGCAGGTGGCTTCGGGAAGAGACGCCCCAGGCTGCACGGGGGCAGCGTGACCCGGGGGTGGAGGGAAGCTTGTCTGACTGGGTGCAGTGGGAGGGCCCGAGCCATGAACACCTGGCCAGGAACTGGGGCAGCAGGACCCAGGGTGAGTTCCTGGGAACTCCTGCCCACACCCCTGCGGGTTTCATCGGCAGACCTTTCCTCAGTGTGTCGTTATGAAGAGGTTTACAGAAAAGATGACTGTTACAGCCAACTCCTAATTACCTGTCACCTGGATCCTGTAATATTGCTGGACGCTTGCTTCTCACCCATCTGTCTATTTTTCCATTTCTGTAACCAAGTCCAGTTTATAAGGATGTCTTTAAAAGTGGGTCACAGACATCTGGGCTTCAACCCTAAACGCTTCAGCATGAATATCATTAAGTAGAGTTCCATGTTCACTTACTTTTTTCTGTGGAGGTAACATTTATTTGGGTTTTCCTGGTGGCTCAGAGGTAAAGAATCCGCCTGCAATGCAGGAGAGGCAGGTTTGATCCCTGGGTGGGGAAGATCCCCTGGAGAAGGAAATGGCAACCTGCTCTAGTATTCTTGCTTGGGAAATACCACGGACAGAGGAACCTGATGGCTTACAGTCTGTGGGATTGCAAAGAATCAGACACAACTTAGCAACTAAACATCAACAACAACATTTACTTATAATGACATGTCCTAATTTCAAGCTCATGATGTGTCATTTCTGACAAGGACCTGAACCTATGTAACCCAGACCCTTTTTAAGATACCCTCACCTAGAGAGTCATGAGGTACAACCTTTCACTTATAAAACAAATAAGTCCTGGGAATGGAAGGTACAGCATGGTAACGTAGTTAATAATTCTGTATTGTGTATATATATGTTTAAAATATTTATCTATGTATGTGGCTGTACCAGCTCTTAGCTGCAGCGCTGAGGATCTTTGTTGCATCGTGTGGGACCACTGCGGTCCACAGACTCTCTAGTGCGGATGCAAGGGCTTACTTGCTCCATAGCCCGTGGGTTCTTAGTTCACCGACCGGGGATGGAACCCGTGTCCCCTGCATTGCAAGGCAGATGTTTAACCACTGGACACCAGGGAAGTCCCTGCACTGTGTGTTTGGAAGTTGTTGAGAGTAGATCTTGAGAGTTCTCATCACAAGAAGAAACTTCTGTAGCTGGATGATGACACGTATTAACTAGTCTTATTATGGTGATCATTTCACAGGATATACAAATATCCGGTCATCATGGTGTACACCTGAAATTAACACACCGTTTTTTTTTAGAGACAGGGTCTCGCTATGTTGCCCAGGCTGGAGTACAGTGGCTATTCACAGGCGCGATCCCACTACTGATCAGCACGGGAGTTTTGACCTGCTCCGTTTCCAACCTGGGCCGGTTCACCCCTCCTTAGGCAACCTGGTGGTCCCCCGCTCCCGGGAGGTCACCATATTGATGCCGAACTTAGTGCGGACACCCGATCGGCATAGCGCACTGCAGCCCAGAACTCCTGAGCTCAAGCGATCCTCCAGCCTCAGCCTCCCGAGTAGCTGGGATTACAGGTGCCACCGCGCCCGGCTAACACACCGTTTCATGTCAGTTATACCTCTTGTAGTGATGACCAACCTAGACAGCATATTAAAAAGCAGAGACATTACTTTGCCAACAAAGGTCTATCTAGTCAAGGGTATGGATTTTCCAGTAGTCACGTATGTATGTGAGAGTTGGACTATAAAGAAAGCCAAGGGCCAAAGAATTGATGCTTTTGAACTGTGGTGTTGGAGAAGACTTGAGAGTCCCTTGGACAGCAAGGAGATCCAACTAGTCCATCCTAAAGGAGATCAGTCCTGAGTGTTCATTGGAAGGACTGATGTTGACGCTGAAACTCCAATACTTTGGCCACCTGATGTGAAGAGCTGACTCATTGGAAAAAACCCTGATCCTGGGAAAGATTGAAGGCAGGAGGAAAAGGGGACGACAGAGGATGAGACGGCTGGATGGCATCACCGATTCGATGGACATGAGTTTGTGTAAAGTCTGGGAGTTGGTGATGGACAGGGAGGCCTGGCGTGCCACAGTCCATGGGCTCGCAAAGAGTCGGACACGACTGAGTGACTGAACTGCACTGAACTGATACCTCTGTAGAGAAAAAGATTCCGTCACCCAGAGATTCCCTGCCCTCTCCTCACAGTCCAGAGGCAAGCAGTGCTCTGATGTCCCCGCTGCGGTTTAGTCTTCCTGCCCTGGAACAGCTTGTAGATGGACTCACCGTGTTTGTTGAAGGCTTGCTTCTCTGACCGTCACGCCTGAGTCGCCCACACCCTTGTACACGTTGGCAGTCCATTCCTTGCTGTCCCCACGCAGTACCGCCTTGCACAAGGGGCAGCCCAGGTGTATATATCCAGCCGCTGGCTCAGAGACGCAGCTTGTTTCCAGTTTGGGGCAAGTAGGGATGGAGCTTCTGTGAGCATTCTTGCACAAGTCCTTGTGTGGACATGTTTTCATTTCTCTTGAGCAAAGACTCAGGCGTGAGATTTCCAGGTCGTAGGTGAAGTGCATGTTTCGTTTTGTAAGGATCTGATACTGACCAGGGTTCTTGGCCTTCCCCAGTCAGTGGGAATTGACCAGAGGCCAGACAAGAAACCCAGGAGAGGCTTCACTGGTGCTCCTACTCCACTGGCAGGAGTGGGAGCAACCAACCAGGTTCCCTTGCCTGCCAGCTTCCTGAGACGGGGGCAAGCTCGTTCTTCATATGGGCTGAGGACAGGGGCGTGTCCGGGGGTCAGGCCGAGGGGTGGCTTCAGTTGTCTGCCCACCCTTCCGGTGTTTTGTGTGCAGGGGGCATGCGCAGTGCCCAGCTTTTGCTCCTGATAGCCTGTGTTTTAAATTATTTTACTAACTTCTTTATCCTTTACTTTTGGCTATGCTGGGTCTTACTGCTGTGTGCGCTTTTCTCAGTAACGGCCCGTGGGGGCTGCTCTCTCGGGGTGGAGTGCTGGCTTCTCATTGCAGTGGCTTCTCATTCGTGGCCCACGGGGCCAGGCACTTGGGCTTCAGTAGCTGTGGCCCACGGGCTTGGTTGCTCTGTGGCATGTGGGATCTTCCCGGACCAGGGATCGAACCTGTGTCCCTTGCATTGATTGGCAGGTGGATTCTTTACCACTGAGCTTCAGAGAAGCCCCCAACATCCTGCTTTTGCTTTCGGGTCTTCAGAAGTGGCAGTGGGGACTTCTCGGGATCTTCTCCCCAGAATTCGCCCTAACTGTGTATGCACGCAGTTGTCTTTAGCCCCATATGGTTTCTTTGTATTTTGCTGCTGGGAGAGACCTTTGTCCGGGTGCAAGAGCTGCAGCGAAGTGGCCCAGATTCCAGTCTGTCTCAGAGCTGTCAGATACTTTTTCCAAGTGAAAGGTGAAAGCATTAGTCGCTCAGTCGTTTCCGACTCTTTGGGGCCCTGTGGACTATAGCCCGTCAGGCTCCTCCGTCCATGGGAGTCTCCAGGCAAGAATACTGGAGTGGGTTGCCATTTTCTTCTCCAGGGGATCTAGACAGCCTACATGTTAGGCAATCTTCTCTTTTCCCAATGAAAGGATAAAAATAAGGAGCTTCATTTTTGCTACTTTGAATATGCAGACCTTCAAGCAGGAATATGGAGTAAATAATCAGTGGGCTAATTATACTATTTATGACTTCAGTTGCACACTTAAAATTACATATTGTACAATATATTAATTTGAAATGCTTCTGTTTTCCTACTCTCTCATTTTATGAAAACAGTTCTTTTCAAACTTTTCACATGCACCGCTGACTTCATCTTTGCTCTAAAGTTGCTTCTTAAGTCACCCAAGGCAGATTTCCAGAAACATGCCATCTTTATAGGCTGTGTGAATAGCTCTTCCTGAGTGCACGCAGTGAGCTGTGACTAGAACACCTTCAAACGTTTTAGAAACTTCTATTTGGGGAGATTTTTAACATATATAAAAGAACAGAGAATAAATAATGACTGGCTTCATGAATTATTAATTAATGGTCTATTTTGTTTTACCTGTACCTCCTCCATTTTGCAGCAGTTATTTTAATTTTATTGTTTTAATTGAAGGAGGGTTGATTTACAGTGCTGTGCCAGTCTCTGCTATGTAGCAAAGTGACTCAGTTATACACGTATATACATTCTTCTAGAGTGTTCCTCTCCATCACGGTACGTATATACATTCTTCTAGAATGTTCCTCTCCATCACGGTTTATCCCGGGAGACTGGATACAGTCCCCTGTGCTGTGCATAGGTCCTTGTTGTTTACGCATCCCACATACAGTACTTTGCATCTGCTATCACACCTTTCCGGTCCTTCCCTCCATCCCTCGGCGACCGCGAGTCTGATCTGTGTCTGTGAGCGTGTCTCTGCTCCACTGTCAGGCTCATCTGTGCCATAGTTTAGATTCCACAGATGCGTGACGTCTCATGGTCTTTGTCTTTCTCTGTCTTCAGTTCAGTTCAGTTCAGTCGCTCAGTCGTGTCCGCCTCTTTGCGACCCCATGAATCGCAGCACGCCAGGCCTCCCTGTCCATCACCAACTCCCGGAGTTTACTCAAACTCATGTCCATCGAGTCGGTGATGCCATCCAGCCATCTCATCCTCTGTCGTCCCCTTCTCCTCCTGCCCCCAGTCCCTCCCACTATCAGGGTCCTTCCTCTGTCTTACTTAGTATAATAATCTCTGGGTCCATCCACGTTGCTGAAAATGGCATTACTGAGTTCTTTTTCACGGCTGAGTAGTATTCCATTGTATAAATGTATCATGTCTTTATCGATTCCTCTATCGATGGACATTTAGGTTGCTTCCATGTCTCGGATATTGTAACTAGTGCTGTAATGAACATTGGCTCTGTGCATCTTGTTGAACCATATTTTTCTCTGGATATATGCCCAGGGGTTATATAGGTTAGGGGTGAGGTTGCTCAGTCACATGGTAGTTCTATTTTTAGTTTTTGAGGAACCACACTGTTCTCCACAGTGGCTGCACCAGTTACATTCCCACCAACAGTGTAGGAGGGTTCCCCTTTTCTCCACCCCTGTCCAGCACTTGACACTTGGAGACTTTTTCATGGTGGCCGTTCTGACCAAGTGAGGTGGTGCAGTAATTTTTTTAAAGTGAGTCTCGGGCATCAGTCATTTGATCCATCAACATCGTCAGCTCTCCACCTTCCCGTTCCCCTCATTGACATAAGTGCTTTTCACGGCTAGTTCATGTGACTCAGGATCCAGATTCCCATGCTGCATTTGGTTGATGGGTCCTTAAATCTCTTAATTTATGGATTCTCCCTCTGCCTTTTTCATCTTTTTCTTGGAGTTTATTTAGTGAGGAAGTCAGCTTTCTGGTCTTGCAGAGTTTCCCAGATCACGTGCTTTGCTGAGTCCACCATGTTCTTTCATCACCTTCATGTCTGGTCAGCCAGTGTTTTGATCAAGAGGACTCGGATGGGCAGCCTGGTCCATCCTGCCCACCACTGGCCGGTGGTCTTCTGGGTCCAGGAGCAGGAATGATCTTTGCCCAGATCCATTGTGTGATGAGGAAGCAAAATGGCAAAGTTCTGATTCTGTCCTTTTCATTTGCTGGATTTTTTTTCCCAAAAGCAGATTTTTCTTTCTTTGATTGTATGATTATTCTAGGGCAGAGTTCCTTAGATGTCTGATTTTTTCCTTCATATTTACCAGGTTTCAGAATAATAATTAGTTTCTAAACATCCTCCAGAGATGACAAAGGAGATTTTTAATTTTAGTTTCACTTTGAACCTGTGGGTGATGAGCTCCAATTCCCCGCAGTTGCTCTTTCTGATGATCAAATTGCCTCCTTTTTGACTTTTCTGAGCCCCTTTCGGTTTCCTCTTGAGTCCTTTTGACGTGACCCGAGGAAGGACAGGTGTTTCAGGCTTATCTCCTGTATTTCCTGCCCCATACCTGGAATTAACTGTACTCCGTGGACCCTTGATGGCCTCTTAACAGCAAAGACACTTTAAAAACCACAACCTGGGTGCTGGGGATGCTCGTAACTCCTGGGTCCATTGTTGTTTCCGGACATTGCTGGGAAATACTTTACTCTTTTGAAGCGTGTGCTGAGGTATATTGGTATTTTTCATTCAAATGAAGGCTTACAGAGTTTTCCTTAAATTGTTAGATTTTATACTTTTTCAGCAATAACAGCGACAAGCTCGGTTCCTAGTGACATGTGTTGCCTACTTCTTATTTGCTCTGTGTGTGTGTTTCAGAATTACACGGTCAGTACTCACGTACGTGATTATTGAAAACTCCCCAGGATTTCCTTGCACTTCTTTGGTCTTTAGAGCACCTCTCGCTGGGGTGCAAATGGCTGTTTCTAAGTTAAATCTCGAAACCCTGTGTGTCTAACTTCTCTTCCTGTCCCTTCCAGCTCATCCTGTCCTGCTTCACCGGGAACTGTTACGGGAGTGTCCCTGCTGCCTTTGTGGGGACGGGCTTTACCGGATCCTGTTACGGGGGTGTCCCTCCTGCCTTTGTGGGGATGGGCTTTACCGGATCCTGTTACGGGGGTGTCCCTGCCGCCTTTGTGGGGACGGGCTTCACCGGGGACCTATTATGGGGGTGTCCCTGCCGCCTTTGTGGGGACGGGCTTCACCGGGAGCCTGTTACGGGGGTGTCCCTGCCGCCTTTGTGGGGACGGGCTGGAGAGTTTCGCGCTGTCTCCTCGCCTCCCTGTGAACAAGTCCTCCACGTGCTCTAAGTCACAGCTCAGCTGTCACTCCCCTCTTTACGCTGCAGCCATCTCCCCTGACGAGGAGCCTTTCAGGCCCCATCCTCCCCTGCACCCCCTGTCTCGTCTCTGCTGTGTCTCATCGGTCATGAGTTTCAGGAGCCCACATGTCCTGCTCTGGCATACTTGAGTCTCCCATGGCATCTGGGCGAGGGGGGGCAGGGGCTCCCTGCCAGCCGGACAGGGACTGACGGGTCACAGGTACGGGAGTCTGGGGAAGGGCCTGCCCAGTGAGAGCTTCATTTCAGGGGCCTGCAAGTCCCCTGAGCTGGGTGAATACGCACTGATATAGCATCTTATCAGCCTGCTGGAACATCGCACATGAGGGGGTGCTGGTGTTCAGTCGCTCAGTCGTGTCCGACTCTTTGTGACCCCATGGACTGCAGGCTGCCAGGCTCTCCTGTCCATCACCAACTCCCGGGGCTTGCTCAAACTCATGTCCATCGAGTCAGTGATGCCATCTGACCATCTCATCCTCTGTCGTCCCCTTCTCCTCCTGCCCTCAATCTTTCCCAGCATCAGGATCTTTTCCAAGGAGTCAGTTCTTCACATCAGGTGGCCAAAGTACTGGAGTTTCAGCTTCAGCACCAGTCCTTCCAATGAATAATCAGGACTGATTTCCTTTAGGATGGACTGGCTTGATCTCCTTGCTGTCCATGGGGTATTATAACATCGTATTATTACACAGGAGGTGAGGAGTACGCGGATCAGAAATCTGGTCTGTGTGGGAAACGGCATCTCCTCAGCACACGCCAGCCGCGCACCGGGGTGGGGCCCTTTCCAGGACCCCGAGAGCCCTGGTCTGGGCACGAGTGGCCGCTCCGTGCCGTCACACGATGCCCTCTCACCTTCCCCCCGGGGCCCGCTTTCCTGAGAACCCAAGTTCACCGGGAATAGCTCTGCGTTTGACTGTTTCTCAAGCTGCCTCTGCTGGGAGGAAAACTTGGCAACGCGCTGACGTGAACCCTGCACTGCACTTGGCGCTTACACTTAGAGCTTTTTCTTCTTTTAAAGAGTGCTTATTTTTTCAATTATAAAAGTGATACATGAACATTGGGAAGTATTAAAAAACTAGAAAGGAGGAAATAATTATCCACGATTTCCCTGCCTGGAACCCCCGCTGTTAGCGTCCTAGAGGAGCTCCTTTGGTCGTTTTCCATGAATATTTATGGAGCAGGATTCATTTTATGGGTCTGTTCTCTTCTCTTGCCCTCTAACTTAGAGTTGCAACATGAGTGTTTCTCTGTTATAGACACATATTGCAGCTATTTACCACCTAGCTCTTGAACCCTTTATAAACATCAGTAACGTTAAGCGTGTATGCATTTTTCTGTAGCCATAACAGCCATTTTTCTACAGCCATAGCTCAGGGCTTCCCTTGTGGCTCAGATAATAAAGAGTCCGCCTGCAATGCAGGAGAGCCGGGCTCGACCTGGGTCAGAAAGATCCCCTGGAGAAGGAAATGGAGACCCACTCCAGTACTCTTGCCTGGAGAATTCCATGGACAGAGGAGCCTGGAGAGCTACAGGCCACGGGGCCGCAGAGAGTCGGACAGGACTGAGTGACTAAACCACAGCGGCAGTTACCTCTTCTAGTTGGCTCTTTCGGCTTGTGCCTCCAGGCCCCTAAACAGCATTCTCATATTACTCTTTCCTGTTGTTTCAGTTTTTCTCCATATCTCTGATCTTCACTCAAACTTGAGGCTAGCCCTGCTTCCCCGAGCTCACCGCCCCCATGGTTGTTTTAGGTTGGTTTTGGCAAAACAGATGATTAATATTCACATTTTCAGGGCTAGGAAATACTGTTTGCATCTATGAAACTGCCAAAGTAGTAGTCAATGATTCAGTTTTCTTTTCCTGCACAACTTTTGTTTTCCTTGGAGAAAATCATTGTTTTTATATTCATGCCTGGCTTTCCATGAATTTACAGTTAACTCAGTCGCCTACTGTTTACCCATTATCCGTACATCTGCACAGTAAGGTCACATGCATCAGACAGAGTCAGTTCAGCTTCCCCGGGGAGCATTTCTGGGCCTTTCTGAACCCCGCGAATCAGGACGGCCCCGCCCTGTCCTGCAGTGTGTCTCAACACTTTCGCCAATACCGTTTCTTTCCCCTCTTGCACCTACACCTTCCTGTAAGCCCACCGCCTTCTCGTTCTTGGTTGAGTCATTTGTTTGAGAACATCCTCCAGGAGTTTCTTGAGAGAGGATGTGTGGGACGTGAATCTTTTGAGCGTTTACTTTGGAAAATGTCTTCATTTTACTCCTCCCACTTGATTGATAGTTAGGTGGAGGAGAGAAAGCTTCCAGGCAGAGAGTGATTTCTGTGCCAAATGGAGTGGGGTGCTGGCTGCCAGCTGCGTTCCAGGGCTGCTCTTTAGACATCCAGTGCCGGCGGGGGCATCAAATAATGCCTCTGCCCCCAGAGATGCACAGTCGTAATCCTGGAGCCTGTGAATGCGCTGCTTCACATGACCAAAGGGTGGGACTGTATTAAGGGTGTTGGAATAGGGGGCTCTCCTTGTGGGCTAACAGAATCACAGGGGTCCTTATAAGAGGGAGGCAGCAGCATCAGACTTGCAGGATCTGTGAGAATGCAAGTGGAGTTGGGCGGTGGTTGGCAGGGGAAGGGGAAAAGAGAGACCTGAAAATCCTGGCTTTGCAGCTAGAGGGGCCACAGGTCAAAGAGCATGGTGAGCCCCAGAAGCGGAAAAGGCAGAGGAACAGACTGTCCCGTCAGAGTCTCCAAAAAAGAGACAGCTGAGCCCACACCTTGACTTCAGCCCTATAAGATCCATGTGGGATTTCTGATCACAAATGCTGAATGTGTGCTGTTGTTAGCTGTTAAATGTGTGGTTATTGTTTACAGTAGTGATGAGAAACGAATGTAAGGCCAGCCTACCCATCTGACGCTTGGTCTTTTCTTCTCGGTCTCTGAAAGCTTGTGGGTCTTTTCTGTCTCCAGTGTCTTGAGGGTTCGTGATTCTGTGTCCTGGTGAGCAGTTGGTGGGTCTTTGCAACAGGGCAACCCATCTTCTGGGGAGGTTTTTAGACCGCCCTCCCCTATCTGTCCCCACCCACCCTTTACTTGATTCTTTTTTCTGAAACTCTTCTTACCTGAATCCTGAACTTCATGGACCAGACCTTAAATTTTCTTAATTTTTCTCCTTTATTTTCCAACTCTTTATCTTATTGTCAAATTTCTGTCTTACTTTCATCTTCTAAACCTTCTACTGAGCTTCCCATTTCCACTGTCATGATCTTAATTACTAAAATCATTTTTTTGTTCTCTGAATGCTAATTTTTATTGCGGCCTATCTGTTTCATGATCGCAATGTCATCTTTTTGAGGATATTAATAATCTTTTCTAAGCTTTCTTCTCTTGCAAAATCCCTGTTTTCTCCAAGTTGCTCTTCTGCTTCCATCTTGGCCCATCTTCATGTTGGTCCCCATCCTTCTGGTCAGAACCTTTCCTCTGATGTCTGCTGACCCTTGGTCTCCTAATATTCAAGAATGGGACACTGAATGTCGACCGGAAACCGAGGGGGCGAGTTTGAACTTTGGTGCAGGGTGGTGTGGCCGGCACGTTTAGTTGGGACATCCTGATGCGATTCCTCAAATTCCATCTGGAAAAATCCTCCAGTCTCCTGCCTCAGGGGGAAGACTTCTGGAGACTGAGTTGGGGAGAGGTCTGAGGTTTTCACACCCAGAACACACATATCTTCTTGCTTTTTCAGTGTCACAACACTGACCTCAACTGTGCCTTGAGTCTCCCAGTTCAGAGACTCACTTTCATATCTGCCTGAATAAATCTCTCACCTTCCGCTAGGCTGGCGGAGGGGCAGTCACCGGTGGTGCAGAGTGGGACGGGGCCCTCAAGGCGCCCCAAGATCTAGAGGCGCCTGGTGCCTCTCAGCCTGCGTGCTCAGGGCTCTGCGGGGCGAGTCTGGTTGGTGCCCCAGCTGCCGACCCCACCATGCACTCCCCTCCCCTGCCGCCACCTCTGAGGGCAGATTATGTCTTTAAAGCAACCCTTGTGTTTATCTGAAAGGGTTTTGGGGGCGAAAGAGATGTGTGGGCTCACTCTGCTATGTCCACCTGGCACACCTAACATATTTGGCCCCACAAGAGGCCACTTTGTTAAATGTCTTGTCTCTTACACAACAAAATTCTTTACAATAATAATCATGAAATAATAATAATGAAGGAGAACGTCTAGAGGAGACAGATTGGTCCTCTTCCGTTGAGCTTTGTACATACAATCATGTGAGTGAATAAAGACACGCAGATGTACGCACATGTCTGGAAAGGGACAGGCAATGGATTACAATCTTAATTACGCTAATTTTCAAGAGGGGGATCTATCCTGCATTCACACTTGATTTCACGGTTTTAAATTTTCAACAAAAGTAGAAACCCCAAGTCATCACATAAATCAACAGAAATTTAACAAAAAAACAAGAATGAACAGATCTGAAGTAACTCATGCCCCCTCTCTTCCTCTGTGAGATCAGTGCTCCGTTCGTTTTTTATGGTGAATCTGCTATTTGAAAACGGGAACATGCAGTGTCCATGCCAGACACAGGCTGGAGATAGGAGAGCAAAGAGGGCAAAGATGATCCCAACGCAATGAATATGTATGACGGGGTCCTCCTGGCTTGGGAGCCAGCTGTGTGTCCGGGGATTCTCCAAGTTAACTGGGCAAACTGTGCCCCCACAGTGCCCTTAAGATGTGTTCCATTCTGGGAGTTTCTAAATTCTTTTTAATGTAAAGTTTATTGGATACCTACTGCACTCCAGAAAATGCCTGTTTTCTCCTGATACACATTCTTTTTTTTAAACTTTATTTTGTGTTGAAAGTGAAAGTGAAGTCGCTCAGTCGTGTCCGACTCTTTGCAACCCCATGGACTGTAGCCCACCAAGCTCCTCCGTCCATGGGATTCTCCAGGCAAGAATACTGGAGTGGGTTGACATTTCCTTCTCCAGGGGACCTTCCTGACCCAGGGATCGAACCCAGGTGTCCCGCATTGTGGGCAGACGCTTTAACCTCTGAGCCAGCAGGGAGGCCTTATTTTGTGTTGGGATATAACCAGTTAATGATGTTGTGGCAGTTTCAGGTGAACAACGAAGGGACTCAGCCACACATGCACATGTACCCCCCCCCCCCCCCCCACCAGCTCCCTTCCCGTCCCGGCCGCCACGTGACACGCGCAGAGATCCGTGTACTATACAGCAGGTCTGTGCAGGCTGTCCGTTTTAAATGCAGCCGAGTGCACACGTCCATCCCAGGCTCCCCAACTCTCCCTTCCCCCAGCCCAGGCCCCACCAACCTACGTCCAGTCTCTAGTCCGTGAGTCTCCTTCATCTCGTAAGCTCGTTTGTCCTGACGCACATCCGTAACCCGGTCCCCTTCCAGGTCCTCCAGGCCACGTTCCCTGCTGCCGGGCGAGGCAGTCCCCTTTCAGCCGTGGCTCTGAACCACCGAGACGGCAAGTCCTGCTCTGATGAAATTGAGTTGCTCCACCTTCCCGCTGCTTGAGAGCAAACCATTTCTTCAAACGCCTGGGAAAATGGGGGGAGGGATTCCAAACGTCCCCAGACACCTTGGCATTCCTCGGTTCTACCCCACCCCCCCGCAGCCAGAATCCCCGACTTGTTAATGAGCTTCTGTCCTCAGGCTTAATGCATCAGCTGCCGCTTGATGGGTTTTGATCTCGTGTGGAATTCATGTCTGTATGAATATATTTTACAAGACAGTCATCCCCTTTCCTGCCCCAGCTGGTGACGTGGTTTCATGTGTGGTTATCAGTGGCAACCTGACGAAGCCCTGGAGGGTGGGGAGAAGCCCTCCAGTCCATCCGACTTCGCCCACTGTCTGCTGACCGCGCTGGGCCTGCCCTGCGCCAGGGACCCGAGTGTTAGAGGCTGAATGCTTGTGTCTCCCCAGATCCGTGTGTTAGAACCTAACTGCCGGGGTGATGGGACTAGGAGGTGGGGCCTGTAGGAGGTGATTAGCTGATGAGGCTGGGGCCCCGTGGATGGGGTCAGTGCCCCAGGGGAGACCCCAGAGGCCAGTCCGTGCTCTTTCCACCTCTCACAGCACAGGATGTTAGCGTCTGCAACCCAGACCTCAACCTCGCAGCCTCCAGAGATGCGAGAAATGTTTCTGTTGCTTCTCAGCCACCTGGCCTGTAGTTACTCTGTTGTGGTGGCCCTAATGGACTGACACAACTTGCTGTTTTTTTCAAATGTAAATATTTATTATTTTTTATGTTGTCCCTGGTAGAAGCAATAGGTCAGTAGAATCAGAATTTCTCTTTTTTTATATGATTCAGATTTGTTTCCTTCACAGCATCTTATTTTTCTTCTCCAACTTTTACTTGAAAATTTTTAAAGCCACCCACAACGTTAAAAGAATAGCAGAGTGAAAAATTATACAGCCTGTCCCAGCTCTCTGGCTGCTAACATTTTGCCAGGTTTTGTCTTACATTTTCTGTCTTTCTCCACATATACTTACAGACCCACAGTCACATTTTAAAAGTCATTTGAAAGTAGATTTCAGTCACCATGATACTGCATCTCTAAATAAATCTACATTTATTTTCTAAGAGAAAGGGCATTCCCTTACTTAACCAACACAACAGTCTCTTGGTCAACGAATTTTACATTGAGACGCATTATTACTTATTATGTAGTTTATGTTCAATTTTCCCCAATTGCTCCAACAGTATCTTTTACGGGGTTTGTGACTTATTTATTAAGATTTATTCAGACGTTTGTGTTCATTCATTTTACTTCTCCACCTGCTTCAAGCAGGAATAATCCCCTCTCCTTGGTGCGCACACTGCTATATGCTCTGTAACACTGATACTTTTGCGTACGGGCCAGCTGCTTTCTCAAATACTCCTCGATCTAGGTTTGTCTGCATTTCTTTGTGATGAGCCTCAGATGGCGTATTTTTGGAAGGAACCTGGTAGAGGCGATGACGCTGTCCCCCGAGCGCCGCAGAAGGACGTGATGTCACCCTGTCCGTTTGTTGTGTCTGTTAGGATTGGTCACTGGGCTAACGCATCACTGGAAACGTGTCCTTGACTCTATAAGAAACCAGGTTTTAAATCCTTTCTTGGGGTGTGGTTTCCGGTGCCACAGTGCGGCCTCTATGCATCGGTGCCACATAGAAGCGCAGAGACAGAGTTTGGGTGAAATAGCAAAGAGGAGCTTTATTGCCTTGCCAGGCACAGGGGGCCGCAGTGGGCTCATGCCCTCAGGACTGTGGGTCCCACCTGGAGAGGTGGCGAGGAGTTTTTTGGGGTTCAAGGAGCAGGGTGTGGTCAGCGTGTGGACAGTTCTTAGATTGGCTGTCATCAAGGTGAAATTCTGAGCATCTTAACTTTCTGATTTCAATGTCTGGGGTCTGCATACTTGCCATCAGCGGCTTTCATCTGGAGGGGGTGCTGCTCCCTGAAACCCAGCTTAGGAACATGGGCCGGGGCTTTGTCTGTGTCTTTTAGGGAACCAGGAGTTTGATGATTCTGTTGTATGGCGGAATTATGGTCTAAACTCTTACCACTCTCTCAGCCCAACAGCTGTTTTTCTTTATTGTTGTCGTTAAGTCACTAAGTTGTGTCTGACTCTTTGCGGCCCTGTGGGTTGCAGCACACCAGGCTCCTCTGTCCTCCATGGTCTCCCAGAGTTTGCTCAAACTCACGTCCATTGAGTCAGTGATGCCATCCAACCATCTCATCCTCCGCTGTCTGCTTCTCCTCCCGCCTTCAATCTTTCCCAGCATCTGGGTCCTTTCCAATGAGTCGGCTCTCTGAATCAGGTGGCCAAATTATTACAGCCTCAGCTTCAGCATCAGTCCTTCCAAAGAATATTCAGGCTTGACTTCCTTTAGGATGGACTGGTTTGATCTGCTTGCTGTCCAAGGGACTCTCAAGAGTCTTCTCCAACACCACAGTGCAAAAGTATTAATTCTTCAATACTCAGCTTTCTTTATGGTCCAACTCCCATATCCATACTTGAAAAAACATGGCTTTGACAGACCTTTGTTGGCGAAGTGATGTCTCTGCTTTTTAATCCCCTGTTTAAGTTTGTCATAGCTTTATACTTTATTTCTACATCTTCTCATTTCCAAATCATTAACTCTCGAGCCAGCCTTTTATTTCGGAAGACCAAGACACAGGAGCTCCCAGGGTTTCCTGTTTATCCCCGCTCTCTGCACACAGATGATGCCCTGAGTTAGAAGGAAGTAGTTGTTCATTGAGCTGCCTCTGAGGGTCGTATAATACCTCATTCAGTTTGGCCAAAGAGAGTGGTCATTGACCCCATTTTGCAGATGAGGTGGTTGAGGCCAAGAAGGGTGCATGATTTGTCCCAAGCAGCACCTCGAGTGATACACTGGGATTCTGACCCACGACGTGAAAGCTGACTTCCGCCTCACTTCCTGCCCTGTGTCCTTAGGATGGGGACTTGTGCTCTTGACTCGTTCCTGTAAAGCTGGGCCGTGATGCACACCCGTGGTTCAGAGTGTGCTCGGAAACAGTGGCTGAATTCATGCCTCCTCAGCACGTGTGTGTGGGTCAAGACTTATTCTTTACTCTCTCGTGTTGAATTACTGCTCACATCCTGACAGTTCTAGTTTTGAGGACTTGAAAGATCATGATTGAGCCAGTGTGTCAGAATAAATCAAGCAGAAATTGCAAAGCTGTTGCATCTGTTTCTCCGGGCAGCTTACTGCAGAGATCGCTGGTACCTCTTGCAAAGCAGAACCTGCTGATGGGGCCCTGGCAGGCTCCATTCCCCCCTTGGTTCCCCTGGAAACAGGGTGTCCCACAATTACCCTGGCCCGCGGCCGCCCAGAGCAAGGACGCATTTCCCTGGCTTCCATGGGGTTCTCCATGTGAGCACCCAGTGCAGTTTCCAAGCTGCCCCAAGAGGGGAGTGGTTTGTCTCCTTCCCCCTTCCAGCCAGAATGTAGAGTGTGAGTATATAAAAGCGATACGGGTGAACTTAGGGTGTGCTGTGACCATCCGAGCGGTGGGGGTGGATAGGGCCTGCCTGGAGCTGTCACTTCAGCCTTGGGGAAGACGGGGTGCAGGTGATGGATGGACTGGTTTGATCTGCTTGCTGTCCACCCATGTGGGTGAGCCTTGCTGGGCCGTGTGGACGAGGCCCAGACCCCGCGTGGCAGGCGCCAGGTCGGAAGGAACCTGGGCCTCTGATGGAGAAGACGCGCTGCCCGCCCTGGGCGTCTCGTGCTCATCTTCCTATGCCAGAGAGAAATTTTGCCTGGTTGATTGATTTCATTAAGTTTTCACGTTAGAAAGACTTCGACTTACAGAAACTTTGGGAGGGTAGTTCAGAGAGTCCCCATTAGCTGACACTGTTTGTGCTCTTCAGAACATCTCACACCAGAAATGGCATGTTTGTTACAATATTTGAACGATGTTCTACTAACTCAAGCACATACTTTATTCTGCTGGTCTTGTGTTTCTCCAGTGTTCTTCTGGACCACAATACCTTCAGTCAACTCCCCGTGTGACAGTTCCTCAGACTTTCCTTGTACAAATTCTTTATTTGATTTTAAAATGTGTGTCTTTATTTATCTTCAGCAGTCCTGGGTCTTCGCTGCTGTGCGCGGGCTGTCTCTGGTTGTGGTGAGCAGGGGCTCCTGTCTAGCTGGGGTGCGAGGGCTTCTGGGGTGGCGGCTCCGCTTCATCTGGAGTGTGGTCTCTAGGGCCCTTGGGCTTCAGGAGCTGCGGGGCACAGGCTAAGTCTCTCCACACGTGGACTCTTCCCAGACCAGGGTTTGAACCCGTGTCCCCTGCATTGGCAGGCGGATTCTTAACCACTGGACTGCCAGAAAGTCCTATTAAAAAAAAATTTTCTTTTTAAAGTCACTGCTCTTTAGGGACATTTTTATGACGACAGCTGAACCCACGTCCAAACTGACCCCGAGGCCGCAGTCAGCTGCCCCTCACCCGCCTTCCTTGCTCCGAGCACGGCAGGCCTCTGAGGACCCTCAGGCTTCCGCACGCAGGCTTTGCTTTCGCTTTGTGTTCATGCTGCTCCCTCAGCTCTCATCCACCTGGCACGCTCCTCCTCACCCTACGATGCTCCACGCGAGCCCCCAGGCCCTGTCTCCCTCCAGGCACGGGCCATCATCCCTCTTCTTCAAGCCCACAGGGAAGTGTTCAAACCTCTGTTGCACTCACCTCATGGAACCCTAATTATCTGCTCACACGTGGATCTCTTGAACCTAGACTGTGGTTTTCTTGAAGTCAGGGGCCATATTTTATTCATTTTTGTGTCCCCAAAACCATATTTGCAAGAGGCACTTCAAGATCTTTGGTGAAAGGATGAATGAACTCAGATGAGGTAATTACATATAGGCCCATAAATCCTCATCTTAAAAGACTTGTTTCCTTTCTGACTAAGACATTGCTTGTGAATAGCACACCCATCCCTCCTACAGAGATTCATTGAGCTTCAGTACATAATTCATAAACCGGGGCCCGAACACACGCTGCCTGAAAGCCGACATCCCAGATTCATCAGGCCTCTTTGCTGAGCGTCTCTGCAGACGGGCTCCCCGCCCTGGGGCTGGGGTGGCTGCAGAATGTTAAATCAGCACCCTGCCTCCTTTCAGCTCAGAGCTGGGCTTCCTGGGCTGCAGCACTTGCAGATTCCAGAAGGTGCTGGGGCGGCTCAGAGCTTTCTCCTGCCCTGAACGCAGTAGAGTTCAGAGTTTTTTCAGGCGAGCGAGCTCCGTGCCAGCGGGTGTCGTGGTCAGCCTTTCATCCTGCGCCGAACGTCACAGCCACCCTGACAAGTCTGCAGGTGCATCTGGGGCTACTTGTGTACTGACGCTAATACTGGTGTTAAAACGAGTTTTCCCTCTCTAGAAATGTAGCTTTAGCGTTTTCTAGGCTTCAATGTGCCCCATGTGTGGCAGCCTTGGAGCTGTCCTCTCTGAGTGACACTCAGCCAGCGATAAATTCTCCTTCCACAGTGTTCTGAAATCCTGCCTGGCTTTTATTTCTGCAGAGATTTGTCTTAAATATCCTTAGTTTGTGAAGCCGTAAAATGATTTGCTCTTGTTCAGTTCCCAAGTCATTTACAACGGTTCGTGAACCCATGGACTGCAGCACGCCTGGTCTCCCTGGCCCTCACCATCTCTTGGAGTTTGCCCAAGTTCATGTTCATTGAGTCAGTGATGCCATCCAACCATCTCATCTTCTGCTGCCCTCTTCTCCTCCTGCCTTCAATCTTTCCTAGCACCAGGGTCTTTTCCAATGAGTTGGCTGTTTGCATTACTTAAAATTATACTCTGAAACAATCAGCTCAGTTCAGTTCAGTCACTCAGTCGTGCCCGACTCTTGGTGACCCCATGGACCACAGCATGCCAGGCCTCCCTGTCCATCACCATCTCCCAGAGTCCACTCAAACTCATCTCCATGGAGCTGGTGATGCCATCCAACCATCTCATCCTCTGACGTCCCCTTCTCCTCCTGCCTTCAGTCTTTCCCAGCCTCAGGGTCTATTCCAGTGAGTCAGTTCTTCGAATCAGGTGGCCAAAGTATTGGAGTTTCATCTTCAGCATCAGTCCTTCCAATGAACACCCAGGACTGATCTCCTTTAGGATGGACTGGTTGGATCTCCTTGTAGTCCAAGGGACTCTCAAGAGTCTTTCCAACACCACAGCTCAAAAGCATCAATTCTTTGGCGCTCAGCTTTTTTTTATGATCCAACTCTTACATCCATAACATGACCACTGGAAAAACATAGCTTTGACTAGACGGACCTTTGTTGGCAAAGTAATGTCTCTGCTTTTTAATATGCTGTCTAGGTTGGTCATAGCTTTTCTTCCAAGGATCAAGCATCTTTTCATTTCATGGCTGCAATCACCATCTGCAGTGATTTTTGAGTTCAAGAAAATAAAGTCTGTTATTGTTTCCATTGTTTCTCCATCTATTTGCCATGAAGTGATGGAACTAGATCCCATGACCTTAGTTTTTTGAATGTTGAATTTTAGGCCAGCTTTTTCACTCTTCTCTTTCACTTTCATCAAGAGGCTCTTTACTTCTTCTTTGCTTTCTTCCATAAGGGTGGTGTTATCTGCATATCTGATGTTATTGATATTTCTCACAGCAATCTTGATTCCAGCTTGTCTGGCAATTTGCATGATGTACTCTGCATATAAGTTAAATAAGCAGGCTGACAATATGCAGCCTTGATGTACTCCTTTCCCAATGTGGAACCAGTCTGTTGTTCCATGTCCAGTTTTAACTGTTGCTTCTTGACCTGCATACAGATTTCTCAGAGGACAGGTAAGGTGGTCTGGTGTTCCCATGTTTTTAAGAATTTTCTACCGTTTGTTGTGATCCACACAGTCAAAAGCTTTGGCATAGTCAAGGAAGCGGAAGTAGACGTTTTTCTGGAATTCTCTTGATTTTTCTATGATCCAATGGATGTTGTCAATTTAATCTCTGGTTCCTCTGCCTTTTCTAAATCCAGTTTGTACATCTGGAAGTTCTTGGTTCATGTACTGTTGAAGCCTGGCTTGGACAATTTTGAGCATTACTTCGCTAGCATGTGAGATGAGTGCAATTGTACGATAGTCTGAACATTCTTTGGCATTGCCCTTCTTTGGGATTGGAGTGAAAACTGACCTTTGCCAGTCCTGTGGCCACTGCTGAGTTTTCCAGATTTGCTGATACATTGAGTGCAGCACTTTAGCAGCAACATCTTTTAGGATTTGAAATAGCTCAACTGGAATTCCTCTGAAACCATGCTACTGCCCAACTTTATGCATTACATCGTGGGATTTTGAAATTGCATTGAGAACATGGCTTCTGTTCTCTGAGTGTGCAGTAATGAAGCGTAGAGAATACACATATATTTACATGCTAATTTGTTCATTCTCTGTCCCCGTCACACAGAATACAGGCTCCAGCGAGAGCCCCTGTGTGTCTTATTCTGGCGGTGTCCCCGTGCTGGTGCTTAGGAAGTGCTCAGTGATTCTGCGGTGTGGCTTAAGTAGGTCGTGTCTCTCCTTACATAGATGTCTTTGCTGCCTGAGCAGCTGCCCCGAGTGGGATCCACCTGCCCAGGGCCAGGGAGGCTGGTCCTCAGTGCTTCTCCCCTCCTGGCCTCACTGCTGAGGGCACGCCTGTCCTGCTCGGGCGTCCGCACCTCTCTGACCACCAGTTCTCAAAGCTGCTCCCCCACACATCTCCCGAGGGTGATGCATTTGTCTGTTTTGCTTTCCCTTTCTTCCAGGTGTTCTTTCAGGGTAATTAGATTAATTTATCCATAAGACGGGCTCTTCAAAATGCAGTAGCTCTTCTGGAAAAGAATGAAAGCTCTTTTCAGAAGGTGGTGTTTTAAAAACACGTTTTAAGACCTAACCGAGAAGGGAGCAAATCAGGACGGAGCTCAGTTAAGTGGACGTGGAGGGTGTTCTGTCCTGTGTGATGTCGGGGGTCAGGACAGAGCTCAGTTAAGCGGACGTGGAGGGTGTCTGCGTCCTGTGTGACGTCACGGGGCAGGGATTGCGAGAGATGCTGAGGGCAGAGGGGTCGGACGCAGTGACCGCAGGGTCCGGCTCACCGCTGGCTGCCCTGCCTGACCTGTGTGCCAGGAGCCCTGCTAGACGCCAGGACAAGACAGAGTCCATGCTCTCCTGGGGTGTTCATCCTACATGGAAACGTGGCGAAAATCACAAATGCAAACCACGTGTGGAAGTTAAAATGTCTCGTAGACACATCGGCAAAGTGTCATTAAAAGAAGTGAATGAAATTAATTTCAGTACTGCATTGTGGGTGACTCGGTATCTTGAGTGAATCCGCACGGTATTGTTTCAGCATGTAATCAACATGAAAATGACGAGTGAGAGCCTTTGTCTTCTCTTGATGCTCAGTCTGCAAAATCCAGTGCATTGACCTCCGTTGTTTAGCCCCTCAGTGGTGTCCAACTCTCTGTGACCCCAGAGACTGCAACACATCAGGCCTCCCTGTCCTTCACTGTCTCCCGGAGTTTGCTCAGATTCACGTCCATTGAGTCGGTGATGCCATCCAACCATCTCATCCTCTGTCGTCCCCTTCTCCTCTTGTCTTCAATCTTCCCCAGCATCAGGGCCTTTGCCAACGAGTCAGTGCTTTGCACGTAGTGGCCAAAGTCTTGGAGCTTCAGCATCAGTCCTTCCAACGAGTACTGAGGGCTGACACTCGCAGAACTCCTCGGTTCAGGCTGACTGTGCCCCAAGCGGGGCTCGTGGCTGCCGTGCTGGACAGTAGCATCAGTGACAATAAACCAGTGAAGAAACAGATATAACATGTACTGAGTTCATTTATAAACAATGTAACTTCGGTATTGAGTCTCATGAGCCATTAGGAAGGGCTCAGAATATCGAGGGAGTCGTGCGGGAAATTGAAAGAAGCCAGGCGAGAGGGGAGAGGGGCTGCTTGGTGGGGGCTGCTGCCTGGAGCTGACCCCCGGGCAGAACCGGGTGGGGCGAGGGTCAGCCCTCCTGAGGCTGCACATGGGGTGTCTGCTGCAGCAGCGGCCCTGAGGCGGGCACGCGGGGCGTGTTCAAGGTGCGGGATGTGAGCATGGGGGGTGGACTCCGAGCTGTCGGGGCTGGGGCCGGGCACTGCGGAGCCTCACGGGCCAGGCGAGGAGCTTGCCTCTGCAGGAGGTGAATCATGCTCCTGCTTCCTCTGCCGTGTCAAAGGATGCTGTCCGGGATGTCAACCCTTAAATGCAGCCGTTAGCGTGTCTTGCTGTCAGCATCCCTGGTGTACGTATGGCGACTGCCGTGACTCCTCTGTGCCTGGACGGGGGGACACCGCGTCTGGGGTCTGAGGGGGTCAGGTGCCAGCGCCCCTGTGGGAAGGCATTTTGCCCCTGCAGGTGTCACAAGTCACTGGCGCGCCCTTTGAATGCATGTATTCCACGTGTCTCATGGCCATGCTTTTGAAGGGTTATGGGGGCACGACAGCCTTTCTCTAGGACCAGACGTTTGGAGGGGGTTTCCTTCCCCTGAATGGAAGGAGCCAGCCCTGCTCCATCCTGGGGGTTAGGTCGAGCCCCACGCTCTGAACACGCAGCGGCGTCAGAGGTCCTGGGGGCTGGACCGTGCGTCCCCACGAGGCTGACCGTTCGCTCTCCTTACGGCCTGCCTTCGCTTCAGTCGTGTCCAACTCCTTGCGACCCCAGGGACTGCAGCCCGCCAGGCTCCTCTGGCCATGGGGTGGGGTGCTATGCCCTCCTCCAGGGGATCTTCCCAACCTGGGGATCAAACCTGCATCTCTCATGTCTCCTGCATTGGCAGGCAGGTTCTTCACCACTAGTGCCACCTGGGAAGCCCCCTCCAGAGCCCCCTGCCCCCTGGTATGTATAGATACCCTCCCCTTTCCCAGCCCCTCCTCGCCAGGCCCAGAGGCTCCTTCTCTGGGGTTGGAGGCCAGCTGTAATCCACCCTCGGGGAGTCAGCCAAGTCAAGCTTGTCGCTCTCAGAGAGTGATTTAAGATATCACTGGGCCATGCGCTCCCCTGTTCCTATTACAACAGGTGTGGGACTGCTGGCTTTGTGAAATCGGCTCCTTTGGACACCGTTAGAGAAGTTCTAAATGCTACTACTTCCATAATAGCCTGGCCTGACTGGGGGCCCCCTTCCTACCCAGACCGCAAGTTCCCAGGTCTGACGTGGCCGTGTTTCTCCAGCTCAGCACCCCGTGGGGGCTGCGGTGATGACGGCTAATTTCCGAACAAGTTCAGGGGCATTTTTTTTTTCAGTTAGACAGAAAGCCACATGTTATCTCCGACAGTTTGACCTTGGTCCTCATGGCCTGCTTCAGGTGCAGGGGTGTCCGGGAAGTGTTTGGCGGGTACCGTGTCTGTAAGACCCCCCATGCCTCCCAGCTGCGCGGTGGGCGAACCCGGTGGTCCGAAAGCCCGGCACACACACGTGTTCTCACGGGGACCCTCTGCCTTCAGTTCCCATGCCGAGGAGTTGAAATCTCAGCCTCTGGGGACCTCAGGATCTGATCCTAGTTTTCCGGTGGCTCTCTTTTTTAACACCTGGATCCCTGACCCATTTGGAATTTGTTCTCATGTAAGGTGTGAATGTAGACCTAATGCTATTTTTTCCTCAGATAACTAATCTCTTGTTTGTTTTCAAGTCCATCTTGCCCCAGTGACTTGCGATGCCACCTTTATCAAATGCCAAATTCCTCTCTCTGCCTGGGGCTATTTTTGGACTTTCCGGCGTTTCCATGCCAGTACCGTGCTGCCTGAAAATGTGGCTTCAGTGTCTGGCCAAGCCTTCTTGCCTCTCAGATATTAAATTCAATTCTTGCTTTTTTAAGCTTAAGAGCTTTGAAGTGAAGTGAAGTTGCTCAGCTGTGTCCTACTCTTTGCGACCCCATGGACTGTAGCCTACCAGGCCCCTCCGTCCATGGGATTTTCCAGGCAAGAATACTGGAGTGGGTTGCCATTTCCTTCTCCAGGGGATCTTCCCAAGAGCTTTTGTATTAGCATATTATTGACTGGGGGTTTTTTGCAGAAACTAATGCCTGTGACTGGTGATTTGTTACGTAAGCGCGTTTTGAAACACTCCAGTCCATAACATTCAGGTAACAGGAGATCCATTAACACGTCTCTGGTTGATAAGTTGTTAATAATCTAACTTCACAAGGAAGCTTGTTGCTATTTCGTTTAAACTTCATAAATTGATTTAAGGAAAACTGGCAGCTGTATGATGATGTCATTCTAAGAGGCAAGAATGTCTTTGCATTTGTTTCCAAATATTTACTGTGTCTTTCAAAGGTGTTTAATGTAGGTTTTGCATACTTATTATTAAGTTTATCCCCAAATATCCTCTTTGTTTTTTATCACACAAGGGGTTTTGTCTTCCTGATGTCCTCTGAGTTATATTTTTAAGGCCATTGATTTCTGTGTGCTGATTTTAACTTTTGTTCCTTTGCTTTATTGCGGACTAGTGGTTATAATAAAATTCTAGTCCACATTATTGATTCATAATTAGAATTACATGAACAAAGCAGATACAATCTCACCAAGTCTTCTTTGGCTAAGCAATGGCACTATGTGCTAATTTTCAAGCCTGTCTTACAGTCAAAAAAAAAAAAAACACAAAAAACACTGTTTTCCACCTGTGAAGTTCCCGAGAGCCACCGAAGGAGTGTCATTGAGTGGAGGGGCTGACACTCCCTCCCCATCCCAGGTTGTGGAGGAGGTCAGAGGGGGATGTCCTGGGGGCCATCTGGTCAAGACCCAGAGTGTGAGCAGCTCAGATGGGTGAGTCAGACCGTGGGGCCGGCTCAGCAGTGGGTTTACCCCCTGCAAGGGACGGCATTTCCCCAGGAAGCCGAGGATAGCGCCCCCTCTCCCCCCAGGAGCAGGGCGTCCGCCTGCAGCCCGCAGACGGAAATGTCCTGGTGACCCGGGCTCCTGCGGTTCAGAGACGCAGAGACCGTGGAGTGAGCCCCAAAGGGGCAAGGACGGTGCTTGTAGACGCCCCGTTGTCCCTCATTTACATGTTTGCTTCTGACCTTCCCGAGCCAGGGGGGCTGGGACTCCCCCTCATGTCAGGCTATTTGGCACGCGTGGTTCTGTCCTCTTTCAATTACATGTCTCTTCTTTATCTGATTCCTTGCTCTTTGTTTCAGTTGTTTTTCTCGCTTACCATTTTCCGCATCTCCACATCCCTGTCCCTGTCCTCCTTCCGAGCAGACGCACCTTTGCTCTCCTGTTTGCGGCTCGTGACTGCTCTGTGTCCGGGCTGCCGGTGTTTGCGAGTGCACATGGATGGGAGTGCGTGACGGGTTTGCTCTGTCTTCCGCTTTGGGCACGAGGCGCCCAGCAGGCGCACCGGTTCCTTTGGGGGTGTCTGGTCATTGCTTTGCAATCCGGATGACTTTTCAGGGTGCGTCCACACTGCCCTAGCAATGGCCACTCAGGGTGCATGGACGTCTGCCCCCAAAGGACTGTGCTGTCCCCTCTGGAGCTGTGAGAGAAGGGGACAGGAGGTGCTGGCCAGGCCTGCAAGGCCGTCCACTCGCCCGGCCGGGGACAGCTCTCCACAGCCCCTCCGACCGCAGCCTTCCCGCGTCGCCCCCGCAGGCTCTCACGGGCTTGTACAGAGCGGAGTGTCAGTACTGTTTGATGGTGTGTTTCTCTGATTGCTGAGTATCTCTTCAGTACACTTTCTGTTGTAAATTCCCCATCTATATTCTCTGCCCATTTTTTTCCCTTTGGGGTCAGTTGACTTTTTCTTGTTGATTTTCAGGAGCTCCTTGTGCCTTTGGTAGAGGAGCCCCTGATTTGTCTTTGGTAAACAGCCCCACCTTTTCCTTGTTTTTCCCTGTTTATCCTTGGCATCCTTTGTTGAAAGGAAATCCTGAATTTTGACGTAATCAAATTCCTGTTCTGTTTTGTTTTTTCCTTTTTCCGTCTTGTGGTCTCTGCATGTGTGTGTGTGTTTACTTTCATCTGTTTATCTGCCTGAGCTGGGTCTTCGTTTCTGCTCGGGCATCTCTCCAGCTGTGAGTAGCTGGGGGCTCCTCTTGGGTGAGGCGTGCGGGCCTCTCATCGCGGGGCATCCCTTCTTGTGCAGAGCAGGCTCTAGGCTTGCGGGCTTCAGTGGTTGCGGCTTCCAGGCTCTAGAGCCCTGACTGGGTAGCTGTGGCGTGTGGGCTGAGTTGGCCCACGGCATGTTGGGTCTTCCCAGACCAGGGATCAAAACCATGTCCACTGCGTTGGCAGGCAGAGTCTTTGTCACTGAGCCAAAGAGAAGCCCCCTGATTTGTGGCTTTTTAAATTTAAGGTGTCTTCTCTCCACCTCGGTAACAAAGACATTCTGCAGCATCTTTTAAAGCCTGTCTTTTACCTTTGGGTCTACAAAATTGTGAGGTATTAAAATTCATCTTTATTTTTCCAACACTATTTACTAAACCCTCTGCCACCTCTCTGGCCCAAATGGTAGAGAATCTGCCTGCAATGTGGGACACCCAATTTCCATCCCTGGGTTGAGAAGATCCCCTGGAGAAGAGAATGGCAACCCACTCCAGTATGCTGGCCTGGAGAATCCCATGGACAGAGAAGCCTGGAGGGCTACAGTCCATGGGGTCACAAAGCGTCAGACAGACCTGAGCGACTAACACTTTGACTTTTCACTGCCACCTCTAGTTCTTGCTCTTTTGTGGGGAGAAATTGGTGATTTGACGACATTCATTTCTGGGTTAAAGATATTACAATTAATTGTACTCATGTCCCTTAATTTAAGCCTCTCATTCTGCTCTTTTGATGGTTCTTAATGAATCCTTTGTATTAATTGAAGGAGTCATTGGGTCTAGAAAAGAAAAACAACAATCTCAAAGGCCCTTGCTGAAACATCTAACTTCGGAGAAAACAAAACAGAACTTTGGGTCCCGCCCTGATGCTCCAGGCTGATTGCATCTATCTGAGACTTATCACCGCCTGTCCAGAAACCTTCCACCCACTACACCTGCCCAAAAGACTTATCACCCCCTGCCCAACTACAAATGCCCATCTCAACTAAAGAATACCCAAAACATCCCGCCTGATTAACGTTTCCCTTATCGCTTCCACAAACCTCCCTATAAATATGGAGCCTCCCTGACCCCTCTCGGCGCTCAGCCTGGTCGTTAGGCCGACAGTCGCACCTCCTTGCTTGAATAAAGGTAACCTACTTCCGTTGAGGTGTCTTTCCTTTTCTGCCTCGGCCCGAACCATACCTTACATTAATAGTTTCAAGCCCTTTTAGATGCTGAGAGTTAACAACTGGATCCTGGTAGCCTAGAGTTGTCAGATTTACACAAATAGAAACACAGCCTGCCAGTTCCATGTGAGTTTCAGGTCGGCGATGAGTAACACTGTACCATAACCGTGTCCCAAATATTACGTGGGACACAGTCATACTGAAAATTAATTCATTGTTTGTCTGAAAATGTTACATTCATTTGAATGTGCCATGCGGCTTGCAGGATCTTAGTTCCCCAACCAGGGACGGAACCTGTGCCCCATGCAGTCCTAATCCCTGGACCGCCAGGGAAACCCCCATCAGAAATTTTTTTACAATTTTATTATGCGTTTTCATTTTTGGCTGTACTGGGTCTGCGTCGCTGCATGCGGGCTCCTCCAGTTGGGAACAGTGGGGGCCACTCCCCAGCTGCGGTGCGTGGCCGTTTCACAGTGGAGGCGCCTCTCGCCCTGGAGTGCAGGCTCTAGGCAGCCAGGCTCCGTAGCTGTGTTTCAGGAAGGGGGGCCCCTTCCAGGCCCTGAAACCGGGCTCTTGTCTTGTCGGAAAAGAACTGTCCGAGGAGACACGTGTGCTGACTAAGCAAGGGATTTTATTGGGAAGGGCGCCCGGGTGGAGAGCAGGAGGGTGAGGGAACCCAGGAGGACCACTCTGCCATGTGGCTCGCAGTCTTGGGTTTTATGGTGATGGAACTAGTTTCCGGGTTGTCCTTAGCCAATCATTCTGACTCAGAGTTCTTCCTGGTGGTGCACGCCTTGTTCAGCCAAGATGGATGCTGGAGAGAAGGATGGGAGGTGGCCAGACATGTACTCTCTCCTTTTGACCTTTCCCGAACTCTTCCAGTTGGTGGTGGCTTATTAGTACCCTGTTCCTTACAGGACCTCCTGTTGTAAAATGACTCATGCAAATGGTCACTGCGGTGCCTGGCCAGGGCGGGCGGTGTCGGCCGGCGTGCTTCCCCTAACAGTTGTGCCTCCCAGGCTCCAGAACACGGGCTCAGTAACTGCGGCATGTGGGTTTAGTTGCCCGTGGGCGTGCGAGATCTTCCTGGACTGGGGATCAAACCCCTGCCTCCTGCATTGGCAGGCGGGTCCTTTACCGCTGAGGCACCAGGGAAGCCCGCCCCGCTCCTCATCTGGAATTTAAATGGAACCAGACATATGCGTCTGAGCAGGCAGCTCTCCGCTACATCTAGCCCTCAGGCACTTGTCTGGACCAAACCTTGCCCCATCCATCACCCTTCTGCACGGCCCCCGTAGGTAGCAAGGACGCTGGTCACACACTGCCGTGACTGCTATGGGTGCTTTCCTGACCCAGTCCTTCCAGATAACCTGCTCTTAGTTGAATGTCTCAGGGCCTCACCTAAGGGTTTTACTAGACTGGTGCTTCTCAAGGGTCCACCTGCTTGTGCGGCCCCTGTGAACCTTCTTAGAATGAAGACTGCAGTTCTGTGGGCCTGGCATTCTACGTTTCTAACAGGCTCCCAGGAGAGGATGCGGCTGGTCCTTGGACCATGTTTTGGTGGCCAGGAACTAGGGGTTCTGGGCATGCCCCTCGGGACCTGGGGAGGGGATGGGGAGCCGTGGGGAGCAGAGCAAAGCCCACCTTGACCCAGCCACGCTCCTTCCATCCATGTGAGAGCTGGAGGGGGAGATGAGTTAAAGGAAAGATAAACAGCAGATCATATACTATTAACAGGAACTCTCCTGGGGTCTCCACGCATCTTCCTCCAACTGTTGAAGACATGCTTCCCTCATGTGATTGCTCATAGGAACCACTAAAGTTGGCCCTCCTTATCCACAGGGTTTTGCTTCTGCAGATTCAACCAGCCACAGATTGGACACATATATGTTTTTAGTTCCAGGAAGTTCCAAAAGTAAAACTTGAATATGCTGCACACTGGCAACTATTTACATAGCATTTGCAATGTTTTCATCGCTATTTACATAACATTTACATTGTATTTACAGCCATTTACATAGCGTTTATATTATATTTATAACTATGCATCATTTACAACTATTTACATAGCACTTGCATTCTATTTGGTGTTATAAGTAACCTGGAGATGATTGAGAGTACGTGGGAAAATGCATGCTTTGCAACTGTCATGCCTTTTTTATGTGGGACTTGCACGTCTGTGCATTTTGGTATCAACAGAGCTCCGGAGCCAACCTTGGCAGACGGCGGGCGGGGGGCGGCGACTGCCCCTTGTCCTCTGTACCCCATCCCCAGGTGCGCACTGCCCTGGCTGTGATCATGGGCTTCCTTGTCTGTCTGTCTGCCTGCCTGTCTCTGGCTCTTAATCACGTGAGGGGAGGGTGGCGGTGTTTAGCACCATACCCCAGCACTGGGCACAGTGTCCACTCACAAATGCAAGTGGAATGAAAGGAAACAGTGAATACCAACTTCCGATCGTCAAGACTGCCCTTAAAACGGCGTTGGTTTCCCTCCTAGGGGCCCCAACACAGGACTGCTTAGCTGTGGCCGTGGTGGACTTTCCCGGGGGGAGGATCGTGTCCTGGAACTATTCTGCCCCGGCTTCTCACTTTGTCCGTCTCCAGTTTACCGGCCGGAGCACGCTGCCCGCCTTGGCCCACTCTTGGGGACTAAACCCACAGAACTCTTGCCCTGATGTAACTCCTTGTTCCCAGTCTCCCGCTGCCAGCCAGCTCTGTGCTGGGCTGAAGAGCTGGCTCAGTTGAACCGCTTTCAGCCCCCCTCCCCTCCTCCCCAGGCTCCTCCTCTAGAGCACACCCCTCCTCCCATCTCCACGGGGCCAGCCATCCTTCTGCCTGTCCAGAGATACACCAAGCGGTTAAGTCAGCAGGTTAGGTCGTCAGCAGGTTAAGACGGGTTGCAGGCTGAGTCGTCTCTGTCAAGCTTTTTTGATCACAAACAATGGGAATCAAAGCTGGCTGACTTGAGCCAAAGGGGCGTGGCTTGGAGGCCTGTTGGGTCGCTCCCGGGGCGCACCAGAGCCTGGAAGGCAAGGCTTAGAAACAGCAGATCAGGGTCCAGGATGCGCACCCGGCTTCCTGCCGCAGGGACACACTCTGCCTGCTGCCCTGCCGTGCACACGCGCACACACACACACATGCACACACACACACACGCACACACACACTGCATGCCTGCTGCCCTGCCGCGCGTGCACACACACACACACATGCACACACACACACACGCACACACACACTGCATGCCTGCTGCCCTGCCGCACACACACACACACACACGCACACACGCACGCACACACACACACACACGCACACACACACTGCCTTCACACACACACACACTGCCTTCACACACACACACACGCACACACGCTGCCTTCACACACACACACACTGCCTTCACACACACACGCACACACACTGCCTTCACACACACACACACACGCACACACACTGCCTTCACACACACACACACACACACTGCCTTCACACACACACGCACACACACTGCCTTCACACACACACACGCACACACACTGCCTTCACACACACACACACACACACACACTGCCTTCACACACACACACACACACACTGCATGCCCGCTGCCCTGCTGCGCGCGCACACACACACACACACACACGCACACGCACACACACACACACACTGCATGCCCGCAAGCTATGCTGTGAGTGAGCTCTGCAAGTGCCTACCCCTGCGTCACTCTGCAAGGGTCAGGGAGGGTCCGGCCGCCTTCCTTGGGCCCTGGGCCAGCCCCTGGCTGGAGGGAGGCACATGCTTTGATTGACAGTTGCCCAAAGAATTCACCCAGTGCTGGAGAATTCCTTAAAAGGAAATACAGTTGTTGCTTAGGAAAGAAAAAGTATTGCCTGGCGATCAAACGTTATCAGAGAAAACACTCGTCCACAGAGACCACTTGTGGATTTGAAGCAAGCGAGAGGCAAGTCCGCCGCATGCCTGCGGCAGCCTGTGTGTGAGGGACCCTGACACTGAGAGGCCCCTGGGGGTGAAATCAGATGACGTCAGTGGTTTCCAAGGTGCAAAAGCCGGGGCCGGAACAAGGGTCTGGATTCATACCTTACGGCCAACTTGCTGTGCAGCCTTGGACGAGTTACCTCACCTCTCTGGTCTGTCATTTCAGGTACAAAACGGAGGCTTTTGCTTGATATACAGGGATATAGTCTCAAGGCAAGGATGCTGAAGTGGTTTGCCATTCCCTTCTAAAGTGGACCGCATTTTGCCAGAACTCTCCATCATGACCCATCCGTCTTGGGTGCCCTGCTCCGTGTGGCTCATGGTTTCATTAAGTTACACAAAGCTGGGACCCACGTGATCAGTTTGGTTAGCTTTCTGTGACTGTGATTTTCGTTCTGTCTGCCCTCTGATAGATGAGGATAAGAGGCTTGTGCAGGCTTCCTGATGGGAGGGACTGGCCTTGGGGAAAACTGGGTCTTGCTCTGGTGGGCAGGGTCTTGCTCAGTGAATCCTTAATCCAATTTTCTGCTGATGGCTGGGGCTACGCTCCTTCATGTAGTTTGGCCTGAGGCCAAACTGTGGGGGGGTAATGGTGACCTCCAAAAGGACGTGTGCCAGCGTGCCGTGCCTCCTAGAGCTGCCGCCCTGACCCCGCAGCAGGCCACTTTGTCAGCAAAAGTCCGTCTAGTCAGAGCTACGGTTTTCCCAGTGGTCATGTATGGATGTGAGAGTCGGACCATAAAGAAGGCTGAGCGCCGAAGAATAGATGCTTTTGAACTGTGGTGTTGGAGAAGACTCTTGAGAGTCCCTTGGACAGCAAGGAAATAAAGCCAGTCAATCCTAAAGGAAATCAACTGTGAATATTCATTGGAAAGACTGCTACTGAAGCCGAAGCTCCAATACTTTGGCCACCTGATGTAAAGAGCTGACTCACTGGAAAAGACCCTGTTGCTGGGAAAGATTGAGGGCAGGAAAATGGGATGACAGAGGATGAGATGGTTGGATGGCATCACTGACTAGATGGACATGAATTTGAGCAAGCTCTGGGAGATAGTGATGGACAGGGAAGCCTGGCGTGCTGCAGTCCATGGGCTCGCAGAGTCGGCCACACCTGAGCGACTGAGCAGCAATAGGGACGTGTACACTTAACAATGCTTATGGCAGCACAGTTTCACAGGACACAGGTTCTCAGGCATGTGGTATTTACGAAGGCAAAACAGGCATGTGGTATTTACGAAGGCAACGTGGGGGGTTTGCCTGGTGATCCAGTGGCTAAGACACAGAGTTCCCATGCAGGGGGCCCTGGTTCAATTCCCGGTTGGGGGCCTAGAGCTCACATACCATAACGAAGAACTCGCATGCCACAACTAAAAATCCTGCAACCAAGACCCGGGGCAGCTAAAAAAAAAACAAAAAAACCCACTACAGAAACACAAAGGGATTTGGAGAGGAGAGTTGATGGTGTTTTCTGAATGAAAGTCACTCTGTATAGTCCACAGGATTCTCCAGGCCAGAACACTGGGGTGGGCAGCCTTTCCCTTCTCCAGGGGGTCTTCCCAACTCGGGATTGAACCCAGGTCTCCCGCATTGCGGGCGGATTCTTTACCAGCTGAGCCCCCAAGGGAAATTGTTTTATAAGTAATAGTATCACTATGTCTCACACATGAAGCGTTTACCGTAAGTCTAGCGTTAACGGGCCAGCACTCGAACGTGTCAGTTCATGTAACCTTCACAGTCCTTCTATGCAGCCCTGTGTCATCACCTCCCTGTTACTGGCGAGGAAGCTGGAATATACAGAGGTCAAGCAGCTTGCTCAAGAAGACAGAGCCTGTGTCCCAGAGCTGACTCAGACCCCAGCGTCTGTGCCCTTCACAAGCCTCTCTGATCAAAACCAGCCAGTTAAAAACCGACCCGGAGAAAAAGTGCTATGGCTTAGAAGAGCTGTGTGCCGTGACCCCTCCACCCCCCATGCCCTGCAGACCGCCTGGAAATGGCATACAGACGCAGCACTTTCTGCAGTTACTCAACCGTTACTGGGTTTTCTCAGCCTGAACACGACGGAGACTTCATTTGCCTTCAGAGTCCAAGTTCAGCTCTAGGGCAGCGGCATCTATTTCAAGAGAAGTTGAAAAAAAGATTTTTTTTTTAAATAAAGATATACTTGTGTGACCCACCGCAGTTCCTGGCTGGCAGAGTCCGTTTCACTTGCGCTGAGTGGCCCTGATGGAATATTTTTCAGTGCGCACATCTTTAACTGCTCCATTAACCAGATTAGTCCGTGGGAGCGTTCTCCTTCACCGCTGAGTGCAAATCTCATTACCGCAATTGGGCCTAGTTACTAATTGCTGACATCCTGGACCTGCCAGATGCATTTGAAGGGGGGCGGCGTGTGGGTGGGAACCTGTGTGCTCATCTTGGTGGATTGGATTGTACCTAATGGCCTTTCCCAGTAGGCCTGCCCTGGTTCTTGAATACACAACAAAAAGAGCCCTCCACAGAATGACTTTCTGAGGATGACCTTGGAGACCGTCTGGGCCCACGGTTACCTGGACCTGCAGGTTGGCCTGGAGGGGACCAGAACCAGGCTGTGCTGTTGGCAGGCTGGAGCCAGGGCCCCCGCCCCCCGCCGGGATCCTCCGTGGGTGTCCCTGGTTGAGCTGCGGCCACACCACGGACCCTGCACCTTCTCCGTGTCTGTGGACCACGTGCTCTGTATTGAATGTCTTCCTTGACAGTGACCTGTGTCCTAAACACCATTTATTTTCAAGGCTTCTCTAAACAGAAAATGAACTGTGCTTGGTCGCTCGGTCGTATCCAGGTCCTTGGGGCCCTGTGGACTGTAGCCCACCAGGCTCCTCCATCCATGGGATTCTCCAGGCAAGAACGCTGGAGTGGGTTACTATGCCCTTCCCGAGGGGATCATCCCGACCCAGGGATCGAACCCAGGTCTCCCGCTCTGCAGGCGGATTCTTTACCATCTGAGCCACAAGGGAATGAACACTTGCCCCAGAGTTGCGGGAACCCTGCAAATGAAATGGATGAAGACATAGCCAAGGGGTTAGCTTCCGGACGTGTGGCTGCCTTTATCAGAAAGGAAGGTGGGTGACGATGGAGAGAGGTGCAGACGCGTGAAGGCCTGACCGTTTTCCTCAGGAAGATGAAGAGCCGAAGGGGCTTTCCCACCGTGAGCTGAGCGGTGCTGGGTCTGTCTGTGAACACCCATCCGTCCTCCCCAGGACCGTCTGGCCGCGCCAGGCTGCAGGAGAGGAGAAGATGAGGGACACGGACAGAGGGGCCCAGGGTCTGCTTCTGCCTCCCCCGCGTGGATGTGCGGAACGGGCCGGTTGCCTCGGCTGTGATATTGCACCTATTCATTCACTTCCCTGTCTTGATCCCAGTTGATGCAACTTCTGGGGGAACCACACTAAAGGGATTTACATCCCACTTCGTGACTCCTAGTGGTCAACAAAAGGCAGAGGTGTGCCTTGACCATCACTCTGCCCTGCTGGTGTAACGACCTCCAGCGACGTCGACAGCAGAGTCCTCGTGAAGGGTTGCGGAGGCTGAGGCACCTCAGCAGCCCTTCTGTGCCCACACGCGACTCACAACTTGGACGTACGTTTAACACGCAGCAGCGCTTTCTCAGGGCGTCCCTTGTAGCTCAGTCAGTAAAGAATCTGCCTGCAGTGCAGGAGACCCGAGTTCGGGCCCTGGGTCGGGAAGATCCCCTGGAGAAGGAAATGGCAACCCACTCCAGTATCCTTGCCTGGAAAATCCCATGGACAGAGGAGCCTGGTGGGCTGCAGTCCACGGGATCTCAGAGTTGGGCACGACTGAGCGACTAAGACTTACTTACTTTCTCAACAACAGTGAGCGGTCATGGCCCCACGTCTCCTATGAACAAAGAATTTATGAGGAAGGAACTTCAGACTATGAGAAAAATAAAGAAAGGTGGTCAAGGCAGAAATTATGTGAGGAAATTTTAAAACACATTTCCATAAGACAGAACAACAGAACCAACATCCCCTGTCATAGCAAGAGCAGGAATAGTTAACAACATTTTTAGTTACTGCATTGGGTAACTAATGTAGCCATTTTAGTTATATCCTATTAACCTGTTCTGTCATTTGTAAATGTTTTTCATAGATAGCATATACGGTAGAAAATGTTACCTTTTCCCTCCTCCATCCACATTCTCAGTGATTTTAAAAGAGGTTTAGGCTTCCAGTTCAAGGTGGAGTGGAAGGACATGCTCTCATCTCCTCCTGTGAGAGCACCAAAGCTGCAACTAGCTGTTGAACAACCATCGACGAGAGAATGCTCGAACCCACCAAAAGCAGATACCCCACGTGCAAGATGCTGCAGGACAGTAGGATGGGTGCGATAAAATCAAATCCCTGTGGAGGCGTGGGTCGGCAGGGGGTCCCCAAAGGGGCAGGACGCTGGCAGCATCAGTCCTGGAAGATCCTCCTTGGTGTAAGTCCTCTGGAGGTCACCAGTAACCCTACCACACAGGCTGTGGGCCCTAGGGCTGGGTCAAACAACTAACAGGCAGGGAGTGCGACCCCACCCATCAGCAGATAATTGGGTTAAAGCTTTACTGAGCAAGGCCCTGCCCACCAGAGCAAGACCCAGTTTTTCCCATCAGGAAGCTCTTAGCCTCTTGGCCTCCTCCATCAGAGGGCAGACAGAAGAAGCAAGAAGAAGCACAGTCCCACAGTGGCTAAAACAAAAACCACGTTAGAGAGAGTTCATTACGATGAAAAAGCAGACAGTCATGTACCAGGTGAAGGGACAAGGTAAAACCCCCCAGAACAACTAAGTGAAGTGGAGATAAGCCACCTTCCAGAAAAAGAATTCAGAATAGCGATAGCGAGGGATCTGGGGAAAACAATGGAGAAGATGCAAGAAATGTGTACCAAAAACTTAGGAGAACTACAGAACAAACAAACAGAGATGAATAATACACTAGAAGGAATCAGCAGCAAAATAACTGAGGCCAAAGAACAGATAAATGACCTGGAGGACAGAATGGTGGAAATCCCTGCTACAGAATGGAATATAGAAAAAAGAATGAAAAGAAATGAAGGCGTCCTAAGACTAAGAAAGACCTCTGGGACAACATTAAATGCACCAATATTCACATAGGGGTCTCAGAAGGAGAAGAAAGAAAAGACCTGAGAAAATCTCTGAAGACGTAAGAGCTGAAAACTTGCCTAACATGGGAAAGGAAATAGTCAGCCAAGTCCAGGAAGCAGAGAGTCCCAGGCAGGATAAACCCGAGGAGGAACACACCGAGACACATAGTGATCAAAGCAACAGAGTTAAAGACAAAGTAAAAAAAAGCTAAAAGCAACAAAGGGAAAAGGACAAATAACATACAAGGGACCTCCCATCAGGCCATCAGCTCATTTCTCAGCAGAAACTCTACAGGTCAGAAGGGAATGGCATGATATGTCTAAAGTGATGAAAGGGAAGAACCTACAATCAAGAATACTCAACCTGGCAAGACTCCTTCAGATTCAATGGAGAAATCAAAAAACCTTCCAGACAAGCAAAAGTCAACAGAATTCAGCAACACCAAACCAGCTTCACAACAAATACTAAAGGAATTTCTCTAGGCAGGAAACACAAGAGAAGGAAAAGACCTACAGAAAAGAAACCCAAAACAATTAAGAAAACAGTAATAAGATCATACATATTGATAACTGCCTTAAGTGTAAATGGATTAAATTCACCAACCAAAAACATGGACTGGCGGATGAAAACACGTGCATGTATGCACCCCAACTTACCACATCATTCTGCTTGACCCCCAAATTGTGTGTAATTATTTTATATTGTTAGGTTTATCATGTTCCCATTATGGTTTGCAACTATAATTATCTTCTATTTTTTTGTCTGGCTTTTGATTGTGAAAACTGATAAACATCTTTTACTATTGTGATTTTGTAGCTGTTACTCACTTAATACCCTTGTATCATGATTGATCAACAGAAATCTACATCATCAAAGCTCCAATTTAATAGATAAACCTGTAATCACTTTTTAAAATCCAGGTGCATATCAGAATTATCTTGGAATTTTTTGAAAAATGCAAATTTTTCAGGTATTGCTTTTTTCCCTCCAGAGCTCCAGATCTGTTTCTAATGGCCAGCCATGTTTAAAAACATCTGGACTATATGATCATTTTTTACTTTTATCTAGTTTGTTTCACTTTTTCTATTTTATATTCAGTGGTCCTATAATTTGTTTTCTAATTTCTCCATCTCTTTTTTTTTATGTTCTTGCTCAAGCTTTTGTCAAGCATAGTAGAAAACCTTTTGTATGCATGTACATAAATAGTACGTATAATATATATATTATAAAAAACTTAAGAATTTTTGCCTAACTAAAAAATGTATGACATTTTGATTCTACTTGTTTGACTTAGTATGAATAGAATGCTACATTTCTAAATTAAAGAAATAGATGCAAACAAGCAACAGAGGTTTATAGCCCAAGGAACTGTAGTCAATGTCTTGTAATAACCTATAATGGAAAATAACCTCAAAAATAATAAATGTCACCTTACTGTGTACCTAAAACACTGTAAGTCAACCATGCTTCATAAAATATGTATCTATTAGGGATAAAACTTTAAATAGAGAAAAAATAAAAGAGGTTTAGACTTGGAACCATTGAACCCACGTTTCAGGCTCCGCTGTGTTGAAAGAGAAAGAACCCGTGAGGCAGGAAGAGGCGGAGATAATGGGGAACCAGTTGTATCACAGAACTGATGTCGCTCCAGAACTCACGCTTAAAGCAGCTGCCATTCATTTGGCTTGTGACTCCGGGCCGTCCCGGCCGGGCCCCCCCAGGCACGTGGGCAGCCGCAGGTCAGCAGGCACAGGTGCCGATGACCTGGCAGCCTCCTCCGCACGCCTCGCCCCCTGCTCTGTGACCCTTCCTCCTGGAGCCGCCCGAGCTGGTTGAGCTGGTCGGAGCAGCGGGAAGCGAGAGGGCGGAGAAGGGTGCCTGGCCCCTTGGAACGGGCACAGTGGGCGCAGCGCTATTTCCACCACATTCGATTGGGCAGAGCGGCTCGTGGAGCCGGTGCAATCCAGGGCGGGGGAGCAGGGCTCGGCGTGTCCTCGGAAGAGCTTCAGTCACAGCGCAGATGGCGTGGGGACCAAGCGGCCCTCCTCCGGACTGTTGGTGCCACAAACCCTCACACCCACCGAGGACGTTTCTCGGGCTGTCCTGGGCAACTGCACCCGGCAGTTGGTCCTGCCTCTTAAAGAAGCCCCTAGAAATTCAGTTACTCTCAGTCCGCCTTGGCGCCCCTGCCTACTTCCTGCCTTCCTCCGCAGATGTTTCCAGCCTTTTCCGCCCTCCTCAGACCTCGGGGGTGTGTCTGGAAGGTCACACAGGAGCCTGCAGGGCGGTTACCTCTGGGGGCAACAGTGGGGAGGAGGCTTGCCCTTCCCTGACAACTCGTTGGTTCTCAGCATTTTTTAAATAGCTTTATTTATCATTTTTGGTTGTGCTGGGTCTTCGTGGCTGCGCGGGCTCCTCTCTGGCTGTGGTGTGAAGGCCTCTCCTGTGGGGGCTTCTCTGGTTGTGGAGCACAGGCGCAGAGGTTGTGGTGTACAGACTTAGTTCCACGGCGTGTGAGGTCTTCCCGGATCAGGGATCGAGCCCGGGTCTCCTGCACTGGCAGGCAGACTCTACCCCAAGCCACCAGGGAAGCGCGTGTTGGCATTTTTCACACGTGAACACGTGTGCCTTAGCTTAGAAATGGTGAGATGTAAGAGCGGGAGGTGCCGTACTGAGCCCTCGGCCGTCACTCTGCTCCACTCAGCCCCGTGAACCACCTGCCCCAAGTCATGTCGCTGAGGTCGGCACCGCTCAGCTCCGAGTCCAGGCTGTCAGGCCCCAAATCCATCGACTTCACCCCTGCTGCACTGCCTCCGGTTCACTGAAAACATCCGGACGCTTTTCTCCACCTGCCACCTCACTCATGTTCCACTCACTTCCTAGCTCAGCTCAGGCTGTCTTCTGCCCTGATTGCCCGTGACCTGCGTTCTCTCCAGGGTCACACGTGACCTCCTTGTCGTCAGGTCTGTTGGTCACGCCTCAGGCCTCTTGGTCGACTCCTGGACGGTGGCGTTAGACTCTGTTGGCCCTTTCTTCTCACAGTACCTTTGGATTCCCTTGAGATGACCCAGGTCCTCCTCTGTCTCCATCATCTTTGCACACGGTCCCCCCACCCCCACCACATTTCCCCCTGGCCCACGTCTCCCCCGGCCCACGTCTCCCCCTGGCCCATGTCTCCCCTGGCCCACGTCTCCCCGTGGCGCACGTCTCCCCCAGGCCCAAGTCTCCCCCGGCCCACGTCTCCCCCCGGCCCACGTCTCCCTCTGGCCCACGTTTCCTGGACAATATGGTCCATTCTTATGTACGCAGTTGCTTCCAGACGCCTGCGGCTCATTCTGCACCTACCGCTGCCCACCAGGCCTCTCCTTGGACGTCCCAGAGAACTCTAAGTGGCTAGAATCGTTACCCCACCATCAAAACCTGCCCTCCCTCCTTTCTCTTCCAGTTCAGTAAAACAGGCCAGAAACCTTCGGACTGGCTCTTCTGGAGGCAGGTGTGGCAAAGGGGCTGGCCAATGGGCAGATACTTGTATCACATGAAATTAAAAGTCCAAGAGATGGGTTCAAAGGCAGAATGGAGGTGATAGAGGAAAAGAATCAGTGAAGTGGGAGACAGCACACTAGAAATTATCCAGTCTGGACAACAAGAGAGAAAACAGACTGGAAAAGAGTGAGCAGACTCTGGAACTGCTCTGGGACCTAGGGAACTATAATGAGGAATCTAACATTCATAGGGCTTCCCAGGTGGCTCGGTGGTGGAGAATCCATCTGCTAATACAGGCGATGCTGGTTCGATCCCTGGGTTGGGGAGATCCCCTATGGCAGCCCACTCCAATATTCTTGCCTGGAAAAGCCCATGGACAGAGGAGCCTGGCAGGACACACTCCGTAGAGTTGCAAAAGAGTCAGACACGACTTAGTGACTAAACAACAAGATTCATGTCATCGGGGTCCCAAAGAGAGAGGAGAAAAGATGTTGGGGCTGAAAAAAATAAAGGCTGAAAATGCACTGGATTCGACAAGAGACATAAAGGTACAAATCCAAGAAGCTGAACAAACTTCAGATGATACGTACTTGAAGAAATCCAGGTTAAGACACTTTTTCACCAAACCTCAGAGAACTAAAGACAGAAGTCCTGCAAGCAGTGAGAGAAATGATGCGTTGCGTGTAAGAGAAACACAACTCAAAGAACAGTGGATATCTCCTCAGATTCTACGAGGACATAGGAGAGTGGAAAACCGGTTTCAAGTGCTGAAAGAAAAGGACTGTGAACCAGAATCCGACATCCAGCAAACATACCCTTCAGGAATGAAGGAGCAGCAAGACATTCTCAAATGAAGGGATGTTAATAGAATTTTTTTCCCCCAGAAGACCTATCCTCAAAGAATGGCTAAAGGAAGTTCTCTAAACAGAAACAAAATGATAAAAAAAATGATCCTTGGGCTACCAGGAAGGAATAAAGACTATGGTGAGCAAAAATATGAGAAAATAAAATAGGTTTTACTTTTCCTCTTGAGTTTTCTAAATTATATCTGATGAGCAAAGCAAAAATTATAACAATCTGATGTGGTTCTCAATGTATGTAGAGGAAATAATTGACTATCGTAGTATAAATGGGGGAGAGTGAATGGATATAAGGAGATATTAGGTTTTTATATTTCACTAAACCTGGTAAATGACATCAGTAACCCACGATCTGTGTGTGTGTACATGTATGTTTGTATGTATACACATATATATCCACTCTTGAAACAACCACTGAAAGTTTGCACAGAGACATTCAAACACAGTATAGACAAATAAAAATAGAATTATAAAAAGACCCTGTTCCAGTAACCCACAGGAGGGCACAAAAAAGACAGAAAAATGAAAAACAGAGATGACAGAAAACAAGTAAAATAGTGGACTTAAGCCTAACTACAGCTTCCCTGGAGGCTCAGCTGGTAAAGAATCCGCCTGCAATCCGGGAGACCTGGGTTCGATCCCTGGGTTGGGAAGATCCCCTGGAGAAGGGAACGGCTACCCACTCCAGTGTTCTGGCCTGGAGAATCCCACGGACTGTATAGTCCACGGGGTCGCAAAGAGTCGGACACGACTGAACGACTTTCACTCAGTAAGCCCAACTTAACAATCATTACAGTAAATGTTCTAAATATACAAATTAGAAAATAGAGATTAGCAGATTTTTTTTTGCTGGCCATGTGGCATGTGGGATCTTAATTCCCTCACCAGGGATTGAACGGGCACCACCTATATTGGAAGTGCAGATTCTTAACCTCTGGACCATCAATGAAACAGTGACAGACTTTATTTTCTTGAGCTCCAAAATCACTGAGGACAGTGACTGCAGCCATGAAATTAAAAGACGCTTGCTCCTTGGAAGAAAACTTATGACAAACCTAGCCAAGGTATTAAAAAGCAGAGACATTACTTTGCTGACAAAGGTCCATATAGTCAAAGCTTTAGCTTTTCTGATAGTCATGAGAGTTGGACCATAAAGAAGGCTGTGCGCCGAAGAATTGATTCTTTCAAACTGTGGTGTTGGAGAAGATCCTTGAGAATCCCTTGAACTGCAAGGAGATCAAACCAGTCAATCCTAAAGGGTATCAACCCTGAATATTCATTTGGGGAACTGACGATGAAGCTCCAGTACTTTGGCCACCTGATACAAAGAGCCCACTCATTGGAAAAGACCCTGATGCTGGGAAAGATTGAAGGCGGGAGGAGAAGGGGGCGACAGAGGATGAGATGGTTGGACGGCATTGCTGACTCAGTGTACATGAGTTTGAGCAGGCTCCCGGAGATGGTGGGGGACAGGGAGGCCTGGCGTGCTGCGGTCCGTGGGGTTGCAGAGTCAGACACGACTGACTAAACAACAATAACAGGGAAGTTCCCAGAATGATTTATTTTTACACGACTCAACTCTGTTGCCTGTAAGAAACTCACTTAAAATGTAATGACAGTCAAAAAAAAAAAAAAATGTAATGACAGTCTACACGGAAAATCCCAAGGAAGCTACAAAAACAAACAGCGACAAACACCTCCTGAATCTAATAAGTGAGCTCAGCAAGGCCAAAGGATACAAAATCAACATTCAAAAACCAGTTGTATTTCCAATCACTGGAAGTGAACACGCAGAAACCAAAATTTAAAATACATTTAATTCTAATTTTAATCCATTTTCAATTATTTGGAAAAAGAAAGGTGTAAATTTGACAAAACATGTACAAAACTCACATCCTGAGAACCACACAACGCTGAGAGAAGTGAAAGACCTACAGACAGGGAGCGGCACGCCGTGTTCATGGATTCAAAGAGTCAGCATCCTGAAATATCAGTCATCAGGAAACTGATATACATGTTTAACAGCTCCCATCAAAATCCTGCCAAGATTTTTTACAGATATAGACAAGATTGTTCAAAAATTTACATCGAAAGGTAAAGGAACTTATCTTTAGCTTAAAAAATTATAAATAAACATAAGGTGGGAGGAATCGACTTTAAGACTTATGAGATAGACACAATATTGAAGACGAGGGGTGCTGATAAAGAAACAGACACAGACCCATGGGCCAGAATAGAGAATTCAGAAATAGATCTAACAGGTTTGGCAAACTGAATCTCGACAGGGACACAAAACAATTCAAGGCTTGTGGGAGAGGCAGCCTACTCTGCAAACTGTGCTGGGGCAGTTGGACAACAGAAAAAAACCAAAAACACTCTGCTCTCAATCTCAGACCTGACACAACAGTTAGCCCAGACTCGGTGAGAGCCTGAAATGTGAAATATAAGGGGAAAAACAGGAGAAAATCTTCAGGTGTGGTACGAGGCAAAGGACCATGAAGCAAAACACTTATAAATTGCATCTTATAAAAATGAAAAACTTACTTTGTAAAAGACCGTGCTGACGGGATGAAAAGACAAGCCCTAAGTGAAAATATTTGCAAATCACATATCCGACAAAGGATTAGTATCTACAATATATAAAGAACTCTCAGGACTGAAAAACAAAAACAAAAAGTCCAATTAGAAAACGGTCAAAAGCCATGAAGAAGCATTTCCATAAACTGGATATATAGATGGCAAATAACTATGTAGGAGATAGTCAGCAACGCGAGACATTCGTTGTCGTTTAGTCACTAATTCACGTCCGACTCCTTGCAACCCTGTGGACTGTAGCTCACCAGGCTCCTCTGTCCACGGGATTCTCCAGGCAAGAATACTGGAGTGGGTTGCTATGCCTTCCTCCAGGGGATCTTCCCAACCCAGGGGTTGAACCCGTGTCTCCTGCTTTGGCAAGCGGATTCCTTACCACTGATCCACCTGGGAAGCCCACCATGAGCCATCAGACAAATGCAAATTGAAACCATAGTGAGACACTGCTACACATCTAACAACGGCAAAACAGAAACACAAAATAGATGGAGATGGAGGGTGCTGGGAGACTGAATCTCTCAGCAAGCTTCTGGTGGGAATAAGAAATGGCGCAACCATTTCTGCTCTGAAACATGTTTCGGAGCAATCGCTTTCAACACCCAACATGCAACTTCCATAGGGCCCAGGAGTTACACTCCTGGGCACTTATCCCAGAGAAATAAAGATTTACATTCATGCATGAATATTTACAGAAGTTTCATTCATAGTAGCCAGACACCGAAACAACCCAGATGTCGTTCACCTGCTAAGCAATGGGGTATGTCCGTACCGTCGGATCCTACACGACAACCTGGAAATGCAAAGAAAAGTGAATCCTAAGAGGTCACACACTGTGCAATTCAACTGATAGAACTTCTTGAGATCACAAAATTTTACAGTTGGAGAATGTCTTAAACTGGCTGCCAGGGGTTATGGAGGGATCTGGACAGGAGAGAAGAGGGTGTAACCATAGGGATCTTTGTGGGGTTGGAAGGTTATGTGGTTTGCCAACATCCACACCCAGCTCGACTGTCACCCTAGAGTTTTGCAACACTTTATCACTGGAACAAAGGGTACGCACCATCTCTATCTGTTATTTCTGAATCGAATCTACGTTTATATAGTTGAATGAGTCTACAAACTTCTCAGAATAAAAAGTTTAATTAAAAAAGCTGATACAGAACAGCACAATCTCACCCATCCCCCAGAGCCCCACCCCCCTGACCACCCCCGACACCCCCATTTATGTTGGTAAGCAAACTAGGAGAAACCAGTGTAGAACAGAGCGTTTTTATTTTTTTTGGCCGTTCCAGGCCTTTGTTGCTGCATGGGCTTTCTCCAGCTGTGGTGAGCTGGCTTCTCATTGCAGCGGCTTCTCTTGCTGCAGGGCTCATGGGCTCAAGGGCTTCAGTAGTTGCGACACAGCCTCAGAAGTTGTGGTTCCCAGGCTCAGTAGCTGTGGGGCATGGGCTTAGCGGCTTAGATGTGGGACCTTCCTAGCCCAGGAAGGTGGACTCTTTTCCACTGGGCCACCCTTGAAGCCCCTCCAAGCTCTGAACCCCCCTTTCCGCTGGAATTCTGTGAACACTGTTCCCCAGACTTCCACACTGTGTATGTAAAGTCCCGAAATGCTGGAGCTGGCAAACTTTGAAACAGCTATATAAAACGGGCTTGCCTGGTAGCTCAGCTGGTAAAGAATCTGCCTGTAATGCAGGAGACCCCGGTTCAGTCCCCGGGTAGGGAAGATCCTCTGGAGAAGGGAAAGGCTGCCCACTCCAGTGCTCTGGCCTGGAGAATTCCATGGCAGAGGAGTCTGGTGGGCTACAGTCCATGGGGTCAGGGTTGGACACAACTGAGTGACTTTCACTTGACTTCATATTAAAGGGGGCTTGGTGTGCTTTGGGGTCCCCCACAACGTCCCTCGGACCCTAAACTGGCTCTGGAGTGAATTCCAGTCCAGGTGCCAGCCGTGTGCCAGCCCCGGCTCCCTGCTTGGACACGGCCACCTCCAGGGCTGGCCTTGCCTGGGGTCTGTCGCTTGGCCAGCCCCGCCGGTCAGAGGTCAGAGCCTGTGACCTGCCATGAGGCAGGGCTCACACCCCAGCTGTTGTTTGCTGTAAGTTAGCTCGTAGGCCCTAAGCGGCCGGGGCCACCCCACACACGGGCCGTGTGACTCTGGAGGACAGTGGCTCTTTTCAACACTGCTGTGGTGTCAACTTGTTTGTGACCAAGGGAAGGACGCCAGGGAGGTCACAGTGAGCAGGGGACACCTGTCCGTCCTGGGGGCAGAGGTCCTGTCCTGGGCTGCCAGTGAGGAGACAAGGCCCAGGGTGAGCGCCGGAGCTGGTGCTGGGCCCTGGGGGGTCTAGGCTCTGGTCCAGCTGCCCCCACCCCACCCCCACCAGCCTCGTGAACACCTGCACCCAAGGGTGTTCAGACCTTCCCTGGCCTGCACCTGACCCTGAGGTTTTATGTGTCCCCCAGGGAGGGCCTCTGGGGCCAGGCCTGCCCTTGTCGGCCTGGCCCCCACCTCCTGGAAACTGCACACATCCCCCCACTGCCCCAGCGTTTTATGTGTGTCTGTGTCCCAGTGCCTCTGTGCTCCTTTCTCTGCGTGTTATCTGGGAGTGTATATCTGCGTGTACTGAGGGTGTGAGTGGTGTCCACGTGTGTGATTCTGGGGGGGGGGGGCGCCCGGGTGCCTGTGTCGCTCCTGCAAGCGTGTGTGTGCGGCGGGTGTGCGCGCGTGGGTGTGTGCGCGCGTGGTGTGTGCGCGCGTGGGTGTGGCGTGTCCTCCCGCAGCGCGGCTGGTTCGGGGCGCCAGTCCCCGGGCGCCACCCCGGGCGCGGCCGGCGGGGAGGAGCGCGCGGCGGGCAGGCCGGTGGCACACGTGGGCCCGGCGCCGCCCCCCGCGGCCCACCCCCGGCCGCCCCCGCCGGGAGGGAGCCGGGATAAGTGGCGGCGCGGACGCCGCGCCCTGTCTCCGGAGCGGCGGCGCGCAGCTCTCCGGTCCCGGCCGTAGACGAGGACTCGGCGCTCGTGGCCCGGTAACTGCCTGCGTCCCCGCCCGAGCCGTGCCTGTCGCCCGGGTGCGGCCGCCCCGCGTCCCGCGGTCCCCGCGTCCCCGCGCTCGGCGTGGGCTCCCGCGCCCCTGTGCGCGTGTGCGCGAGCGCGCGCGTGTCTGCGTGTGCCCGGCGCGTGCGCCCCGCTCCCTGGCGGCGGCCCCGAACCAACTTGTCGCCGCCGTCAACTCCGTGTCCGCGTGTCCGTCCCCCGCGGGCAGCCCTGCCGGCGGGGTTGCGCTCCCGGCCCGGCGGACGCGGGCCGGCGGCAAAGTTTTTTGTGGGAGCCTGGCTGACTTTCCTGGGGGACCCGCGCTCGTGCGTGTCCGAGGGTGGGGATCTGGGCGCGCGGAGCTGGTGCCCTGGGGCCAGGGCAGCGGCAGCCGGCCTCCCGGGGACACTTCTCCCTGCCACAGGCGTTTCTTTACGAAGAGTAATGGGGGGCTAGCGCTGGGTGGCTCCGCTCGCAGACGGGGGGCAGCCCTGGGCTCCGCGCTCCTAAAGCCAGGCAGGATCTGGGGCCCGGCGCTAGCTGGGAAGCTGGGGGTGGGGGGGACGTGGGGGGCGCCCCCCGCCAAGATGAAGGGGCTGCCCCGGCTGGCCTGGCCCTGACGATCGGGGTTGTGCGCTGGTGGATCGCAGAAGCCCGGTCGTGATGCAGACAGGTTTGTGGCGGCACCTTTAGAATTTCGGGCAGAAGGAATTAACCAGAGCGTCATCCACCCCGTGACCGCGCCCCTGTGAAACTTCCTTGGGGGTTTCAGCCTGGAAGGGTGTTTTGCAGCTGGGTCTTTATGCCCACAGAGCTGACTATCATTTCCACTTGATTACAGCTAAAATAGTCTTTAAGATGAAGTTTCCTGAAATGATTTAAAATAAACACAGATGGGAAGGGGGGGGGGGGAGAAAGCTGTAAGGAGGCACTTAAAAGATAAAGTGAGCATTTTTCTTAAGAACAAATGGGGTTTTCAGTCTTAAGAAATATATGTATCTGTAAAATTTTTGAAATGGAAGGGTTTTTCTTTTTTTTTTTAACTGCTTTAAAAAAATGTGAGTGACCGATCAAGGTTTCCCTCCCGACGTCTCTGTTTTGCCTTCTCTCTGACCGAGCACCGTTCCCTTTTTCCTTCCCAGCACCTGAAGATCCGTTCAGAATGCCAGAGGAACGCTCCCCCCGGCTGACCCCACAGAACGTTCCCTACCAGGACCTCCCGCACCTGGTCAACGCTGACGGACAGCACCTCTTCTGCCGGTACTGGAAACCCTCGGGCGCGCCCAGGTCAGTCTGCCCCCGCCCCCAGTGATGCTGAGGTGGGTCCCCAGGGGCGTCGGGGGGTCCTGCCCCCTCCACCTTCCTACGCAGCTCCTGAGAGGCCACTTTCCCCGTGACCTACTTCACGTGCCTCTTTAACATCGAGCCCAGCAGGCTAACAGAGCTGAGGGCTTATGCTTCATCTTTTTTAAAATTAAGAAGCAGGAGTTCTATTTCCAATATGACAAGTAGGATGTGAGTTCTACCGTATGGCGGTTTTCACAGGACTTTATTTTTTGTGCTGGAGTTGATTTCCTGTTGTGCAGGCATGCCTTTAAAATCCAACCCAACAGTGACCGAAAACCACCTGATCAGATAAAATCAAAATCATGTGTGTGTATAGTAACTTTTGTTGTCTGTCCGGTTTGACCGTGAGCCTCAGAGGGTGTCTTTCGTGTATCAGAGAAGGAAGGGGGTCTGCCTGTCTCCTTCTGATTTCTTGCCAGCTCAGTTACTTGGTACATTTCCCATCAAGGATTATGTCTTGCTGTTAGGAACGGGCGTTGGGACGACACACAATAAGACAGCTGGTCTGCTACTTCCCTCCGCGCGGATAAAACGGGGAAAACCCTGCTTGTTTGTGTTGTTCAGGGAAGGAAACGATTTGGGGTAGCCAGCTGGCCTAGCGACCAGCGAACGTCTCCTGTTCCGCGGACGTGTTACCTGTTCCAACAGGCCTCTGGTCCCCGGAGGCCCATGTGGGGTGTGAGGTGTGGGGTGGGAGGTGTGGGGTGGGTTGTAGGATTATGTCTCCCTCACTGTTTCAGTCGTTACCCACCCTGAGCACGGGTATAAAATTTCTACGGTTTTAGCAAGGTGTGTGTAATCCAGGTAGCTGCACATTCAAGACAAGAAAAGCAACAACAAAAAAGCAAAGATGTGAACTGTGAAGACCTGGTTTTAGAATCACAGCCTCAGGGCAGCCGGATAAACTGGCTGTTAGTGGGTGGTTAGTAGTCCTGGGGTCTGGCCTTGTCTTTCTTAAAGATCCCTGGAGGAGAGAGCTGGAGCGGGGTGCGGGTGGGGTCATCACACGTCCTCAGCTCTCCCGTCTGGCTTGCAGCGGCCCACTGTGGCTTTAATTTCTAACCGCCCTGGGGTGGAGGGCGCGTTCATTTGCTGGGTATGCACTTGGCGATGGTGAGCCTCAGACTTCAGGGGCGTCCTTCGCGGGTGGGGAGGCTGTCCTCAGTGGAGGTCAGTGGGACACAGCCTGCAGGCTTCCGACGGGGCGGGGCTGCCCGTCCTGGAGCTGCGCTGGTCTCACAGTCTCCACCCCAGTGGCCCAGGGCCCGCTTCCTCGCTTTTGCTCCAGTTAGAGATGGCACCCTCCGCTCCCCCCTCCCCCGGCTCCACCAGCTGTGTTTAAATCTCTTGGGGTCAGTGTTTATCTCCTGCTGGGAAGAGAATGGGGTGGGTGGGGGCCGCACGGGGGTTCCGGGCTTTGTTAGAGAGGCCCCCCCACCCCCGCCTGCCTGCTCGTCTCCACCCCCTCAGATGATGCAGGTTCCTGAGCTCCCTTGACGGAGCCGGCAGGCCCCCCACTGTGGGTCGGAGGACCTTTAAAACCCATCCCCATCAGTCCTGACCCCTCGGGAGGTCCTGGAAGCCCCTGTGGTGACAGACGCTGCTGCATCCGGGGTCCTGGAGGGATCAGGCCAGGCCGAGTGGGGGTGGGCCGGGGGGGCCTCGGGGCAGAGTCTGTGCCTGCTGGTGGGGCTGCATCTCCGCGCCTGGGCCCAGCCACTCTGTCAGACCGACCGCCCTGCCCTCCTGCGGGTGGGCGACAGGCCTGTTGCCTCTGGGAGCAGAGGGGCCCGCTGGGCTCAGCCCGCCCCTCCAGGGAGCGCCCTCCAGGGAGCGCCCTCCAGGCTCTCACCCCCGGGTAGCTCAGAGTCTTCTGTGGGCCGATCCTCGGGGAAAATACCCCCAACTGTCCCTGGTCTCTGCTCCTTTAAAAAATGTTTCCCACGGAGGCCCTCGGGACCTCAGAGGCCCCCGCCTTGTAGATGGTGCCTGATAGAGGGTCCTAGTCATCATGAGCCTGGGGCTGAAAGCCCACCCTTGGTCGTGCCGAGGCAGGTTTGTGTTCGTCTGGTGGCAGAGCTTTATGGTGACAGTGGATACCGACCGTCCTTAGGATGCAGTGGAATGGTCTCCCGTGAAGTGGGTCTCGGGCGTGCTCTGGACTCTGGACGGGTCTCTTAGATGTGATCTCGTTTTATCTAACCAGTCAACCCGCGAGGTAGGTGCTGTCCTTGTGAACCCTCTTCAAAAGCTGGTCCAGCTGCATTTTGTCCACATTCCTCTGGTTCCACTGAGCACAAGACTTCTGTCCAAGGACTGTCTTCCTGATAAATTCTTGTTTTTGTTAGGATGAACTCACTCCTTACGGAAAGGAGTGATAGGATCTTTCATTGTGATCGTGCTCAGTCGCGTCCCCGTGGACGGTAGTCCTCCGGGCTCCTCTGCCCATGGGTTTCTCCAGGCAAGAACACTGGAGTGGGTTGCCATTTCCTCCTCCAGGAGATCCTCCACACCCAGGGATCAAACCCGCGCCTCCTGCATTGACAGGAGGATTGTTAACCACTGAGCCGCTTGGGAAGCCAACAGAATCATTGTTCTTACTGATTGTTGGCTGGCAGTAGGTTAAAATGTGATCTGTTCTGAAACCCCGAATCTTCTTATGCCCCTGGAGACTGGCTGCCTGATCGAGCCTGGGAACTTTGGAATTTTAAAATAGTGATTCTGCAGCAGGTCTCAACCCCTGACGGTGTTCTCGGGGTCACGGAACCGGCCGGGTGGGACGTGAGCTGCTCTTTCATGGCTCCCGGGCCATGGGATGGTACTTCACACCTTTGGGTTCAGGTTACCACTCGGTATGCCTAAAGGGCAGCTTTGAATCACCTTCTGAACGTTCCTCAGCCGTCCTGGCCCCCAAGGATGGCTGACAGGTCAGCAGCGTCGGGGCCCCGAGGGTCTGATGCACGCAGCGCCCGGTTGGATGGCTTGGCTCCGAGGAAGCCCTCCCTTGGTTCCGCCAGATGAGGAGGGCTGCAGGCCTCCTGGGTGTTCAGGGCCCGGCGTGGACACGTCTGTCTGCCTGGGGCTGACCGGGCAGTCTGAAGCAGACCTTTGTGAGATAAAGGCCTGGATGCCCTGCGTCTCCCCTCCAAGCAGGGGGCTTCCTCTTGCCCAGCCCGCACTCCGTCTCTGGGGAGCCCCCACCCCAACACTGCGGAGCAACCAGGCTCTATTCCTGTCGCTTCGTTGTCGCGACAGTTGGGGCCCCCAGGGGGCCGCTTCATAGAGCTCCGTTCCTCTGCTGGCCCGGGGCCTGGTGCAGACACCCGGGTGACTCCCCCTTGAAAAAGTTCCAGATCCGGGTCCTCTGCAGGGACCCCCCCTAGGCTGGGACCCTGAAGCCCCTTCCCCTTTCCTGCCTCCTCTCGGGGGCTGGCCTTCCTCCGAAGGAGGGTGACAGGGCACCCTTTCTGGAACCTCCCCGTGGGCTCGGAGCCGCGGCCATTCCTGGAGTCGAGAGGCCGAGGCCTCCGCCTCCTCCCTCTGATGTGCCCTGCTCTGCCCTGGGTCACATTGACCGCGTCTCCACGAGGCCCTCGGCGTCCGCCTCGGGAGTTGCGGCCAGAGCCGTCTCAAGACGCTTCCTCCCACCTATGCAAATTTACCTGAAGAAGAAGCAGCACTTGCTGGGAGCTGGGATATATTTAAATGCTGGAGGACACCCTCCCTTCCTGCCGCCCTCATACTGTCCTCCCGTCAGCCACCAGACCCTTGGGTCTGGCAGCTGGGGCTCTGAAGATGGAGCCGGGTGCAGACCATGGAGCGCGGAGCCTCCGCCATCTGGCCGGACCTCACTGCCCCCTGAGAGCCCGTTCCCCTGGATCAGCTCGTCTCTCTGTCCTCTGCTCTGCCTCCGGTTTGCTCACCGGGTTGTGTGCCCCCCGTGTAGGGTGCGGGCACCGTGCTCTGGGCGGTGCTCCCCGGGGCTCTGTGTGTCTCGGGGGTCTGCCTCCCCGGGGCCCCTGCTGCTCCCGGTCCGTCGTGGCCCTCCCCCAAGCTCCTACCACCTGCGTGACGAGGTGTGACCACATCACTGCCTTTGGTTGGCCTGTTCCCAGGGCCAACCACATCCCACCCCTTGTTGCAGTCAGTCACTCAGTCATGTCCGACTCTTTGTGACCCCATGGACGGCAGCACGCCAGGCCTCCCTGTCCATCACCAGCTCCTGGAGTTTACTCAAACTCAGGGCCATTGAGTCGGTGACGCCATCCAACCATCGCATCCCCTGTCGTCCCCTTCTCCTCCCGCCTTCCGTCTTTCCTAGCATCAGGGTCTTTTCCAGTGAGTCAGTTCTTCACGGCCCAGGTATTGGAGCTTCAGCTTCAGCATCAGTCTTTCCAGTGAACACTCAGGGCTGATTTCCCACAGGATGGACTGGTTGGATCTCCTTGCAGTTGAGGGAGTCCCACCCCTTAGGTCCCATCCCTTACTCATCCCTGAAAGTGGCCCTGGGGACCTAGTTCTGGGTGTGTCCACTCCTCCCACTCAGCTGTGGTCACGCTCCTGCCCAACAGGCCAGTCAGGAGACCCTGGTTTACTGATGCCTGGGAGCTGGTACCAGGGTGGGGAGACGGTGGTGAGGATCTCTGCGTTTGAGGAAGAGGTGGGTGAGGAAGAGACGATCTGATCCATCACGCTCCCCATGTGAGGGGAGGAACCTAGAGACCCGGGAGGGGGTGGCTCCCTGGTGGCTCAGCGGTCAAGAATCTGCCTGCAATGCCAGAGACATGGGTTCAGTCTCTGGGTCGGGAAGATCCCTTGGGGGAGGGAATGGCAACCCATTCCAGTGTTTATGCCTGGAGAATCCCATGGACAGAGGAGCCTGGCGGGCTGCAGTCCGTGGAGTTGCAAAGAATCAGACACGACTGAGCGACTAAATAACACCAACCTAGAGACGGGACAACTGCCAGGCATGGTGCAAATTAGAAAAAGGGTTGCCCGGGGTAGACACGGCCCTCAGGTGGGAGGTTTGGTGGGCAGAGCGCAGGCTCGGTGTCAGCTCCCGTTCACCCTTCCAGCCAGCACCCTTGAGCAGTATTGCTCCCGTGAGAGGCATGTGCAGGGCCGGGAGCCACAGGAAGCTGGAGACAGGGGAGAGGCCAGGCCCCGGGGTCCTGCCAGCCAGGCTATGGGCTTGAGTTTGCGCCTCGATGGGTGGGCAGCCCCGGACCGGCTCTAGGCCCAGAAGCCATGCAGTTGGGCTTGTGGCTTGAGCTCAGCTGGCGGGAGGTGATGCAGGGTGCAGCTGAGGGGCTGAGTCAGCCCCTTGAGGTGCTGGGGGCAGAGCTTGCCGGGTGGTGATGGAGGGTTCCCGGGGCCTCCCCAGGTGCATGGGGAATGTGGGGCCCCCTGCATAGCACACCTTCAGCTCACTCCCCTCCAGAGGCGCCGGGGCTGCTCTCTGATGGCGAGGACCTGTGGACCACCGGGCTGTGGGATCTCCCTCTGGAGCATTCCTGAGAAGCCAGTAGGGAAATCAGAGAGGGAAGCAGCGTGGGCAGGGGCGGCCGGCAGACCTCCCCAGTGAGATACTGACGCGGGGGGCAGTCAGTTTCCTGAAGGCAAGAGAGGAATCCTGTCCCCCTCGGCTCCCCACCACAAGAATCAGAAAGGGCCTTAGGCTTCTCTGAGTGGGTTCCTGAAATTTCCACCCAAGCGCGGAGACCGTGGTCCTCACTCTGTGTTGTATGGTAGAGATATGATTTTTAATCCCATCACTGCCTTCCAGTCCTACCTCAGCTTTCTCTTGCCTATTTTAAGAATTTCCCAAAGTTCCTTCCTCGTGGATGGAGCCGTCCGTCCTCCTCCTGGTGTTTCCGCCTTTGTTGCAGCAAACTGCCTGCTTTTTAAATAGGGCATGTCTACTGGGCTTTTTTTTAAAGACTCTTCGAATAGCAAAGATCTTTTTGATGGCGAGAGGAAAGGCCACTGCTGTTCTTGCAGTATTTTTGCAGTTGATTTTTCCAACAGCTTCGTTAAGGCATAATTTTTTCCAGTTGCTATAAGAATGTTCTGTGGATATAAGTCAGGCTTTGTTTTGCAGTGGAGTTGAAGAAAAAAAAATTGCAAAATAAGCCGCTCCCTGAAAGGCGGGCATTGTCCACCGCTGTGCGTTGCTCAGCACCTTTTAGGTAGAGATGCCCATCCGGGCGCACTTTGTCCCCAAGTGCCAACCAAACGGGGTTCTCCTGCCAACGGCCCTTCGTGTGTGACTCTGCAGCTGAGATTACAGCGTGACCCTTGTCCCACATTTAGGGTCAGCCAAGTCTTCTGCTGGGGGTGGTACTTTTGTTTCACATGGGCCTGCTCGCTGGGGTGGAGGTGGGGAGGCGGATTCAGTTCAGTTCAGTCGCTCAGTCGTATCCGACTCTTTGCGACCCCATGGACCACAGCATGCCAGGCTTCCCTGTCCATCACCAACTCCTGAAGCTTGCTCAAACTCACTTCCGTTGAGTCGGTGATTCCATCCGACCATCTTATCCTCTGTCGTCCCCTTCTCCTCCTGCCTCCAATCTTTCCCAGCATCAGGGTCTTTTCCAATGAGTCAGTTCTTTGCATCAGGTGGCCAAAGGATTGGAGTTTCAGCTTTAGCATCAGTCCTTCCAGTGACCATCTAGGACTTATTTCCTTTAGGATGGACTGGTTGGCTGCCTTACCTTCTGCAAAAAGGTTCAGAGGAGCTCTTACCATGGCCTTGCCGCTCTGTCAGTGTTGGGAAGGAAGAGGGCAGGAGGGTGGACAGGAGGGGCAGAGCAGAAGGAAAGAGAGAGGGTTCGGGGATTGCATCCTCAGGGGACGTTAGGGTGAAGGGGAACTGGGCCTTCCTTTCCTTGAGCAGAGTCCTTGGAAGGCTCCACAGGCAGGATGGACACAGAGAACGGACCCCCTGCGCCCTTCAGGGCTCTCGAGTCCGGGGTCGCGGGGCGCCGCCCCCAGAGAGCAGGTCTCGGGGGGCTGACCGGAGGAGGGCCTGGGCCTCCGAGCTCTCAGAGTGCTTCTCAGGCCTGCCCTCGGGCCCCCTGTGTGCACGCCCCCCGTGGTGCTGAGATCTAGGCCGCCCTTGGCGGGAGCTCAGAACCGTGCGTCCCCCAGGGGCCCAGGTGTCTGAGCCTGTGGCTGGCGGGGCTGAGCCCTCGGAGGCGGCAGCTCTCCCCAGCCGTCAGGGCTTCCTGGGGGTGGTGGAGGCTTTAGGGGGTGGGCTCTGTGGACCTCGGAGTCTCATGGCACGTGAACGTGCGTCCTTTCTCGGAAGGCACAGGGGGTCACCCACTCCCCAGCCCCTTGGGGTGGGGGCGGCCCAGGACCCCAGTGCTCAGTGCCAGCCACATCCCCTGCAGGGGGGTAGGTGGCCTCAGAGGGCGAGCACAGCCCTGAGGGGTGGGGCGTGGGGCCGCAGGGGCATCCCCAGGGCTGGCATCCTTCCACTCCGCACCTCCCCACTGTGGGTTTAGACCGTGGGGCAGCTTTCCCAGGAGGCATTCAAGCAGACATCCCACCCGGGGCTGGGCTCTCGGAGGGCCTCGCTGCTCCCTGCTTCCCCCAGAGGCCCGCCCCTCCGTGTCTCCATCTGGGCTGTCCTGTTTTCAGTGGTGTGAAGTGTGTGGGCACCTCTGCAAAGCCCAGGGAGGCTGAGGACCAGGGCAGCCCGACCTCAGGAAGGTGCAGGAGACTGACGTAGGACCCGGGGCGGGGTGGGGTCCGGGGAGCCCAGGAGGCCTCGAGAAAGGGAAGCCGAAGAGGATGTAGGGTGGGAGTGCTCCACGTGGAGTGGGGAGGAGGGAAGAAGGGATGCAGGGGGGAGAACCCGGGTCAGGGAGCTGGGGGCTCGGGTCAGGCTGGCCTGCGGATTGCCCCGGGCCGTCCACATGGCCGGATCAGAGATGAGGGGCCTCTGCTTGGGAAACAAAGCCTTTAGGTGTTCTAGGTGCTTTGCTATGTTCATGCTGTTCGGTCCGTCGTGCCAAGACATCTTTCAGGGGAGACTGGTGTCTTGGGGACGCACGGCGGGATGGTGCTGTGGACAGTGGTGGACCTTGGCAGTGGTAGACCAAATGGCAGGCCTTGGAAGTAGACCCAGAACCAGCCTGGGTCCACACGGTCGGGGTGGGGCTGGAGGCTGCCCCTGGACCCGAGAGTCCGTCTTCTCGTGGTTGAGCAGGGGCCCCTTTCCCCTGGGTGGTCATAGAATCAGACGCTGGGCATCTGCGGGGTCAATGCCTGGCACCAGTTACGAGATGTGAGTGTGTGGGTTGTCTTGGGCTCCCCCACCATCCTCCCGATGGGCTCTGGGGACCACTGTGGGCTTGTCTGTCATCCACCAAGCTCACTCCACCCTCCCCGCCAGCATTAGTCACAGGCACCCTGAGTGTGAGTGATGACCTTCCTGACCTCCGTCTTGACCTCCCTCCCCGTGACGCAGGCTGTGTGCTTTCCCCAGGCTCCGGGCTAGTTACTTAGCAGTTAGAGCCATTTCTGTGAGATTTCAGACGCCCCAAAAACATCCACTTTATGGGTGCTCAGTTTACAAAGTCACAGGGATGGTGTTGGTGGTGCAGTTCTTTCTGAGATAACATGCAGTTAGCAAACTCGATGCTTCATTTAATGTCACTTGAAAACCTCTGTGCCCATGTTGGAGGTGTGACCCTTGACCCCTGGAGGACCACGCGACCCTTAGGGAGGGGACCTGGGGGTCAGCGCGCCCAGACCCATCTGGTTCTCAGCCCCATCTGCAGCGGCCTCAGTGCTTGGCATGTGTTTTCTTCCCAGGCCCCGATGGCGTGCCGGGGTGCGTGGAGGTGCTGGTGCTTGGGCTGGGCTTTGCGTCTGTAAGGGCAGCGTGCTCAGGGCATCAGGAGGTCTCTGATTGGCAGCCTGTGCTGGGGTCCACAGGCATCTCTGTGCGTCTCTGGTCAGCTGCTCCCCCCGCAGGGCAGGCAGCCGGCCGGGGCCTGCTGGCCTGAAGTGTCTGGCCTGGCAGGCTGTTGGTCTGATCTTCCGCACGTCCCCCGGGGCATCAGGGTGGCAGTGTTTCAAGGGCAATGAGAGAGCAACAACACGCTTTCCAAGTCTTTGCCTGGGTCAAGTTTGCAAGTGTTCCACAGGCAGAGTGGGTCAGCCCAGAGGCCCGTCCACGGAGCACGGTCGGGGGAGGATGTTCGTGGCCGTTTTGACTCCGTCGCTGGGAAGGGACTTTGGTGCTGATAGCTGGGACACCAGGGTTGGAATTTTGTTTCTGCCTCTGAGTGACTCTAGATAAGATGCCAGCAGCTAGGCTTTCCAGCAGGTCCCCAGAGTCTGCGATGTTATATAACTCGGGCAGTTTGCAGCTCACGCTGGCGACAGCCTCTGAGCGTCTCCAAGGCAGAGCTCACGCTTCATGTCTTTCTGTCTTCCTCAGCTCTGACCCCTGGTAGAGTTTCACGTCTAGCACAAACCAAGAGCTCTGAGCATGTTTGTTGAATGAATGAGCGAACTTCCTGTATTTATAGGGTAAGGCAGTTGGGCGGGTTGATTCTCAAAAGTCCCTGCCAGTGCAGTTTTCTAGGAAAGGAACAGCATTTCCACCGAGTGTAGACCAGAGGGGCTAACTCTTTGTGCGGGAATCAGGGCACCTAAAAGGCAGAAGCATCAGTGAAGGGAGTTAGTAACAGCCCAGAAGAGAATATTCCCTACAGCCAGTCAGTCCCCTGGAATACTAGGTGGTTGGGTTTTAGCCATTTTAACTTTGAAGTAAAGTTTGCAGACACACCCGTGAGTGGGAGCTGCGGGACGGCAAGGGCGTCTTCACTGTTACTGCAGAAGTTGGCGTGGGCGCCAGAATCTGGGGTCGGGGTCAGCTTCCTCTTAATGTGCGGACGATTCAGCAGGTGTTAGCCGAGCTGCAGGCGTAGACTCAGCACCCCACGGTAGAAAGCGATGGGGGTCCTCCGAGCGGCCTGAAGACTTGGGGTCCGCTTGGCCGCAGACCCCTAATCGCGTGAGCTCTTTCTGAGCGTCTTGTGCGTCGGGCCTCATTCTGGTTTGGAGACTCTGAGATGGTTCAGCAACCCCTCTGCCTTTGAAGACCGCTGCCCTCATGTGCCAGGGGGACAGCGCCAAGCACCGTGGCGGTTTGCTTCTGAGGGCCATGCATTCTGCGTAGGTGGGAGCGGGTGTTCAGCGAGAAGTTCAGGTGACTCTAAACCGACCCCTGAAGGTGTGGAAGGTGACCGGAGGAACCACTTTCGCACGGGCATGGAGTATGTTCTGAAAACAACAGAAGCCTTCTTCTGTCTGAAACGTGCGGTGCGTGGCTGGAGATGCGTTTGGAATGACTGATCCGGGAGCTGGAATTTGAATGGCCGTCATGTTAGTCTGCCACAACGTGCCACAGGCCTGCTGGCTTAAACAAGAGAGATCTCCTTTCCCGCAGTCCTGAGGGCTGAAGGTCCCCGTCCAGGAGCCGGCGAGTGGCGTCTGGTGAGAGCTGCTGGCCCGTGGGTGCCGCGTCCTCGTCGTGTGTCCGCGTGGCCCCTCCAGCGCCTTCCCGCCGACGGGGCAAATGCTCCGTGACTGGACGAGCCTCCTGACTTTCCAGGCTCCTGCGTCTCTGTGGTTTCATGGCGGATGCCCCAGCCTGTCTGAAGTCGCTGTGGGTTTAGCCTTTGCCTTGGCGTCTTGTGTCTTGAGATCACCTGGTGTCAGCAAACCGCACTGGCCGACTGGCCTGAGGCAGGTTCAGACGTGAGTGGGCGGTGCCCGGTAAACTCTGTCCGTGCCCTGCAGACCCAGCAGTTGCCTGCCCTGTACCCATTCCTCCACCTTCCTGACTAACTTTCGTCCCTCGGGGTTGGTTTTAATCAGGTGTGAATGTTCCCTTTTCCCAGTGTTATTTGCAGCAGGAGCTGCAAATCATAGCCTGTTATTAAAAGACCATTAAAATAAGAGTCTTTCAGCCAAAGGGGCTGGAGCAGTGGGATGCGTGTCTGTGTGCTCAGTCGTGTCTGACTCTCTGCAACCCTGTGGACTGTAGCCCGCAGGCTCCTCTGTCCAGGGGTTCTCCAGCAAGAACACTGGAGTGGGTAGCAGTTCCTCCTCCAGGGGATCTTCCCGACCCGGGGATCGAACGCGTGTCTCTTATGCTTCCTGCATTGGCAGGCGGGTTCTTCTCCACCAGTGCCGCCTCGGAGGCCCTGGAACAGTCGGATATCTACATGCAAAAAAATGAAGATGGACCTTTTCCTCACACCATGTACAGAAGTAAACTAAAAGACCTAAATATAAAAGCCACAGCTATAAAACTCTTAGAAGAAAACATAGGAGTAAATCTTCACTACCTTGGATTTCACCATGGTTTCTTAGATATGACCCCAAAAGGACAAGCAACAAAAGAAAGAAAATGATACATTGGACTTCATCATAGTGAAAAACTTTTGCACTTTAAAGTATAGTTTGAAGAAAACGAAAAGACAGTTCACAGAATGGGAGAAAATACTTGCAAAACATCTATGTGATAAGGGAATTGTATCTGGGATATGAAAAGAATGCTTGTAATTCAATGATAGAAAGATAGCCTCCCTGAAAAAAATGGGCAAGAGACTTAAATAACATTTCCCCAAACAAGATTTACTGATGGCTAATGAGCACAAGAAAAGATGCTCAGCATTAGTTGTCATCGGGGAGATGATGACAAATCAAAGCCACGATGAGGTACCACTTCCCAGCCACTCGGACGGCTGTGGGATAAGGACAGGTGATGACGTGTATTGGTGGGGATGTGGAGAAGTCTGGACTCTCATGGCCTGCTGAGGGAATTTAAAATGGTGGAGCCGCTTTGGAAAACAGGCTGACAGCTACTCAGAGGTTAAGCACTGTTAGCGTATGACACGGCAGTTCCGTCCCTAGGTATGTATCAAAAGCAACTGGGGACTAACAGATATTTGCTAGTATATTTAAAATAGATAAACAGGGACCTGTGTTGTGGCATAAGGAACTATTGTCAATGTCTTCTAATCACCTCTCATGGAGAAGAACCTAAAAAAGAATAAGTATCACTGAATCACTTTGCTATACACCTGAAACTGTATAAATGAATTATACTTCAATTTTTTAAAACATTGAAAACATGTCCGCACACTTGTACACAAATATTCATGACAGTGTTATTCCTAATAGTCAAAATGTGGGAACAAGCCAGATGTCCATAACTGGTGAATGGATAAATAAAATGTGGCATGTCCATACAGTGGAATATTTGGCCACAAAAAGGGAGGAAATACTGGTACAGTGATGAACCTGAAACAATTATGCTGAGAGAAGCAAGTCACAAAAGATGACATGTTAATATGATCCCATTTTCATGAAGTGTCCAGCCTAGGCCAGTCTTTGGAGAAAGAAGGTGTATTCATGGTTGCCGTGAGCTGGGGTGGAGGTTGAGACAGTTGAGGGTGACAGCTAAGAGTAGGGGTTTCTTTTCAGGGTGATGGAAGTGCTCTAAAACTGATTATGAGGTTGGTTATACTACTCTGTGAATAGGCGAAGAACCACTGAATTGTATACTTTAACAGAGCAGATTACATAATCTGTGAATTATATCCTATGAAGCTTACCAAAAAACCACAAATACCTCAGAAAATGAGTTAAGACGTGCTGCTGCTGCTGCTAAGTCACGTCAGCCGTGTCCGACTCTGTGCGACCCCACAGACGGCAGCCCACCAGGCTCCCCCGTCCCTGGGATTCTCCACGCAAGAACACTGGAGTGGGTTGCCATTTCCTTCTCCAATTAAGAGGTGTTGGGCAAACATTTTTAATGATGTTTACCAAAAAAACCTAACGACACAGAGTTACGTAGGATATGATGGTAGAAGGGTAGCGTATAGAGCGGTGATCTCAGTCATATTAAAAGTGTGGTCATGGAAGAGATTAGAAATATGACTATAAAAACGGAACGCATGGCCTCAAGCCTTGCGCTGTCTTCAGAAAGGCCCACGCTCAAGTCGGACACCTCGCTGGATTCCTCCTGGGCTTCACCTCCATGAGTCTCACACCATCACATGGGGCTGACGTCATGCTTGCTGTTTCACTGTCGTGGAAACTGGCCCCAGAGAACCACATGCTAATGAACGCGGAGCCGGGATCTGAACCCGCGTCTCTTTGCTCTAAAGGCGGTGCTCTCTCGGCAGCACCCAGCTCTGCCTTGTAAACACATACAGAGCTGTCCATAGCGCCCGGCTGTGTGCACAGGTGCCCTGTAGCCCCACCTGATGGATGGGGAGACTGAGGCTTGGCAAGGGGCTGTGACCAGGGGCCTGGGTGGAGCGACAGGAGTGGAGCGAGCCCTCGGTGCCTGGTCCCTCCCCCCACCCGCGTCCAGCTGCAGCGGTGGCTCTGACGATGCTCGCCTGCGTGCAGCTGCCTAGCAGGGTCTCAGCAAGCTCCGAGGCCCGAGCTCTGTCCCCCCAGAGCAGTAAGCCTGTCCCCTAAGCTCATCTCTGCTCCTCTTGCCTCTCCTGCATTCTCAATAAATTCCCGATTGTTTATTGCCATCCGCTTGGCATTTCACCACCCAGAAGGACTTGGAGCCATCTGCAGACTTGGAAAGTTCATGCTGTTCTCCTTCCAGGAAAAAAAAAAAAAAAAGAAAAAGACTGTTACATAAGATGGGCCCGAGCACATTCTTACAGGAAGGTTGGGAGCCACTTGTCAGACCGTAGGCCCCCTGCTCTCTCCTCCCGCCGTTGCATCATCCAGGTCCAGAGTCACACGCCGCTGTCAGAACCATGCTTCCTCGCAGAGCCGTCAAGAAGAATCCAAGTGTCTCCCCGACGCCCACGAACAACTTCAGGCGCCCCTTCGGGTCTCAGGAGGGGTTCCTCCTGGAGAACGCTCAGGCCTTCTCACGGTGTGCGCTGGCCACCCTGTTCTCTGTCCTTCCAGCAGGGCGGGGGGTCACCTCCGGGGCGGGGGTCCCCGTGCACCCTCCCCTTCTCCCCCTAGCATCTCTCCAGCTGCAGCCGTCTGTCCTTCAGCCTCCAGGCTCTCCCCTGCTTGCTCACCTTGGGTCGTTGAATTTTGTTGTAAATAAAATTTGCTGTTTTTGCGTGAGCGTGTTCATGGTAAGACATTGAGAAATGAAGGGAAAGTAGGGAGCTTGGACGACCGATTCCCCCCCAGACGGTCCTTGGTAACACTCGCGGGCTCTGAGGAATTGGAAACCGCCGTGCAGGTGGAGGGCCAGTCCCCCGGCTCTGCAAATGGGAGGGACAGAGGAGCTGGGACCGTTCGCTCCCTTGCAGGGACGGGGTGGCTGGGGCAGGACCCAGAGGTCTGAGCCGAGTGAGAGGCCGGTTCCAAACATTGATCCGGACGCCAGCCCCCCGAGGAGCCCTTTGGCGTGAGGACCTTTTCAGGGTGGTGGGCGGGCGGTGGCCGTGTTCTCCTGGCCGCTTACGGTACAGACTGCTTTGCCATGGAACATAGACAACTCCCCGAGGCCACACCCCAAAGGCGTAGGAAATTCTTTTTGGGAAGGAGCTGTCTGAGGTTGGAGGAGTGATAATTTCCGCAAGCGTTTCCAGCTTGGTTTGTGGGAGGCAGGTCTGCGCCTCTCGTCCCTGGAGCTCTCGTGTGTGCTCCACGTCCGGCAGATCCTGGGGGTCTGGTCGAGCCTGGCCCGGGCCTCCAGACCCTCTCTGCTCGCCACACTCTGAGCACGAGGCCTGCCAGCTGCTCCGTGCCTCTGGCGGCCCGTGTCTGGTGCTGTTTGCAGTTTGGGTCTTCCCTGGTGGCTCAGACAGTAAAGTGTCTGCCTGCAACGCGGGAGACCCGGGGTCGATCCCTGGGTCAGGAAGATGCCATGGAGAAGGAAATGGCAACCCACTCCAGTATTCTTGCCTGGAGCATCCAATGGACGGAGGAGCCTGGCAGGCTACAGTCCAAGGGGTTGCAAAGAGCCAGACGCGACTGAATGGCTTCACTTTCTTTCTTTGCATTTTATTGGCAGCAGTGAGGCACGTACCCGAGTTAGTGACACCCTGTCCGACAAACTCTTCTAAAACGCATTTATTTGTCTGGCTGCCACACACCGGCTCTTTGCTGCATCGGGCAGTCTCTCTAGCTGTGGCGTTTGGGCTTAGTCGCTCCGCCGCGTGTGGGATGTTAGGTCCCCAGCTGGGGATCAAACCTGCGTCCCCTGCAATGCACGGCAGGCTCAAGCGCTGGACCACCCGGGAAGTCCCCTGACAAACTCCTTCCGTTGTTGCTGCTGCTGCTTCCCAGTTTTGCTGAGATGTCGTTGATGTGCAGCGCTGTCTGAGCTTAAGAAGGTGTGCAACTTAATGAAATCCCAGGGCTTCTGAAATGAATATCACAGAAGCTCATATCTCATACAGATGCAATAATAAAAGGGGGTGGGACTTTTTCCCCGCTTCTGATGGGATCTGCACTCTTCACAGCTTTCCTGCACAGCGTCCAGCAGTGGTCACTCTACGCCATGCTGGACGTCGCATCCCAGGACTAGACTTATAACCGGAAGTTTGTGTTAATACCTCTCGCCCTCCTCCTTCCCCCCTCCCACCCCCATCCTTGGTAACCACAAATCTGATACTTTGTTCTAAGAGTGTCTTTTGTTTTGCTCTCCTCTTGTTTTTGGATTCCACATACCAGTAAGGTCAGGTATTGCTTTCTCTCTCTGACTTACTCCACTCAGCATAATGCCCTCAGGGTCCATCCGCGTTGTTGCAAATTGTAGAATTTCCTCAATTCTTATGGCTTGAGTTCTGTTCCACTGCATGTACACACCACGTCTTGATCTGTTTATCTGTTGGTGGACAGAGGTTGTTCCTGTAACTTGGTGACCGTAAACAAGGCTGCTCTGAACATGGGGGGCGGTGCGGATATCTCGTGAACATAGTGTTTTCATTTCCTTTGGATGTATTCTCAGAAGTGGAATTGCTGGATCCTGTGATAGCTTTATTTTTAACCTTTTTGGGAACCTCCACACGTTCTCCATAGTGGCTGCACCCGTTGACATTCCCAGCAGGAGTGTAGGAGGGTTCCCTGCTCTCCGCACCCTCTCCAGCATTTGTTCTTTGTAGACCCTTGATGATGGTCTCTCTGCATGAGGTGGTACCTCATGGGAGCTTTGATGTGCGTTTCTCTGATGACTAGTGGTGTAGACCATCTTTTCACGTGCCTGTTGCCCGTCTGTGTGTCTTCTTTGGAGAACATCTGACCCTGTCCTCAACCTGTGTCTAGAGCGCCTGGGGCTGCAGGAAGCAATTCCACGCTGCGGGGTTGGGGGGGGAGGCGCTCACAGCAGCACTTGGCCCCCAGCCCTGACTGTTCTCTCCACGGCGCTTCACACGACCTGGCATGCACTCACTTACTGATTATTCTGGCTCCGGCCAGGGACGCGAAGCTCCACCAGGGTAGGGACTTTGTCTAACTCAGGTGTGTCCTCAGAGCCTGAGCCAGACCCCGGACGCAGTCAGCGTCTGTCGCTGCGGGAGCTAGTGGCCGAGAGAAGGGTGAGCACCGGGCTCTGGCAGGCGGCCCTGTGACAGGTGTGTGTGTGATCGGCGGGGTCAGAGCAGCCTCCCGGGAGAAGCACGTCTGTCTATGTCTGTGTCTGTCTGCATGTAGACGGATGACGGCTGGATGGATAGACAGATGCACGCATGCGTGCTCAGTCCTGTCCGACTCTTTGCAACCCCATGGACTGTAGCCCACAGCCTCCTCTGTCCATGGGATTCTCCAGGCAGGAATACTGGACTGGGTTGCCATGCCCTCCTCCAGGGGATCTTCCCAACCCAGGGAGGGAACCTTAGCCTTCAGCAGGCGGATTCTTTACCACTGAGCCACCTGGGAAGGCCAGATAAATAGATACGATAGGATAAGCAGTGTTTTTCTTTTTTAAGAAAGCGGTGCTCTTAGAAACTTGCTGGAGCCTTGCAGCATCTGAACTTAGCGCTGCGGTCTTGCCGCCCTGCTTGTTAGGAGCTTGCGTTAGAGAGGACTTGGGGGCAGAAACATCAGTTGTGGCAGAAAGACAGCGGCGGGCCACACAGCATCTGCTTCCTGCTGCAAAGGACGACCGAGGGGCCTGGCTGGGCCGTGCGGCAGGAGGGCCCCCCACCGCCGGCTTTGTGGGGCGCGCTCTATGTCATCCTCATGCTGGCCCAGTGTGGTCCCCGCTTCCCAGGAAGGGAAACGGGATTCAGCAGCTGGCCCAGGGGCGCGGTTTAGGAGCCACAGAGATGGGTCTGCACCCACACCCTCTGGCCCCTGGCTGTGTGACGGGCCTGTCCGTGAGGGTCCGCGTTCGTTACGGTTCAGCCTGAGCTTTGTGACCGAGAAACGCCACAGCGTGGTGCTCACGTGAGACGTACGTCTGGGTCTGTCTCCATCACCCGTCCAGGGGTCCGCATGGCCAGGCGGGGGCCCAGCCCCTTCTGCCTTGTTGCCCTCCACCCCGAGGGGTGGTCCGGCGACCACAGCCGGGTCCTTGGTGTCCGGGCTCCAGGGCGTGGGAAGGAGGAGGAGCTGGTGCGAGGCGGGTGTCGTGGAGACCGCACATGCGGTGGTGTCTGTGCCCGTGGTCATGGGCCGCGCCTCGCTGCTGGTCGTGGGCTCTGTGGCCTCCGCCTGGCGGCCATGGGTCTGGAAGCTCCCGGGGGCGGGGGCGGAGCCTGGGGCCGGGTGAGGGAAGCGCTGTCTGCCCATCACTATGCTGCGATCACTTGTTCATTTAGCAGCAAGTGTTAACCTGTCTGGGGGCTGCCAAGAAGCCCGGTACGTGGCCGGGAGAGGAGCTGCTGGCTGCCAACGGGGACGAGCCCAGGGGCCCAGGCCACAGTTTCTCGTGCTCACTGCTCCCGTCCATCTGCCCTGCTGCCCCTGAGGCAGCGCGTAGGTGGGGAACTGCACAGAGGGTGGGTTCACTGTGGGTGGGGCTGGAGCCAGGAGCGGGAGCTGGGCCCCCCGGGATCCCGGCAGGAGAGGCAGGACAGAGGTTCGAGGCCGCTGGGTTCTACCTCTGCCTCTTCTGATGGTGTGTGTGTAACATCCGCGCTTTCGGGGTCCGTTTAGTCGTCTTTATGTTACGGGGCTCCCGGGCAGGCCCTGCTGGGATAACAGGTCTGGTTTGGGGTGGTGGATGCTCCCAGCTGTGTCTCCCGTCCTTCTGGCCGCTTCGGGCCCTTGGACCCTGACGGTTAGTCCTGCGTGTTGGACGGTGTCCGAGCTGGCCCCGCCTGCCCCCCACCCTCGTGGGAACTCTGCTGACCCTCGTCCTGAGCCTTGTTACCTGTGACCCCGAGCTGCCTCCCTGCTCCCCGGCTCAGCTGGGTCATCCGTGGTCTCTGCTGCCCTGACCACCTGCACCCTCCTGAGACCTCCGTGGCCGGATCGCTCTGGGGGAGCCAGAACGCAGAGCCTCAGGACAGACAGGGATGCAGAGCGCGGGCAGGATGGCCTGGCAGGGAGGAAGGGGGCCCAGGAGGGAGGTGCGGGGCTGAGAGCGAGTCAGCTGCCCGAGTGTCACGGGGACGACTCTTGGCGTCGGCAGGATGGGAAGCTGCACAGATTGGAGTGGGAGGCCTGGGGGCAGGGTGTGGAGCGGGGAGGCTGTTGCGATCGGGTCCGGGGGGAGCGGGGGCTGGGGGCGGGGTGTGGAGCGGGGAGGCTGTTGCGATCCTCGGGTTTGGGGGAGTGGGGGCTGGGGGCGGCAGCAGATAGCTGCAGGGGATGCACGTGAGCGGCGCGGCCTTCCGGGGAGCGGGCCGCAGGCTCTGTGTCCGGAAGCTGCAGGCAGGGCCACAGTGGTGGACCCGGGGCTGCCCGTGAAGTGGCTGGAGGCTCAGAGCCCTGCCTGTCTTCTCACGCACATCCTCACGTCCCACCCAAAACCAGAGTGCTGTCTGCCGGGAGGAGAAGTTTTCCTGCAAACCCCATGAACCCATCAACCCACTGAGCAGCCTGGTGTCTGCTGGGCGAGGTTCTGGGCGATGGAGACTGGGAGTTGTCACAAGTGCCTGAAAAACAAAGAAGCAGGTTTTTCCAGCCCAGGGTGACCAAGGGCTGTCACACAACCATGCCTGGAGACGGGGGCCCAGGAGGAAGTGTGACTGATGCTGGCTGAGGTTCTGTGTGGCCAGGGCACCGCTGGAGGGGTGGGATCCCCCAGGATAGACGGGAGGTGGGTACGGTCGTGGTACATGAGCGTGGCCCGGAAAGCTTGTGGTGGACGAGGCGGCCGCCCTACTGATGATCAGGGAGATGGGAATAAAGGCCACAGTGACGTTCCCTGCCCCAGCTGTTCAGCTGGCAGGTCTGAAGGCTGACGTTGCCACGTGGGCAGAGCAGGGCTGAGCACCGTCGGCGAGAAGGTGAGCCAGTCCCGCCCGCTGGGGCTGACTGTCCTCCCCCGCCGGGCAGTGAGTGTCACCAGCAGGGACACCCTTGCCCGTGAGTGCCAGGAGCCTCACACGACAACGCCGCGTCCCCAGTGGGGCCAGTCCAGACGTCTGTCCGCAGGGGCCTCTGTGCTGTGTCGGTGAACACTGCCACACTCGTCCACGAGGCTGAAGCCCCACAGCTCCAAAGCCAAAGAAACAAGATGCAGAAAAGCCGCGAGGATGGGTCTGTTTGATACAAATTCGGACGTACTTGGAACAGACTGGTGTTTACGCAGCGCGCACGTGGTTAAACGACGAAGAGAAGGAGCCGCGGTGGTCGCAGGAGTGAGGGCAGCCGGTGCCCCCGGGGGTCGGAGGCACACACTCCGGCCTGCGGCGCTCCGTCCGTGTGCCCGCCACACCGTGACTGCTCACCTGCCCAGCGCACTTCACAGCGAGCGGCCACAGGGCCGTGCTGACCTGGCCACGCCGACCGTGGCACGACCCACGCTGAGGTTGGGATCGGCTGGGAACGAGGCTGGGAGCTCTCGGGAGGCTCTCCTGGGCGTATGTGGTCGTTCAGTCGTGTCCCACTCTTTTTGACCCCATGGGCTGCGGCACACCCGGCCTCCCTGTCCTTTCCTGTCCCCCAGAGCTTGCTCAAACTCATGTCCGTTGAGTCGGTGATGCCATCCAACCATCTCATCCCGTGTCGTCCCCTTCTCCTCCTGCCTTCAATCTTTCCCAGCATCAGGGTCTTTTCCAGTGAGTCAGTTCTTCACATCAGGTGGCCACAGTATCGGAGCTTCGGCTTCAGCATCAGTCCTTCCAATGAATATTCAGGACTGATCGATCTCCTTTAGGATGGACTGGTTGGATCTCCTTGCAGTCCAAGGGACTCTCAAGAGTCTTCTCCAACACCACACTTCAAAAGCGTCAATTCGTAGGTGCTCAGCCTTCATTATGGTCCCAACTCTCACATCCATACATGACTACTGGAAAAACCATAGCTTTGACTAGACAGACCTTTGTCGGCAAAGTAATGCTTCTGCTTTTTAATCTGCTGTCTAGGTTGGTCATAGCTGTTCTTCCAAGGGGCAAGCATCTTTTAATTTCATGGCTACAGTCACTATCTGCAGTGATTTTGGAGCCCGAGAAAATAAAGCCTGTCCCCGTTTCCATTTTTTCCCTTCTATTTGCCAAGACGTGCATAAGGATTTTCATTTTGTATTGTTGTCAGTTTTACTTTGTTTTCCAGACTGGCATATTTTAGGGTATCAGTGGCATTCAGAACATATGCGATCTTAGGCATGTGAGTAAGGAGTGAAGACAGTCACAGTGGAAAGGATGGTGCAGGTCTCTTTCTTTCTGCCCTGGTTCTGCTCTCAGAGGGCGTCCGGCTCAGAGAATGGCGGTGTGCTGAGCCAGACCAGCCCGAGGCTCGGAAGGCCGGGGGGCAGTCCCGCTGTGGGCCGGGGCAGTCCTGTGCTCTGGGGACGCTTTTCTTTGCCTGCAGACGTCACGGCCGTGGGCTGGGGAAAAGCCTCGGCCCTGCTCCGTGGCCCAGCCTTCCGGGGATGGCCGCGTGGGTGGGGGCAGCGGGGGGCCAGCCAGGAGAAGCTGGCAGAGACCCAGGAGTGCGGGGCGCCGGCCGGTCTGGCCTCTCTGCTTGCAGGTGGTTGCTGCGGAACTGCTTTGCGCATCGGTGTAGAAACACCGCTGTGGCCTGTGGTTTCCTCGTTGATGGCTTGCATCATCCTTGCACAGGGAGGCTGTGCTGCGTGGGGCTCAGGGCTGGTAGACCAGGCGTCCCGTGACCCCTCCCGCCGGGGCCCCATTGGCCTCTGTGTGTGGCCGCCTTGAGGGCTGTGTGACAGCTTCCCTTTGATGGCCCTTGATGGAGTCAAGGAGGCCTGGGCTCGACTGGAGCTGCCCTGTCCCTGCCACGTCCGAGTCCCCCACCTGCTGGAGGCCTGGAGGGCGTGAGGCCGCGTGTGGTGGCTCCTTGGTGCTCGCTGGAGAAGGGCCAGCCGCGGTCCCCTGAGTGCCCGAGCCGCGACACTCCATGTGGAGCTGACCTTGTCCTGGGGGGAGCAGGGGGATGGGAGCGGATCAGAACTAGCCTTTTCGAACCGCCGCCCAGTGTGAACGCAGCGTGAGTCCCGAGTGTGGGGCTGGGAAGGGTCAGGCCTCCTGGGCTGGTGACGTCTGCTCTGCCTGCAGCAGGCGTGTCTGTGTCCCCCGCAGCGTTTCTGGACCGCCTCCCGGCGTGGGCGCCGTGCAGGGGGTCTGCTCAGGTGTCCTGTCCGCTCACCCACGGCAGCTGTGACGTAGGCGGTGCTGGCCCGCCCCTCCCATGGGAAACTCTTCCTGGAAAGAGGTCAGCGAATCCAAAGAAGGACCTCAGACGAAACATTAGGCGTGGTTGCAGTTATAAAGCATAATTACAGTTGTAAGCTATAGTTATAAGTTCATGATTAAAGTGTAAGTAATAACAAACTGAATTTAATGTATATGGAGAGGGAAAACATGGAAGGAAATACCATGTCCCTGCCGGGAGCCCTGGGTGGAGGGATTACACGTGGGTTTTATTTTTCTTGGTGCCTGTCTGTGTTTTTCCATTTTCCAAAATGAGCCATATTCCTTTTTCAGACTCTCATGGATGATGAGTGGGCATGTACGGCTTTCAGGTTATACCTGTGGAGGTTTGGTGACCTGCTTTGTCACTTCATAAATTCACCAGGATCCTTAATTACTGTTCCCCCAGGAGTCCCGGTGATTCCCTGGGGGCAGTTCTGTGCCTCCTGCTTCATCAGGACTGTAGGATCTGGGCAGATCCCTCAGTCACCTCTCAGTTCCTCAAACTAGACACATCTTGACCTTCAAAAAGGATGAGCGGAAGATGAAAATCACCAGAAGTTCAAAAGAGTTTTAGCAGCCCCACCGAAGGACAGAGTTCTGAGGATTCAAGAAAACATCTTATTAGGAGATAGTTTTGCTGCAAGAACTTTAGAAACTTTCCAATAATTTCAACAGGATTTGAGAAGACTTATCTATGGAATGTCCTGTAAAGTAAGAACAGGCCCTTACGAGGAGGGAACAAACTGACATCTGAAACGGGTCCCTGAGATTCAGAGCTTTTCCAGCTTTTCCAGTGTAGAGCCCAGCACACAGGCTGTCAAAGTATGCCAGTCTTCCAATTTTTTAGATAGAATTATATTTGTGTTTGGCTTCCCTGGTGGCTCAGAGGGTAAAGAATCCGCCTGCAGTGTGGGAGACCTGGGTTTGATCCCTGGGTCGGGAAGATCCCCTGGAGGAGGGCATGGCAACCCACTCTAGTACTCTGGCCTGGAGAATCCCACGGACAGAGGAGCCTGGAGGGCTGCAGTCCACAGGGTCGCGAAGAGTCGGACACGACTGAGCGACTGACACTTCACTCACTTCGTGCTTATGTCATAACCTGCACACACAGCCCTGGCTTTTCTGATATCTCAGTGCTGTTGGCTTGTGAAGAGTTAGCTCAGTGGGCTTTTGAAACCGTCCAGGTTGTGCAAGTCTGCCAGGCCAGGCCTTCTGCTTCCGGTGGACACACAGGTTGTAGGCGGAGACTCAGAGGGGCCGGGCCAGACCCCCGGAGCAGCCGAGGGGCAGGGTGGCTGTCGTCCTGCTGGGCACCTGCTTCTGCTCCGACTCCCTTGCTTCTGCGGTGGGAGCCCCTGTGGTCAGCCTGCTGGAGCCAGGGGGCACGCAGGGAATCCCTGCAGATTTGGGTGGGCTGCCAGCCGGCCGCATGGCTCCTGGGTGAAAGTCCATTTCTGGCACGGGGGGGCCTGCTTGCATGTGTAAAAACCCAGATACACAGACCCAAAGGCGAGGCGGTGCCTGGGCTCGTAACCATTTGGCTGAGTGTAGCCATCTGCCCAGCACACGCACCTTGGCGTGTTCTCAGCTGACTTGATCTACCCAGCCCTGACGCAGGCTTCCCGGGGACAGGAAGCCACACACCGTGGGCCGGGCACTTGGAGAACACGGTCGCTTACTCCTCACGATGCCCCCGTGAGGCCGGCCGGATGGGTCTTCCTCTTTTATGCCTGCCTACCTGAGTCCGGGAGTGACTTCCTCAGATACCAGAGGTGGGGTCTGAACCTGGGGAGAACCGGTTTTTAAAGCTTACCCCTTTTTTGGCAACACTTAAGTTTTTTTCTGTGCCCCTTCCCATCAAGTCTTAAGATGTTTGTGGGCCGCCATGTGTTATCAGGGCGAATGAATGGGTTGATTTCATTCAAGTGCCTTAAAGCCAGATCCATGGTTGTCGGTCTCCATAGAGAGACAGGCGTGGGCTTGGACCCACGTGCGGCCCCGGGCACGATGCCTGAGAAACATCAGGGACCTTCCTCCCTCCCACGGGGATGAAGCATCAGCAACGGGAGCCGCTTGCAGAATTTCTGTGCAAGGGAGGCGGACGGTCCGGGCCTCGGGGTTCAGACGTGGGCTGAGTGGCCGCAGGGTGTCCTGGGGGCGGTGGCCAAGGAGCTCATTGAGCAGGACGAGGCGCCCTCGCTCAGCAGATGAGAGCCTGTCCACGTCTGCCGGCCGGGGCAGCTCGGGGATGTGGCCGCGGATGTGGACGCGGACGTGGCCGCCTGCCGCCATGTGGGGTGATCGGCGTGGACGTGAGCTGGGACGCGGTCACCGTGGGGGCTGCAGGGTGTGAACCAGGTGGGCGGGCCGGGTGGCTGTCTGCGGGGATGAACTTGGAATGGATCTGCCCTTGCAGACGCCACGGGAGCAGGCTCCTGACGAAGGCTGTGGCGCAGAACACAGGCTGTGGGGGAGCTCAGTGGTCTCCACTTGGCCGTCCTCTGTTTTGGGGCACGTCTCAGTATTGGGTGGGGGACGTGCGCCTCGCTGAGAGAGGCGGGAGAGGCCTCCGGGGGCCCCGGCAGCCACGCCCTCAGCGGCCAGCCTGGGGGAGCCGGCCACGCTGTCCAGCAGTGGAGGGAAGAGTGGGCGGCCGGGAGGACCAGGACCGTGCCCGGCTGGGTCCCAGCGGAGCAGGAGGCCGTGTCCTCGGCCCCACGGGGGGCCCCGGGGCAGGTGGGCAGTGGGACCTGGAGTGGGAGGAGGTGGCCAGGCTCTGAGAGCCGCATCGTGCAGGAAGGGGGCGGGCCGGCCAGGCGTCCCCTGGGGGTGGCCCTCCCCGGGAGGAATGTGGAGCAGCACCCTGGGTCATTCATGGGATCGACACCCCCCACCGCCGGCCGAGTTTGTGTTGGAGAGTCCGTGACCCACTGCAGAGTGGAGACACTCGGGTGTTGATTTCAGGATGGTGGACTCACAGCCGACCTCCGTGGGGACCGCAGGCTCCAGCTACTGCCTGGGGCGAGGGCCTCCGGGACGCCGCCTGACCGCCCCCCAGGGCATGGCCACACGGGGCGTCTCCCCCTTACCACGTGGCCCAGAGCGCAGGGTTCACGACCTCCAGCTGGGCGATCCCGGGAGCACGGGTCACCCCCTACGGGCCCATGCTGGCCATGCCCGCCTCCGGGCCACTGTGAGCGCCCGGCAGGCTGGCGCCCGGTATGCTTGGGCCAGGATCTGGGCCGCAGCGAGTACCAGCTGCCAGCGCTGGCTGTTATGTAACGGCTCACTGCCCCCAGCGTCCCTCTGGGTTATTTTCCATAAATTCTCTCAATCAGGCCTCACGAGGCCCAGGAGATGGGCAGTTATCGGTCTGTTTTACAAATGAGAGGTCTATTTCGAGCTCCCTCTGAGATTTTTAGACCCCTCACCAGCTCTGTTCTATTCCCGTCCCCGTCGCACACTGCTGGTGCCGTGGGAGCCCCGCCAGGGAGGGACGCGCTGGTCCCCGGCTCTGGGAGGTGGCCAGGTGCTGGGTTTGTGTCCTGCCGGGCCGGGCGCGCTCCGCCTTCCTTACCAGAGGGGGCCCCAGCCACCCTCGCGATCCCACTTTCGGGTCTGATGACGGACACGCCGGGGAGGGGGTAGGTTTTTTTCAAGTCGTGCAATTCTGCAAGTTAGGAGCGGGGTGGATGCAGATGATGCTGTGACCAGCTGGTCTCCTGAGGGGGACGCCTTGGAAATAAGCGCAGCCCCCCAGGAGGCAGGCGGGCCCCCCTGACCCCGCACCGGAGGATCCTACAGGGGTTGTTGGGGCTGGCGTCCATGACAGCTGCCGCTTTCTGGGTCAGCGGACCCCCCACACCCCGAGCTGCTCCTGGTGGCCCCTCCCGCCAAACATGTCATCCTTGGTCTTTCTGACTTTTTCCTGATGACACCAGCGCTCAGATTTCCTGTGATGAGTCGGGGGTGGCTAGGGAAGGGTGAGCGGGGAAGGGGCGTTGTCTTCTTTGGCCGCGCCTCGCCGAGCGTCTCAAGTCTGCCCCCTGGTTCTCCTGCCGGCCTTGTGCCTCCCCTGCGGGGTGCAGACGGAGGTGGGAGCGGGTCCCGGCCGAGGCCAGTGGCCTGCCGGTGACGTGGGGGTGAGCGCCCTGCCCCCCAGCCCTGGTCTGCGTCTCGGCAGCAGATGGGCCACCCTTCCAGGGGTCCCTGGGCAGTGTAGGCCCAGGAGGGGCTCGCTGTCCAGTGTGTGATGGTCAGCAGAGCAGGTGGCAGGAGCCGCAGACCGCCCGCGACGGTTTGCACGTCAGTTCTCTCGTGTCATCCCCAAACCCTGTGGAGGGGACACAGTGGCCCATTTCACAGGTGGAGAAACTGAGGCCCACGTTCAAGGGGGTGGCGGAGGCTGCACATGGACCCCCCTGTGCCGCCGAAAAAGCAGGGTCACCCGGGACAGGGCCAGGCAAGACCTCGAGCCCCGCTCCCCACCTCTCTCCCTGTTTACCTCATGATGCCTCTGTGCTCAGTGGTTTTAGGACTGACCCATTTTACAGGTGAGCAAACCGGGACCCAGAGAGGTCTGTCCCCTAGACCACGAATAAACAAGACTGAAGAGAAGCGGTCTGTCGGGTGGAGGGGAGTCCTGCTCCATCAGACCTGGGCGCAGAGGCAGCTTGTGACTCTTGAGTGTGCGTGTCGAGGGCGGCATATGCTTCCCCGGGAGCTGCCCCACCTCCCCGGGGCTGCGTGCCAGGCCGGCCATCTGCTCTGGAGCCGGGCCTCCCCCTCCGACAGTCACCTTCTCCTGGAATGACCCGCTCCCAGTGGGCTGCAGCCGGTGAAGAAGCTCCAGGAAACAGACCTGCCAGCCCCTCCTGCAGCCTGCTCCATGCCTTGTCTGTGTGAGCAGCCCTGCTGGGTTTTCGGCAGCCGTTCCTCCTGGGAGCCTGCGGGCCGGGGAGGAGGGAGCGTGTGGCTCTCCTGGGCTCCTGCTGAGGGTCTGGCCACTGAGCTCCTGGGCAGACCCTGTCCTCTGCCTCCCGCTCTGTTACAGCAGGCCCTGGGACTGCAGGAGGTCAGACCAGGTCACTGCCTGGCTGGTCCCTCCTCTGCGTGGACCCCCCACCTCTCAGGACTGGTCCCCTCTTCTTCCTGGCCTGGGGTGGGCAGGGCCCCGCATAGGACAGCTCTCCTCCCCATGGTGAGACTCTTGTTCTCTGCCTGCCTTCCCGTCTGCTCCCTGCAGTCCCGCCCCGTGGTCCCCCGTCTGTTCCTGGCATTTCTCCTAACCCGCGCTGAAGGCCGCGTTCTCTGCCGGGGACTGTCTCGGGCTCCTTGAGGGCGGGGCGGCGCTGGGCGTCCCTCTCCCTCCCTCGCGTCGGTGTTTCTGGATGATCCCAGAGGAAGGACTGCCGTGCCCGCCACCCTGGGAGTGCCCAGGGGCCTTGCCCAGGTGTTGTGCATGTGATGCCAACTCTGCGGGTTGTCCTGGCCTCACCTTTGCTCTCTGTCCTCAGCTTCCCGGCATCGCTGGTGTTTGCTTACTGGCCTCTTGGGTGCTGTTCCCAGAGCTGAAATGGTGTCTTGTGAAACCCTCACCCAGCAGGGCTGCGGGCGGGCAGCAGGCCGGGGAGAATGTTCCAGGGGGCCGGGGCGGTGTGCCCTTTTCCCAGAGGACACAGGGTGCACACTCAGGCCGGGAACGGCTGCATGTGTATGTGTGGGAACAGGGTGGGGGCCTGGGAGCCGGGGGATGGCCGGGCCTCAGATGTGGTCCTCCGACGGACCGGCGAGCAGAGGCTCCGCCACGGCAGGTGTGGGGAGACAGGAGGGGCTGCCCGGGGAGGGGGCGCCCTGACGGGCGGGTGGGCGAAGAGGAGCCACAGCCTGGGCCGAAGGTCGGAGCCTGGGGGCTGCGGTGGGTGGAGGGATCCAGGCACGGGGCTGGGGAGGGGGGTCATGTAGTCCGTCCTTCCCGGGCTCCTGCTGTGCGCCGGCATCTAACTCAGCTGAGCGCATCCTCAGAGAGGAGACCCACAGACCCACGAGGCTTCTGCCCTGGAGGGACCTTCCAGTCGGGGGAGGAGGAACAGAGCTGACCGTGGGCGAGTCATTCGGATGGCGACGTGCGCTTAAGACCCTACCCCCGAAGCAGTCAGAAGAAGCCTGAGACCCTGAGGACATGGCCCGGCAGGGTCAGGAACGGGTGTCCGCCTGACCAGCTCTCGGGAGCTGACTGTGTGCACCCCTCCCCTGCGCCCTCTCCCCTGGTGTCATGTTAATAACTTAAAATCTGCTGTGTTGAGAGCATTTACACCATGGAAATTGGCAGACAGTACAAATCAGGTCCATCCACCGTGGTTATTAAATGCTTAGCAGCACCCCACCATCCATGTAACTGAGCACTGAGAAGGGGAGCCTTCAGCCAGGGAGCGAGGGGATGAGGATGTGACTGCGGGGCGGCAGCAGCTTCATTGTGATGCAGCGGAAATAGCAGAGGGCTCTGTGGCTTGGGTCCAGGAAGCAGTGAATGTGGGAGCCCTCGGGGGGGGGGGCTGATGCCTCAGGATTGGGGTTCAGGCACGAGCTGGATCCAGGAACCAAGACACCCCCCCCAAACACGGCAGCAGCAGCTCGGATTCAGACAAGGACAGTGCAGAGCACGAGTCTGCAGAGAAGCCTGGCCTGGGCCAGGGGAGGTGAGCCTGCAGGTCTGCCACCTGTGGGGAGAGAGCTGGAGGGTCTGTGCTTCCTGCATGGGTCTGCTTGTTTCTGGAAGGGCGGCAACAGCACGCCCCAGAAGCCTCTTCAGTCCAGAGGAGCCTGTGGTTTCCCCAGCACGTCCCCCTGGGAGTCGAGTGGCTCACAGTGGCTGCAAGTCTCCACGCCCGAAGGGCAGCCCTCCTGCCCCTGGGATCCCACACGGCTTCTGAGCAGCATCGCTCCCGATGGAGGTACCTCTCCACCTTGGCCACCTGGTGGGACCTCTGGGCCCTCCGCGACCCAGACCCGTTAACCAGAGGTGCGTCCAGGCTGGGACGCGGCCAGGCATGGTGGAAAGCTCCCCAGGTGACTCCCGGGGTGGAGAACGCCGGATGAGACCTCCGGCCTCAGAGCAGTGTTTTCCACACTGCTGGCTCCGGGGTGGGCCCTCTTAGCAGGCCGTTCCAGGCAGCGATGTTGAGCGCTGCTCCCAGGGATGTGAAATGAGCCCCTGAGGTCACTGTGCGCCCCGCAGGCCCCGACCACAGGGAGAGGCTGGCTGTTGCGTGACCCAGCTTGTCCACCTGCATTAACTGTGGGCTGAATTAATCCAGCCGCTGCCGCGCTCCCCAAGGACTGGAAAGTGCTTCAGCTGTTCCTTCTGGGAGCGCAGCCCCTGGTGCAGCTGGAGGTGATGGCTGTTTCGAGTTTCCAGCACACACCAGGGGAGCTGAGACAATCCCGTCCGCCGACCCCGAGGGCCAGGGTCAGGTGAATCGGCCCAGACCGATGTCCGATCAAGTGGAGGGGGCTGGACGTTGTGTGCTGCAGTAAAGAGAGTGTGAAAGTGTCTCCTGCATTTTAGGAGAAGGGCTGGGAGGACAGATGACAAAGTCAAATGAGGTCAGTACTGCTGCTTCTGCGCTGCTCAGAGCATGACGCACGTGGTCGCTCTGCCCCGCCACATCCTGGCAGCCGGGAGCTGCAGAGAGAACACAGGAGCTGGTTCACCCACCACACGCATACATGCTGGCTGCTGCAGGGCACCACTAGGCTGGCACAGCTCTGGGTTCTGCTGGCCGCATGGTGGGCAAGGCTCCTGGCTTCTCGGGCTGACCTCCAAGGGGAGGAGAGAGCCGGGAACTGAGCCCGCAAGTGAATAGCAAAGCAGTGGTGAACTGAGGTGTGCCCAGAGGGCCCGGTGCAAACCGTGACGTGAGGTGAGGGCCCGGGGCAGGTCAGAAAGGCCCAAGGCGGGGAGGCCATTGTGCGGAGGTCTGCCGTGAGGCCTAAGCATGAGGAGCATCCAGGGGAGATCTGGGAGAGAGTGCTGCGGGGACGTGGGACCAAAGGCCCTGAGCCAGGATGAGCTGGGTGCTGCTGAGGAGACTGGAAGCCCCTTGTGAGGATGGGTGGGGAGCAGGGAGGTGCTGGAGGTCTGGAGAGATAGGGAGAAGGTGACTTGTCCTCTAAGTCCCAGGAGGCCCAGTGAGATCCGGGAGAGAGAGGGCGGCTATGCTCTGATCTGCATTTTACCCACTTGCTGTGTGACTTCTCTGGTTTTCAGTCTCGGCTGTGAAGGAGGTCAAGTGTAGCATGATAACAAGGATCAGAAATCCTGCGTGTGGGCTTAAGGGAGGGACCGGCACATAGGAAATGCTCAGCGAGATGGCAGCTGCTGTCCCTGCTTCCTTCCCTCATCCCCCTGCCCCTCCCCCTTCATCTCACCATTCCCCTCCCCCTCCTCCCCATCCCCTCCCCCTCCCTTCCCACCCTCCCCCTCCTCCCCAGCACAGCTCAGAACTGTGCCAGGCGCAGAGAAGCAGAGTCCGTGTGTCCTCAGCGAGGCTGCTGGGGTGGGGAGGACGTGCACGTGTGGAATGAAGCGAGGCACACAACACTGGGTGGGGGGGGTGTCTGCGTACAAGTGACAGGCCGCCTCGTGTCCCCACAGCTCCGCCAGCGCAGGGCCGGGAGCTGTGGCTTCAGGGCCCAAACGGCAGCCTTAGGTCTGGGGTCCCCCGTCCACGCAGCTCTCCTCTCTGGGGTCACCTGTCCTCTGGGGCCGGCTCCCCTGGGCTCAGAGCCTCAGCTGGGGTCCCCTGTCCACGTGGCTCTCCTCTCTGGGGTCACCTGTCCTCTGGGGCCGGCTCCCCTGGGCCCGGAGGCTTGGCTGGGGTCTCCCGGCCACTCACTGAGGCCCTGACCACAGTGCCCGCTAGCCTCAGAGGCCCTGCCAGCCAGCAGCCTGGGCGGTCGCGAGCTCCCAGGACCCCGCCGGACCCCCCCTAACAGCCGTCTCTCGTCCCGCAGGGCACTGGTGTTCGTGTCCCACGGAGCCGGCGAGCACTGCGGCCGTTACGACGAGCTGGCACAGATGCTGGTGGGGCTGGGCCTGCTGGTCTTCGCCCACGACCATGGTGAGTACCGGCCCGCTCCGGGGCCCCGAGTCTGCCTCACCCCACCCTGCTCCCTCCTCGGACACTCCGCTCTGCTTCCCGCCCTGAGACCGGGGAAAGGCGTTCTCCACGGGCTGTTTCTAACTGAGAAACAGGCAGTTCTGTAAGCAAAACAAGTGTCTGGCCCACGGTTTCTGTTACGGCCGGGACTGAATGCAGGCTGATTGGAAGTCTCCGCTGAAAAGCCCCAGACTCAGGATACGTTTGTATGCGAGCTCGCCCCGGGCCACGTCACCCTCTCTCACATCTGCTGTGAGAAACGGGCCCTGGTTTACCCCCGAGGGACGGCGGGCGATGCTGCCCTCGGTGCAAGCCGGTTCACGGCCTGCGGGGGCCTCCAGGCGTGTCCAGGGCACTCAGACCAGGGGGACAGGCAGGGTCTCGAGGGCCATGCAGGCCTGAGAAACCCCCCAACACAGGGCTCGTTCACACGCACACACAGCTACACGCACACCCATGCACGCGCACGTCTGCAGGCCAAGTCTTTAATTCTTTCTCAGTAACGAAGTTCACAGCAACCATCAAAGCGCAGCGTCTGTTGCCCGAGTCTGTCTCTAGCTCCTTCGCTGGTCAGGCGGTGTCCTCCGTGTCTGGGACGGCCCCCAGCCAAGATCCTTCTTTGCCTCAAGTGTTAAGATGGAAGAGTCCTCGTGACTGAACGTGGTGATTTCTGCACTGCCTGTCGTTGTGGCCCAGATGCAGAAACCTTGCTTCTGTTCTGCCCGGTGTGGAAACAATGAGCTGCAGAGGGGGTGGGGGGCAGTGCCGGGCCTGGGGGTTCCTGGTGACCGGGGAAGCTTCGGGTGTTCTGTGTATAAGGAACTGCAGTTTGGTTTGTTGTGGTTCAGTCGTGTCTGACTCTTTGGGACCCCATGGACTACAGCACACCAGGCCTCCCTGTCCTTTTCTGTCTCCTGGAGTCTGCTCAAACTCATATCCATCGAGTCGGTGACACCATCCAACCATCTCATCCTCTGTCTTCCCCTTCTCCTCCGGCCTTCAATCTCTCCCAGCATCAGGGTCTTTTTAGCTCTTCGCATCAGGTGGCCAAAGTATTGGAGTTTCAGCTTCAGCATCAGTCCTTCCAATGAATATTCAGCTTCAGTTTCCTTTAGGATGGACCGGTTGGATCTCCTTTTGAGTTGCGGTGCTGGAGAAGACTCTTGAGAGTCCCTTGGATGGCGACTTGGTTACCAAGAGCCCTTTTCCAGCCAGATGCATGCGAGGGCCCTGGTCCTTAGAACTGAGATTATTGACCACGGCCTTGCTCACTGTGGTCGCCGTGTGGTCTTGTGCTTTGCAGACATTCCCAGTGATCTCTGTGAGGCCCTTTGAGAGGTAACATTTGAGGATTAGCCTGAATTTCACGGCGGGACTGTCATTATTTACTCTGGTACTTTCCACATTGTTGGGCCCGTGGTGGGAATGACTTACTCTCTATCACATTTGTCTCCGGTAACGATTGTAACAAGGAGCTGAACAACACGGGGGCGTTCTGAAAGCAAAGAGTGTTTGTGTCAAACACGAAACACCTCCAAGAATTTCAAGATAGTCTGGTTTTGTCCTGGCATCAACCGCCCTCTATCAGCTGCCCTTGGCCAGACCCATAGGAGTGGGCAACTCTGTCATACCTTGTTTGTGTGTCTGATCCTGGAATGTTGAAAAACAATTGGAAGGGTTTTTTTTTTTTAAGAGTAAAGAGAGAAAAGAAACAACCTGCCTTTTGGTGTTACCATGTGACATCTAAAACTGAGGCCTGACTCTTGGTGACCGCTGAATATAGCTTGGTGACGGGTGCCGGCACTCACCTCGCTTGATTGAGTGTTTCTTGCAGTGACTCATGGGCGATCTCTCTGGCAAGTACCTGATGGAGGTGCTTTTACTCAAGACGTGAGCTGCGTGCCGTCCTCGGCTGGCACTGAGAGTGGCCGAGGCTCCCTCCGCGGGAGGAGCGGGGAGCAGGGGCTCCTGAGAGTGGCCGAGGCCCCCTCCGCGGGAGGAGCGGGGAGCAGGGGCTCCTGAGAGTGGCCGAGGCCCCCTCCGCGGGAGGAGCGGGGAGCAGGGGCTCCTGAGAGTGGCCGAGGCCCCCTCCGCGGGAGGAGCGGGGAGCAGGGGCTCCTGAGAGTGGCCGAGGCCCCCTCCGCGGGAGGAGCGGGGAGCAGGGGCTCCTGAGAGTGGCCGAGGCCCCCTCCGCGGGAGGAGCGGGGAGCAGGGGCTCCTGAGAGTGGCCGAGGCCCCCTCCGCGGGAGGAGCGGGGTGCAGGGGCTCCTGAGAGTGGCCGAGGCTCCCTCCGCGGGAGGAGCGGGGTGCAGGGGGTCCTGAGAGTGGCCGAGGCTCCCTCCGTGGGAGGAGCGGGGTGCAGGGGGTCCTGTGCTGGCTGAGGAAGCGGGTGCTGGTGGTTAGTGCCCGGAGAAATAAGTTCTCGTGGAGAGGCAGGGGCGGGGGTCCTGGAGGGGCTGGAGCCCAGGCCTCTGGTGCCTGCTTTCTCCACGCTGCTGCCCCGTTCACACCAGGCGTGACCCCTGTGGAGAGGGGCTTCGTTCTTCCCCGCTTAGCTGTTAGATATAAGCAGGCCTCTGTGGGGAGAGTGTCGGAGCGTTGATGCGGCCGGGTGCAGGGAGAGAAAACCCAGGGCCTGGCGGACGTCACCTCCCTGTCTCCTGGGTCTATAGTCGTTTGTCACCCCTCTGCCCCGGGGACCTGCCCCCCCAACCCCGCTCCGACCTGACGCAGACACACTCGGGCCCAGCCACCTGGACTGCGATCCAGCCGTGGACCTCGGATGCCCAGCCATGCCCAGCCTCAGTTTTCTCATCTGCCAAATGGGCAGGCGGTGCGCTGGCAGAGTGAGAACAGGCATGTGCGGGGCCAGCAGAGGGTGGTGGCGCCTCTTCTTCACTCTGCGAGCAGCAAGGCCCCCTCCAGCCCCCTTGCAGAGCAGCAGGGGGACGTCGAGGCCAGGAGCAGGGGTGCTGGGTCCTTGGGTTCCCTTTCCGGCGGCAGAGGCTCCAGGGGAGATTGGCTGAAGGATAGACAATACTTTCTCGAAGCGAACAGACCTACCAAGGGTCGTTTCAAGGCTCTTTCCTGTGACACAATCTATAGAAACACAGCTTTCTGCAAATCCTATGCTGACCCGATTTTAGGTTAAGTCTCGTTGCTCAGCTGAGCTCCGGGGTTTCCTTGTTCAGACGGAAACCTGGAGACATGGGCTGGATGGTCTGGCCGCGTCTCCCCACGCCCGGTGGCCTGCGGACACAGGTGCTCAGCTAGCGTCTCGCTTAAATGTTTTGTTTGACCTTAGAATTTTATCGGCGACCTCATGGACACAGAGGACCCTGCCAGAAATGAGAACTTTATCCCTGCCGTTCATTAAGTGCCAGTTGCGTGCCAGGCTCTGGCTGGGGCCCTTGTCACGCATTATCTCCAAGCCTCGTAACACTTGAGTCCATCCCCCCGATTCAGAGGTGAGGGTCGGAGGCCCTCCTCATCCACAGGGTGCACGTACCGGCGTCAGACCCCGATCTTGGTAGATTATTTCAAATGAGGGGTTGTTTTTCTCCCAGGACAAGCAGAGCCCGAGGTGGGTTCAGGACACTGCCGGGCTGTTGGGCCCGAGGCTACATCTGCAGCTTTGCTCAGCTGTTCTTAGCACGTGGCTTTCATGCCGACGGGTACCAGCTCCAGCCTGCGGTCTCGCAGGAAGGAGATGCAGAAAGCGGTGGAGAGGCCGGGCTGGGCTCCTGCCGGGAAAGCAGACCTGTCTCAGCACTCCCGCCGAGTTCCACCGCACTGCATGCAGGGCCGGCATCAGCTGACTGCGTCCAGTGGTGGGGGGCAGGACGTCCAGCTTGTTCGCTGCGTGTTTGCTGATCCCGAGCAAACCAGGCTCTGTTAGCAGGGAGGACACAGCGTGGACACTCCAAGCACCCTCTCCTCTACTGGCCACACCCCAGGCTCATTTTTAAGGGATCTTTTCTCAACCGTTTCCATCTTGTATATTTTCTGAGCCGTGTTCAGCTCACCGTGTGACCTCTCTCTCACCCGTCCCCGTCGGCTTTCCGAAGCTCCGGCGTGGAGGAGGATGTCAGGGTCATCAGCGCACTGCGTTCTGATGCGGTGAACGTTCGCGATCAGGTGGATGTGCCTGATCGTACACTGGCCCTGGTCAGGTGCTCTGCGAGGGGGAACACGTGGACACGGGCCCTGCCCGCTGTGCGCAGCCCCCGTGAAGAGCCCAGCCTTGGCAGGGTTCTCACTATCCCTGGAGGAAACTCTCCCTTCTGCTGACGGCAGCAAGCTCCCGGCAGGTGGAGACGGTCGTCCCGCCTGTGGTCCCACAGCCTCCTCCTTGCTGAGCAGAGTGTGGAGGCATCACCAGGGTTTGTGGAATGAAAGGAGGAGTGTATGGCCCAGAGTGGGTAAGAGCAGAGACGCCGTGAATGTCAGCAAACGCCCGCGTGCAAGTGTCCATGTCCGCAGGGTGGGGAGGACCCCGCGGTGGGGCCAGGACTCTGGGCTCTGGCAGCCAAGGCTGGAGCAGAGGACCCCCGAGGCCGCAACTCAGGTGCTCCAGGTGGGCTAGGCCTCTTGCAAGTACACAGCCTCCCAGCGCCAGGGGCCAGCGGGATGCTCGGTTTTCTGGGATGAGTAGGAGCTTGAGGGGAGAGCAAGGGTGTGGAGCCAGCGCCAGTCGCTGAGAGTCGTGGTTCACATTGGGGTCCCCCCAAAACGCTGGGGAGTCTTTGCCAGGGTCCCTCGTTCCACAGAGACTGATCTGTTGGGTGTGGCCGGGTGTGTCGGGACCCTTGAGCCCCCCGGGTGAGTCTGATGAGCAGCTGTGGTTTGAGAACTGCTGTTTCAGGAAGGGGAGCCCGTGTGAGTGAAACCCAGATACATGGGCTCATGGGCTCACATCCTTCCAGGGGAAGTCCCGGCCTGGACCCTGGGGTCGCGTCAGGAGCAGAGGTGGAGCGAGACCCCGGCCTGCAACGCTCGGGGCTCCGAGATGAGACGCCGTGGACCTTGGGGTTCAGGAAGGGACCCTCAGCAGAGGGCGACCACCCCGGGTGACGGGGTCCAGGGCACGGCCGGTGGGGGAGCGGAGGGCACTGGCGGGGGGCTCTGGGGGGTCAGAGCAGGTGGAAGGCGGGGCGGGAGTTTCTGTGCTGTTCCAGATACAGCGCCGAGAAACCCGGGCTCGTGTTCACGCCGTCCCCGGCCACCAGCTGCTCCTGGTGACTCACTGGAAAGCCCTCGGAGCAGGAGCGGGGCGCCCCGGGGGCGGGTGGGGCCCCGGGGGCGGGCGGCCCCCGATCCTCCTGCTGCAGGCGGGATGCCCGTCCGTCTCCAGGACCCCGAGGCTCCGGGCCCTTCCCGTGGGCAGCACCCCGACTCTGCACCCAGTGCGTCCCGGATTCCACCGGGGGCGGGACCCGGGCTGCCCCGTCTTTAGTGACAAAGGAGAAGAGAACCGTTTCTCACTAATCAGCAGTGAATTCATTATCTGCAGATATTTAGGGAAAGTGTTGAAGGCAGTTGGTCTGCGTTTCTTTTTAAAGAACTCAGCCGGGGCGGGGGCGTCTCAGAAGAGGAAGTCCTGGGGGAGGTTCTGCCTGGCCCCCTGGGTGGGGGCCCTGCCCAGGCAGAAGCCCAGCTTTGGGGAAATTCAGAGGGGAAAACAGTGCGGGTGTGGCCCCCGCGCGGGGAGAGTTCTGAGTCATGGTCCCTCGCTGCATCAGTTCTGTGCTTCTGTCAGCTAAGGTCATGCTTTTTGTTTGCAGCGTTTGACTCATGTGTTCATTTTTCTTGCCTTACTTAGTAAATGTGAAAGTGAGATTGATGCCTAAATAGTCGCGGGGCCCAGCCCCGGCGGAGGGGTGAACCCGCTGCCGGCCTCTCGGGGAGGGGCCCAGCCGCCTCCACGTGGCGTCCGGGTCTCGCGGTTCCTCCTGCTCCGTCCGCAGTCACGGCCCACGTCCCTGCCCTGCCAGCTCGGATGCGAAGTCTCTGCCCTGAGTCTCTTTGGTCACTTGCCTCTTTCTTGCATAAAACCAAACCTCTGTGAGCCTCTCTTTGAGGTGAAAGTCGCTCAGTCGTGTCCGACTCTTTGCGACCCCAAGGACTATACAGTCCATGGAATTCTCCAGGCCAGAATACTGGAGTGGGTAGCCTTTCCCTTCTCCAGGGGATCTTCCCAACCCAGGGATCAAACCCAGGTCTCCCGCATTGCAGGCGGACTCTCCACCTGCTGAGCCCCAAGGGAACCTCTGTGCTCCTCATCGAAGTGGAGCTGATGGTGGTAATAACCGCAGGGAGGCCGCCCGTGGCCGTGGGATGGATGGACAGAAGGGAGGTTCATGTCGCTGGCAGACGCTCCTGGGAGGCTGGTGGAAACGCAGACGCTGGCCAGCCCCCAGATTTTCAGATTCAACTGGGCAGGTTCCAAGAAGCACCCAGGTCGCTGCTGGTGTTTCTTCTCTAGAGTTTAATTATTTTAATGTTTATTTACTTTGATTGAAGTATTTATTTTGTTGCACCAGGTCTGCAGCATGTGAGATCTTTAGTTGTGACGCGTGAACTCTTAGTTGTGGCCTGTGGAATCTGATTCCCGGAGCAGGGATCGACCCTGCATTGGGAGTGTGGGGTCTTAGCCACTGGATCCCCAGGGAAGTTCCTAGGATTTACTTTAAATAAGGCGTAGCGTCGACATTGTTGGCACTGGATGTGTAATATCTGCAGGAGGCAGACTGGGCATCTCCTGCAGCAGATGTGGTCTGGAAGCCTCCCGCTGAGGTCTGTGCTGGGCCGTGGGCTGTGGAAAGGGCAGGGACCTTCTGCGGAGCCTCCGGGGTCCCCTGGGGTCTGGTGCAAGTGTCCCTGGGGTAAAGGGGGCGGTCCTCACCCTGGGGGTTCATCGTGGGGAGACGGACATGACTGGAAACCTGGGACAGGGCGTGAATCCTCCGCGAGCCTCCTGTGACTCACAGCCTCTACCTGGTGAGGGAACTCGGGGCGGTAGCTGCCGGTCACACGATGGATGCTCAGTAAACATCCACACTGCCCCCCGGCCCAGAGACCCCAGCCTTCCTCACCCCAGACGTGACCTTCAGGAACAGAGCCTCCTGGTCCAGCTTCCCAGACCAGGTGGCCAGTTTGCATCTTCTCTGCCGCAGGCGGCTCACCCTCCCGCTTTATTTCATCCAAACTCCATGTCACCCTCCACAGGGTGTCCCTGTCACCGAGCAGCCTCTTCATCCAGATCTGGAGGCTTCCTTTTGTTGCTGCTTTTCAGCCGCTCAGTCGTGTCTGACTCTTTGTGACCCCATGGACCACAGCACGCCAGGCCTCCCTGTCCATCACCAACTCCCGGAGTCCACCCAAACTCATGTCCATTGAGTCAGTGATGCCATCCAACCATCTCATCCTCTGTCACCCCCTTCTCCTCCCGCCTTTAATCTTTCCCAGCATCAGGGTCTTTGCCAATGAGTCTGTTCTTCGCATGAGGTGGCCAAAGTATTGGAGTTTCAGCTTCAGCATCAGTCCTTCCAATGAACACCCAGGACTGATCTCCTTTAGGATGGACTGGCTGGATCTCCTTGCAGTCCAAGGGACTCTCAAGAGTCTTCATCCAGCACCACAGTTTGAAAGCATCAATCCTGTCTTTACCCACTGCTGGTTCCATCTCTGCAGAGGTTTAGACAGTGATCACTGGGGAATGTGGCCTCATCTACTCATGTATAGAAGCAGGTGGAGACGCAAGCTGGCAGCCTTTTTGAGGGTTAGAAGCGCGTTCCGGTCTGAGTCCTGAGTAGGACTCCATGGGAGGGGCTGTGGCAGCCGCACGGAATGCTCTGGAAGCCCAGTCTTTCCTCATCTCAGGGCGGGAGCCGCCTGATAACCTGCCACCCAGTTACCTTTCAAAAGGAGTTTCCCCTGAGGGACTGTGTGTTCACTGAAAACCACTCGCATGACCCGAGATGGAAATACCAGAGACTTTCTGATAAGGAGGAAACAGACCTCACTGCTTGTCTCTGGAAGAAGCAGTTTCCGGGGTGTTCAGGTGAGTCACTTGGAAGAGGAAAAAGTCGGGTTGCCTGCAGGTGATGCTGTGTTAGGAAGGAAGAGTGGGTAATCCAGGGAGGGAGGTTCTCAGCCCCCTGGATGCTCTCTGCACAGTCCAGGAACTGGGAAAACAGGGACCTGATTATAATGTGTACATAACGGAAGTCACATTTGACCTGGCGTCTGGAAGACCGGCCTTCAAGGCAGTTCACGTTACAACACCTTGGTCCCCCTCTGAGCAGTTTGATTTTTTAAGGGCTGGGCTGGGCTCTTTGCTGTGGTGCGTGTGGGTTTTCTGTAGTTGAGCGGGGGCTGCTCTCTCGCCGTGGTCTGCCAGCTCCTCATCTGGGGGCTTCTCTGGTGTGGAACACGGGCCTCAGCGGTTGTGGCGCGCAGACTCTTGCTCCTGGCCTTAGTAGCTGTGGTTCACAGCCTTGGTTGCCCCGTGGCACGTGCGATCTTCCCGGACCAGGGATCGAACCCGTGTCCTCTGCCTTGGCAGGTGGGTTCTTAACCCCTGGACCACAGGGAGGCCCCCAGACGCCGTCTGCCTTGGAGCGGGCTGCAGCCGGCCTGTTCTTCAGCCGCCCAGTCGTGTCCGCCATGCGCCTGGTTTTGGTCACGTTTACTGTGGGTTATTTTTCCCATCTGCAAATACTGAGTCTTTTCCTGAAGACATTCGAGCCAGGTGGATCGGCCCAATCAGTGTTCGTGACCCAGCAGACTCCTCCGGCGCACGTGAGACCAGGGCCCTGGAGCGGCTGGGGCGAGAGATGGGGCCTGGAGGGAGTGCCCGGGCCCAGGCCCCAGCCCCTCGTCTCAGCAGCAGACGGTGCCCCCTTCCTCGTGAGCTGGGGCTGCAGAGGGTGCCCGTGATTGCCACCGCAGGGCATTGAGGGCCCGTGGGGCTCAGGGCCGCCGGACAGGAGTTCCTCCCCGCAGGCTCACAGCTGAAGCTGAAGGTGGGGTCGTAGCCACTGGGCTTTGGGTCCCCAACAAAGCTGCACCCGCAGTGGATCCGTCTCCCCCTTTCCGGGTTCAGGGTCTCATCCTGATCCGCAGGTTGGCCCCAAGACCCCAGGTTCCCAGGACTGGGTCCCCCACGCGTCCCGGCCCGCTGACCTTTTAGTAAATTAACATTAGAAATAGTTCTGGCTGGAGACGGCCGGGAAAGGAGCTGCTGAAAGAAATTTGCAAGCTCAGGGGGCCAGGTTGGCGGCATTGCAGCTCGTCCCCCGGGGCGTGGGCGAGGGGGGGTCCGCACCACATGTCCCGCAGTGGGGGGGAGGGGTGGGGAGGGAGCCCGGGGGAGGGGCATCGCCTCCGCCCCCGAGATGCAGCCTTTCTGAAGTGCAAGCTCAAGCGGCATGTGACCAGCCGCCTGCCGCCAGGAGCTAAAAATAACTGGCTGTGATGCTTCCAGGGCTGGGGCAGGAGGAGGAGAGGGGGGCAGCTGGCCACCCCCCTGCACCCCGGGAAAGGACCCCCGTGCGGCAGCCAGCAGGCCTCACAGGCCTCTGGGGCGATTCTCAAGTGTGCGTGTCACCAGCCTGCAATGATAAACGGTCAGCTGCACGCGCCTGCCCCTTCCCCGGGGGCTCCGTGGCCTTCGCTTGGTTTCACTCCGCACGTTGCTTCCACGGTTGGAAGAAGGGTCCCTGCTTCATCCAACAGCCAGATGGGCAGGGCCTCCCTTGAGTGCCGTCCCGTGGGTGGCGAGAGGGAGCAATCAGAGGCTGCTGGGGGCCTCGGGGGAGACTCAGGTCAGGAGCATCTCGTGATCAAGCCCTGGGGGCCTCGCGCGGTCAGGGCCTGCCTGGACATTCAGGGAGGAGGCCCGGTCTAGGAGGGCAGGTGAGTCCACGCAGGAGAGCTGGGCTCCCAGAGGCCGCGCCAGAGAAGTGAGTCTGCAGGACGCACGGGGGTGGGGGGCGAAGGTGGCCGGGGGGCCGCGCCCGAGCTTGGCCCTGGACGGGCTGTGTGCTGCGCCTCTCGGGGCCTCTGTGTCCTCATCTGCAAAAAGTGAGCCCAGCAAGGCCTGCAGCGCGGGCCGGACCCACGCAGACCAAGGTGCTGCCGGGCGTGAAGGTCAGGGTGCAGTCTGTGCCCCGGCCACACCAGGGAGCGGCTTCCCTGGGACCTGCATGGACTCCTGCCCCGGTTCTGGAAGCACGGGGTGGGCAGCAGGGGCCCCACCCGCTGGAGATGGACGCCCCCATCCTCTCGCCCCTCCCCGATCCAAGCCAGCCAACTGACCCAGCGCCCCAAACGAGACACAGCATCGGGGAGGAAGGGCGTTGCCTGGGGAGTCCCAGGAAGCAGGCAGGCTGGTCATCGCCTGACTGGGGACGCCCGCCCCACTGCAGGCCGCTCTCTCAGTGTGGTCCGCCTCAGACGTGCCCCCCAGTAAGCACTCAGGCCAGCAGTGGCCGACGACCCAGGCTTCCTGACCCCTGCCCAGAACGTTGCACCTCGCAGGGTCTCCGAATGTCTGCTGAATTCCAAGGCAGCTGATGAAAAACCACGGTTTCTGTGGGTTTGCCCAAGTTCGGACTGGTGAATCATGTACATGTGTACAAATTTGGACTGGAAAGTCGACTGAGGCTTTCCTGCCGGGGGAGAATCCGTCATCTCCACGCTAGTAATGTTTTCCGCGGACCGCTCCTCGTTGACTGCTTGCAGCAGGGTGGTGACAACATTCAGCGTGCCTGCAAGCTGGCTGCCCAAGCCTGCACAGCCTCCGGGGACGGACAGGGCTGGGTCAGGCCCCCGTGTTCTTGCCCTTGCCAAGGTCTTGACTTCCGGAGAACTGCTTTGGGGTTGGGGAGCGGGCTCTGTCCGACCGGCCGTGCTTGCGAGCACCCCGGCTTGGAGCACGGCCCCCACGCCGGGGGGCCCTGGGGTTTCCGCACCGCCAGGCAGAAGCGCCCGAGGGGAGTCCGCCCCCCACCGCCCCTCCCAGGGGTCTGCTGGGAGAGGCTTGCCTCCGGCAGTGGCACCAGGCTCCGCCTGGGGACCAGCAGTGTCGGAGTCAGTCCTGGGAGCAGAAACACGGTCCTCCCACCCCTGAGTCCTCAGACAGCGCTGCTGCGTCTCCACCCCCTGAGCGCCACGGGGCGGGGGGGCCGGGGGGGTTGTCAGTGGCAGCGTGAGCCCAGCCAGGGTAAGCTCTGTGCGACGCCCGTGGACGGAGGCAGAGGGGCCTGGCTCAGGGCCTGGCCCGTGTTTCTGGCAGTGTGGCTGGGATGAGTCAGTTTACCTGCTGGAACCTCAGTCTTCCCATCTGAGCAATGGGCCCGTCTGAGCGATGGCCTGAGAGGTCCCCTAGAAACCGTCCATCCTCGCGCCGGCGCAGACTCTGTGCAGTAAGCGGGTGGCTCCTCCCCTCCCCTCCGCTCCGCTCTGCGTGGAGGCCGTGACGGCCCTCTCCACCGTGCTCCCCTCCTTCAGCCCAGAAAGCCAGCTGGGCAGGGCCGGTGCAGGGGCCGTCAGCGTCGGGGCGAGGGGGCCGGTCTCCCTCCCTCCCTGAGTTCCCGGAGTCCTGGAGAGGGGCCGGATCATTCTGCCACCATAATAGTAATTATTTCTTTTCCTGGCTATTGTGCAGATGTCACCAGATCGGAAAAATCGCTTAGAGGGTTTATTTGGTGAAAACTCTTTTACCAAAAAAAAATAAAAGGAGAGGAATCATGTGCGCTGCTTCATCTCAAGGTCAAGGGACAGTCCAGGGTCCCTGAGAGGGGCTGAGGGCCAGGCTGCTCAGGGGCCAGTCAGGCCCCCTCCTCGTGCCCGAGCTCGAAGCGTTTGGTAAAGCGTTCGGCGCCCTGTGAACTGAAGTCTGCAGGCAGGAGCAGGCGCCCTGAGACGTGTGGACAGGCCCGTGCTGAGACTTCTAAGTGACCCAAGTGGACACAGACATCCCTCTTGAGCTCGAGACCTAAAGGGGGTCAGCTGGCCTTCACTGGACACGCGGTGTGCGGGGCACGACGCTGAGGCTCTGTCTCACGTCCGTGTGGGCACAGGTTTGGACGCGGTCCAGACGTGGGCTGGTCTCAGGGGCAGGATGGCAGCGTCGGGACCCCTGACCCAGGTGCTTCCCCTGCAGCTGGTGCGTCTCTGCCCCGCTTCCAAGAGTCGCATTTCCCTTTTAGCGGTGGCTTGTCACTGTCATGGTAGAACCGCTGGCTTCCCCATAAAATGCGTCCGACTTTAAGGCCCCCTTTAAAGAGCGAGCGAGAAGAGGAACTCGTTAGTGCTGTCCCCGCTCTCCTTGCGCCAGCGACAGAACTGCTGAGACAGGCGGCGGGGCTCCGTGTCCAGCTCAGGGCTGGGGCTCGGGCGGGGGCTGGGATTGGGGGTCAGTGTGTGCAGAGGACCTCGGCCATTGCCTCCTCACGCCTGGGCCTCCCTCCCTCTTCGCTTCATCGATTCGTTCGCTGGTTCATCCCAGCACTGCCACTCGGGGTTCACACTGGCTCCGCCCTGTCAGACCCCACGTGGGAACGAGTGACTTCAGAGCGTGTAACGGGGAGGGAGAGAAATTGGCTGGGGTGGGCGGTGGGGCTGGGGAGGCTGTCCTCACCCAGGTGGTGACAGCTGAGCAGAGGCCAGGAGGGGACGGTGCGGCCACCAGGGCGGGGGGACACGACAGAGCAGTGAGGGAGGTGACACAGCTAAGAAGGGCCTCCTCCTCTTGTCTGGTGTTGTCGCTAAGTCGTGTCCAACTCTAGAACCCCACGGGCTGCGGCGCGCCAGGCTCCCCTGTCCTCCGCTATCTCCTGGAGCTTGCTCAAACTCATGTCCATCGAGTCGGTGATGCCATCCAACCGTCTCATGCTCTGTCGCCCCCTTCTCCTCCCACCTTCAATCTTTCTCAGCATCAGGGTCTTTTCCAAGGAGTCAGCTCTTCGCATCAACTGGCCAAAGTATTGGAGCTTCAGCATCAGTACTGAAGGAGTGGGACGTTGCTAGATCACTGGCAACAGAGGATGAGATGGTTGGATGGCATCACTGACTCAAGGAAAATGAGTCTGAGCAAACTCTGGGAGACAGTGAAGGACGAGGAAGCCTGGTGTGCTGCAGTCCACGGGGTGGCAGAGAGTTGGACACGACTCGGCAAGCGTGACAGTCCACCCAGGGATGGTGGCTCTACTGGGTCATCAGGAAACCAGCTTGCTTCTGTTCTGCCAGAGAGGCGAGCGTCCAGCCTTAAGTGTCCCTCGTGGTCCATGATGGCAGCTAGAGCTCCAGCCATCACATCACATTTATGTCTCAGATTTTGGAATTGCTGCCTGCCTTCCCTCTCTCTAATTTCACCTATCGATTTCCTTTTACATCTTAATGCCTAGAACTTAGCCAGGGGCTTCCGTGGTGGCTCAGCTGGTAAGGAATCTGCCTGCAATGCGGGAGACCTGAGTTTGATTCCTGGGTTGGGAAGATCCCCTGGAGAAGGGAAAGGCTACCCACTGCACCATTCTGGCCTGGAGAATTGCATGGACTGTATAGTCCATGGGGTCACAAAGAGTCGGACACGACTGAGCGACTTTCATGTCACAGAACTTAGTCATGTTGCCACACCCATTGCTAAGCTACTAGAGAGGCTGTGGATAAGAGTGCTTTAGCTGGTTTCACAGCTGATCTGAATAAAATTGGGGTTGGAAAAAAGTGAAAGTGCTAGTCACTAGTCGTGTCCAACTCTTTGTGACACCGTGGACTGTGGCCCACCAGGCTCTTCTGTCCATGGAGATTCTCCAGGCCAGAGTACTGCAGTGGGCGGCCTTTCCCTTCTCCAGGGATTAGGTCACTACCCAGAAAGGAGAGAGTGGATACTGGGCAGGCGAATGGCAGTCTGTGCCAGCCCCTCTCTGTTTCCGGGAAGGGACCGGTTTTCCATTAACAGCAGTGAAAGTAAATGTCTGATAGAGACGTTGATACAAGGTGTGAGTCCCTGTGTAAAGAAGTAATCAGGTAAATATTAACTCAGTCGGTTCATGGGCAGGGTACGATCCTGTATCAGTGGGGCAGTACCAGCGATGCAGCTGGGTGACCCTGCGTCCGTGGGGAGGTCTGGGGTCACAGGAGGCTTGCGGGGGAGGCCTTGCTCTGGAAATAGTGACACTTGCCCCACAAGTCTGCCAGCACCCAGCTGCACAGAGTCAGCGCCGGCTGGCGGCCGCCGTCCTGACCAAGCGCCGTGTCCCGTGTTCCCACCCACGTGCGCCCCGTGCCACCTTCTCGCGTTGGCACCTGCCCTTCACGCGTCCTTTGACCCATGCCTGGCTGCCGTGTGCCTGCGTGTGGGCAGGGGGCTGAGATGCGGGGTAGGGGCTGAGAGGAGGGGCGGGCAGGGGTCTGTGGGCGGGGTGCTGAGACGCGGGGCGGGCAGGGGTCTGTGGGCAGGGTGCTGAGACGCGGGGCGGGGGGCCAGGACAGCGCCCTGTGCTGCGTGGGGCTGCACGCACGTACACCCCCAGCTTTGCTCAGCGGCCATCCCCCTGTCGCAGAGGGCAGAGCACGGCTCACGTGAGCCCACCGCTGACTCTGGGCTTTCCCCGCGCCCGGGTCATGGTGGCTCGTGGGAAGTGAAATTGTCTGAATTCAGGTTTTACCTTCTGCTTTTCTCGCTGAGGTTGAGCAATGTGGGGGCAGCCCCCCGGGCATGGCTGGGGTCTGACCAGGGCCTGACGGCCCTCGTGTGGTACAACCCCCCCCCAGAGGCTGGGGGTGCTAGAGGATGCTCGCGAACACCCAGCACCGTCAGACATTGCGTTCCTCCTGCACAGGCGCTCCCACGGCTCCGGTGGACTTTGGGACAGAAAGTGAGAGGCGTCGGGGGTGTTCTGGTTTAAAGGGCTCGTGACGTGTGAACGCGAGTGCAGATCTCCCGCGTGAAAGTCTCCAGACAAGCCTGCCCAGAAACCCCTTCCTTTTCCACAGTCCCTCCCTTTGGTCTCCCCCAAGGCGGAGGAGGACTTGGGGAATGAGGGCGACACCCCCCTCCCAGGACCCCTCCCCTCCCAGGCACCACTCAGGAAGCCCCTCCCCAGGCCCGCAGGGTGAACCCACTGGGGCGGACCCCTTAAGGTGGGAGTGCAGCCAGCCAGCTGTGACCGGGCGCTGCGGTCTCCTCTCCCGGGCCAGGTCGCTGGGGGGTGGCCGGGGTTTGGGGTGACGGGGGAAGCCCGGGTGATGTGCGTGCAGAGTGGAGACCCCAGGGGGATGCGCCGTGTTCCTGGGTAGCCTTCCCTCCCCCCAGCACGAGATTTGAGAATGCTTGCCTAATGGCTGAGGGCGCTGGGGCAGGAGTGAAGTGTTTCTTGTGATCTTGGTACGTGTCTGTTTGGAGCTTTTTTATGCTTTTTTTTTTTTTGATTCTTCCTTATCTTGCCTTTTATGGCTGTGAGGGTGCCAGCAGGACTGTCCCTAAACCGCACAGCCTGTCTCCCTCAGTCTGGGTGCCTCTCCTTCTAGGGGATCCCAGGAGCTCAGTGGGAACCGGGCGGGGCTGTGTGCGGTCCCGGGGTCGGAGGTCACTGCCGGGCCAAGTTTCGGGGGGAAGTGCAGGACCAGGAAGCGCAGAGAAGTGGGGTGAAGCCGCGGTGCAGGGGAGGGGCAAGTATGCCCCCCCTTCTACCCCAGCGGCCAAAATGGCCACAAGCAGAGCTCTAGCCTGTGGGGCACGGGGCCTGCGGACCCAGGAGGCCGGGGCCAAGTGCATAGCCGGGCAGAGCCCCAGAGGCTGCGAGGCGGTTGTGATGGGAATGCCATCCCTGGGAGGACAGGGCCTGGTGGGTGCTGGCCGGTCCAGACTGGTCCGGACCAGCGCCCCAGCCCCTGGACGCCCCCAGAGGCTGCCCCATCCTCGAGGACAGGGTGCTGGGGCCCTGCTGGGGGTGGCGAGCCCTGCACGCCTGGGGGACGGGCCCCTCACCGCCTTGTGTTGCCAGAGGCTCCAGAGCCACCTCTTGTTGCAGAAGGAACGTTCCTGCCCCGGACCACACGCGGCCCTTCTTGCTGTTGGCACCTCCAGCAAGGAGGGCGGTGGTCGGAGAGCTGACGGTGTTTGCCCAGGCTCCCGAGCGAGTGGCGAGGCGAGATCCCAGATCCAGCGGCGTCTGACGTCCGTTCACGGAGCCGCAGGCGCTGAGCCCGGCTGCTGACCCGCTTGGGTCACACAGCCCGAGAGTCCAGGGAATGTGGCTGGAAACAGGGATCCATTCCAGCCGGGAAAGCCTTGAGCCCCTGGCCTTCGTGTGGACTCAGGCTTGACTCCCAGGATCCCCGCCCCCCCCCGGGGCAGGAAGAGGGTGTGGAAGCGAGTCCACCTTCCCCGGGCTGGGCTTGCCACTCAGGAGGGGCTCCCTGCCACTTCACGCTCCTGCTTCTGTTTTGCGTGTCTTTTTGTCTTTTCTGATCTCTCTGGGTTCCTTTTGCACTTACTTCTGTGAATAGCATGTCTTCCATTTTTGTACTGATTCTTTTCCTGCTCGTGAGAATCTGATGTTTATTTTATTATGCAAGAGTAGGGAACCTCTTTTTCTTTTTTTTTAAATACAAGGCCTTTGACTCAGAAAAATCAATCAGGGGTGCAAGAGCAAGTAAATGGAAGGAGATTTTTTTGTTCTTGGATAAAAATAGCAGCTTCAGCATGCATGCTTTTTAGATTAAGACGAGAAAGGTAAAACTGTTTGACAGTCCCGTGTTCTGCAGGCTTCTGGCTGTGGGGGGAGGGAAGAGGGAACCCGAGATGGGTGTGCAAACCTGCTCTAGTGAAGAGGCAAGAACAGCTTTGGCGCCCTCCCGGAGGGGTGGCTGGTCCAGACCTGGGCACACGCAGACCCCCTGAAAGGAAGGAGAGAGACCTGTAATTCTAGGTTTGGACAGGCTGCCAGGGCGTATTGTTAAGGGAAACAAATAAAATCCTATTTATGGAAAGAAGGACCCAAACACAAGACTTATCTGGAGGTAGAGACCTGCGTGCGACGGTAGAGAAAGGCCTGGCAAGTCCCCCCACCCCAGTGACAGGATGGCAGGGATGAGGCTTTGCTCACGTTGTCTGCTGTTGTTCAGTCGTGTCCGACTCTGCGCCCCCATGGAATGCAGCACGCCAGGCCTCCCTGTCCTTCAGTGTCTCCCGGAGCTTGCTCAGACTCATGTCCATCGAGTCGGTGATGCCGTCCAACCATCTCAGCCTCTGTCTCCCCTTCTCTCCTGCCCTCAGTCGTTGCAGCATCAGAGGCTTTTCCAGCGAGTTGGCACCGTTGCTCACGTGCTTTGTGATTTACAGTAAATAACTTGAGAAGTGAGTCGGTGCAGGGCTTGCTGACCTGGTACCATCTGGGGCTGTTTGCCTGTGATGGTGTGGGACCTGGCGTGCCCTGGGGGTGGGCTGGGACGCCCAGACGTCCACCTCAGGAGAACGAGCCTCCAGGTGGGGCCCCGCCGTGTCTGAGGGCAGGTATAGACTGAGCCAAGGTTCCCCACCCGGGCCAGCGTGACAGCAGTGTCAGCCACTCAGCTGTCGTGGTGACTCAATGCCTGCCGTTCGTCTGGCTGGTGGCCCCTGAGTCTGGGCAGCAGGCGTCAGGCTGGGGAGGCGTCCACTGCTCTCTGGCCAGCAGGGTTTCTGAAGCTGCAAGACCTCTGGAGCCTGGGTGCAGACCTGGCCAGGTGTCACCTGGGCTGCGTTTGGTCAAAGTAAGTCGTGAGCTGGGATCCAGTCCGGAGCAGGGTTGGGTCCCGCCAGGAGGAGCGGAGGGCTGCTTCTGGGGGCCGGGAGGGGGCGGTGCAGCCGTTTCCCCGCCGGCCCAGAAGGGACCAGGGCAAGCCCACAGGTGTGTTTCCGAGAAGCAAAGACGGCAGAATGAAATGAAAAGCGCCTCGTGGTGCGGTTTCTGATAATTGCTTTTTCTGTCTCGGTGGCGCTCAGGGGATTGTGTTGATGGCCCTGAGCAGGCCTCGGCCGCCTCGCGGCTCCATTAAGGGCCCTTCAGCCCGGCTGTCATCCCCTCCTCACCCCCCACCGGCTCCTCGTCTCCAAGCCCGCGACACCTCGCCCCCCGCTTTCACGCCCGAACGCGCCAGCTCCAATTACAGGCGCTTCTCGGGAGATACGATTGCGGGCTGATTGCAGAGCTGCCGGCTTTATTTCCAGGCTTTGTGTGTCTGTCCTGATGGACGAGTGTGAGTTTTCAAAAAATGATAACACAGCCTTAACTTTCCCCCTCCCCAGTGACAAAATACCAGTTCACTGTAGACGTTTTGAAACATACAGAAGGACAAAAACCCAAAACTAACCTTAATCTGATCGCCTCAAGAGAGACCCTTTTGTGGTGTGTTCTTTCAGCTGCACGCACGTGTGCATTGCGTGTGGAGTGTCCCTGTGTGTGGCGTTACATCTGTGTGGTAGTGTGCGTGTGTGCACTGGGATGTGTGTGTGTGGTGTGTGTGGTATGTGTGTGGTATTACTTGTGTGCGTGGCGTGTGTGTGGTGTTTGAGTGTGTGTGGCGTGTGCATGTTATTGCATGTGTGTGTATATATGATTGTATGTGTATGTGTGTATATGGTATTGTGTGCATATATGCGATTACATGTGTGTGGTATTACCTGTGTGTGTCTGTGTATATACATGATTGTATGTGTATGTGTGTATATGGTATTGTGTGCATATATGTGATTACGTGTGTGGTATTACCTGTGTGTGTCTGTGTATATACGTGATTGTATGTGTATGTGTGTATATGGTATTGTGTGCATATATGTGATTATGTGTGTGTGATTATATGTGTATATGATTGTGTGTGTGCATGTATGTGGTATTACATGTATATGTGGTATTTGAGTGTGTGTGGTGTGTGCGTGTTATTATATGTGTTTGTGTGTAGTATTACGTGCGTGTGTCTGTGTGTATATGATTGTATGTGTATGAGGTATTGTGTGTATATGCGTGTGTATGTGTGTATATATGAATGTATGTGTATGTGATTGTATGTGTATGTACGTGTGTCATGGTATGTGTGTATGTGTGCATATGATTGTGCGTCTCTGTGTACATGTGTGTGGTTTTATGTGTATGTGTGCATATATGTTGTATGTGTACGTGTGTTGTGTGTGTGTATGAGTGTGTATCTGTGTGTATGTGTGAGTGGTATTATGTGTGTGTATGATTGTATGTGTGTATACATGTGTGTGGTATTACATGTATGTGTGGTATTTGAGTGTGTGTGGTGTGTGCGTGTTATGTGGGTGTGATGTGTGTGTTATATTACGTGTGTGTGTAGCATTACATGTGTGTGTGTATATGATTGTATCTGTATGTACATGTGAGTGGTATTCTGTGTGTGTGTATGTATATATGATTGTGTGTGTATGTAGATGTAGACATGGTGTATGTGTGTGTACGTGTGAGTGGTATTCTGTATGTATGTCTGTGTATATATGAGTGTGTGTGTACAGGTGTGTGTGTATATATGACTGTGTGACTGTGTGTGTGTTCGTGTGTATATGTGTGTGGTATTCTGTGTGTGTGTCTGTGTATATATGACTATCTGTGTGTGTACGTGTGTGTGTCTGTGTATATATGACTGTGTGACTGTGTGTCTGTGTACGTGTGTGTCTCTGTGTATATGTGACTGTGTCTGTGTGTGTGTGTGGAGATAACTGAGCCAGGAGTGGACAGCTGTCCCCGACGTGTCCCTGGGTCCTGCTCCCGTCCCCGCCCCGGGGCGTGCTCTCTGCCCTCGGCCTTTGCTCTCCTCTCTGCTTTTCCCCGAGTTGCTTCTGCAGGTGTGAAGAGTGAGTGCGGCCAGTGGAAGCTGACGGGCGCAGACTGGGGGCCGTGTCCTGGGCTGCACTGGGGAAGGGGCCGCCCACGGGCCCAGAGAGGGCGAACGTCCTGCTCGGGACCGCCCAGCAGGCGGGGGGCAGGCCGGGGCCTGGACTCCTAGACCGGGCCCAGCGCACCGTGCTGGCCCCCTTGTCTCCGAGGCCTTCTCTCCGGCAAAGCCCTGAGGACCCCTCTCGCTCGGGCTGGACTCGGGACCTCGCTCAGTCCCCGTGGGCCTGCCGGTTGACCTGGGGGGAGCCCCTCGTTAGCGACCTCAACCTCTGGCTCCCCGCAGCCCCCGCTTCCCTGAGGTGCGGCTGGGACTCGAGGCTCCGGCCCCCCAGCCTGTCTCCGGGCGCGGCCCTGGGGGTGAGGCCGTCAGAGCATCGTCATGTGCCGATGCCGGTCCCGGGGCCCCGGGGGAACAGGGTGAAGCGCGGGCCTCCTGGGGGCACACAGGGTGCCGGAGGGCTGAGCGCCCGGGCGGGGAGAGATCCCAGAGCGTGTGTGGGGGGCCTGGAGCTGGGGGAGGATGGAGCACTGGGGCCTGGGGCGCGGCCTCCTGCTGGCCTTCCGTGGGCTTGGGCCGTCGGAGGGAGGCGCCCCGGGGCCCCGCTCACACCCCGAGGTCACTCGCTCCTGGGGTGCGAGGTTTGCAGGTGCCCTCAGGTTTGCAGACCCCTCCCGGGAAAAGTGAAGAGGCAGGGCAGGGGCAGGCACGTGTACCCCCGAGGCCCGCAGACCCGGCGGCTGGCGCGCAGACCCCGCGGGCGGCGCGCAGACCCCGCGGCTGATGTGCAGACCTGGCGGGCGGTGTGCAGACCCCTGGGCTGGAAGAGGCCTGGGGCTTGAGTGCGTGCGGTCAGGGAGCCTGAGGGTTGCTCAGCGAGGAGTGCGGGGCTGGGGTCCGACTCCCCGGCAGGGCTGAGCGGGCAGGGAGGGTCAGGCGGGTGGTCCCACCAGCTGCACAGGTGAGGGGCGCCGTGGGGGAGAGGGTAGACCTTTGCTGGGACCCACACATCCCTGGACGGCTCTTCTGTTCCTGGAATCACCACTGTGAGGTCGAAACACGAGGCACGGAAGAAGAGCAGCAATGTCTGCTGGCCGACAACGCGACTGCCTCTTGGACCCACCGCCTCGTTTAATTGCCCAGCAGCACCTGCTGGAACCGGGGCGATTTTCACCGAGGGGACAGTGAGGACCACAGCCGTGAGGCGGGTCCATGGCCAAGCTCACGGCCAGATGCCGCCGGGTTCAAACCCAGACCTGGCGCCGACGTTCATGTCCTTCCTCCAGAAACTCTGCAGTCGAGTGTTCACAGAGCCGAGGAGAACATGCGTCAGAATCACCGTCTCATCCGCTGTCTAACAAGAGTGACGATGAGCCTGAGGTCACAGAGACGGTGTTTAAAAATGGAGTGTCTGTGAAACTGGGCCAGGTTGGGACCCTGCCTGGTCTGAACTATTGCCCGTCCCTTGGACCTTCTATGAAGTCTTGTTGTTTTGACATTAAACCCTTTCCTGAAGTTTCACGCCCTGGGACTGCTGACCTGGTGGAGTTTGCCTCCAGCGCTGCTGGGAATCGGCCGGGCATCCTGTTTCTTTGTTGAGAAAGAAACATTTATCTCTTGATCTCATCGCATCCTGGAATTTCTGTGCCAACGCCTCTCCCGCCCTGCAGCTGCTGCCTGTGAACCTCAGGCTCTTTCTGTGTGTGTGTGTGTGTGTGTGTTCAGCCTCCATCAAGATCTGGGGGAAAGGTCTGGCCTTTCTGGGTGACTCTGGCTCACCGGCATCACCCAGAGCCCCGCCCGCTCGTGAGATGGAAAAGGAACATGACCCCAAGGAGGGGTGGCTGATCCCAGGAGGACCCAGCCCCGTGCAGCCATCCTACCGCTGATGCAAAAGGGAGATCGTCTCGCTAGATGCCGAGAACCATAGTTATGACACTTTTTGTCATGCTGTTTCCTCTTATTTATGCAGTGGAGAGGAGGATGTTTTCAAATAAACCTTCTAAATATGAAATCCCGAGAATGCATTATTTCTAAAATGCTACACCGTTAACCGCCTCTTAGCTGGTTACATTATAAAGCATGTTGTTGTAACAGCTCAAAAAAAAAAAAATTCCGAGCCGAGATGTGTTTCCATAGCCCATATGCTGAATCCTGGCATCCTTATACCTTTTTTCAAGCTGTTGTCAATTAGGAGAGAAATTAATTTCTGTCTCGACGTCCTCCTGCCTTCGAGCCTGCGCGTGGATGCTGCGGGAACCCCCTTTCTCCTGCCGTCCAGGGGCGCTCATGAGGCGGGCACTGGGGGGCGAAAGCGCGTCGCTCCAAGTGTCCATGATGGAAGCCTGGACCGTCCGCTAACGGAAGAGGAAAAAAGTGGCTTTTGTTGAGGGAAATAAGGTGTGTTCCAGGCCAGCAGGCTGCAGTCTCGGCCTCTCTGCCGTCTGCACGCTTTCTAGAGGGTGAGAGTCGGGAGCGGAACCTCCCGATCGCACGGTGCTCACTCCCTGTCCGTTCGGGGACGGGCGCCCGCCAGCGGGGCAGCAGCCGGTTCTGTCCGGCCTGCTCTGCGCCCTGCGGTCCCTCTGCCCTGGGCCTCTCACAGTCCTCTGTCCCACGCTGTCTGCTCTGAAACTAAGAGGGGCGTCTCTAGCATTTGTGCGGTGTGTCGGCGGTGACGACCGAACACGGCACCTCTTAGCTTAAGGGTGCAGTTCTTCTGCTTTTAATCGTCTTTGGTCTCCTGTCCTTACCCTTCAGCTTGAAACACTGCTGCTTATGGGGTTTCTGCTGTCAGATGTCTCGGGAGTGCAGAAAACAAGCCAGACCTTCGTTCGAAATGAAGGGCCTTGAAAGAGTTAGTCGCTCAGTCGTGTCCGACTCTTTGTGACCCCCATAGACGGTAGCCCACCAGGCTCCTCTGTCCATGGGATTCTCCAGGCAAGACTACTGGCTTGGGTGGCCATTTCCTTCTTCAGGGGATCTTTTCCACCCAGGGATTGAACCTGGGTCTCCTGCGTTGGCAGGCGGATTCTTCCCTGGGGAAGTTCAATCCCTGGGGAAGATCCCCTGAAAGTGGACTTTGAAACCGTGATGCTGAATTCTGAACAGCCGGTCACGTTGCAGGCTGAAGTCGGGAGCATCTATGGAGAAACTGGCTTCCTCTTTCCCTCAGAGCAAGGGGGGGAGACGGGAAGCAGGAGGCGCAGAACGGTCTGGGGGAAACCTGCTGGCCCTGAGATGTGAGCTTTTCCATCACGTCTCCTTTCGAGCTTTCGCAGAAGTCCTCCCAGCAGTCAGGACTCCCAGCTTGCTCAGCCTCGCTTATCTTACGAACCATTGTTTGGGTCAGGCCTGTGTTCTGTGGCTGTCTCCCTACCAAAGGCAGACAAATCAGTTGCCCTAGAGAAAGGAGAGAAAAACATCTGATGGCACGTTCTCCAGCCCCAAACAGTAGCCTTCTGTAGGGTTTTTACCTGGAAGCAAAGTACCAAAATGGGAAGTGCGTGGGTTTGTGATACCTCCTGAAATAAAGACAGAGCTGTAACTCCCTGGGCTGACAAGGATGTGATGAAATCCACACTTCCGTGCTTGGCTGGGGACCACGGAAATTCTCGAGTTGGAGAGCATTGTCGAGTCTATAAATGAGGACACCCCAAAATAGTCGTATCTTTCAATCTAGAAATCCTGATTTGGCAAGTTTATCCTAACAATTCTGTAAGCATCTGTGAAAAGTTGTTCATCTCAGTGCTATTTAGAATAGCAAAGATTGTCGACGACCTCAGTGCCCTGCCATTGAGAGCAATGTGAGTTCTGATTCGATCCCCTGACAGTGTATCATGCAGTGTAAGTTACAAATTACATGTCAGTGTGGGGGAACTAATTCATGTATTCCAGGCGTTGAGTGAAAAATCACTTCCCCCCCAAAGCCACAGAGCCTAGCCAAGACTGGACCCTAGCAGGTAACTGGGACGTGTTTGTCCAGTTGAAACGGTCAGCTTCTGCCCTCTTCATGTAGTGGCCCCTGAGAGGACGCTTGTCAGCTGCAAGACTGTCTTTCTCCCCAGCTCCATCCTGACACATACGCCCTGGATGGGGGATGAGGGTGTTGAGTGAGCAAGGAGCCTGGTCACACTCCCCAACTGCCCTGGCCAGGGGACGCTTGTGGCCACCTCCCCCAGGACCTTCTGCCGCTCTCTGAGGCCCCCGGGGGTCCCTGCGTCAGTCTCCGCCAGCAGAGAACAGTCATTGCTGAGCGGGTGGCTTTGTCTTGTCTGGGAGAACGCGGGCTGGCCGAGAGGAGCCAGGAGGCCATGCCAGCTGAGACAGCAGCACAGACAGGACGGGGCCCCCGGGGCTCGGGAGGAGACGCGTGGTCGTGTGTGTCCTCAAGGACATCAGGGGTGACAGTGGAGGCGCCCCTCAGAACCTGAGCTCTTTCCTTCCAAGGACGCGTGTGTCCTGGGGGGGTCGCAGGGCAGCTGGCACCGTTCCCTTTGGCCATCACGGAGATGAGGCCAGACCTGCACTGCGTTTACTTCTGCTTGGTGAGGGCAGGGCTGGTTTATTGCTTTTTTATTTAAAAAAATGTTTTAAGTAATTAGAAATCATTTGTTTGGCTGTGCCAGGCCTTAGTTGCAGCATGCGGGACCTCGTGAGTCCCCGACCAGGGACTGAGCCCGGGCGGCTGCATCGGGAACACGGGTTCCCAGCCACTGGGCCACCAAGGAAGTTCCTGTTGCTTTAAAAACATTTTTTTTGTCATCTCCACAACTAATGTTTGCTGTCCACTTTGTGCGCAACCCAGGCCTGCACACTTGACGTGGGTGGTCTTGGTTCATCTTGCCCACAGTCCGAGGAGGGCACGCCCGCTCTGCGGGGCCCTGGGGGGGTCGGAACCCTGCAGGAGGCCTCACCTGTGGGGACCGGGTTCGGTCCAGGATGCCCGATCCCGAGCTGTCCCTGGGCCCACACCCGCCTCCGCTGACACCTCCTGGCTTTTCCCAGGTAACCCGCCGTGACCACATGCAGCTTCTGTCACCGCAGCAAGGACGCAGGGCTGTGCTGTTTAAGTCAGACTTGAAATTCAGGCCAGCGGGTCCCGGGGTTCTGTTCACTCCACACGGCGCCGCCCCAGAACTTGTTTTCAACACTGCCTCCTGGGACTTGCGTGCTAGCGCGGGTTTCTGCGTAATTTTCACCTTGGTGCGTTTACACCCTCGCCTCGCAGCCGCCACCCGCTCTGTGGTCATCCCGCCCCCGCGGCCGAGACCCGCTCCGTGGTCATCCCGCCCCCGCGGTGTCAGGGGCTCAGCTCCCTTGGCAGGGTTCCTCGCCACCACCGCCTGCCTGGTCCCCCCGGGACTGAGCTCGGTCCTCTGCTGGGAACCAAGCTGCACGGCCCCCAGAGGGCCCGTCTCTGACCCTTCACGCGGGCCCACGGTCAGGGCCAGCTGGACGCCCGCCTCCCGCAGGTGGCTTCTGCCCAAGGCCTCCCCCGCCTCGGGCGTCGCTCTGGCCACACAGGTGGGGGGGACCCCGAGGCTGGATCGCAGCCTCTGCCCCCGCCCCCCTCCTGGCATCGTAGCTGAGTTTGAACTTGCAGGAGCGTTGGCTCAGCACCCACATGTGGGAGGGCATCCCCCCGGGCCCTGCCTCAGCCTCAGCGTGCAGAGCTGGCCCCGGTTCAGGGCAGAGGAGCCATTTTTCTTGTGCGCTTGACCTGCGGTCACTTCCGTTGACTCCCTGCGGTTGAGAAACGCTGACTACCTCCTGCCTTTTCCGAAAGGAGGTCCTGACTGAAGCTGGTGTTAGTTGCTGACGTCTCCAAAGCTTTGAGAGGCCCACTTCCTAAACATTAACTGCCCAACGTCTCCCATCTTGGAGAGAGGGATCTGGGCTTTTCTTTCTTGTAAATTGATTTCACTGCTCCGGGTTTCAGTGGCAGCTCATGGGTCCTAGGTCCCTGACCAGGGATGGAACTTGAACTTCCTGCAGTGGGAGTGCAGAATCTTAGCCAACGGACCACCGGGGAAGTCCTTGTTCTCTTTTCTAAGGCAGGTCACTTCCCCACGGCCGACCTCCTTTGCTTTTTATTTATTTGCTTATTTGCTTTCGGCTGCGCTGGGTCTTCACTGCAGCGCATGGGCTCCTCACGCGGGGACCTCTCCTGTTACAGAGCACAAGCTCTATAGCACACAGGCTTAGTGGTTGTGGTTGCATGGGCTTGGCTGGGCTTCCCTGCTAGCCCAGATGGTAAAGAATCTGCCTGCAATGCAGAAGATCCGGGTTCAGCCCCTGAGTCAGGAAGACCCCCCTGGAGGAGGGCATGGCTACCTACTGTAGTATTCTTACCTCGAGAATCCCATGGGCAGAGAGGCCTGGCGGGCTACAGTCCACGGGGCTGCAGAGAATCGGACATGACCGAGTGAACGTGCAGGCACCAAGGCAGCCGCCTCTTTTGCTTTTAGAAGCACACGTTTGTTAGCGTTTCAGGAGAGGTTGGACTTGGGCTGCCCAGGTTCCACATTTTCCCGTGGATTTCAGAAGCTCCACACGGCTGTCACGTACCACGTGGGAGCTTCCATCCTCCGCTCGGACCCAGCAGAGCAGCTTACTGTTTTGAAGAAAAAAGGGTCTGTTAGATGTTAGACTTATTTTCAGTTAGAAAGAAAGCCATGGTTATGCAGAGGATGCTGGCGAGCAGGAATACAGATTAAACAGGCAGAAGAATCTCTGAGGGGAAGATCATGAACACCAAGACAACTTGGGGGTTTTCTCCCCAAGACTGTGCGTGGAGAAGAGGATGCGGAGGCCATTGTGGGTGGGGACCCACCGCGTGCCAGGTGTGTGTCCTGGTTCATGTATCTGCACCAGCTTCATGAGGTGGCGAGGTGACGTCCCCAGTTTTACAGACGGACTGGTGGCCAGTGCCGAACGAGCATCTGAAAATTTGTTTCATTTCCTTGCTTGTTTCTTTTTTAATGCAAATGTTTTTTCTCTTTGATTTTAGCTATGCTGGGTCTTAGCTGCCACACACAGGATCCGGGTTGCCGCATGTGCGATCTAGTGCCCTGACTGGGGATTGAACCCAGGCCCCCCTGCACGGGCCAAACTCGAACAACTTCCTTGCCCGTTTCAGTTTGTATTTCATTTCTAAGGTTCATCCATGTCGCTGCATGTCGCTGTTCATTTGCTCAGTCGTGTCCGACTCTTTGCGACCCCATGGACTGCAGCACACCAGGCCTCCCTGTCCATCACCAACTCCCAGAGCTTGCTCAAACTCATGTCCATTGAGCTGGTGATGCCATCCAACAATCTCATCCTCTGTCATCCCCTTCTCCTCCTGCCTTCAATCTTTCCCAGCATCAGGGTCTTTTCCAGTGAGTCAGCTCTTCACATCAGGTGGCCACAGTATTGGAGCTTCAGCTTCAGCATCAGTCCTTCCAATGAACACCCAGGACTGATTTCCTTTAGGATGGACTGGTTGGATCTCCTTGCAGTCCAAGGGACTCGCAAGAGTCTTCTCCAACACCACCAGTGGATGTTCAAAGCATCCATTCTTCGGCGCTCAGCTTTCTTTATGGTACAACTCTCACATCCATACATGACCACTGGAAAACCATAGCCTTGACTAGATGGACCTTTGTTGGCAAAGTGATATCTCTGCTTTTTAACATGCTGTCCAGGTTGGTCGTAGCTTTTCTTCCAAGGAGCGAGCGTCTCTTAATTTCGTGGCTGCAGTCTGCCAGCAGCATGCAGTTGCTACCTGTGAGCTTCCGTCTTCATCATCCCCTGCTGTCGAATGACCCCTTTGCTGCAGTGAGCCCATTCTCCAGCTGTGACAGTAGGCTTCGGGGAACAGTGTTGTCCCGTCTCCCGCTGCCGCCCAGGGCTTTCTCCTGGGTGTATGACCGCCTGGGGATGGAACCGCTGGCTGCAAAGGATGGAATTTCAAACCTGTGAGATGCAGGCTGTCTTCCAAAGTGGCAGTCCGGTGCCGTAGACGGGCTAGTGACTCCCTTTAGATTCGGACCCGCGGCTCAGTTGGGTGCCCTCTCTGCCCCTCACCAGGCTGGGTTGCGCTGGCGCTCTACCGAGCGGCTGCATGCCCCTCTGGGTCCGTGTGGCGTGACCCCACGCGAGGCTCCTCCTGTCCAGTCTTGCGGGTCTCGAGGCCGGAGGGGCCACAGTGACCATCTGTCTCGGTGCTGAGCCACATGTCCTGCAAGAGCCCACGCCTGTCTCCTGCTGGCCTCCTGTGGGCCGGCCAGGAAGCCAGGGCTGCAGCCTTGTGGGGTGGACAGGAGTCCGTCCTCTGCCTGGTTGGACGTTCCCAGGGCCTGGGTCCATCCAGAAAATTCCATCTGCGTGGCGCGTCTGGAGGAGAAGAGGTGAGCAGTGGGGAGAGAATTCAGCTTGTCCAGACCCTCCAGTGCAGCGTGTGGTCAGCCGTCGGGGTCCTGCTGCAGACCCTCACCAGAGATGTGGTGCGTCCCCTGTGAGGGAGAACGGTGAAGCTGGGAGCCCGTGTGCTGATGCCCAGTGGAGACATCTCGTCCTTCGGGCTTGCCCTGCCGGCCTGCGCTCAGTGGCCTGTGTTTTCAATTACAGGCGCATCTCGCCCTGATGGTAACGATAGGAATGTCCAAGGTCGATCTGGGGGCAGAAGGGAGGACCCAGAGGCACCGAGCCGGTCCCCGCCGTGTGGCAGGCGGCCTCTGGGACTGTGCGTCCCCGGGTCAGCCCCGCCTGAGGGCAGCAGAAGCGTGAGATTTGGGGTCTGAACCCAGCGCTCAAGTCCGTGGCCAGCCTCTAACTCATCGGGAGGTGAGCTCCCACCAGTCTGTCTGAGGGTCAGTTTTCTCAGCCAGAAAATGGGGGAGAATTCATAGGTAATTTGTAGAGTGGTGAGGATCAGTGAAATGAACCCTGGGAACAGGCTGTGCGGATTCCAGCCCACCACATCAGCACCAGGCTTTGTCATGACTGGTTTTTATGCTCCGTCTCTGCTTACTCAAGGTTGCGTTTCCCCAGCTCTTCCATCTGTAAGAGAAGGCGTCCCAAGTAGAACAGGCTCCCTGAGAAGAGGGGAGTCGGACGCTCGTTTCCCCCGGTCCCAGGGTTAGCGGGAGCCCCGCCTTTCTGGACGGGTCCTCGGTCTTTAGTGCGTGGTGCCACCAGATCACTTGGAGGGAGAAGTGTTCTGCATGAGACAGGGACAGGGATTACTGAAACATCCCCGAAGGCTCGGGTGCTCACCGTGCGTGGGGGGCAGTGCTACTGTGTACTACGGGGACAGGGGCTGGAATCAGGTTTTGTGGAGTCAAAATCTGATCAGGTTTTGATCAGGAGACGCACGGAAATGACCTCCAGGAGGCAGAGTTTATTATACTCAAAGATCCCCAGAACCAGGAGCAGGACCGCTCGGGGCCGCTCAGCGAGGCACCGGGGCTGGACCGCCGGCAGGGGCAGGCGGGGGGAGTGGACAGGAGGCTTTGCTGCAGTGTCTTCGAGAAGGAACTGTGAGGTGGGGTGAGCAGGGTGAGGATGGGCTGGTTTGGGTACAGTCAGTGGGCTGAGGGGCCTGGGGCTGCCTCTGGTTGTCAGGTCCGTGGGCCTGGGTGACAGGACCGTGCCTGGCCAGGGAGGTGGGCTCTGGACTGGTTGGTTTGCGTGTGACAGCCCAGCTCATGAGTCAGTTCTTTCCCGTGTCCAGAAATTTGCTAACCTTGGGAGCAGCAGTCCTTCCAGGGTCAGCTTCAACCAGATGGTAAGGCGTCAAAATACAGAGGATTTAACAAAAACATAGAACATAGCAGAATCGGGGTAAACAAAGCCAAAAATATGCTGGATCAAGGCCTGTGGTAAGGTTCTTTCTCTTAGAACATATGAGGAAGGGAGTGTTAATTGCAAACACAGCCCTGCCGCTCCATCCCTGTGGTAGGAATGGAAATGCCTCATCAGATGAACTTGCCGCAGTGATGGGTGGCCGTCGTGGGACGAGAGGCTGCAGTTCATTTCGGCAGGTGTAAAGCTGGCAGCTGCCCCCGGCCAGGCCGTCACGAGGAGCCGGAGGAGCGTGCAGACCAGTGAAAGGAGATCCTGGGTCTGAAGGCGGCCTGGCTTGCAGGCACGTGCGTGCCCAGCCTCCTGCCGAGGTCCCAGGTGGACGATGCCATTGGCTCACAGCCCAGTCCCCCAGCAGAGCCATGTGCCCCCAGCTCGCAGTGCCCTCGGGTCACGGGGAAGGGGCGGTGCTGGGGGAGAGGGGACCCCTAATCAGCGCACCTGAGACAGAGACCTGGCATGTGGCATGCGCGGGGGCAACTCGCGGCTGTGTGGCGGGGACAGATTCCGGGAGCGCCAGGACTGCAGGTGGGTCTCGGGGCTCCCTCCCAGCCTAAGAAGCCGGGCGGGGTGGGCGCATGCCGCCATGCTTCAGTGCGGGGCTGGCCTGTGCATAGGCCGACCAGCAGGACGGTGCAGAAACCCAGAGACGGGCCAGATGCACGCGGGAAAGGAAGCTTCCTGTGAATGACGCCACCACTCCGTGCCAGGGTGACGGGCGGCTTCGTGAAAGCTGCTAAGACAGTCAATGCGTGTCTGCAGTTTGGAACCTGATCGAGGCGGTTGGACGGCACTGGGAATGTGTGAAATGCCCCCGAGTTGGGTCACTTGACAGTGGCCCCTGGTCGGTGGTGTGAGCGTCACCTCGGTTTTAAGAAGGAAAGAAGCCCCAGGCCAGGGAGCTGTGTCTCACACCACGTACCCCGACAAGCTGCGGCTGGGTCAGGATGCGTGTGTGGAGAGCGAAGCCGCGTCTGGGGACGATGGTGGCCAGCTGCCCAGCTCTGCGAATGCGCCTGCCGGCCCTGAGTGGCGCGCTCACAGGGGGCTGCTGCGAACCTTAGGCTGTGTGTGTGTTACCCCCGCCAAGGAACGGAGCCAGAGAAAGTGCTGAGCTCCTGATACCCCAGGAGCAGAGAAGGCCTTTATAAATGAGAACCAAAATTCAGAAGCCATGGAAAGAAAAGATGGACCATTTTCTCAAAAATCTTCCATAGCTAAACACGACATCAACTTGAAGGACAGATGACCACCTCGTGTACACAGAGCTCCTAAATATCAAGAAATGCGAAACCTCAATAGAAAAAGACAAACAGCAAAGGCAGGCGTTCTCAGTTTACCGGGAAAGAAACACAAGTTCCCCTTAAAATATGAGAAGATGTTTGACTGGCACGTTCCCCTCTGTCTTACGGGCGAGAATCCAAACACAGAGTGACGTGCTTTGCTGGGAGGCTGGTAGATTCAACCCCGCACGCCCCCCGTGGACGAGTGGACGATGTCAACCCGCCGAAACAGCATCTGCGGGCACCTTTCGGCCAAGCACACCTGCCCCGGACGTGTACCCTGGAGGCGCGCGTTCTTGAAGGTGGAAGAAGCATCCCCAGTGATGCGGTTCGGTCAGCGGTTTGGTGAACAGGGATGGATGTCACACACGCGGTTTTGGCAAGAGATGGCTGCAGTGGACTGTGGTTCACCCACACGAGGAGCCCTCAGACAGACGAGGAGCTCTCCGTCTGCGTGCCGTCTGAAGTCATCTCCAGACTCTGTTAAAACTGAGAAAACCTGGCGTAGAATAGGCTGGATCTGTAGCATGCTACCTTTTATGTAAAAGGAAAAAAGGGGGGGAAATATGGATAGATAGATATTTTCTTATTTTTGCAAGAAGAAATGCTTTGGAGGGAAGACAGACAATATAAGATGATCAGCCATGGGGAACAGGAGCAGAAGTGAGACGTCAGTGAATGGATCTGTTTTTATTTTTCTAACTCTTGTACCAGGTAAATGTTTACATAATCAGGAGAATTAAACTGGAAGATGAAACAGCAAAATTTATAGTTGTAAACAACAAATTTATTTTGAAATTAATCTAATCGTGTATCGATTAGTGACACAGGCACACAATACTTTGGACTTTAAACGCGATGCTCTGTCCACATCGTTACTGAACTATATTCTCAGGTCGGGGGAGTGGGCTGAGGATTATTGTTTAGCGGGTACTTTGGGCGGCTTGGATAGCAAACTACTATAGACTGAGCGACATTAAGGGTAGGAATTTATTTCCTGAACGTTCTGGAGGCTGGGAATCCGAGATGAAGCTGTCAACCCAGCTGGTTCCTCCCAAGGCCTGTCTCCCAGGCGTGCAGACGGCTGTCTCCTCCCCGCCTCCCCTCTCGCCGTCCCCCTGCATGTCCATGTCTTACTCTCTTCTTACAAGGACACCAGGCGGACGGGATGCTGTTAGCTCAGTTGTGCCTGACTCTGCGACCCCATGGGCTGCAGCCCACCAGGCTCCTCGGTCCATGGGATTTTCCAGGCAAGGATACTGGAGTGGGTTGCTGTTGGTTGGGGGCAGCTTAATCACCTCTTGAAAGACCATGTCTGCAAATCCAGCCCCCTCCTGCGCTGTGGGTGTGGGGTGTCAGCGTGTGGATTGGGGGCGGGGGTCCAGCCCACGGCAGGCGGCACGCGGTTTCAGCTTGGGGGTGATGGAAAGGTTCTGGGGGGACGCGGCGACGGTCGCACGGCGGTGCGGAATGTGTGCGGAAATGTGTGCTGCAGCGTCGTGACGACGGCATGTCTTAGCTCCGTTAGAAGGAAAGACGAGCTTAAGGGGCTGGGCCTGCCGCTGAGAAGGTGATGGGAGGGCCCTCCGGATGGTCAGAGGCGGGTGGGCTGGGCAGCGGTGGGCAGACACACGTGGGGGGCAGAGCAGAGCACAGGGGCTGTGGTCTGGCCTCATGGAGGGTTCCGAATCAGGGTCTGGGCGGCCCAGCTTCCAGCCACTGCAAGCCACCCTTTTCTGTCCGTGGGCTGGGGGGCTCAGTCACAGCCCCTCCAGGCAGAGGCGGCCGAGGGGCTTCGGGCAGGCGTGCTCAACGTGCATCCTTGTGCCTCCTCTTCTGCACTTTGCAAACGCTCACATCACCCAGTTTCCATGGCGACCGGCATCCCTCAGAGAGGCGGGCGTGGAGGGACCCTCAGAAAGGACTCGGGGAAATGAACAGCTCGGGTCAGGCGGAGGGTAACACCCAGGAGGGAGGCAGCGCGGCCTGGTTCTGCTGCCGCCTCGCGGAGAGCGTTTCTGGCGCCCCTAGGCTGGTGCGCGTCTTGTCCCCTCCTCGTCCCCAGAAGGTGGCGGGGAGGGGACGCGATGCGGCCTTCACCCGCTGACACACTGGCACTCCAACACACGGCCTGAGGCTCGAGGAGCTGGGGGCGCCCAGGCCTCCCGGGTCCCGCTCCGGTGGGACCCGGACTCCGTGTGTCTGTCCTGCTTTCTTCCTGGGAAGTGGCCAGCGGGAAGGCCTCCTGGCTGCGTGAACAGTCACTTCCCGGCCGTGTGATTTGGGCACATTCCTTAACCTGTCTGTGCTTCCATTTCGTAACCTGTAAAACGGGTTTGGGGGCGGTGGAGAATTTGCACACTCGAGAGCACGCTTGGGAGGGTCGGGGGTGGGTGTCCTCCCTGGAGAGTGGTGGTCGTTCCGTGAGGAGGCCGCCGGGCTTGGCGGGGGGCGCTGCCCCTGCTGACCGGTTCTGTGCCCCGCTTCCCTTCCAGTCGGCCACGGGCAGAGCGAGGGTGAGAGGATGGTGGTGTCCGACTTCCACGTCTTCGTCAGGGACGTGCTACAGCATGTGGACGCCGTGCAGAAGGACCACCCGGGGCTGCCCGTCTTCCTCCTGGGCCACTCCATGGTGAGCAGACCACGGAGGGGCCCCTGGGTCCAGCCCAGCGTCCCCCCGGGTGGGGATGGAGCGGGGTCGCCCTCTGCACACGCTGGGCATGGGGCTCCTGGGAAGTTTGTGCTCAGGAAACAAGTTGGGGTCGGCGTCCCGGAGGCGGCCCCAGAGGAGGGCTGCCCCACCCGTTCCTTCCCGTCAGGGCCCAGGGTCACCTCTGCTCCCCTTTTTTGGGGTGGGGCCCCTCAGTTCGCCGTCAGGGAAGCACAGCGCTTCCTGCCGGTTTCAGAGTCACGCGGTTCCCAGTAGGACAGGGGTCCCCAGGCACGCAGTCCTTAAAGGTCATTCCTGATCGTTTTTGCCTTTTAAATACACAGACTTCTCTCAGAATATTTAAATCATCTGTGATCTTTAAATCGAGTCTCTTCAAACTGGCAGCACTCAGCCCAGACCTGCCTTTAGGCGCCCAGCCATGCGGGCCGGCAGAGGACTTTGAGCTGCTGGACTCTGCACCCTGGGGACCTTCCCCCCGCTCCCCGCCTGGCCACCACCCGGCCTGGCCCTCGTGAGCGTGTGGAGTTCACCTCCTGGTTCAGATCCCCTCGTCAATAGCCAAGGCCACCCGCCTTCAGCAGCTCCCATGTCCACTAAGTATTTTTCTTGGAACCTCGATTCCTAGGCCCTTTAACTGAACCGGGAAAAAAAAACCCAAAAAGTGTAACAATCTCTCATCATCCTCAGATTTTTTTTTTAAATCTCATATTAAGCCTGACGGACTGGATGAGTTGGGGGGCTGCCAGCTTTTGACTTGAAATAGAAATGTGTCATTGTGGCCCTTCAAGCCCCCAAGCAGGAACCTTATTTACATCCCCTGAAACATTTGTGCCTGGAAAACCCTGGGGAAACACGCGTAATAGAGTAATCGCGGGTCCAGTTCCCCCAGCATTTGAGGGTGCCTGTTCCAAGGTAGGGGCTCTGGGCCTGGGGGATCCACGACGGTGCCCACGCCCACCACACGCCCCCTCTTCCCGTAGGGTGGCGCGATCTCCATCCTCACGGCCGCGGAGAGGCCGGGCCACTTCTCCGGCATGGTCCTCATCTCCCCACTGGTCGTCGCCAATCCAGACTCGGCGACGCTTTTCAAGGTAAGCGGACCTCCTGTTCCGTGAGCCCCGGCAAGCCTCCTGGGCCCTGAGCATACGCTCACAGCTTGCCTCCGGGGCAAAGGGGCTTCTCCCACTGTCGTGACGAGGTTTGGATGCAGTGAGCATTGTTGTGGCCGGAATTCAGTCAGTTCTCAAGTCAGGTGTGGTTTTCCCCCAAACAAACAGAAAAAAAACTGGCTTCCTGTCCATGCACGTTTCTCGGTGGACATTCAGAGGAGGAAAGGTCTCGCAGCTGTCCACGGCTGAGCATGCAACTCTAACCCACGTGGCTCCTTGGGGGCGTTTTTCTGGCCGTGACGGTCCTCGTGGTGCTCCCAGTGGGTTGGGCTGGGCTTTGCCCCTTGAGGAAGCACGGCCTGGGCGCAGCCGGATCGTGGATATGGGATCCTGACCTGATCTGAGCCCAGGTTTCAGAGACTTGAGACCCGGTGAGGGTGGCAGGCCAGCCCCGCGTCTCCCCAAGCATTGGTCAGTCTCTTCCTGACACGGGGGTCAGGGGGGCAGCTGCCACCCCCCGAGCCAGTGCTCAGGACTCTCAGAGGAGCAGAGGGGGCAGTGAGGTGGGGGCCATCCTCGCAGGACACGGCACACCCACTGCCTCGTGGTCCGTGACGGGGCGGAGAGGCCCCCCAAGGCCTCGGTGGGCCCCTGGGGACCCGGCACCAGGGGTGTTTCCTGCAGCCCAGGGCCACAGCCGTGATCCCGGCCCTGCAGGTGGGCATCCAGCGGAAACAGAGTCTCAGCAATTTGAAACGGGGCTGGACCGAGCCAAGGAGAAACTGGGGCCTCTCTGAGGGCTCAGCCAGAGAGCACCTCTTTACTCGAGTCTCCCAAGAGGAGACACAGCTAGCTCCTCTGAGTTTTACTCCCATCTAAGGAAATCGCCCCCAACTTGTTGAAATCAACTCCAGTGGATTTCAGTGCCTGGCAGAGGCGGGACTGCCTAGAGGATGGGTTCACTCACAGACTCCCAGGCGAGGCTCCGGGGGGTCAGTCTCCCGGCCCCCTCCCTTCCTGGTCATGATCACGTAACGTGCGGCTGGACCGTCCGAGGTCCCTGGTCAGATAAGAGAGTGAGCAGGACCGGGGTTCCGGGCAGAGCTCCCACGGCACTCCGCGGGCTCCATTCGTGACTTGTTTGGGTGGTGTGTGCCAGGCTCACGCGTGAATCATGCCCTCAGCTCCCGCCCTCACCCCAGGGACAGGGAGGTCGCTGGCTGCAGTTACGCGCGGGACCCCGGGGCTTGGAAAGGACCCTCGGCTGCCCAGGTCCACCCCCTGCCCCCCAGGGCTGTCCACTCCCCCGCAAGGGCATCTCCCCAGACGGGACGGTGCATGATTTCTGCGGTGACGTGCCCGCCGCCAGGGCCCCGAGAGGAGCCCAGGACCCTGGGGGTTTCAGATGAAGGGCACAGAGGCAGGGGGTGGGGGGCAGCCGGGCCCCGAGCAGGAGGCCACCCGGTGCCCCTTCCAGTCTCGGGCAAGGCCTGCGGCGTGACCTCTCCCAGCTGGTGGTGACAGATGTCCTTGTGGGCAGGGGAATGCAGGTCCCGGCTGTTAGGCAGGATTCATGAGAGTCCCCGCGGCCCCCGGGCCCAGGGCACCCCCTCCCGTCTGGGAGGCCTGTCGCTGCCCTAGGGGGTCGGGCAGTCCTGACCACAGAGTCGGCGTCGCGTCCGCCGTGCGGGAGCCCGGGGCCACTCTCTGGCCTCCTCTCGCCTGGGCAGCTTCGGAAGGAAGCCTCAGACTCGGGGGGCTCTAGGTCACAGAGCGTCCTGCAGGGGCGGGGTGGGGGCGGGGTGCGTGCGGCTCGCTGTGGGTCGGGTGAAACCTGGCTGGTCCTTGGGTTTCCAGTGACTCCATCTTCAGGACCTCAGATTCCTGGAGATCCCCTTCTGGTCGAGGTGGACGGGGCGGGGGGCCTTCCCTGGGCCTCGAGGCTGCCAGGTGCAGCGCGCAGAGCTGGGTTCTGGTCCGTGATTCCCGTCCCAGAGCGCGGCTCCTGGGCAGGTCAGAGGTGTGTTCACGGCAGCCGGTTCCCCATGGGTTTCCCCGGCGACTCAGATGGTAAAGAACCCGCCTGCCGTGCAGGGGACACGCTTCAGTCCCTGGCTCGGGAAGTTCCCCTGGAGAAGGGCACAGCTGCCCACTCAGGTATTCTTGCCTGGGGAATCCCCTGGACAGAGGCGCCTGGGGCCACAGTCCACAGGGTCACAGAGTCAGACGCAACGGAGCCACTGACTTCTTCGCTGTTTCATTGTCCCAACGGAGAGACTTCACAAAGCGGCTCGCCGCACCGGGGCCTCGGAGCGCAGGCGGGCACATGGAGGGTGGCTGCCCCCCGCCCACGGCCCCAGCACAGCTGGTTCCCGCCCCACTTCCAGCCGGCTGGGGTATGTGCAGCCGGGGGATGATTCGGGGAGAACCCCATCAGCGCTCAGATCCAGGTGGAAGCGGGAGTTTATAGACACAGCAAGCCTGGACCCCAGGACAGGTGTCAGGGTCAGCGCAGCCGCCCCAGGGACACGGGGTCCCCACGCCCCCCTGTTGGTGCGGCACCCTGACCCCCCAGGGCGACACGCGTGCGTGGCTGCGGGCCGACCCGTTCTTTCTCTGGGAAAACCCGGCGTCGCCCTGGACGTCTGCCCCGAGTGAGGGCTGGGGTGGTCCTCCATGTGGCCCTGTCTGCCCTTGGCCGGAGGCTGTCCCCCGGGCCCCGGGTGGAGATGCGGGAGCGGCCCCGTGCTCCTATACGCCACCCTGGAGGCACCAGGCCAGGCACACCCGGGTGACTTCCCCTCCGTCACCGCCCTGTGCATGGGCCACGGATGGGAGACGAGGCCGCGGTCTCACTCAAGGTCAGCGCGCGCTGTGGCTTGGCCAGTGGGCGTGGTGGGACGTCCTTTCCCCCCAAAACCACAGGGGATCAGCTTCCCGTCTGGGTGTTGCTCTTCTGCTTTTAGCCCCCGGAGTCCGGAAGGCCCTGGAGCAGGGGGGCTGGAAAGAACACGGGAGGGGCCGGGGGAGGGCCGGTCATCAAGCTCAGATACAGTTAGACCGGGAGCTGGGGCGTGGCTGGCTCGAGACCTGGCCCCCTGAACTCGGCCGCCGCGTGCACCAGAGGCCTTGGTCCCACCCTAAGGCACACAGGCTTCCTGCTGTCCGCCTGGGGGTCACTCAGTGCCCGCTCGCTGCCCCCAGGAATCCTCCGGGCTCTGTCCCAGCTATGCCATCCTGCGCCCAGGCCAGCCCGCTGCACTGCTGTGGAAGCGAGCAGTTGTGTGTGACCTTCCTCGTGTTAAGCCTCTCAGCTGCAGAAGCTTCAGAGTGGTCTCCCGGAGCCATTAGAACCTGGGGAATCAATAACGGCGCGGTGCAGGCCCCCGGCACTCAAAGGGGAGGGCCTGCCGTTAACCCACGGGCGCCCAGGGATGGGCCAGGGACGCTCCTCGCTCACTTGCTCGCGGGCATGGACCTGGTCCTCTTCGAGGCTGAGATTGTCGGGGTTCCCCCTGCTTCCTGGAGTCCCCACTCAGTGACACGGGGTTTGCTCGTCCCCCCAGTCGCACGGGGGGCCCCCTTTGGGGGCCATTAGGGTGCTCCCTGGAGGATTCGGGTGTCAGGACGCCTCCCGGCAGCCCTTCAAGCTTCACTTGGTTGTCCGCACTTTTTTGTTGTTATTGAGTCGCTCAGTCGTGTCCGACTCTGCGACCCCAAGGACTGCAGCACGCCAGGCCTCCCTGTCCATCACCAACTCCCAGAGCTTGCTCAAACTCATGTCCATCGGGTCAGTGATGCCATCCAGCCATCTCATCCTCTGTTGTCCCCTTCTCCTCCTGCCTTCAATCTTTCCCAGCATCAGGATCTTTCCCAGTGAGTCAGCTCTTCACATCAGGTGGCCAAAGTACTGGAGTTTCAGCTTCAGCATCAGTCCTTCCAGTGAATATTCAGGACTGATTTCCTTTAGGATGGACTGGTTGGATCTCCTTGCAGTCCAAGGGACTCTCAGGAGTCTTCTCCAACACCACAGTTCAAAAGCATCAATTCTTTGGGGTTCAGCTTTCTTTATGGTCCAACTCTCACATCTATACATGACTGGAAAAGCCATAGTTTTGACTAGACGGACTTTTGTCGGCAAAGTGATGTGTCTGGCTTCTAATATGCTGTCTAGGTTGGTCATAACTTTCCTTCCAAACAGAAACTGAGGACCACAGGCTCTCTGGGTTCCGAACCAGAGGTCAGATGTAAGCCTGCCCAGCTTCGAGTCTCCAGCGCCTCCTCCTCCAGGGCTGGGGTCTCAGCTCCCAGGCTGTCCTTGGGCCGTGAGCGCTGAGGTGCCCTGAGGGGCTCTGCAGCTGCATGGACCTGCCTTAGCCCGCTGGCCTCACAATGAGGGTGGGGGTCTCCTCCCGGGGCCGTGGCCGGGTCACCCCGTCCTGAGCGGGATCCGGGGCTCTCTCCACGCGCCCGCAGGAGCCTCCAAAAAGTTTGGAAGAAGTGCTGCAGTTGACAGTAAGAGCCATTGTATCCCGGATGCCAGCTTCTCTGTGGGTGAGCCGCTGCCCCACCCCTCCTCCCGGTGGCCGTGGACTCTCTTGGTGGACGGTGCTGGGGCAGAGGACAACAGCAATCAGCGGTGACCTGGACAAACTGATCCTCCCCGCCTGGGGTCTGCAGGCTCTCTCCAGCCCCCCGCCTCCCTCCTCGCCCTGGACCTCGGGGCCCCTCCTCAACCCCAGCTTCCTTGGTCACAAGTCAGCCACTCTCTCTCTCTTCCTAATGAAAAGGCTAAAGAAAGAAGCCAACCCTTAAAAAGCATGTGCTGGGCGGCAGTTCCGAGCTTCTCCCCCCTGAGACGGCATTTCCCCTTCTCTGGTTTTGTGGGGAGCAGGCCAAGAGGCACCCAGGTGTTTTTTTTTAAGCTGTGACCTTACTGCCATCAGAGATTCGTCTCTGCTCAACTGAGCCTTGTTGGAAGCGCGGCCGGAACACACTCCGCTGGTTTAGAAGAGCTCGGTCTGGGTGGCGCCCGCCTCTCTCACCCTGGGCTCCTGGGAAGGGCAGCGTGCGGGCCAGGTGCGGCCCTGTCCCTGTCCTGCCCGTGGGGGTCGGGGACACGGCCTCACGTGGAGCCGTGCTGCTGACTGTCAGGAAGGGAGGGGCCCGATGGGGGGAGCAGCTGGGTGCAGTAGCCAGGTGGGAGGAACAGGGCTTGGGGGGAGACCTCGGGGCTCCTGGGGAGACCGGGAGCTCCAGGCGGCAGTCCTCGCCAGGACTCGGCCGGGTGTCCCGGGAGGGAGAGTGAAGGGGCAGCCGAACTGAAAAGGCCGTGCTGGACGAGGCAGTGAGACGTGCCGGGGGGGTGGGCAGCTGGCCTGGTCCCATCGCACGCGGCTCCCGGGGGCCCAGGTGTGACGGGGGCACGTGCAGAGTCGGCCCGCAGCCCCCGAGTCCTGGGGGCTGTGGCGGGTCATCAGGAAGAGCAGGAAGCCTCGGAGCGGCTCAGCAGACTGGGCCTCCCGTTACGTTTCCCGCATGACGCCCTTGGGCCACCGCTGGGGGGGGCGCGCCCCGAAAGCCCACCCCCCGTGGGGCGGCCCCGGTGAAGGCGGGGTGTCCGGGGTGCCCCCTCTCTCTGCGCCCAGGGCACTTTATCTCCGTGTTTCTGCCTCGTTCACACACTCTGGCCTTTGGAAGCACAGATCTCAGCTCCTGGGGTCAGGCCCGCAGAGGAGCCCCGAATCCAGGAACCCACAGGCCGTCCTGTCTGCTCAGAAGCAGCCAGTCCCTTCCCTCCTGGAATTCCAGCCCTCCGCGGCTTGTACTCGTCCCTGGGGCCGACCCAGCCCCAGCTTGACCCCTGACCCTGCTCTGCGGGTCCTGTTCAGCCCATGACGCTTCGATGGGTGCGGGTGGCTGGAGGCCTGACGCGGGGCTCCAGGCTAGATCGTGGGTGTTCGGGGCCGGGTGGGCAAACGCCCGGCACGTAGAGGCTGCTGGTCCACATGCATGAGGCCTGGGCCTGAGCCTGGGGTGCCGTGAGGTCAGAGGTCACCCCATGGGTCCCCGGCCATGTGGGGCCCAGCTGTGCGCAAGGTCGTGAGGCTCCTGATGGTCTAGGAAGGCGAGCTTTCAGGGAGCAGTGCTGGGGGGACAGCAGGTGAGCTCAGGCCTCTCGGTCACCGGGAACCGGGGGCGGCCGCACCCAGGCCTCTGTCCACCCCGTCCAGCCGGCCGCGGGCAGTGGCGCTGAGCCTGTGTCGTCTCTTAAATGAGGGTCAGCCCTCCCCTCAGGGCGTTTGTGTCGAGATCAGAAGACGGAGAGCCCCTGGGACCGTGCCGACACCCCGCGCTCGCTTGGTCCCAAGGGGCACCCCCGTCGGCCCTGTGACGGCCGCACAGACCTGGGACTCGCCGCCCCCCGCTTTCCGAGCATGAGTCTGATCTCAGCGTTTCACAGCTCACCTTGGAAATAGCGTCTCTCTCCCTGGGCGTCTGCAGAAACGGAAACGGCCCCCGCTCCCCCAGCAGACGCGCGCGAGCCGGTTGACACGTCTCTTGGATAAGCAGCAGCTCTGGGGGGTGGGCGCGGGGGCGGCCTGGGCCTCAGTCCAGATCACGTTGGGGCAGCCTGTGTTAAGCGCCTACTGTGTGGAGGCGCCTTGGTGACCCCGTGGGCAGCTGAGGGACAGGCCGGCTGTGTGCAGCCCCTCTCCGCCCTGCGTCTGCTCGGCCTGGTGGTGGTTCCTGCCCCGAGACAATCACGGTGCCTTCTGATCAGGGTGCGTCCTGCCTCAGCTCGGGTGCCTGGGTGCTTCTGCTCCCGCAGGGAATTCTAGATCACCGCCTGGTGTGGTCCGGGGAGGTGGCCGCACACATCGGGAGCAGCAAGGAAGCAGATGGCCCCTGCTGTCCCCGCCCGGCCACCCCCACCCAGCCCGAAGCCAGACCCGGGAGGCCATCTGGGTGGGACGAGCAGGGGCCCTTGGGTGCCCTGCCTGGGATCGGCCCGGCTGATGCCCCGTCGGGGTGTCCTTCTCCTTAGTGGAACGTAGGCCGGGCGAGGGTCCCACGGCACTAACTGTAGCCTCGCCTCGTGTCCAGGTCTTCGCTGCTAAAGTTCTCAACCTTGTCCTGCCGAACATGTCCCTGGGCCGGATCGACTCCAGCGTGCTCTCGAGGAATAAGACGGAGGTGAGTCTTTCTGAGGGACCGGGGGCGGCTGGGGCTGGTGGGGGGAGCCGGCCACGGCCCAGGCCTGGGGGGAGTCACGCGTTGGCCTCGCTGCGGCTGTCTGCCGCCGTTCCGCCGAGACTCTGCCCGGTGGCAGGGACGTGGAGGGGCGTGAGGCGCCGTCTGGCTTAGGGGTCTGGTGGGAGGGGCGGGCGGTGGTTCTCCGAGCTGTGCCCACGTGTGGGAGCACCTGACTGGGGGGAGCTGCGTGTGTGAGCCAGCCAGGTGTCACTGGCTTGTGAGTAACTGCAACCAGTTCAGAATGACTTCAGCAGTCAGAGGGCTTTGTTGGTGAATGTAACGGACGGCTTCAGCCACGGCTGGATCCAGGGGCTCGGCGTCTTAGTCGCCACCGTCTCTGCCCCCACCTCGTGTGTCCCCTGGTTTGGCATTATTCCCACCCAGACTTTCCCCGAGTGGAGGCGAAGCTGGCTTCCAGCAGCTTTACGTGAGCAGCCAGTGGAGAGGCAGCACGTCCCTCCAACAGCGGCCCTGAAACCGTGTCCCTCAGATGGGCTCGAACCCACGTGGCTGGGACTCAAACCCAGCCAAAACCCACGGTGCCTGGTTTCAGGACCTCATGAAGCTCAGGTTCTTGATGTCTCATCGCAGAAAGAATTCAGGGGAGACAGTGATGGGTGAGACGTGGGTCTGTTCAGATTCAGACAGAAGCACAGCGTGTGGGCCTCGCAGAGGGCGAGTGTGGCCTGGAAACGCGGCGTGGTTAGATTTACAGGCTGGGTCGTTCCATGTGCTAATGAGCGGAAGGCTCATTCCCGCTGTTGGGGAAGGGGCGGGGATGTCGCCCCCCCGCCTGTCGCCCCGGAAGTGTCACGGCGCCTCTGGATGTGTCGTCCCCCTTGTCGGCTGAGGATGGAGGTCGAGGCTTGTCTGCCGTCTCGCTCCCATTCGATTCTGATCGTTTTCTGTTGTGTCCTTGGGCTATGTCACTCTTTCAGAAGTTGTGTCCCAGGGCTGGTTCTTACCCCTGGACAGTCGATTATTTGTCCCGGATAGGGGGCGGCGTCACCCTGCCCAAGCTCGTGGCCCGAGAGCGGAGGAGGACAGCTCGCTGTGGGGCGGGAGGGGGCGTGCGGCCAGGCTGGAGGGCGCACCAGGGGTTCCGGCCAGGCCGGCGCCCGGGTCCACGGGCCAGGCCGGCGCCCGGGTCCACGGGTCCCTGTGGGGGCCAGGGTAGTCCGTGACGGTGCTAGTCAGGGCACCACGCCCCCTCCCCTCCGGTGAAGGGCCAGCACCTCGTCCCCAGCCTGCGAGGATGGGCCCTCGTGCTCCGGGCCAGGCGGCTGGCTCGTCCTCACCCACACAGTGGCCTGTGTCACAAGGGCAGACAGAGGCTCCCCAGGTGCTGGGGCCTGCCTGGGGTCGCCTGCCTGAGAGCTCTCTCTGGGGGGTGGGACCCCGCAGGCTCACGGCCCGTGAAGAGGCAGTGCCCTGGACACCGGGAGTGTAACGCTGGATCATCTCCTGCCTCGGTTTCCCATCTTTTGTCAGGACTTTGAGCTGGGCAGTCCTGGCTGCCGGACAGCCCTGGCTTCCTTGGGGTCTGGCATCATGACAGAATTTGGCCTCCCGGCCCTCTGAGCCACTCAGCTGGATGGGAGTCACCCCAGACGTGTAGGCAGGGATGTTCAGGCCACGGCTCCAGCTCCCCAGCCTCGAGAACCACTTGTTGCTGAGTCTGGCTTGTGTGGGACTCGAGAGGGAGGCAGTCTGCCCAGTCGTCCACACCCTGTTTGAATTAGAATTTAATTTTAAAAGCAGTACCTCCCAAACCCCCATCTTGGAGCCACATTTGACCCATCAGGGTTGAGAAAATTTGAGTAAAGAAAGATGTTCATTCCAAGAGGCAGACCTGTGTGGTGAGAACCAGAGCATTAGAGCCGGTCCTGGCAGGAGCGGGGTCGACATGAACCCCATTTCACAGATGAGGAAACTGGGGCTCGGGGGGTAAATAGCCTGTCCAGGGTTGCAAGCCAGTCGGAGCAGATTCCAAAGTCCGTGCTTGGCGTGTCCTTCCAGCTGGGATTGACGAGCGTGGGGCTCCTGACGGGTACTTCCTGGTCCACGCGGCCCGCATGGCGGGCGGGGGTGCTGGGGACCATGGCTCCGTGTGCAGGATCCCTGCGAGGTGAGGCCTGTGGGCAGAGCCTCCAACTGCCGCAGCCAAAGGATGACTCGGTTTCAAATGTGCAGTTTCCAGTAAAACCTCCGATTTCTGCAGCAGCCTTTTCATGCCGTTCATGATCTTCTCAAGGCAAGAACGCTGAAGTGGCTTGCCATTCCCTTCTCCAGTGGACGTTTTGTCAGAACTCTCCACCATGACCCATCCGTCTTGGGTGCCCTACACGGCATGGCTCATAGTTTCATTGAGTTAGACAAGGCTGTGGTCCACGTGATCAGTTTGGTTAGTTTTCTGTGACTGTGGTTTTCGTTCTCTGCCCTCTGACGGAGAAGGATGAGGCTTGTGCAGGCTTCCCCATGGGAGGGACTGGCTGTGGGGGATTCTGGCTCTTGCTCTGATGGGTGGGCCCTTGCTCAATAAGTCTTTAATCCAGCTGTCCGCTGACAGGTGGGGCTGTGCTCCCACCCTGTCATTTGGCCCAAGGCGGCCCAGCCCTGGAGTCCACAGGCCCTGATCTCCAGGAGGACTTCTGCGAACACACCGCTCCTCCAGGACTACTGCTGCAGTGACCCTGACCCCGCGGCAGGCCTCTGCCAGAGAGCCCCACAGGCAAGTCTGGCTCCCTGTCTTCTGGGGTCACTGCTCCCTTCCTCCTGGGTTCTGGTACGCACAGAGGGAATTCCAGAAAAACACCCACTTTTGCTTCATTAACTATACTAAAGCCTTGGACTGTGTCTATCACAATTAACTCTGGATAATCCTTCAAGAGATGGGAATAGCCTTACGTGCCTCCCAAGAAACCTGTTGTAGGTCAGGAAGCAACAGTTAGAACTGGACATGGGACAGCAGACTGGTTGAAAATTGATAAAGGAGTGCATAAGGCTAGATAGTGTCACCCTGATTATTTAACTTCTATGCAGAGTACATCATGTGAAATGCTGGGCTGGATGAAGCACAAGCTGGAATTACTGGGAGAAATACCAATAACCTCAAATATGCAGATGACACCACCCTTTTGGCAGAAAGCGAAGAGGAATTAAAGAGCCTCTTGATGAAAGTGAAAGAGGAAAGTGAAAAATCTGGCTTAAAACTCAACATTCAAAAAACGAAGATCATGGCATCCGGTTACATCACTTCATGGCAAATAGATGAGGAAACAATGACAGACTTTATTTTCTTGGGCTCCAAAATCACTGTGGACGGTGACCGCAGCCATGAAATTAAAAGACACTTGCTCCTTGGAAGAAAAGCTATGACCAACCTAGACAGCATATTAAAAAGCAGAGACATTGCTTTACCAACCAAGGTCCATCTAGTCAAAGCTATTGTTTTTCCAGTGGTCATGTATGGATGTGAGAGTTGGACTATAAAGAAAGCTGAGCACAGAAGAATTGAACTATGGTGTTAGAGAAGACTCTTGAGAGTCCCTTGGACTGCAAAGAGATCCAACCAGTCCATCCTAAAGGAGATCAACCCTGAATATTCATTGGACGGACTGATGCTGAAGCTGAAGCTCTAATACTTTGGCCACCTGATGTGAAGAGCTGATTCATTTGAAAAGACCCTGATGCTGGGAACGATTGAGGGCAGGAGGAGAAGGGGACGAAAAAGGATGAGATGGTTGGATGGCCTCATCGATTCAACGGACATGAGTTTGAGCGAGCTCTGAGAGTTGGTCGTGGACAGGGAGGCCTGGCGTGCTGCGGTCCTTGGGGTCGCAGAGTCGGACACGCCTGAGCGAGTGAAGAGCAGCAAGTGCGGCAGCCGTGCTGGGCCGGCGTGGGCTCGGGGGGCGGGGGCCGCGTCCCTTTGAGAGCTTAGAGTGGAAACATCCAGTTACCTCACCACCTGCAAGTACGCAGTCAAAGAAGGAGGAGATAGAGATCACGAGATGATTCCAAACTCTCTTGGTTTGAAAGGAGATGTCAGAGCTTCTGTCTCCTTTGTGAAATCACAAACGTGTCCCCGAAGGCCCTACACCAAACCGAAGTGTCTGGGTGAATGCCTCGCGGGCAGGCTTCCCTTCGCGGCCCATCGCTGCGTCCCCGTCCACGGTCACACAGCGTCATGTGTCCACGGGGGGACTCCCCAGAAACACCGCTCAGTTTCCCCGCCGGGCAGACTCAGGGCCTGGGCTCTGGCTGGATTAAGCAGGAAGCAGAGAGGATTAGCCCCTGCTGGCGGGCGCTGGGAGCTGCCCTTTCCACATTCTGCCGAGCTTTAAAAATAGCAGCACCGAGGGGCTGGCAAGGGGAAACGGGGGAAGCGGACAGCTCACGGACCCAGAGTCGGCTCCTAGGGCTCGCCTTCCATGGGGACGTCTCCCCTGGGGCCCGGCAGCCGTGAGGCCCGAGGACCAGCACTGCCAGCCGCTCGGGCTTGCTGAAGCGGGACGCGGGGAGCCGCTGCAGGCTGGCGCACACGCGGGCTCCCTGGCGGGCTCATCTTTGGGGTTCGCTGCGGCAGCCAGGGCGGGCGGCGTGACGCCCCAACTTGACAGCCTGAGACCCGCAGACGCACACACACCCCCAGCGTGGTCTCAGCAGCCCGCTGCGTGGGATCTTCTCACCCTGCATCTTGCCACAGCTCCAGAACGTCCGTCTCGTGAAACTTGGGCCCAGAGAGGGCGAGTCCCTTCCCCAGGGACTCGACTCACAGCTGTTCCATAAGGATTTGAACCTATGTTTTTTTTCCAATTATTTTTATTAGTTGGAGGCTAATTACAATATTGTAGTGGTTTTTGCCATACATTGACATGAATCAGCCATGGGTTCACATGTGTTCCGCATCCTGAACCTACGTCCGGCTTCGTGGTGAAGAATCCAGCTGCCCGTACAGCAGATGCAGGTTCGATCCCTGGGTCTGGAAGGTCCCTGGAGGAGAAGGAGATGGCAACCCAACCCCTCTACTCCTGCCTGGGAAATCCCACGGACAGAGGAGCCTGGCGGGCTACAGCCCATGGGATCGCAGAGTCAGACACGACTGGGCAACTAAACCACACTCCCCTCCAAGCTCCTGGCACCAAAACCCTGGAAACAGAGAAGCCGCCCCTCAGCCTTTTTGTGTTTGCCCTCACATCTCGAGCCCCACCAACACACTGAGCATTCCACCCTCGACCGCGGTTTCTCAGAATGCCATGAGTCCCTCCCACTCGGAAAAGCCGTGGATGTTCTACATAGTTCTCCGGCCAAGGCTGCTGGTGGGGGAGGTGAGCAGGAGGGGCCGTGGGGAGCTCCTGGCGCCCACAGACCTCCGCCTGCTGACGGCAGGAGCCCCCCAGCCCCGCCCTGGTCTTCCGCCGGGAGCACCCCCAGTCCTGCATCGAGGCGGTCTGCCTTCCAGAGCCCAGTCTGTGTTCTCTGTCACTGCACCAGCACGCCGTCCAAGCGCCTCCTGGCTGGTTCACATGCACGCTGGCCAGCCGCATGGCGAGTTCCGGGCACCCGGGGGGCTGAGGAGGGGCCGGCCCTGTTCCCGCCCACGTCTGCGGGGGGCTCCGCTCCAGACGCCCACCCCACCTGACGTTTCTGTGTGCCTGCGTTGGGGGTCGGGCCCCCGCTCCTGTAGTCTTCGTGACTCCTGCCCACGCGGCCAGGGGGCCTCCCGCCCACGTCCTGGGAGGCTTGGCCGCCCTGAGGTGGTGTACTCATCATAACCAGGGCTGCAGACAGGCCCGGCCTCCGCCGCCGCCCCTCCGGACCCGGCTGTCACTTCCCTGTGGGCCAGTCCTGCTCTGCGACTCACCCCCATGCACAGCTTATCCCCACAGAAGACTTGTCTGTTCCCAGCAGCTGGGGATCTACCAGTGCCTTACAAATAAGCCTCGAGCCGTGGGAGCCTCTCTTGGCATGGACCTCTGTGCAGGGGCGGCCACGGGGGCCTGGCTCAGCCGGTGCCCTGCATAGAGGTCTGCTCACCACCCCTCCTGCCCCCATGTTCCCTGCTCGCTACCCTCTGCCCCCCGCAACTCTGGCAAGAACATCTCTGAGTCCCAGAGAGGCCAGTCCCTGAGGTCAGCGGCTGCAGAACAGCCAGGGCCTCGGGGCTTCCCTGACAGCTCAGCTGGTAAAGAATCCGCCTGTAACACAGGAGATCCTGGTTCCATTCCTGGGTCGGGAAGATCCGCTAGAGAAGGGCTAGGCTGCCCACTCCAGTATTCTGACCTGGAGAATTCCATGGGCTGTATGGTCCATGGGGTTGCAAAGAGTGGGACACGACTGAGCGACCTTCACTTTCTGAGAAGTCAGGCAGGGTCCACGTGCCTCTGCCCACGTCCCCTCCTGCAGGACCACAGGGTTACGGCAGCCAGGACGCCTGTGTGCGCGGGTTGGGCTGACCCCTCAGAGACCCCCGTGTTGCTGCTTCGTAGCCCCCCTCGAGGCCTGACCACTCTGATGATCACTGGAAGAGGGTCACGGAAACGTGGTCCCCCATGAAGGCCTCTCTGGGGTTTTGGGTGGATGCCAGCTGCTCAGGTGCTGCGGGCCTGGCCTTGGTGGGGAGGTCGCCGTCCGCCTCATGCCTGGGATGCAGGACACCAAACCTTTGGTGGGTTTAGGTCTTAAGACCTCAGAAAGCAGAGGCGGCTAGGATTGGGCGGGCTGGTTACCTGAGGTGAGGGTTGGTCCTCTGAGCCTGTTGCCCTGTGTGGGGGTGGGGCGTCTGCCCTGCCCTCCTGGCCGCCCCCTCCGCCTGCCTGGTGGTGGCTGGCCTCAGGACCTGCCCTCCCCTGACACCCAGGTCTCGACCCGTCAGTGTGTACACAGGGCCAGTCGGCGTGTACACATGATGGGATCAGCGTGTACACAGGATGGGTTGGCGTGTACACAGGGCTGGTCGGCGTGTACACATGATGGGGTCGGCGTGTACACAGGACGGGTCGGCCTGTACACAGGGCCAATCAGCATGTACACAGAGCCTCCATGCCCCAGGCATGGGAAAGGGGCCTGGAGCAGGAAGCCACTTAGGCTGTCAGAGCAATTAACCCAGAGGTGCGTCCCTGAGGGGCTTGGCAGGCTGGTCGGTGGGCAGGCGCCAAGCGGCTCAGGCGGGATGCGGTCTGGTGGGCTCCCGCCCTGGGTGCTGGACACATCTCGCTTCCTGTTGACCAGACACGGCCGTGTGACCACGCTGAGAGCCCAGGCAGCTGGGGGTGCCCAGGGAAGTCCTGTGGGCACCTGCCCGTCTCTGCTCCAGTAAGCAGGCCCCTTGCTGTCCCCTCGGAGGTGAGCAGAGAGACAAGGGCGGGGCAGGCCGGGACGCCCCCCAGGGCTGGCTCAGATCCCGAGCTGCAGGCAGAGCCAGTGTCAGAGGGGGTCCTGGAATGCAGATGGCTCAGGAGGGTGGACCCAGCTGCCTGGCGTGTCCGGCAGAGGGGTGGCTGTGGCCTTGGGTCACAGGGCAGTGGACGGGCCTCTCAGGATGCCAGGCGGCCACTGCATGAAGCCCAATCCCTCCCCGGGTCCCCGTCCCTGCACTGACCAACCCCCAGTGACTCAGCAGGTCCGTTCGCTCCGGCGACCCTGTGTCAGGGAAGACAGACTCAGACGCAGACCCGCGCCAACCATGGTATTGCCGCGTGAAATCATCGACGCCAGCCTATGACGTGCTTACGGGAAGGGGCGCAGGCTGAGGCTGAGCCCGTCTGGGGGCCCCGGGCGTGGACGGGAGGGCGCAGGGCCAGCCGGCAGGAATCTGAGGCGCTCGGGGCCGTGCAGGGGGTGGGGGGTGGCTCCCTGGGGTCTGACAGACGCCTCTCTCCCCGCAGGTGGACATCTACAACGCGGACCCCCTGGTCTGCCGGGCAGGGCTCAAAGTCTGCTTCGGCGTCCAACTGCTCAACGCGGTGTCGCGGGTGGAGCGGGCACTGCCCAAGCTGACGTTGCCTTTCCTGCTGCTGCAGGGCTCCGCCGACCGCCTCTGCGACAGCAGGGGCGCCTACCTGCTCATGGAGTCGGCCAAGAGCCAGGACAAGACGCTCAAGGTGAGCAGCTGCCGCCGCCCCGGGCCAAGGAGGGCAGGGGGCCGGCCCTTGGGAGGCGCGTCCCGGGCGCCGGTGAGGCATCAGCTGGTCGTTCACTCCCCGGGGAACGTCTGCGTGTTGGGCACAGCAGGACGGAAAGGTGTCGTCTCCACTGGGGAAGTCCCCCAAGTGTCTCCCCTTGAGATCAGGAAGCTGGCAGGCTGGAGGGATCGGGGGAGAGCGGACCCACGGGCCGTGTCCACATCGAGTGGCGGCTGAGCCTGAAGGTGGCTCTGGGCAGTCGGCGGGGCAGACAAGCCTCAGGACACGTGCGTGCGTGGCTCCCACCCCTGACGGCCTCCCCGTGGGCACGGCCGCGTGGACGCCCGGTCTGGGGCCGCCTGCTCGGTCACAGGTACACAGGCGGTCCCCGTGGTGCTGCGCCTGCCACGGGGGCCGGGGTTGCAGCTCGGTTCCGCCTCGAGTCCTCTGCCCACCCGTCCCCTCCCCAGCTCCGCTCCGAGGGTCAGCCCTGGCCAGCCCGTGGGCAGAGGGGGACTCAGATGACCTTGGGACAGGGGGTGGTCTGGAAGGAGATGGTACCTGGGGGAGGCGGCCCTGGGGACTGCGAGTGCCATTCTGACGTGCCTGAAACTGGGACAGAGGACTGAAAGCAGGGGCTCAGAGAGGTCTGCACCCCCGTGTTCACGGCAGCCCTGAGATGGACGCGGGCCCAGTGTCCAGAGGGCTGACTGATGCGCCCAGTGGGGTCCCATCCCGACGGCGCAACGTTACTCAGCCTCGGAAAGCGGGGGCGGGGGGCTCTGAGAACTTCCTGCTGCCACGTGTGTGGACGCGCCTTGAGGAGGGCTGTGCTCAGTGAAACGAGCAGCTCACAAGAGCACAAGGCGTGTGCGACCGCCCCCCAGGGAACGAGCAGGGCTGGCCACAGTCATCGCAGTAGCAAGCGGAGGGACCTCGCTGCGGCCCCAGGGTTGGGCGCTCTCTGCCGGGGCCCTGTTGCAGAACTAAGGTCTCGTAAGCCATGCAGCTTGGCCAGAAAAAAGAAAGTAGCGTGTTGTTGCCAGGGGGCAGGAAGCAGGCATGGAGCGGGCGTGTAGCGGGGCCAGGGTTCCAGCTGTCAGAACTAGCGCACTGCAGAGCCTCCTAAGACGCCGAGCACCCCCAACCGTACACGCAGCGGTGGTTGAGGAGGTCAGTTTTCTGTCACATGATTTTACTGCAGTCAACGAAAGAAATCTGAAGATGCCTGTTAGAAATTGCCGGGAATGGCAAGGAGGCAGGTGGTTACACACATGGAGAGTCCGGAGGGAGGTCGGGCTGGAGATGTAGATTCTGAGCCATCCATCCACCCTCGGGTCGTTCCCACAGCCTGGGGCCTGGACAGGGATCCGGGGGGCCGTGGAGGGAGGAGGCCAGAGCCCCCCTACCCCGCGGCCACACCAGCCTGCAGCTCAGGGGGGCTGTGTGCTGCCAGGACCACCACATGGGTGGGCGAAATGCAGTCGGAAGGCTGGGGTCCCGCGGGGAGAGGAGCGCAGACAGGGTGGGGTGGCGGGGGGTGGTACGGTGTTTAAGGAAAGGGCCTGCGATCACAGAGGGGCGTCCATTTGCAGACTGCCCGCTGACCAGGCCTGGGCGCAGAACAGGGGTCCTCTCTGGAGGCCTCGTCACCCGCTGTGGTCCTGACTGCCCGTCTCTCCTGGTTGCAGATTTACGAAGGTGCCTACCACATCCTCCACAAAGAGCTTCCCGAGGTGACCAGCTCCGTCTTCCGGGAGATAAACACGTGGGTCTCGCAAAGGACAGCGGTGGCAGCAATGGGGTGCCCACCCTGAGCCCCCTGGCTGGCTGTGGGGCCCACGTCGGGAAGCGGGCAGAGGAAGGGCAGGGGCTGGCTTCTCAGACGTGGCTAACACATGCCCACACACACACACACACACACACACACCCCCCACAGACTGGAGGAATCCCTAGCACAACTGACTCAGACAGTCTTGTCATCAGTCAGGCTGTCCACTGCTGGATCTGCCTTAAACGGTGGACACTTTATGCAAAAACTGGAGGTCAAGGCACTTTCCAGAGAACATGCTGGAAGGCCTGAGGCCACAGGGAGCCCTGCCCTGCCTCTCCCGCCCTGCAGGACCCCAGGACCACCCCCTCCACCCCAGCAATAACTGGAGGGCGCCCCCCCACCGCCCTGCCTGTGCCCCGTGGGACGGGGGTGGCGTCCACTGCCCAGGGCTGACTGGCGTGCCCGCGGGCCCACCCTGACCTGCGTCAGCTCTGTGAGCCCCAGGGGCGGGGGCCTGGGCGTGGGAAGGGGACCCCCCCGCCCCGCCCCTCCCGGGCGCGTGGGGCGGCCGCTGCTCCCTGACTGCTCACCCGCCGCTCCGCTCCGAGGGCCGCTGTGCTGGACGTCTGTTCAGACGCGGAGGCCGTGGGCGGGAAGCAGGGGTCTTGACGGCGCGGCGCCGCGGAGCTACTTCCGGTGGCCGGAGCCGATCCCAGGCGGTGCCCCGCCCGAGGCCCCAGCAGAAGGGCGGCCGGGCCCCGCCCGCGCCCCACCCCTCGCCCTCGGCCCTCCCTGCTCTGGCCGGTAATCGGGGACCTCGCCGCCCAGGGGGTGCTTTTGTTGTCCGTGTGAGCGTGGTGGGGGCGCTGAGCCTCGGGAAGGGAAGGCGCGGCCCCCGGACATGGGGCGGGTGGGATTCGCTCCAGCGGCGGGAGCTGCTGCCCGCTGCACCCCGCTCTTCTGGGGCGGCCCAACGCCTCCATTCCAGGGCCCCCCACCGCACGCTGAGCCAGAGCATGCCCCCCAGCGAAGTAGCTGCGTGGGCTCGTGGAGAGGGGAGCCGGGTCCCCATGGAGAGCGGCTTCATTGCCCTGTTTTCCTCTGGAGGATGAAAAACACGTAGAAAATGCCCGGAGGGCTCCTCCCGCTGTCTTCCTGGGCCGAGGAGCCGCAGAGACGCCAGGCACCAGCCCACACCCGGCCACCGCCATGCCTCGTGCGGAAGCATGGCACCACGGCGGGCACTTCCCAAGCCGAATGCCGGGCGGGCATGTGGTCTGACCCGGAGTCTTTCGCCGCGTTGACTTATTTTCTCTGAAAGCTTTCAGAGATGCACATTTAGCCTCCTTCAGCGATCTGGTCAAAGAATCACCTGTATTTGAAAGACGTTCCTCGGATCCGGGACTGTTTTCCTCACCGGGGTGGGCTGGGCTCACCCTCCACGGTCAGGGTGTGGGCAGCCATGTCTGGGCTCCGTCCTGGCAGCGCCCAGCGAGTCCTGCGTTGGGGTCGCCCACCGTGCTGAACCCGGAGCCTGGGCTGTGCCCTCCCATCCCTCGGCGGTGCAGGGAAACCGGGTGTACACAGGTGGCAAGGCCGCAGGGGCCTGGCCCTGGGCGGGAGGACCATTGAGGCCAGGGAGGGGCGGGTGGACGCGCTGCTCAGACCCGCGGCCGAGCCTGTGTGGACCCGTCACGCAGGCCGCCTGGGCCAGGGGAGGTGATTCTGTGCAGATGGGCTTTCCAGAAGATGCTGCCTGCGATCACCGGGGGTCCCGGCCCCCTGGGCCCACTCTTGGTGGGGACGGGGTGCTGACCCCCGCGTCCCCTCGGCCCTGGTGCTCGAATCCCCCCCCGCAGGCCCTTGTCCTCCCCTCACCGACTGCTAACACCCGCCCTTAGGACCACAGCGACTTCTCCACGCGGTTTCCTGGTTTGCTGTCACCCCCACGGCTCAGCCACCTCCCTACATGTCCGCTGTCAGCGGGGCCCCATGTATCCGGCAAAGTTAGTGCACCAACGTGCACCACAGCTAACGCTAATAAACCACAGTTTCTGACGCTGTCGTCTGTCTGTCTGTCTGATTGACTCTGGCACGCCCTGCAGAGACGGGGGGCCTCCGGGCTGACCACGCTCTGTGGGCCCCCGCCTTCTGACAGGTTAGGAAGGTGCCCTGGTCCCCCAACCTGGGGCTTCCCCGCCCACCTCAGCTCCCCCGCGGCTGAGGCAGCAATCTGCACGCCCGCCTGCGCCCTGTCCCCCAAGCCCGTCGGCTCCCAAGCGTGTTCCGCAGACGGTCTAGCTCCAGCCCGAGGCCCATCCCCGCCCGCCTCCTGTCCGGGGTGAGTGTCCACAGCCCACCTTCCGGGGTCCCACAGAGCCCTGTGCCCTCTGGAACCGAGCTGCGGGAACTGGGTCTTCATCAGAACGGTGTAGCCCCCGGGTCCAGGGCCAGTGTTGCCAAGGGACGGGGAGAGGCGCAGTCTGGGCTGGAACCCGGTGCTGGGGTCATGGGTGCAGGCCCACTTCACGGCGGACACCCACACCCCCACCCAAGGCCACCCCTCCAAGGGCCCTCGGGTTTAATGCGCTGCTGCTGCTGTCCTGAAATTCTCAACCGCCCTGCGCGTCTTTCTGCCCCGAGTTCCGGGTCACCGCTCTGAACTCCTGCAGTGGGCGGCCCGGCCTGCGTCACTCAGGTCTGCTCCTGGGGTCTGTCCTGCTCCTCATCTGGGGCGTGCTCCTCCGCAGGCTCCTCCTGTCCGCGTTGCCGTTCGTTTTCAGTTTCTCGACCTGGGCGAGGGGGGAGTGTCCTGGGCGTCCCCTCTCCCCGGGTGCTGATGGGGGCTCTGGCGGGCAGGTGGGGGACCCGGCCTTGCCGTGTGGATGCTGCTGGCGAGCGGGGTCTGGTCGCGCGGTGGCCGCTTCCAGAACCCTAGGGCCCCCGGCTGCTGCCGGCTCGCTGGGGGCAGAGTAGGGCCCAGGAGACTCTGGGCCTCGCCTACCCACTGGCGGGGAAGCCAGGCCTGGGGTGGTGGTGCTCCCTACAGGCAGGCGGAGCTGGTCCTGGAGTGGGGGCCCACTGGTGGGGGGGCGGCTCCTGACGGTCAGGTAGGGGTCTGGGGGATCCCGAAGCTCGGGCTGGTTGCTAGCGTGCAGGGCTGGGGCCCAGCTGGTCCCGGGGAGTGGGGGTGGTGTTGGGTCTGGTCTGCTCTGGGTGGGCCGGGTCTGCGGGGTACAGGACTGTGGTTTCCTTTTTGTGATTTTTATTTTATATGGGAACATAGCGTTTGCCAAAAAGCTCATCAGTTCAGTTGCTCAGTCGTGTCCGACTCTGTAGTCCTTGGGATTACAAAGAGTCGGACACGACTGACCAAGTGAACTGAACTGGTAGTGTTCAGGCTTCCCAGGTGGCGCTAGTGGTAAAGAACCCACCTGCCAATGCAGGAGACCTGAGAGAGGCAGGTTCGATCCCTGGGTCGGGAAGACCCCCGGAGGAGGGCGTGGCTACCCACTCCGGTATTCTTGCCTGGGGAACCCCCTGGACAGAGGAGCCTGGTGGGCTACGGCCCGTGGGGTCGCAGAGTCAGACAAGACCGAGGCGACGACGGCACGTGATGGGCTGCATTTGTGTTAGTCTCAGGCGCACAGCTGAGTGGCTGAGTTACATCTGCAGGCGCCTTCTTCAGATTCCTTTGCTGTGAGGCTATTAGAGTCCTGAGCCATACCAGTCCCAGCAGGACCACACAGGTCCTTGTTGGTTGTTAAGTATGTGGTCAGGTATGTGTGTTAATCCCAAACTCCGCATCTATCCCTCCCCTCATTCCCCGTTGATAACCATGTTTTTTAAATCTGTGAGTCTGTATTTTGTAAGTCCATTTGTATCATTTTTTAAAGATTTCACATAGCAGTGACACGTATCTTTGTGATTTAGCCAAGCTCTACGTCCATCCATGTTGCTACAAATGGCACGATTTTTTGGCTGAGTAGTTTTCCGTTGTAGAGCACATATGTTCCCCGTGGTCTTTATCCGCTCCTGCTGACCCCTCTTTCGATGCCTTGGCTGTTGTCAGTAGTGCTGCTATGAAGATGGGGTTGCACATTTAAAATTATGGTTTTCTCTAAATATATGCCCAGGAGTGGGACTGCTGAGTCATACGGTAATTCTACTTCTGGTTTTTTAAGGAACTTTCATACTGCTCTCTGTAGTGGCTACACCAGTTTACCCCCTTCTATATCTATATAGACCTCCTGCCCGTTTTTTTGATTGGACTGTTTGTTGTTTCAGTACTGAGCTATAGGAGCTGCTTGTGTATTTTGGAGACTAATCCCGTGTCAGTCATATTGTTTGCAAGCCTTTCCTCCCATCCTGTGGGCTCTCTTTGCCTGTTACGGTTTCCTTTTCTGTACAGAAGCTTCTAAGTCCTGTTTATTTCTCTAGGAAATGGATCCAAGATACTGCTGTGATTCCTGTCAGAGGGAGCTCTGCCTAAGTTTCTCTCTGGTAGTTCTGTGGTTCCCAGCCTCACTTGTGGGTCTTTGATCCACTCTGAGTTTGTGTGTTTCTGGGTATGGTGTTAGAGAATGTTCTGATTTCTTTTACATGCAGCTGTCCAGTTTAGACTCTGGTTTCTCTGTCTGGGTGTCTCCCTCTGGTGGGCAAGGCTGGCCTAGCAGCCTCCCTGGAGGGCAGGCCCACTGCCCGCCCAGCCCCACAGGTGGACGGTGCTGCGTCCTGGCCACCTGGTGGGCAGGGCCGTGTCCACCAGGGGGGCTCAGGGGGTCTCAAGGCGGCCTGTCTGCTGACGGCTGGGGCTGTGTGACTGAGACTGCCAGCTCTGGGTCTGACGGGCCTGGATCTCAGCACAGAGGCCGTGTTCACGGGGCCAGTGTGTGTCCAGGCTGGCCCCAGCCGCTCCGAGGGCAGCAGGTAGGTCCAGCCCGGGCTCCTTCCCGGCTCGGTGTGCATGAGGTTTTGTGCGGCCGTGTCAGCGGGAGCCTGTGGTCAGCATCACCACCTTCGCAGCCAGATGCTCTGGGGGCCCCCGGGGTCACACCCCCGCACGGGGAGCAGTATGGGCTCTGAGCACTCACTCCTGGGGGACGCTCTGCAGCGTCACCTCCCCCCAGGGTGGGGGGCTCCGCCGTCTTGCCGTGGTTCCTTCTTCATGTCGTCAGCGGTAGATCGTCTCAGGGAGGCTCTGGTCTTCTCCATTGACGGTTGGCATGCTCATGAGAGGAGGTGGGCTCAGTCTGTCTCTACTCTGCAGCCTCGGCTGCTCTCTTGAGGTGACGTCTGATGCCATTCTCGCCGTGGGGCAGGCCGGTGGGGGCCAGAGCTGGCCTTGCGCCCGGGCAGAGGCCCCCCGGGGGGGCGTGCACTGAAGGACGGACGAGCCACTCCCCTGAGCCCGGTCAGCACTGAAGCAGGAGACCCGCGTCAGCTGTTCCCCTATTGCTTGCTTGGTTTACTTTCCCCTCCGATATTTCTCCATGTAGCCTGCACTGGTCTCAGGCCGTATCTACTCTGGGAGATGGTGTGACCACTAGTTCCTGTTTAGCATACGAGAATGCTTCCCTGGGCTGTGGGTCGTGGGCAGTCTTCCTGGGCTTTCCCCGCCCCATGGACGCTCCTGCCGAGGGCTATCGCATGACCTGTGCCCTGCGGCCGTGGGGCTGCCCCAGAACCGGGTGGGGTGACATGGCTTGCCCAAGGGCAGCAGGGCAGGAAAAACCAATGGAGCACCTGGTGAGCCCAGAGAGGGAGGCAAGAGGGGCCGTCAGAGGGGTTGGGCTCTGAGGGCTGAGGTCGCCACAGCAGCCCCCAGGATGGTGTGTGGAAAGTGCAGCCCGCAGCTGCAACGCCAAGACCAGGCAGGCTGGGGGGACGGGAGGTGGGGGAGCGGGGGCAGGCCAGGGGAGGCCGCACCTGTCTCCCCTGCCCTCACGGCCCTGCCTGAAGCGCGTGGCTTCTGGCCTGTGGACCAAGGTGCCGGCCTCTGCTCCTGCCAGGGCGTGCTCCTCTGGGCCTGCAGGGAGGGCCGAGAGGAAAGGGGGCTTTGCAGGCTCTAAACCAGGGCCCCTCAGGACGCACACCAGCGTCAGGGGCTGGCAGCGCTGCCCCGCACTCACCGTCAGGACACGGGCCCTGAGGCGCCAATGGGACTCTGAGGTCAGACCTCCAGGTGCTTCTTCCTTCCACAGCCCCCACCTGAGGCTGTGGTTCAGACTTTACCCAGGTGAGTGCTGCTGCTGCCTTCAGAACTTCTGCTCCAGGAAGGCAGGCGGCCCCCAGCCCTGAGGCGGCTCGCCCAGCTTTCTGCCATCCCCAGCCCCTCCTCAGCCTGCTGCAGGGAGCCAGGCCCTGAGACTAGGCAGTTTTCCAGGTGGAACAAAGCTTTTACTCCTGCAGGTGGGAAGGCTGTTACAGAAGGGGCGAAAACTATTTTGGGGGTAGGGCCACAACTGGGGTGAGGCAAGTGACGAACTGGCCTTGGGCACAAAACTTAAGGGGCTCCAAAAAAACCCGGGTGATCAAAGCAAGCACCATTTTAATGTCATTAGTGACCCAAATGCTGACAATTCAAACAGGAGTATCAGCCATGGCTATGCTCCGGGCTCCCCGGGATGACTGAGCAGCGTCTCTACCTGTGGCCCCTGCCCCGCCGTCAGGCCATCTCCTGGGGGCCACAAGCTGCCCCTACACTCCGGGTTACCGACACTGTTCCCCTCTGTCGTTGCATCTTTTCTTGGTGGTTGGCCTACTTCCCCAAATGTGAACACTGCTGGGGTCTAGGCTTGGGACAGAATGCAGGGATCATTTTCCCCAGTAACATGTCTGAACACTGATTCGTTCGCTTAGAAGCAGGCATGGGGAGCTGGGCCCCTGGCTGAGATTGGACAGACAGTGGCTTCTGTCCTCAGTCCCCACAGCGGTAAGAACAGCGGGGCTCACTAAGCGAGCACCAGACCGCGGGCGACGCCCCTCATCCCTGGGGAGGCAGCTGCTGGCTTCTCCAAACCTGCCCTGGCCCCCAAGGGTGGGGGACAGGCTGACCTCAGCAAGGGAAGCCGGGCTTCAGAGGGCCAGTCCTGGCAGGCAGGTCTCAGGGCCCCAGCCAACACCCTCTCTTGTCGATGAGGCCCCCACCCCGTCCTGGCACACAGGCTCCCACAGTGAAGTCAAACTTTATTGCCACACTGACACTCTGGCCCCTGCGTGGCGGCTCTGTGCAAAGAAGCTGGCTCCCCCAGGGGGACGTACCAGGAGGGGCAGGGGTGAAGGAGGGAGGCCCTCAGAGACCCTCACCCCAGGATGCCCTGAGTGGTGCCCAGCCCCAGAGTTCGGGGGCTGATTTGTGCTGTGAGAAAGGCCTCATCCCCGGGGAGCCTCCCAGGGCCCCCAGGCAGAGTGGAGGGAGCCTCTGCGGCCACTGGGACGCCCCAGGCACAGAGGTCAGCAGTCCAGGCCGATGGCCACCAGCAGCTCCTCCAGCACACGCAGGCGCTGCGCGGCCTGCTCCATGGCGTGGCGGGTCTGCACCAGGCTGCCCATGTGGAAGCGGATGTCGTCCACCAGTGGGATGGAGTCTGTCTCTTGCCGGCCGGCTACGGCTGCGGCCTCCTCCCGCACGGCCTCCACGAAGTCCTCCTGCTGCACCAGCTGTGGACAGGCCAGATCAGGGCCCGTCCTCCGCCCAGGCCCGGCCGCCCGGGGCCCACACTCACCTTCTCGATGACCCTGGCCATGTACTTGGTGCACTGGTCCTCCAGGCGCGCCAGGCCGAACAGCTTGGCCACACGCCACACCCCCACCACACTGTCCTCGTCCAGCAGCTGGGCCAGGCTGCGGCCACACAGCTGCTTCAGGCCCGGCAGCAGGTACATGTCGGCCACAATCAGCACGTCGTAGGCCAACTCCGGTGGCACCTGCAACAACAGAGGATGAGGGAGGGTACCTGGGGACTAGAGACGGGGCTCCCGGGGCTCACGGCGCAGGCCAGCTCGGCCCTGAGGCTCACGCCTGCTGCTGCTGGGCAGGCCCCAGCGTGGGCGTCCACTCCTCCAGGAGCGGCCGTGACGGGAGCCTACAGAGGGTGCTGCCCCCACTGCGCCCTCCCAGCTGGGTGCTGCCCCTGCCCTGGGCATCGGCGCAGAGGAGGGAGAGGCAGGCCCTCCTCCTCAGCCGCTGCTTCTCGGGGTTCCTGGCGGTGAGTGCACACAGGCGGGCTGCCTCCAGGGTCCCCGGCGCCCTGGCGGGACGAGCAGCCCCCGGGCACCCCTGGCCGGACGCACCTCGGTGTGGTTACTGTACACGTAGTACAGCACGTGCGTGAAGACCTCGGGCGCGACGCTCTGCAGGCTGACGGCCGGGAGGCCGCCGGAGGCCGCCAGCTGCTCGCTCTCCTGGAAGTGGTCGTCCAGCAGGGCCCGGAAGTACTCGCTGCGGCCACAGAAGAAGGCCTGTGGGAGGCTGGGCTCAGGAGGGGCTGCCCCGGGAGCAGGGCGGGGCGGGTGTCTGCGGGAGAAGCCGCATACCTTGTGACAGAGGAAGTCATAACCATCCACACGGAAGCAGACGTCAGGGCAGCTGCTGAGGCCGTCGCAGGGGAAGGGCAGCTCCCCGAGATCGCCCTGGGGTGGGGGAGGCAGCCTCAGGGCAGGTGGGAGGGAGAGCGGCCCCAGCCCGGGCCGTCCTAGCTCACCCTAGAAGGTGACGCTGCTCCAGGGGTCGAGTTAGACAAGAGAGCAGACAGAGCGAGACAGTGGCTCAGAAAAGGGAAGCGCCAGGCTCTGGGTTTAAACCGCAGCCCAGGGCAGGGCCTTACCCGGAGCTCAGAGGGCAGGGCACAGTCAGCCAGCAGAGCCAGGTCCTCCCGGAGCTGGCAGTCTGCCTGGGGGGGCTCAATGGTCAGCACCTTCATGCACACGCCCGGCTTGGAGGCCACTGCGGGGAAGAGCGCGCCGCTTCAGGGGGTGGGCGTCCCACAGGCGCCCGCCCGAGCCGGGGCCTGAGGCTGGGTGGCCCCACTCACGCTTGGCCTCCAGGCCGCTGAGCAGGCCCCACAGCTGGCACTGCCGGGCCAGGCGCTCGCAGTCACTGACGTGCTCCACGCCGATGTCCAGGCAGCCTGGGTGTGGGGGCAGCACAGGGAGAGACTCGGGGACTGCAGAAGCCCTCGGCTGCCCCCGAACCCCCAGGAGGCGGGCGGTCCCATCTGCCCAACCACTGGGCTGCAGGCCCACCGTCCAGGATCTCAGGCCCCAGGACAGACGAGAGGGCCTCAGACAGTGGCTGGAAGAGCTGACCAGGGAGGCAGCTGGACTGTGCCCGCTGCAGCAGACGAGCCCCCGAGGGAAATGGTGGCCCCAAGCTGGCGTCTGGTGCCGCAGCCCCGCCCACCGAGCGCGGCTCACCTGTGTACAGGTACTGCAGCAGCGCCCCGAAGGCCACGGGGTTGATCTGTGGGCAGAGACAGGGTCAGAGACGGCCAGGCCATGTGAGCCTCCCCCAGCGCCCGCCGACGCACCAGGGGGTGCCTGAGGACCACCACGCTCTTGCCCTTCCACTTGGTGTCGAGCATGTGGGCGAAGTAGGTGCTGCGTGCGCCCAGGACGCCACGGTGCGCCCGGAAGAACCTGCCGTGCACCACGAAGGCCACATCGCTGTGGAGGCCCTGCTCCAGGAGCCTGCGGGCCGTGGGGGGCTCAGCGCTGCGCCCAGGGTTCCGTGCAGCGGGAAAGCCCTCCCCAGCAGGCCGGCTCACCGCAGCAGGAAGCTGTAGTAGAGGTCTCGCCGCCGTAAGGAGGCCGTCACCTGCCTGTAGTCGCGCAGCGCCCGGCGGATGGTGTCACTCTGCGCGCCATAGAGGCAGCGCTCACCATCGAAGGTGTTGGCCTCGCAGCGGGCTCCTGAGGGCGGCAGAGCTGCCTGTCAGCCGGGCCTGGGGCTGCCCGCTGCAGCTGCCCCCTCCCACACACACAGACACACACGGGGCCCCGGGTCCACCCTGCCCCAGCACCCTCCCCACCAAGCCCTGGGCACACAGACACTGTGGTGGCCGCCCTGACCTATGCTGGGCCCTGGGGACACACCACAGACAGAACGGTCCCCTGTCCGCAGCAAACTGGGCTTCCAGGGGAAGAAGGACACCCAGGTTAGCAAGTGAGGTCAGGGGCTCTGAAGAAAACGAAGCAGGTGAAGGGTGGCCGTGGAGGCACCGTGGCAGACCAGGCACAGGGACGTGAACCAAGCGAACCCCTGGCAAAGAGCCATCCGAGCAGAGGGAACAGCGCGTGGCCGGGCCCTGAGGGCGGGGCTGGCTGGGGGCAGAGCCGGCCAGGCTCTCCAGCTCACGGGAGGCCCGGCTGGGAGGCCCTGTGGGACTTCATGCCATCAGACTGGCCTCCCGGCCTGTGAGCAGATGCTGAGCTGGGCCCTGGAGATGGGAGTCGGGGGACGGGTTCTGAGAGCGCCCCTGAAGGGGGCAGGAACACGCCCACCGCCCACCCTGCACTCACCGTTGGCCAGCAGGTAGAGCACCAGTTCCTCGTGGCCACAGAGGCAGGCATAGTACCTGCGGGGAGGGGGCGAGGACACTGTCAGGCCTGCAGGCCCGCCTGCCCGCCCGCCCCACCTGTTCACCCGGCCAGGCACTCACAGGGGGGTGCTGTCCCACTTGTCCCGCACGTTCACCTCCACATCTCGCTGCTCCAGCAAGTACCTGGGTAGGGGGGATGGGGGTCAGAGGAGGCCTGCGGGAGGGGAAGGAGGGAAGCCTCCCCTGGTGACGGCAGGTGAGGCAGAGACTGAGCAAGACAAACGCTGAAGGCCAAGGAGCCAGGACAGGGTGTGGACGTGGGAGCGTCTGGGCATCAGGAGCCTCAGCGCTGAAGAGACTGAGCTCCTGGGCAGACAGCGCTGGGAGGGGCCGCCCAGCAGGAGGCCTGCAGGGTCCTGGAGATGTGGGAGTGAAGTGACAGACTCCAGAAGGTGGGAGTCGGGAGACAGGGCGGCAGAGGAAGGGGTAGGGAGGACCACCGAGGATGCTCGATGCCTCAGGCACGTGCCCAGGCGGGAGGGACCCGGTGTGTTCTGAAAAGCACCAGGCTTTGGGGGCTGCCAAGTAAACCCCAAGCAGCACCCGACCTGGGGAGGAGCCCGGGGACGCAGGAGGACTTGTAAGTCCGGGACTAGCCCCGGGGAGGGCTCCAGGGGAGGACGGAGAAGGAAGACAGTAGGCGCCTCACCTCCCAAGCAAGCCGCACCCCCTCCAGAGCGGCCGCGGTGACGGCGATGGCAGCGCCCAGGCTCTCCGACAACCAGAGCCTGACTCCGGCCCCAGCTGTTCCCAGCACCAGTCCGTGGCTCATCAGAGTAGCCACGTCGGGGGTCCCAGGCCCGCCCCCAGAGTCTGACCGCCGGGCCCTGCCCTTCTCTCCACCCTCTGCTCCTCCTCCGGGGGTCCGCATCACAGTCCTAACCCTAAGCCCACAGGAACCCCGGGACAAGTCACGCCAGCACCCGCGTCCCCGCTCAGAGAAACTCCTCGACCAGAAGGGCCCTGCTTTGGAGCCCGGGAGCCGGCTGGGGGCTGGGGTCCGCGCCTGGCCGGCCCGTGCCCTCCCCACAACCCCCAGCGGGCGCTCCGTGGACCGCCCCCGCGCCCTCCCGGGGACCACGCGTCCTCACCGCACTCGGCCCACGTCCCCCTTCCTGCAGCTGGAGAACAGATCGCAGGTATCCATGGCGCAGACGCCCCGACGCCGAGCCACCTCGGGCGGGAGCGGCCGCCGGATATCAACACGCCCGCCCGCCCCGCCCTCCGGATATAAACACGCTCCGCCCCGCCCGCGGCACCGCCCGCCCATCCCGCCCGCCCGCTCCGTAGCGACGCCTGGCGACCGGAGGACCGAGAGGAGGGGAAGACCGAGGGGAGGAGGAGGGCGAGAGGGGAGGCTGCCGCCCCGCCCACAACCCACCCGCCCGCTCCTTCACCCCAACCCAGCACAAGAACGAGTCGCGAGGGGAAGCGGGCCGGCGTGCTCTCCGGACGGCTTTAATGGGGTCCCGGGGTGGCCCCAAGGGGCGTCGGACGGGGGCGGGGACGGAGCCGAGGTGCGTCCTGAGTCAGGGGAAAGCGGGGTGGCCCTGCGCCGAGGGCCGGGCGGGGCACAGCCCCTCACAGGTGCGTGTCCTCCTCGAACACGTCCGAGTCCTCGGGGTCGCGCTTGCCCCCCATGAGCGCGCTCCAGCCCCCCGGGCCGTTGACGGCGCCGCCGCCGTTGAGGCTGGACTGCTTCTCCTGCATCTCCGACTGGCTGTCGCTGGCCACGTCCAGCGTGGGGTTGTCGTGGCAGCCGTTCTCCACGAAGCGCAGCTCCTCGCCGTGCGACTGCGGCGGGAGAGGCCGCTGGGCGAGCGCGCCAGACCCCGTGCCCCCACCCCGGCCCTGACCCCGCGGACCCTGACGACGCAAAGCCCTCGTCCGCCGGTCCCCCAGCTCTAACCCTTTAAGATGACCACTTGAGCCTCCCACCCAGCAGCCAAGGCCCCCACCCCCGGACACCAGCGGACCCCTTTCGCACCACCCTCGCCTTCTGAAGGGGCTCCTCCTGGGGCTGTCACCCAGGGAGGGGCTGCGGCCCAGGGCCCACGCCCCACACCTCCAGCGCCTCAGGGAGGCTGGTGCCTTCCTCGGCACAGGCGCTTCCCGGGCAGTGACCCCCTCCCCGCACGCGGCCACGGCCTGGGCGCCCGTCCCGCGGGCACTCCCTCCGGGCAGCCCTGCCCGCCCCGCCCCCCGGGCTGGCTCACCACGTGTTTGAGCTTGGGCAGCCGGCGCTGCCAGCAGTTGTAGAGCAGGCCGAGCGCGATGATGACCAGGCAGAGGGCGCCGATGACCACCAGCACCACGAAGAGCGTCCCGTAGTCACTGCGCGCCGCACTGGCCCGCGCCTGGCAGCTGCTGGTGGTGGAGTAACTCTGGATGCCAATCTGGGGGGAGGGCCCGGTGCCTTAGCTGGGGCCCTGGCGTGCCAGGCTGCCCTGGGGCCTATGGGGCTGGGCTTCAGGCCTGGTGCCTGTGTTGGTAGAGGACCCTGCCCGAGCCCACCACCCTCGCCAGACGGCCCCAGCCTCCTCTCGCAGGCCCGCCGCGGCTCTGACCCAACTGTGGTTGACATCCGGCCCCATACCCACCTGGGGGTGCCCAATCCCCAGAGGCCACCCGTGAACTGGCTGTCACAGACCACACTGCCCCACCCGCGTGGGCGCAGACAGGGCACCTGGGGGCCTCCGCACTTTCTCCACTGCACACCTGCCCCACCAGGCTCTGGAAACTCAGCTCCCACCTTGGGGTGGGTGTCCATGTCCTGGGCTGCCCCCCAGCCTCCTGTGCCCCCCGGAATGGTCAGTAGTGTCACTGAGCTGGCCAAGCGGCTGCTGTGGCCCAGCCCCCACCCCCTGGGCTGGGCAGACTCCAGTCAGCATCCCAGGCCCAGGGAGCAGAGAAGGTGAGGAGTCATCCCCAAATGACAGGTGCCAGGGCGGGCGGGGGGGCGCGGGTGCCGCGAATCAGCTCGTCACCCTGTGAATGACCTGTGCTTCTCCACTTTCTACATTATCAAGACTCAGTTTTTCCTGCTGGATTCAACACCAATGAACACGCGAAAACCTTCTCACTTGTCTACTTCCAAAGACCCAGCCCAGGGACTTTCCTGGTGCTCCAGTGCCTGAGACTCGGCGCTCCCAATGCAGGAGGCCCGGGTTCCACCCCTGGTCAGGGAACTAAACCCACGTCACGCCACAGCTCTAGATCCTGCAGAGTCATCAACCTCAGAGATCACAAGCACCGCCACTAAGACCCAGCGGGGCCAAATAAACAACAAATGCATATTTTAAAAAGCACTCTTTGCTAAAACAACAGTAAAGCCCCAGTGTGCCTTTCAGCCAAATCCATCTGAAAGAAGCGTCTGGTAAAGCCAGAAGACCCAGATCCAGGGGTGGGAAAAGGCAGGAGGGCCCACCCTGTCATGAACCCCACAGCTCACAGCCAGCCCCACCCCCAGGTGGTGCAGACATGCGGTCTCATGGGACGTCTGGGGCAGAGCCCGGCTGTGCCTGGGGTGGGGGCATCTCCTCTCTGCTCTCATCTAAAGAGGCACCAGCAGGACTCAACAGGGCTTCTTCCCTGCTCACAGCTCCGGGTGGCACTGAGCCTGAGTGAGAACCGAGTCTGGCCCTCAGTGCTCTGCGCTTATCAAGAAGCCCCACACCACGGCGGAGCCTCCCTGGCCCCGCCCTTCCCAGCCTGGCACGCAGGAGATAAGGAGGGGGCCCGTGGACAGTGCAGGCCCGTGGGCATGAAGGGGACTGATAAGAGCCTGGATGCCAATGAGTGGACAGGGCTTGGAGGACACGGGCTGTCCTCAATGGGGGAGGTGAGTAAAGGTGCATCTGGAGGGGGGTCTACCAGCCTGTCCCCTCCCCAGGAGCGCGTGGTGACCCTCATGCCTCTGGGAACGTGTGGTGTTCCCCTGCCCGCCAGGCTCTGCAGGACTTGAGCAGACATGATGCTTCTCCACTGCTCAGGCAGGGAACGCCACCCACCCTCCCAGACCCCCGAGGCCCCTCCGCGCCCTCTCCTGCCCACTCCCCTCCGTGGCTCGGGTCCGCACCTGCTGCCTCATGCAGCTCACAGGGCGGCTGCGGGCGGCCCCACGGCCCCTGGGGGCTGGATCGGGCCGCGCCATGCCCTGCCCTGCCCCCACCGCCCTGCGCTCTTACCTCCTCCAGACTCCTGCGGATGTCGCCCAGCATGGACAGCACATCTTGCGTGGGCACCACCCCTGCGCAGAGGGCACCGTCAGCACAGCCCTGGCCACGGGTGCTGGGCCCCTGACCCTCAGGCCCCCACCTGCGCCCCCCGGTGCTGGCTTCCACCCGTGGGCCCCCGCAGCCCCTCACCCCCACGCAGCACACAGGCTGCGGTCCTCCCGACCGGGTCCGCCTGCCCCTCTCTCCACGACCCACTTGGCGGACCCCGCCGAGCCCCGAGCCCCGCCGCTCACCCTGCTCGCCCACGAGCGCCATCAGCAGGTGCTGCTCCTTCTCGCTGGGCTTGCTCAGGGAGATGTGCCAGGCGCCGTGGCGGCCACGGCCGTGGCGGGGCAGCACGCCCTCCACCAGGGCCAGAAGCTGCAGCCCCCGGTGCCGCCGGAACGCCTCCTGAGGGCAGAGAGAAGTCTCACTCACTGGGGGCGGCACCCCCCAGCCCTGCTTCTAGGCTGGGCCCCTCACACCTGGGAAAGGCAGTGGAGGCTGCCCAGAGGGGCTGCTTGGGGAGCCCCAGGGACCACAGGGGACGGCGGGAGCACAAGACCCAAGTCCACCTAGTCCTGCCCTGGCCTCTCGCCCCCAGGAGGGCACACACAGGGCCTGCCCAGGGCTCCTCGCAGGTGAGCCAGGGAACAGACGCACCCAAACAGGGCCCGAGGGGCCACGCGCGGCACGTGATGGAGAGCTGGGACAAGCCAGAGGAGAGGGGCAGGCGGCCGCCCCAGCCATGCCCTCGCCGGTCACTGCAGAGACAGGGCCCAGAGTCGGGGAGTGAGGGGGGACGGCTGTGTCCTCGCAGGCTGCAGCGGGAGCGGGAGGACTCACAGAGGGGCCACAGCGCTAGGGCCCTGGCCCGGGGGCGAGGGTGAGGAGACTTCCTTCCCACCTGACATTCCTGTCCTGCTTAGGTTTCCTTCTCCTTGTGCACAGAGAATTACATAACTTAAAAACAAGTGGCTGGCACCAAACAGAAACTCAGCATGTGCAGGAGACCTCGCTCCTGGCTCCCAGCCCGTCACTGTCCCCATGGAGCCCCCTGGAGAGACCCTCCCCAGCAGCCTCTCCCCTCTGGGATGCGGGCAGTCGCTGCCCCTGGCTCCTGCCTCTCTCGAGTGCCCGGCCTCGGAGCTGCCACCCGTGAGGGCCCCAACCTTTCTGCTGGAGCCCAAGCTAAGTGGCGAGGCTGTCACGCCTGCAAGATGATGCGCTTCCTGCTGCCACGGCACATCCAAGTGCGGCTCCCACCAGCCCCAGACTCGCGGCCTCCCAGGGGCCGGTTCAGCTCCGTGCCCGTGAGAGGCTAGTGCCTGGAGATGCCTGAGTGAGCCAGAGGGAAGCCCCAGGCCCCGGAACGGCTGCGACCATCGGCGTGTGCATGTGCATATGCTTGTGTGCATGTGTGCATGGGGCCCCCTCGTGTGTGAGGGTCGCACACCTCACATGTTCGAGGTCTACATGTCTGGCTGGCTCAAGCCCCAGACCCACAGTATCACCTGCGAGGAGGCCTCATGACTTGCTCTAATTTCATACCGTGTATTCTGTAGATGGGAACTGAGGGCAAAGCTCTGGCTTTGGAATCATGTGTGGGTTCAAATCTCGGTTCTGCCACTTGTCAGCTCTGTGACGTTTAGCAAAATACTGTTCCTCTGTGAGCCTCGGTTTCCCATCTGAGAATGTGGGCACTGGTCCTAAAACGCAGGCTTTCTGTGAGGGTTAAAAGTACTTTTTCAACCACAGGTGCGGAGACAACTGGATGTCCCAACAGAAAAGAAAACCACACCTGGACTCATAGGTCATACTCACACCAAAGTCCATTTCAGGTGCATTTTACATGGAAAGCTTTCAGAAGTAAGTGTGACCTTGGAGTGGACAAAGATTTCTAAACAGGACCCAAAACTACTAACCACGAAGGAAAAAAATTGGTAAGTGGGACTATTTTATGGTGAAGTTAAAAAAAAAAAAAAAGGACTTCCACTTCTCAGAGGGTTCTATTAAGAGGATCAAAAGGCAGCCCACAGAGTAGGAGATGTTCACACCATATACACAGAATGAGGGTTTCATATCCGTGACATATAAATGATTGACAGACATCAATAAAGGAAGTCAGCTAGCCCGGTCGCTAAGTGAGCAAAAGATCTGATGAGTTACTTCACAGAAGAGGCTCAAACATGTATGACTAGTCGTTCAATCACATTGATCATCAGAGAAATGCAAAGTAAACCACAAAGTGAGGCCAGCACCCCACATGCCCCGCGAAATGGTTAAACTGGAAACAACGCTGACAGCCACAGCCCCAGAGCGCCAGGCGCTGCCGCGGAGGAACAAACTGCTGGGCCACCGTCGGGAGTTGCTGGACAGCACCTGGCCAAGGTGACCCACGGCGCCCCCGTCAGAATGTGCCCAGCGCCCACCGCCAATGTGCAGACCTCAGAGCCTCCAGAGCAGCAGACCCACAGCGGCCTGGAAGGGAAGCTCCTCAAAGGCCCGCCACCAGCCAGAGGGATAGAGAGAGAAGGAGCGTGAATGCACGGCAGTGCACGCGAGGACACAGCAGGCTCCCGAAAGCAGCAGCCGAAGCACAAGAAGCCAGAGCAGAACACCACGCTTGAGGAATCTACCTCTGTCAAGTTCAGAAGCATGCAGGATGAATTCATGGTGTTACAAGTCCACACGTAGGTTCCCTGAGGAACAGTCATGAAGGCGGTGTAGCCCTCAGGCTGTGCCTCTCTCTCCTGACCCAACGGCCGCCCTCCCCGGCTGTCCCTACAGCCTGAGGCGTGAGGACGCCCCCGAGCACAGACGCGGGCGTGCCCTATCTTCCCTGCCAAGCCCTCCCTGGGCAGGGGACCCTCCACAAGGGCCACAGCAGCGCCCCAGCTGCTGCCCGGGCCTTGTGCTTACCAACTCCTGCGGTGACTGGGGCGACGGGAAATAGTGCGGCTGCCGCACGAAACTATACGGCAGCTCCTCCAAAAGTTACAAATACCATCACCAGGTGATCTGCAACCCACTTCTGCGTGTACACCAACCCACTCCAAAGGGGGTCTGGAAGAGGCATTTGTACACCACGCCCACAGCGGCATTCTCCACAGCAGCAAAAACATGTCTATCAACAAATTGACAGATAAGCAAATGTGGTGCTTCCACACACTGGAGTACTGCTCAGCCTTAGAAAGGAAGGCAGTTCTGACACCTGTTACAACCAGTATAAACCTCGAGGACGCGATGCTCAGTGAAACAAGCAAGCCACAGCAGAAACAAATCCTGTGTGACCCACTAACATGAAGGGCCCTGAGCAGCCAGGTTCACAGAAACCAGAAACAGAAGGGGGGCTGGCGGGGGGAGACAGAGCTGTTAATGGGGACGGTTTCAGTTTTGCAAGACGGAAAAGTCCTGCGCTCTGCTCCACAATAATGTGAACATACTTAACACAACCGTACACTCAAAAATGATCAAGATGGTAAATTTTACGCTAGGTTTATTTTACCACAATAAAAAAAAAATCCTACCATAATAATGACTAATTAGGTAGATATCAAACATATCAATAACCTCAGATATGCAGATGACACCACTCTTATGGCAGAAAGTAGAGAGGAACTGAGGAGTCTGTTGATGAAAGTGAAAGAGGAGAGTGAAAAAGCTGGCTTAAAACTCAACATTCAGAAAACTAAGATCATGGCATCCAGTCCCATCGTTTCATGGCAAATAGATGGGTAAACAGTGGAAAGAGTGACAGACTTTATTATTTGGGGGGCTCCAAAATCACTGCAGATGGTGACTGCAGCCATGAAACTAAAAGATGCTTGCTCCTCAGAAGAAAAGTTATGACCAACCTAGACAGTGTATTAAAAAGCAGAGACATTACTTTGCCAACAAACGTCCATCTAGTCAAAGGTATGGTTTTTCCACTAGTCATGTATGGATGAGAGAGTTGGACTATAAAGAAAGCTGAGCACAGAAGAATTGATGCTTTTGAACTGTGGTGTTGGAGAAGACTCTTGAGAGTCCCTTGGACTGCAAGGAGATCCAACCAGTCCATCCTAAAGGAAATCAACCCTGAATATTCTTCGGAAGGACTGATGTTGAAGCTGCAGCTCTAATACTTTGGCCACCTGATGCAAAGAACTGACTCCTTGGAAAAGACCCTGGTGCTGGGTAAGATTGAGGATAGGAGGAGAAGGGGATGACAGAGGATGAGATGGCTGGATGGCATCACTGACTTGATGGACACAAGTCTGAGCCGGCTCCAGGAGTTGGTGATGGGCAGGGAGGCCTGGAGTGCTACAGTCCATGGGGTCGCAGAGTCAGCATGACAGTGACTGAACTGAACCAACATTAAATGAGAATAACAAAGCAGATAAAACCAGGGAAAACAGAAAGCATTTTAATTTGTGTTGTCTGGGAAGAAAAAGAGACATTAACTTTAGACTTCATTATCCAAGTACGCACACCCCAATTCCAGGGTGTCAAGGTCCCACATTGTGGTCTCTAAGCACCACGTGTCCATAAACAGCAAGAAGGCTCCTTGGAGAATGCGGATTCTGGGTCGGAGGACGGGGACATACAAGAAGAGCCTGGAACAGCCCACTACATGGAAAGCAACGACACCAGGGGCCTCCCTGGTGGTCAAGGGGTGCAGATTCCACCTTCCTGTGCAGGGGAGAGGTTGAGCCCTGGACGGGGGAATGAAGACCACGAATACTGCATAGCAGCTAAGCCTGTGCACCACAGCTCCGGAGCCCTTGCGCTCTGGAGGCCGCGCTCCACAGCTCGAATAGGCCCGCATGATACAAGGCCGCAACTGAGACCTGACGCAGTCAGATAAAGAAAGAAAAGAGAAAGGAAAGCAGGGGAACTCTTAAACATTAACAGACTGGTCAAAAGGACTCAGAAGCCAACTCAAAGAGGCTTTCACTGGCCAAACAGGGGTGCAGACAAAGCAGGCTGCCTGCCACTCAGTTCCACAAGGATCTAGTCACTGGCCCCTGGCGTCGCTGACATACCAGAACCCTCCGAGAGGAAAGCAGGACGAAGCACGCTGTGCTCCGGATACCTGGGCCATGGAGAGGCAACATGTATACTGAGGAAGAACGTCACTGGTCCCAGATTCCCGCTCTGTCCTGCATGCAGCAAAGCACTAAAGTTGTGGACTGGGATATCCTTGAGGCCAGCAGCAGCCTTCCCCTAAGACCCCGGCTGCAAGCAGCCCCTTCACCAAAATGCCAGTCATCCTGGCTCGACGTCCACCCCTCCGAGCAGCTCCTCAGGGCCTCTGAGAGGCTGCCTCCCAGGCCCCTGTGCTCAGACACCGAATAAACTCGGCCCACAGCCCTCACATCGTGCAATTTAGCCAGTTAGCAGAGTGAGCATGCGTGAGATTAAGAACTGCCCTGGGTTAAAGCACACCCATGATGTCAAAATCTACCGTTTATAAAGATGTTGGGAAGAACTGAGTATCTCATTGGTCACTTCCAGATTAAATATGTGCATGTACTTTCACCACCCTGCCCCAAATCCTCTAAAGAAGAATGAAGGCTGTTCTTTAAGGTCTGAAACCACAAAGACAAAGCCACAACAAAACAACACAGGGGACGAAAGCCACACGCTTGGGCATCGGAAGTGGACGGACGGCAGTCGGCTTCCCAATTCAGTGAGCCCAGAGAGCAGGTCCCGAGCCAGCCTGGGTGGAGCTGAGATGCAGTCACACCGATGCTCCCACTCCCCAAGCACTCGGGGAGCACAGCGCTGGTGAGCTCTGGGGGAGGACGGAGGGGACAAAGGGAGAGGACGACGGCAGGGGAGGGCGGGAGCTCCAGTGAACTTCAGGGGAGGGTGGGAGGGGAGGGCGGGAGCTCCAGGGGAGGACAGCAGGGGCAGATGGGAGCTCCAGTGAACTTCAGGGGAGGACGGGAGCGGAGGACGGGAGGGGAGGGTGGGAGGGAAGGGCGGGAGCTCCAGGACAGTGCTGGAACAAGACAACTCTCCGAGTCTGCTTGAGAAACACTGCATCCCTAGGCGGCCCCCCTCTGCCCCCCGCCCAACACTGTACAGCTGACAACCATCCCTTCTCCCTGCACAAGACTGAAAGTTCATCTTCATGATGGTAAAACACAGGGTCTCTCACCCTGAGGACAGCAGGCCCAACTGTGGGAGAGGCTCACGCTGCAAATGAGCACAGCGAATGACCTTCCCGTCAGGCACACCTGTCCTGACAGACACACAGTCCTCTCTTGTCCTGACACAGACAAATAGCCCTCTCGCACCTGCTCCAGAACACCAGTGACCAGCCCCATACCGTCAGGTAGGTGAAAGTTCCTCTTTGCAAGATCCTAGTCACCCAGGAAGAAGGCTTAAAGACACCGACATAAGACATTCTCAGATGAAACGGCCCAGCCAGACCATCCTCCAGAGAAGCTCAGTGAAGCCCACCAGCAGGCTGCACCGGCCCTCCTGAAAACAGCTCCAAACTAACGCCAGCAGACACCCAGGAGAGGACGCGTGTGGAAAACTGACCAAAACGACACGGGAAAAGCAACCTGCAAAGACACAACACTGTCCACAAAACCACAAATGGAGGGGGCATGTGCAAAGGGCCCCAGGGACTTAAAACCAGGGAGCCCTCTTCTCGGGCGCTGCTGGGAGCAGCTCGTCCCCTGCAGCCCCCACAGGGCCCGGCCGCCCGCCCGCCCGCCGGCACTCACACAGTCTAAGTTCTCGGTCATGTTCAGGACGACATAGCTCTTCCCGGCCAGGTTGCTCCAGTCTTTGCAGATCACCTGTGCAGTAACACAGAGGGAGTCTGAATGGAAACCCTGGAGATGCGAGGAGGCCAAGGCCAGTCGAGGACTGACGGCCCCGGCCCAGCCAAAGCTCACAACCCGCCGTCTCGGGGACAGGAGGCCGGCCCAGAGGCTCCAGGGCAGAGGGAACTGGAGTGCTCTCAAGGGCGAACTGCGCACCTGTGGGCAGACACCCAGGCTGACCGCCCAGGACCACCCCTTTTCTTCTGGGGCTGGGGTGGGCCGGGCTGGGGGTGTGTAAGAGTGACTCATGGGGTGAGGAGGGCAGGGCGACGGCACACGTTGGGGGTCTGTGGGGCGGAGGGGGGCTAGCGGGAGCGCCCCCCAGCAGCTGTGACAAGCAGGGGGACCCTGAACTGGTGGGGGTGCGTGAAGGCTGGGGGGGTGGGCGCCGAGCCTCCGCGTGTCAGTGTGGAGAGGACGTGCTGCTGGGCCGTGAGCAGTGCCCCCAGAATCTGCTGCCCGCCCGCCCCCGCCCCACACAGTCACTCTACCTGCTTGGAGTCCCAGGGCCTTCTGGACGGAGCCACCCCGGCCGACCCTTCTTGGGGCTCCTGCCTGAGGTCATCTTGCCCCAGAGTCACAGAAGAAGGTGTCAGCTCTGTGCCTCCAGGGGCCAGCGGGAGAGAGGCGGAGGCTCCAGGCTGCAGGGCATCTCTGCTGGGGTCCTCAGCCCCGCGGGGAGCTGCCGTCTGAGGGAAGGAGGCGGGGGACGGCCCCGCACCCGGCCAGCCGGCCAAGCCTGCGGCTGCAGCGTCGGCCTCCGCATCGGGCTCTCGAGGGCCCTCAGACTCGCCGCTGCGCCCTGCGGCCGGCAGCACCGTGGGCCCCGCCCCGCGGCCGGCCGCATCCTGACCCCTTAGGGTCACCGGGCTCAGGCTGACCCTGGGCGGGGACAGACCGGGCTCCATGCTGCTGCCCGCCTCCCCCCCTGAGGCCGCCTGGTCCCCTGACTCCTCGGGCCGGTGCTCAGCGGGCCCCGGGGCCCAGCTGCTGCCCGTCGGCGGGAAGCCGGGGGCCTGCCTTTGGATGTCCTCCTGGGGTCTGGTCACCGGCAGCAGCTGCTCCTCCTCCTCCTCTCCGGGGGTCACATGCCAAGGCGGCCCCACCAGGTCCCCGGGCAGCGGGGAAGGGAGACTCGGTGTCTCTTGACTCTGGCCTGTGTTGTCCGTGGGACCCGCCTTCTCAGTCAGGTCCGGAAAAACGTAATCTGTGGACAGAGAGGGAGATTTCATTCCCGAGCTTCACTGTCCATGGATTTGGTGAGCAGATGATAAAAACAACCAGGAGAGCCTCGGGGGGATGGTGGGAAGGTGGGCAGTGGGTCACGTGGGAAGGGCATGGGAACAGGCTGGACTGGAGGGGACAGGGCTGGGGGACGAGCCCCAGGCTGGCCCTCGCGTCCTTCACGGGAGCGACGTGGTACGACCCTGCCAGTGTATAAGGCCCACAGACCCGGGACGGCGCCATCTGCACCCCGCCCAGGCGGCCGGCTCTCTGCGTCTCTCTGGCTCCTCATCTGCGCTCCCCCCTGAAAACCCACCACAACCCTTCACCCCTTTCCTAATGGGCTAGGGTGGGCATCTTCCAGGTGAGTCTGAGGACCCTCTCAGCACAGGTGATGACCACCGTCCCTGACCGGCGCTCCTGCTCTGAACTGAACGATGCCGGGGGGAGCAGACGGCAGAAGCTGAGCCCGGGTGTCCGGAGCCTTCCGGTGCTTTCAGCGCCACCGCCGGCGGGGAAGGAGCGCTTCCTCGCCGCCAGCCCCCAAGAACGGAGGCCTCCTGAAGACCAGGACATCTGTCTTCCCAACGAGATGTGAAAAGCACAGGCCAGTTTGTTTGGAAAATCATTCAAAATGTCAGAGTCTACATCTAGGTAGCAAGAGATATTGGCGGCCCCACTTTGTTTCAGAATAATAAACATCACCCACATTGAAACTCCAACTAAAAATCTTAATTTATCTACTTAAAGAAAGAAATTTTATGAAAGCTAAAGTAATAATAAACATCAAAGTTCTGAAACCCTGTAGAACCGGGGCTGGGAAAGGTCTACGGGGGTGACTGGGCTGCTCAGTCTCCTCCTCCCCCCAGATTTCTGACAAAAGAGAGAACTGTTTTACACCATCAAAATAAAAGTCTAAAAACAGATAAATTTCTGGTAGCATGGAAAGCAGATGCGCTCAGATAATCAGATAACCTCTCAACCAAAATAAAGAGGAAAAAGTCAGCAGTGGAAGAGGGAAGTTCTTACCATTAGAATCAGGAGAGAGAAGTACTGTGGGCTTAGTGAGGACACTGAACACAAAACTCAGGGAACAGAAGATAATATTTCAAATTATCGTTAGCAACTCAGAAAGATATAATAAACACACTGCGTCCCTAAAGTAAGAACAGGGTAACAAGAAAATCAAGTAGTCTTTTAAAAAGAAAAGGTATTGGATTTATTTGCAGGGTAGAAATGGAAAAACAGACATAGAGAACAGACCTATGGACATGAGGAGAGGGGAGGAGAGGGTGAGATGTATGGAAAGAGTAACGTGGAAACTCACATCACCATGTGTAAACTAGAGAGCCAACGGGAATCTGCTGTGAGCCTCAGGGAACTCACACAGGGGCTCTGTGTCAGCCTGGAGGGGTGGGGTGGGAGGGAGATGGGGGGAGGCTCAGAAGGCAGGGGACGTATGTAGACCTACGGCTGATTCAGGTTGAGGTTTGACAGAAAAGAACAAAATTGTGTAAAACAATTATCCTTCAATTAAAATATAAATTAATTAAAAGAAAAGTTCTTGGAAACTAAAAATCATTTCAATGTATGTGAAATTTTGATAGAACAGCCTGAAGAAAAGTCAAAGAAAAGTCGTCAGAGCAAAAGCAAAAGGAAAAATAAGCTAAGGGATAAAGGCAATCAGTGTAGGTAGTATCTAGTTTATGCGATCTTCAACAAGACAGAAACATCCCAAGTCCAGGCCTCACAGAAGGAACCCTCAGGCTGGAAGGGACGTGAACAGGGAACAGTGGCAGGCTCACACCTAGCCTCACTCTCAGGACATGTCAGCTCTCAGAGAACAAACGGGCTACCTACAAAGGAACAAGGAACAGACTATCATCAAACTATCATCAAGCTTCTAATCAACAGCACTAGACTGCAAGAAGGAAAAGTGTGCTCAAAACTCTGAGGGAAGCTTATTTTGAACTGGGAATTTTATACCCAACCAAACTATCATTTAAATGTGATTACAAAATAAAGACGTTTTCATACACACAAAGTCTTAAAGGTTTTACTATCCACAGATTTGGAGAGAATTACATAAGGAAAAAAGTTCTCCAAGAAATCCAAAAAGAAGACACAGGAAGGAAATCAAGAAACTACGAGGAATGTCATGAAATAAATCTCAGGACAGAAACTGTACAGCAGGTATAGAGAGCAAGCATTCAAATGAGAACAAAGATCCAGAGGGCTCCAAGAATTACCATTTTCATAAGAAAAATTTTTATTTTTTAGAAGCTGAATGATCACTGAAAGTCCACTATAAGATTTAAATGAGTAAGCAAAACCATCCACCCACCCCACTTTGTTAACTATACTCTCTGGAGCAGCAGAGACTCAGCAATTTAAGATCTACCCCTGCACACTCGGTAGGGACGCTGACCTGCCCCCGGTGAGGTGGCTGGTGGGACAGAGCGCAGCAAGGACACCCGTAGCGGCCGTAAGACGGAGCCGTCCAGCACCCGCTTTACAAACACTGAGGGACAGTCAGGACTCACAGGCCGCAGGAGGAAAGCTGGATCCGGAAGGACGTGACTCAGACAGCAAAGCAGCTGTCCTCCGAGAGAAGGGCGAATCCAGTCCACAAAGGAGCTCTTTGAAGGAGGGATCATTAACATCCTCAGAGACAAAAAGACAGCTGCCTCTGTAAAACCAGGATGCATGTGTGCTAAGTCGCCTCAGTCATGTCCAACTCTGCGACCCTATGGAATATAGCTCGCCAGGCTCCTCTGTCCATGGGAATTCTCCAGGCAAGAATACTGGAGTGGGTTGCCATGCATTCCTACAGGGGATCTTTCCGACCCAGGGATCAAATTCAGGTCTCTTACATCTCCTGCACTGGCAAGAAGTTCTTTACCACTAGCACCATCTGGGAAGCCCCAAATCAAGGAAAGAGAATAGAACTGTCTTACTTCAATCTAAGTATGAACTTTATAACTGACCTGTTTAAAACAAAAATGCAACACAAAAACATGATTGAAATGGACTGGTTGACTACTTGGCAGGAATCTGTACAACAAAATGTCAGATGGGTGCCTGGGCATAAAACATGTAAAACTGCTTCCGATTGTGAGATCTCATTTCTACCCAGAGAAGGCAATGGCAACCCACTCCAGTACTCTTGCCTGGGAAATCCAATGGATGGAGGAGCCTGGTAGGCTATAGTCCATGGGGTCTCGAAGAGTCAGACATGACTGAGTGACTTCACTTTCACTTTTCACTTTCATGCATTGGAGAAAGAAATGGCAACCCACTCCAGTGTTCTTGCCTGGAGAATCCCAGGGACGGCGGAGCCTGGTGGGCTGCCGTCTATGGGGTCACACAGAGTCGGACACGACTGAAGTGACTTAGCAGCAGCAGCATTTCTAACCTGAGAGCAAAGCACAAGAATTAGATGAAGGAGGGGATCAAAGACAGCAGCAAAGAGTCAGGGGCTTGTCACAGCGGTTCAGGAGAGAAGGAGCTGATGCTAGTGCATACGATGAGAGAGGGCCGGACGCAAGAGGTGGCCCAGGGCAGGGCAGTTGGCCCACAGGAGGGTCGGCACTGCAGGGGGAGGGGCTGACTGGGGAGGGAGCCACGCCATTAACAGAAGCAGTGACATCAGAGGCAAAGGGCACTGGAAACAGCAGCTCAGACAAGGCCTGACAGGGGCAGGTCAGCGAGGCGTGGCCCTGCAGAGTCCACTGGGCAGAGCGTCCCCAAGGGGAGGCCTGAGCAGACACACCTCTACTGCCCAACGCTGACACGTTTGTCCAAGTGACGGTGGGGCCCTCGGCTGCCCCGGGCTTCAGTTTTTCCTGTGACAAGAGAGGATGCCAAGACCTAAGGATTTCTAAGGTTCTTTCTAGCCTGGAGAGTAAGCTTTGGAGAGAGTTTTGAAGAATGTGTCTTGAACCAGCAGCATTAAAAACAACAACTCTACTACCCAAAACAAGAAAGATACAGGATTCGCTAGGTTTCAAGCTGCCATGGCAAGCAGGGTGGTCTTCTTCACTCTGTGTCCCCAACACCCATCACGAAGCCCGCAGAGTGGACAGCAGCGCAGCCTGCCTGCTAAGCTCCTAGGGCCCACCACCGCCTCCCACACCTAGGAAGCCCCACGAGGGATCAGACCCCCAAGCACGATGCAGTCTCCTCTGCAAGCCATGTCAGCTCCTCCCCTTTCCCTAAAGGTCTCCCTTTCAGACTGTCAACCCTGACTCATCATTTCGGGACTTCTTTCTCAGTGAGTTGACTGTTTCTGAAGACTTCATCTACTTCCTCAACACAAAAGGCTCCCAAACTGAAATCTCCCACCAAGCCTCCAGCCCCTCCTCTCCGGTGACTTGACGAATCACTGACACTCACTTGTCCTTGACATCAGCAGAATTCTCTTCCTCTTCCTCTACCTTCACTGCCCTTTCACTGTGTGATTCCACCTCCACCGAGTATGACCTGTATGGCCGCGGACACAGTACTTAACCTCCACACGTCTCCTTTCCCTCACCTGCCAACCAAGGACAGGATGAGCACGCAGGTCTGTGGTCTGGGCACCGCTGACAGCACAAACACTCCGCAGTCGTGGCTCTTCCACGACCAGCGTCAAAGGAACGATCACACCGCTCACATCACCACAGGGAAACGGGGTATCATGGACGTGTGCTCCCCAGGACGAGGAGAATGTAAGCACCTGAGTGATGGGTCAGAATGCAGGACAGAGGGCTGGGAAGCACAGGACCGGGTGTACTGACAAGACTGCGTGTGGCCTGAACCGGGGAAGTGCCTCTCACACCAGAAAGGAGGATTGATGGGAGGCCCACCGGGATACAGACTCCAGACCAGAGATAAGACAGGGGTGACACATGAGCAGCTGCGGGGACTGGCCCTGGTGGAGTAAAAACGGGGGATCCAGGGAAGAGGGCAGTGACACTGGATCAAAATGTGAGTGCAGAGAAACCAAGCTTTACCTGAGAGTAATTGGGTCTGATTAATGGAGGAAGATAAGACGAGTATGACATTCCCACCAAAAATACTCACCCTGAATCTGCTTAAGGGGAAACACAAGACAAACCAAACCCGAGAAGGGGTCTACAAAATAACTGGCCTGTCTCCTTAAAAAAAAAAAAAAAAAATCAAAATCAAAATCATGAGAGACAGGCCTGAGTGTTCCAGAATAAAAGAAACGAAACACAGAGGAGGACTAAATGCAGTCCGTGATCCTGAACTAGACAGTGAACCGGAAGGGTTCATTATTTTCCTTGTGCTACTAAGGATGTTGCTGGGAAAACTGGAAAAGTTTGAGTACACTTTGTAGTTAAATAGTATTGTATCAGGCTTCCCTGATGACTCAGCAGGTCAAGAATCTGCCTGCAATACAGGAGTTGCAGGTTCAATTCCTGGGTTGGAAAGATCCCTTCGAAGGGGGCATGGCAACCCACTCCAGTATTCTTGCCTGGAGAATCTCGTGGACAGAGGAGCCTGGTGGGCTACAGCCCACAGAGGTGCAAAGAGCTGGACACCACTGCCTGCATGGCACAGGTTGTATCAACGTCTATTTGCTGATTCTGATTAACATACTGTGGTGTGACCAGAGAATGTCTTTGTTAGAAACATACACCAAAGCATTTAAGGGTCAAATGGGAATTTTGTCTGCAACATACTGTCAAGGGCTTATAGAAGAACTCTGTCACTATGTCTATAAAACACACACATAACAAAACAAATGCAGAAATATATTAACAATGAAGGATCTAACTGAAGAGTATGTAGAATTTTTCTTGTTGTCTGTAAATACAAGGCTAGCCACCAGAGGAAAAAAGGCAGGGGGCAGGGCAGGCCGTCCAGACTGTGAGTTTCAGAACTCCAAGAGGAAAGAGAGCAAAAGGGACATGAGACAGGTGAACGGTTCTCGGGGGAGGAAAGGGAGCATGTTTTCCACTCAGGAGTCCCCCAGAGGGACTCGGGTCAGCACGCTGAGAGGCACAGGGAGGCCAGAGCAGGCGTCCTGCAGGGAGACGGGTAAAACGGCAACAGAGAAAGAGCAGAGGGAAGGAATGGGGGAGAGCGAAGACGGGGAGGAGGATTAGCAGGAGGAGGGGGAGAGGAGGACAGAGGAAAGGAGGAGGACAGAGGAAAGGAGGAGGAGGGATCAGTAGGAGAAAAAGGGGAGCGGACAGGATGCAGGGAGCAGACTAGCAGGAGGAGAGGAAGGAGAGAACAGTGAGAGGGGAAGAGGACTGGAAAGACGAAGGTGGACGAGAGAACCAATAAAACAGCAAGAGGGAGAGAATGGGACTCAGCCTCAGACACGTCTCACGGATGGACAGACTCCCAGAGCACCAGTCTCCTGAGCACACTGACTCCTGGACACCACCATCTCCTGACCAGTGGGCTGTAACATCTGCTGGACCATCACAGTCTCCCGGACAACACTGTCTCCTGGACACCACCGTTCCTTGAGCACTCCTGTTTCCCACACAGCACCATCTCTTACAAGCAGTCTCCAGGACTCCACAGCATCATAGTCTCCTGGAGCACCAACATCTCTTGGAGCACAATAGTCGCCTAGACACCACTTTCTCATGGAGCACCACTGTCTCCAAGACAGCACTGTCTCCTGGGTCAGTTGTCCCTTGGAGCAGCAGTGTTTCCTGAGCACCATCAACTCCTAAGTTACCATTACTTCTAGGACATCCCTGTCTCCTGTCTACACCATCTCTTGGAGCAACTTCTCTCCTGGACATAACTGTCACTTGAAGCACCACTGGCCCCTAGACCCCACCGTCTCCTGCGCACCACTGTCTACCAGGGCAACACTATCTCCTGAGCATCACAGTCACTTTGAGCACCCCGGTCTCCTGAACACCACCGTCCCCTGGGCCCACTCTCCCCTAGAACACCACAGTCTGCAGGATGCCACTGTGTCCAGAGCATTACCGTCACCTGGGCACCATGTCTATGGAGCACCACTGTGGCCCGGTCTCCACCATCTCCTGAGTTCACTGTCTCCCAGCGTGGCAGTGTTTCCTGAGTATCATTGTCTCCTGGGGCACCAGAGTTTCCCAGACACCACTTTTCCCTTGAGCCTCACTGTCTCCTGCACACCACTGTCTCTGGAGCATCGCTGTCACCTGGGAATCATGTTTACTGAGCACCACTGTCTTCTGGACCCCAATGTCTCTTGAGTTGTCTCTTGGAGCAACAATGTTACTTGAAGATCATATTCTCCTGGAGCACCACCATCTTGCGGAACAACACAGTTTTCTAGACACCACTTTTGTCTAGAGCAACACTGTCTCCTGGACACACCACTGTCTCCTGCGAAGCACTATGTCCTTGACACCATCATTTCCTCAGCACAACTGTCTTCTGAGCACCACTGTCTCCAGGGCAGCACTGTGGACTGAATACCATTTTCTCCTGAATCTCACCCTCTCCTAAGTACCACTGTCAACTAGAGCAACAATCTCTCCTGAGTACCATCTCTCTGACATCACCATCTACTGAACACCACTGTCTCCTGGACACCACCACGTGAAGTATCACAATCTCCGGACGCCATCGTCTCCTCAACACCACAGTCTCCTGGACACTACCATTTCCTGGAGACCCACTGTCCTCCACACACCACCATCCCTTGACCGTCACTGCATACTGAACACCACTGTCTTCTGGACACCATAGAGGTACCACAGTCTCCTGACCTCACTTTCTCCTGAAACATTATTGTCTCCTGGACACTACTGTCTCCAGAGCATCGCGTCACGTGGGTACCATGCCTACTCAGCCCTATGTCTCCTGGACCCCACTCTCTATTGGGTCCAGTGTCTCCCATAGCAGCAATGTTTCCTGAGCACAATCATCTCCTGGAGCATCATAGGCTCCTAGACACCACTTTCTCCTGGGCACCACTGTCTCCAAAACACCACTGTCTCTTGAAGGAGCAGTCTCCAGGACTGCACTGTCTCCTGGGCACCACTGTCTTTTGGACCCCAATGTCTCTTGAGTTCAAGTTTACTGAACACCATTGTCTCCTGGACCCCACAGTCTCCTGAGTCAACTGTCTCTGGAACAATGTTTCCTGAGCACCATAGTCTCCTGAACACAACTGCCTCCTGGAACACCATAGTCTTCTACACAACACTTTCTTCTAGAACAACAGTGTCTCCTGAACACTACTGTCTCAGAATACCACCGTCTCCTGGAGTATCACAGTCTTCTGGACACCCCCATTTCCAGGAGCAACATAGGAGACTATTGACATGATGGTCTCCTGAACACCACTGTCTCCTTGACACCATTGTTTATGAACACCACCACCTCCTGGAGTATGGTAGTCCCCTGGATGCCACCGTCTCCTCAGCGCCATCGTCTCCTGGACACCACTGTCATCTAGACACACCATCTCTTGGTCACTGCTGTCTCCTGAAAACACCATCTTCCCAGTACCGCAGTCTCCTGGACATAACTGTCTCCTAGAGCTACTTGCTTCCTGGATATGACTGACCCTGGATAACTACAGGTGCCACACCCTACTGTCTCCTCTGCACCATTTGTGTCCTGGTGACCCTGTCTCCCAGAGAAGGACAGTCTCCTGGTCTCCACCATCTACTAGAGCACCGCTGCCTCCCGAGCACCCCATCTGCTGGACCCCACTGTCTTCTTTGTCCTTTCTCTCCTGGAGCTACAAGGTTTCTTGAGCTTAACAGACTCCTGGAGTACCACCCTCTCGTGGAACACCATAGTCTTCTAGACACCACTTCCTTCTAGAGCAACACTGTCTCCTGGACACTACTGTCTCCCATGTAGCTTTCTCTCCTTGACACTACCATCTCCTGGAATACCACACTTGCCTGGACATTGCCATCTCCAGGAGCACCACTATCTGTTGAGGCCACCATCTCCTGAACAACATGGTCTCCCAGACCCCATGGTCTCCTGATCACCACTGTCTCCCGGACACCACTGTTTCCTAGACACCATGTCTCCTGGGCACCACTGTCTCCAGGACACTATCCTCTCCTGGAGGATCAGTCTCCTGAACCCCACCATCTCCTGGAGCACCACTGTCTCCTGGGAACCGTGTTTACAGAGCACCACTGTGTCCTGGACCCCACCATCTTTTGTGTCCATTGTCTCCTGGAGCACCACCATTTCATGGAACACCAGAGACTTCTCAACACCATTTTCTTCTAGAGAAACACTGTCTCCTGGACACCACTGTCTCCTATGCACCATTCCCTACTGGATACTACTGTCTCCTGGAGTGGTATCTCTCCTGGGCATAACTGTCTGCTGGAGCACCACTTTCTGTTGGACACCACTGTTTCCTGGGCACCATTGTCAACAGAACACTACGGTCTCTTGGATGACCATACACTTCTGGGCCCTACCGTCTCCTGGAACACCACCGTATGCTGGACACCACTGTCTCCTGTGCACCACTGACCCCCAGATACCACTGTGTCCTGGAGCACCGTAGACTCCCTGACTCCACTGTCTCCTCAGCAGCACTGTGTCCTAAACACCATTGTCCCCTGAGTAGCACCCTCTCCTGAGCACTACCACTTCCTGGAGTACCATATTCTGCTAACATCAGCATCTCTTGGAGTACCAGAGTCTCCTGGACAATACCCTCCCCTGAGCAGCACTGCCTCCTGGATGAGCACCGTCTCCTGGACACCACCGCTCCCTGGAGCCCCGGCCTCCTTCCCACCACTGCGTTTTCGGCATTATTATCTCCTGGAACAACACCCAATCCTGAGCACCGCCATCTCCTGGACCACCACTTTACCTGGACTCCCTGTCGCCTGGAGCACTACTGTCTCCCAGAACACTATTTTTCCCGGACACTACCATCTCCTGGACCCCACTTCCCCTGGAGCACCACCTTTCCTGGAACACCATTCTTCCAAGACACCACAATTTCCCAGAGTACCACTGTCTCCGACAGTGTCACCACCTCCCGGTGCACCACCTCCTGCAGCACCACCATTCCTGGAACAACCCTGTCTGCTGGACACCTCCGTCTCCCTTACATGACCGTCTCCCAGAGTGGATCGTGTCCTGGACACCATCGCAGGACCGCACAACGCCCTAGGCCATGAAGACCTGACCTGAGACCTGTGCACTGACTTATGACTCCAGTCTTTGTCTTCCCGTTCCATCTACCTCAGGGGTCTGGAGTCAGGTCCCCCAAACCCCAAAAGCCTGTCAAGGACAACATACTCCTCACCGGGACACAGATTTGAACAAGCAGAGATGCCCAAGAGACACTTTCAAGACAGCGTATAAGGACATCAAAGCTTGTCCCTGTGCCCTGGAGAGGCATCACAGCTCGGGTACCGGAGAGTCAGGAAGGGTCCCTCACAGCCCACGCCACCTAGGGGAGGCTCTGGATTGGTCTCAATGTGTGGAAGTTCAAGGAATGGCTAAGCTGCCCGGAGCTCAGCCAGCCAGGTCTCCTCACTGTCCTTGAGACAGAGGCCCACTTGGGAACTCATTCAGTCCCCCTCCCCATCAGCTTCCCTGCCTGATGCACTGGCTGACGTGCTGAGGAGTGGCAGCGCCCCCAGGTGGCAGTTGTTGGGAATGACATCTCCCCTGAGCTATGGGGAACGTCAGGCCTGCATAGCCCTCCTGTAAGAGATGCAGAAACGAAGCTCAGAGGAGGGAGGACACTTTCTCTGTGTCATGAGGCCAGACCCGTCGCAGCTGTAAGGCTGCCAATCTCAGGCTCCTGTGTAGGCAAAGCCAGTCTCTGAAAACATGTTCCCAGCCAGCCAGGCAGGGCCAGAAGGGGCTTCAGACACCACAGGAGCCAGCTCCTGACCCCTTTGAATCTGGGCTCCTTCGTCAGCCTGACATACAGTAGCTGACATATAATAGCCAAGGTCAAGTTTCAGAGTTCTGAGGCAGATGTTAAATTCTGGTGACCAGTCCCAGGGTTCGGCACAGCCACCTCTCTGGGATATGAGGCTATGACGAACGACATAAGGGATGCACAACCCCAGGACCACAGAGGCACTAACCCTCCCCCTAAAGTCACCTGCAGGTTCTGCGCCCCGCTGAGCTCAAAGCACAGCCAGGCTGTGGGTGGTGTGCTCAGGTGTGGTGTGACGGGACCCCAAGGAGTCCTGGGCCCTGCCAGCCGAAGGACCTGGGAGGTTCCCTTGGCCAAGGCATGACGGCTGTGATGCTGTAAGTTATCTTAATGGTGACTCAATAAAGCTTATTTCTTATTTATCTTATTTCAATACAAAACTGCACAGACTATACCTGGCAGAATTATGTACACATAAGGATAAATTTACTCAGCAGAGAGTTTCTAGAATATGTCTACAACGATGGGTTGCAATCCTCTTCAAGATCGCATCTTGGCCTCCTTAAGGAGGCAATTCTGTGTCATTGGCTTTTTTTTCCTCCCCAATTTCCTTAAACTCAACTGGGATGGTTCACTTACAACCTAAGCCCATTTCTGTTTTATCCTCTAAGAGAGGAGAACCCGGGGAGTATCTATGCCTTATTCTCAGTCCTTCCCATTGTCACTTACATCCTCTTGTGAAGGCTCTGGGTTCACCAGTTTTAAGACCACTCACAAAAGACAGCAGAGTGCAGGACATGTGCCCACCTCTTCCTGTGAGAGCACCGAAACCACAACTAGCTGCTGAATAACCATCCACAGGAAGACACAGGAATCCACCAAACAAGACACGCAACATCCAAAGACAAAGGCGAAGTGGCAAGGAGAGGGTGGGAGCGGGGGCATCCCAGCAAAACTAAGCCCCACATCCACCGGGCGGGCAACCCACCAACTGGACAACAAGTCTACACAGAAGTCCTTCCACTGGAGGGAACAGCCTCACGTTGGGCTTCCCAACCTGGGGTCCAGTAACGGGAGTAGGAATCCTCTGAGAATCTGACTTTGAAGCCCAGCGGGATCTGATTGCAGGACCTTCATCAGACTAGCGGAAACAGAGATTCCACCTTGGAGGGCACACACAAGGGCCTGGCACACCAGTGACAGGGACAGATTGGGAGAGTTACACACGTAGTTGTAGCAATCCCAGTTGCTCTTTGGTCACTTGCGACCCCATGGACTGTAGCCCGCCAGGCTCCTCTGTCCATGGGATTTCCCAGGCAAGGATACTGAAGTGGGTTGCCATTTCCTTCTCCAGGGGATCTTTCCAACCCCAGGGATTGAACCTGAGTCTCCTGCATTGGCAGGCAAACTCTTTAGCACTGAGCCATTGAGGAAGCCTAGTAGAAGGACTATAGAAAGTCCTAGTAGGGGTCTGTGCTGCTGCTGCTAAGTCACTTCAGTCGTGTCCGACTCTGTGAGACCCCGTCCCTGGGATTCTCCAGGCAAGAACACTGGAGTGGGTTGCCATTTCCTTCTCCAATGCATAAAAGTGAAAAGTGAAAGTGAAGTTGCTCAGTCATGTCTGACTCTTCACGACCCCATGGACTGCAGCCTACCAGGCTCCTCCGTCCATGGGATTTTCCAGGCAAGAGTACTGGAGTGGGGTGCCATTGCCTTCTCCGAGTAGGGGTCTATAGATAAGAGGAAAACCTAGGAAACTTTAGGAGGTGACTGTAAGTTAATGCTTGCTTAACAATAAAGCAATAAACAAAAGCAGGAACTACACCCAGGCCATTAGGAGGACTAAATGTCACTGCTCTTCTGCGTGAAGAAGGTGCTCTTTTCCCCTCCCCTTCTCCACTATCAAATGGTAGCCCCCTTAATCCTTGGGCAGAGCTCCCCCGCCTGCCCACATTTGTTACAACTATCCTAAGTGAATAAATCTGTTTCTTGCCTATCAGTTTGCCTCTCACTGATTTCCTTCTGTGCTGAGATACAAAGAACCTGAGCCTCAGTAAGCAGGGTTTTGACCAGGTCTGAGTCCCAGAACATGGGTTCAAGTTCCAATCTGAGGTGAATGGTTTCAGTTGGCAACCACAAAGGGACAGTAGTAAGGTAAGAAAAGGTGTAAAATTAGGTCTCGGTCCTGAAGAGGCCCATGGGATGCCTCGAGCCAGTTATACTGGGGAAGACGCTCAGCTGATGTCTGCTTCTTTTTGACCAGAGGATCAACACATGCTTATGCCCACCCTGCAGCAGGAACAGGACAGAACTGTTAAAATCTATATGCTTCCCCTTGACACTGAAGGTTTTTTCTTACATTCTTATTCACTTCTGCTCTATTTCTTTTTTTTTCTGTTAACCTCAGAAGACCTGTGTGACCACCAAGGTGTACTTTTTATTGCTTCAACTCCCTTCACTCTGACCCTTACATGTGCTCACCCTTTAATCCCAACTTATAGTGAAACCAGCTCCAGCTCATTGACAACATCACTGGGGACACCTTCTGTACTGTTTCTTTGCAACAAATTTCAGTCACTAATCTGGTTGGGAGACTACCTTGGAAGGGATAGCATCTAAAATCCTAAGTGCAAATCTTGACCAAATTGTACAGTGGGTTTTGACTTAAAAGCAGAAATTTGGATAGCATGGGAAATAGGAACATCTTCTCAGGTTTGGGTCTGAAATGGGTCAGGCTGCCTCAATCCCAAACAGTACCCCTCCGGGCTATATCCTCCAAGACTGGGAAAAATTCAGACACTAGGGATTAAAAAGAGAAAAACCTGATTAGACTATGTAATCATGTTTGGCCAGGATGAGTTAGGAAGCCAAAAAAGTGGTCACTAAATAGGTCCCTGAGTTATGATACTATGTTGCAGTTAGATTTATAATTTAGAAGAAAATCTAAATGGGGTGAGCTCCTGTATGCCCAAATTTTCATTGTATTTAGGGAATGAGACCCAAAAGGGATTTAAAGCATGTGTAGTTCCAGCAGAAACAGGCATGCAGAGGGATAATTCTAGTAAGGACACAGAAAACATTTTAACTGCTCTACCCTCAAGGGGGCTCCTAAAAGCCACACCCTCCACAAGGAGGAGCCAGAGCTGCCAGCCAAGCCACAGCACCAGAAGCAGGCAGGAGCCCCTTCCCTATCAGAGGCCCACCCCGAGGTCAGCTAACACAGTGTATGAGTTACCAGCCAACTGGCCCTACAGTTTTGCCCCTGAGAGAAGCTCCTGGTGGAAATCAAGAAACGCTAAGAGTCTATGTACTTTTCTCAGTACCTAAATATGGCAGAGGACAAGTTGGGAAGTTTTTCTGAGGATCTTGAACTTTTACAAAGGAATTTACTGGACTAGTGAGATCTTACTATCCCACTGCTGCGCTCCCGAGGAAAAGCAGCCTGTCATACTGGCAGCCAGAGCCCATGGAGACCAATAGGACCATGCAATGCACCAGGCAGGAATGACACTGTCCCTGAGGCAAACCCACAACGGAATTACCAGCTGAATCCCATTGATACAGACAGACGGGATTATGATTAACTGTTTAACAGAGGGTATGAAGAAATGCACAGTAAAACCTGTTAATTATGAAAAGGGGAAAGAGGTCCAACTGGGACAGGATGAAAATAAACCCTTCAGTCTTCCCAAGGGGATTAGCAGAGGCTTTACAAAGTATATAAACCTATACCCTCCTCCCCTTTGGCTATGCATTTCATAAGACACCAGCATGAAATTCAGAAAGCAACTGCTGGTCCATGGACTCAAATGAACGGTTTGCTCCAACTGTACTATTCGGTTTTCAGTAACAGGGATATGGCCAAAAAGGCTGAACACACCCAGAGAAATATGCAAAAGGCTCAAATGACTGCAGTGGCTTTGTCCCCTCAGAGACCACCAACTAGGAGGCTGCCTCTTCTGGGCTAATCTGGCCCTAGCAGACCACAAGGCCCATCGGTACCCACACAAGGCTGGTATATCCTGTGGAGACAAAAGGGGCACTGGAGGAAAGACTATGGTTAATGCATCTTTTGCAAACAACCAGGGCATTGGTAAGGAAATTCCAGGAAAACATCTACTTCTGCTTCACTGACTATGCTAAAGTCTGACTGTGTGGATCACAACAAACTGTGGAAAATTCTTCAAGAGATGGGAATACCAGTCCAACTGACCTGCCTCCTGAGAAATCTGTATGCAGATCAAGAAGCAACAGTTAGAACCGGACATGGAACAATGGACTGGTTCCAAATTGGGAAAGGAGTATGTCAACGCTGTATATTGTCACCCTGCTTATTTAACTTCCATGCAGAGTCCATCATGCGAAATGCCAGGCTGGATGAAGCACAAGCTGGAACCAAGACTGCTGGGAGAAATGTCAATAACTTCAGATATGCAGATGATACCACCCTTATGGCAGAGAGTGAAGAAAGAACTAAAGAGTCTCTTCAGGAAGGTGAAAGAGGAGAGTGAAAAAGCTGGCTTAAAATTCAACATTCAAAAAACTAAGATCATGGCATCCAGTTCGATCACTTCATGGCAAATAGGTAGGGAAACAATAGAAACAGTGACAGACTTTCTTTTCTTGGGCTCCAAAATCACTGGATGGTGACTGCAGCCATGAAATTAAGACACTCCTTGGAAGAAAAGCCATATAAAGCATATTAAGCAGCAGAGACATCACTTTGCCAACAAAGGCCCATATAGTCAAAGTTACGGTTTTTCCAGCAGTCATGTATGGATGTAAGAGTTGGACCATAAAGAAGGTTGAGCACAGAAGAATTGATGCTTTTGAACTGTGATGCTGGAGAAGATTCTTGAGAGTCCCTTGGACACCCTTGGAGATCAAACCAGTCAATCCTAAAGGAAATCAACCCTGAATATTCATTGGAAGGACTGATGCTGAAGCTGAAGCTCCAATACTTTGGTCACCTGATGCAAAGAGCCAACTCACTGGAAAACAGCCTGATGCTGGGAAAGATTGAGGGCAGGAGGAGAAGAGGGCAACAGAGGATGAGATGGTTGGATGGCATCATCAACTCAATGTACATGAGTTTGAGCAAACTCTGGGACATAGTGAAGGACAAGGAAGCCTGGCGTGCTGCAGTCCAAGAGGTCGCAAAGAGTCAGAAACGACTGAGCAACCGAACAACAGGACGGAGTTACTCTGCAATATGCAGAGGACCTCTCAGTAACAAGTTTTTCAAAGACGGAATAGGATGAGAACACTTTTAAGACTCTTAACTCATTTATGGAAAAACGGTTACTGGGTGTCTACAGCTTAGGTATAGATTTCTGAATAGAGGGTTTAGTATCTGGGATGTGTGCTTACCCCAGGAAAGAGGTTTATATCTGCTGATAAAATAGTGTTAATTCAAAGATTAAAGTCATGAAAAACAGTAAAACAGCTTAAGACCTGCTTGTGGATAACTGGATATTGCTAGATTCGGATTCCTGGTTATGAGCCAGATGTCCAATTGCTGTATGAGCTCCTAAAACAAAACACAGCAAGTGGACCATTAAATTGGAGGGGATACAGGAGAACAGGTCTTCCAAACTCAAAAAGGAAAATGATTAGGCCCCCCTTGCTCTGGGATTGCCTAATTTAGAAAAACTATTTTTTCTCTTTGTGACTAAAGAAGAGGTTATGGCCCTTCATGTGTTAACCCAGCATTAAGGACCTACAGATCAACCTGCTGCAAGTCGACTTAAGGGTCTGGACCAGACAGCAGCAGGGTGGCCAGCCTGCCCGTGAGCAGTGACAGCAACTGCCTTATTGGTATTCGGCAGCTGATACTAAGCTGACGCTGGGCTAAAGGGTTAATAGTGCTCGCATCCCATCAGGTGGCCAGTTTTAACAAGCAAAGGGAAACCACTGATGACCAGAGAACACATTAAGTCCAAATACTGTGTTTAATTTCAGATAATTCTGCTAATGTTTCTCAATTACTGAGTCACATTCATGAAGAGACAAAGGCCGTGAATGATCCTCTCCCAGATTTAGGGCTATTGTGGGAAAATGGTTTGGGTCGTCAAGATCATGGCTGAAATTTTGGAACAGGAACTATGACACCTCTGTGTTTGTGTGTTCATAGGTGTCTACATGTGTGTTATTCAGTTCAGTTCAGTCGCTCAGGCGTGTCCAACTCTTTGCGAACCCATGGACTGCAGCACACCAGGCCTCCCTGTCCATCACCAACTCCCGGAGTTTACTCAAACTCATGTCCATCGTGTTAGTGATGCCATCCAACCATCTCATCCTCTGTCGTCCCCTTCTCCTCTCGCCTTCAATCTTTTCCAGTATCAGGGTCTTTTCCAATGAGTCGGCTCTTTGCATTAGGTTGCCAGAGTATTGGAGTTTCAGCTTCAGCATCAGTCCTTCCAATGAATGTTCAGGACTGATTTCCTTTAGGATGGACTGGCTGGATCTCCAAGGGTCTCTCAAGAATCTTCTCCAGAACCACAGTTCAAAAGCATCAATTCTTCGGTGCTCAGCTTTCTTTAGAGTCCAATTCTCACATCCATACATGACTACTGGAAAAACCATAGCTTTGACTAGACAGACCTCTGTTGGCAAAGTAATGTCTCTGCTTTTTAATATGCTGTCTAGGTTGGTCATAATTTTTCTTCCAAGGAGCAAGCGTCTTTTAACTTCATGGCCGCAGTCACCATCTGCAATGATTTTGAAGCCCAAAAAGATAAAGTCTGTCACTGTTTCCATTGTTTCCTGATCTATATGCCATGAAGTGATGGGACCAGATGCCATGATCTCAGTTTTCTGAATGTTGAGTTTTAAGCCAGCTTTTTCACTCTCCTCTTTCACTTTCATCAAGAGGCTCTTCAGTTTTTCTTCGCTTTCTGCCATAAGGGTGGTGTCATCTGCGTATCTGAGGTTATTGATATTTCTCCAGGCAATCTTGATTCCAGCTTGTGCTTCACCCAGCCCAGCGTTTCTCATGATGTACTCTGCATAGAAGTTAAACAAGCAGGGTGACAATATACAGCCTTGACGTACTCCTTTCCCTATTTGGAACCAGTCTGTTGTTCCATGTCCAGTTCTAACTGTTGCTTAAGTGCTGGGTCACTTTATGCCAAACAACTGACAGAGAGGGAACACAGCCTCACCCATTAGTAGACAAGCAGATTCAAGTTTTACTGAGCCCTGCCCATCAGAGCAAGACCCAGTCCCTCCCATCAGGACACTTACACAAGTCTCTTAAGACAGCCTCATCAACCACAGGGCATACAACAGAAGCAAAAAGAACTGCAGCCTGCAGAAAGAAAACTGCAATCACAAAAGTTACACAAAATGAAAAGGCAGAAAATTATGTCCTAAATGAAAAAACTAGATAAAACCCCAAGAAAACAACTAAATGAAGTGGAGACTGGCAACCTTCCAGAAAAAATTCAGAATAACGACACTGAAGATGATACACCATCTTGAAAAAAGAACGGGGACAAAGACTGAGAAGATACAAGAACTATTTAACAAAGACCAAGAAGAACTAAATAAGAAACAGAGATGAAGAATATAATAACTGAAATAAAAAACATACCAGAAGGAATCAACAGCAGAATAACTGAGGTGGGGACTTCCCTGCTGATCCAACAGTTAAGATGCCGGGCTTCCATTGCAGGGGGCATAGATTCAATCCCTGGTCAGGGAATTAGGATTCCACATGCCATGCACTGTAGCAAAGTAAATAAAATTAAAAAAAAAAAAAATAACTGAGGCAAAAGAATGGATAAGTGACTTGGAAGACAGAATGAGGAAATCATTGCAATGGGACAAAATAAAGAAAAAAGAATGAGAACTTCCCTGGTGGTCCACTGGCTAAGATTCCATGCTCCCAATGCAGGGGGCTCAGGTTCAGTCCCTGGTCGGGCAACTAGATGCTACACGCTGCAACTAAAGATCACACGTGCCGCAACTGAAATATCCTGCACGCCACAACAAAGACTCAGCACAGCCAGATAAATAAATAAATATTTTAAAAAATTTTTTAAAGAATGAAAAGAAGAGAAGACAGTCCAAGAAACCTCTGGGACAACATTAAGCGCATCCAGATTCACATTACAGGGGTCCCAGAAGGAAAAGATAAACAAAAAGGACCCAAGAAAATATCTGCAGAGGTACGAGCTGAAAACGAAACTGTCAGTCAAGTCCAGGAAGTACAGAGTCTTAGGCACAATAAACCCAAGGAGGGACACATGGAGACACATACTAATCAAACTGACAAAAATTAAAGACAAAGAAAAAAATACTAAAAACAAGAGAAAAGTAACAAGTAACATACAAGGGGAATCCCATAAGGTTATCAGCCTACTTCTCAACAGACACTCTGCAAGTAAGAAGGGAATGGCATGATACATTTCAAGTGATGAAAGAGAAGAACCTACAACCAAGGATACTCTAGCCAGCAAGACTTTTGATAAGATTCAATGGACAGATCAAGCTTTCCAGACAAGAGAAAGTTAAGAGAATTCACCACCACTAAACCAATTTTACAACAAATGCTAAAGGAACTACTCCAGACAGGAAATGCAAGAGAAGGAAAAGATCTACAAAAAATAAATCCAAAACAATTAACAAAATGGTAATAGGATCATACATATGGATAATTACCTTAAATGTAAATGGTTAAATGTACCAACCAAAGACATAGGCTGGCTGGGTGAATACAAAAACAAAACCCATATATACATAGATAGATATCTATAGATACATATATATAATCTACTAGAGACCCACCTCAGACCTACAGACATTTACAGTCTGAAGGTAAGGGATGGGAGAAGGTATTTCAGACAAATGGAAATCATAAGAAAGCTGGAGTAGCGATACTTGTATTAGACAAAATAGACTTTAAAACAAAGACTGTTACAAGAGGCAGAGAGAGACACTACATAATGATCAAGGGTTCAATCCAAGGAGAAAATATAACTAATACAAACATACATACACCCCACATAGGAACATCTCAATATGTAAGGCAAATACTAACAGACATCAAGTGAAAGATAGACAATGACACAGTAATTGTGAGGGACTTCTAACATCCCGTTTTCATCAGTGGACAGATCAGCCAGACAGAAAATCAGTAAGGAAACACATTTACAGAGCATTCCACCCAAAAGCAACAGAATACACATTCTTCTCAAGTGCACATGAAACAGTCTCTGGGGCTGATCACATGCTGGGCCACAAGGAAGCCTTGGTAAATTTTAAGAAAACTGAAATCATACCAAACATCTATTCCAGTCAGAACTGGAGATGGGATTAGGAATAAACTATAAGGAAAAAAACTACAAAAAAATGAGACAATTCATACAACAATCCATAACCTATGGGATGCAGCAAAAGCAGTTCTGAGAGGGAAGTTTATAGCAATACAATCTTACCTCAGGAAACAAGAAAAATCTCAAATAAACAACCTAACCTCACACCTAATGCAACTAGAGAAAAGAACAAACAAAACCTAAGTTCATAGATTAAAATAAAACATAAAAACCAGAGCAGAAACAAATGAAATAGAGACAAAACAACAGTGAAGATCAATAAAACTAAAAGATGGTTCTTTGAAAAAAATAAACAAAAATGATAAACATTTTGCTAGATTCATTGAGAAAAAAAGGAAGAGGACTAAAATTGACAAAATTAGAAATGAAAAAGGAGAAGTTACAATGGATACCACAAAAATATAAATGGTCATAAGTGCCTACTACAAGCAACTATGTGCTAATAAAATGAACAACCTGGAAGAAATGAACAAATTATTAGAAAGGTATAATCTCCCAAGACTGAGCCAGAAGGAAATAGAAAATATGAACAGACCAATCACAAGCACTGAAACTGAACTGTGATTTAAAAACTCCTAACAAACAAAAGTCTGGGACCTGATCCCTTCACAAGCAAATTCTATCAAATGTATGAAGAAGAGTTAACACCAATCCTTCTGAAACTGCTCCAAACAATTGCAGAGGAAGGAAACTCTCCTTCTATGAGGCCACCATCACCCTGATACTAAAAGCAGACAAAGACACCGAACAAAAAAGAAAGTACAGGCTAATATCATTAATAAACACAAATCAAATCCTCAACAAAATATGGAAAATCTGAATTCAGCACACATTAAAAGGATCATATATCATGACCAAGTAGGACTTAGTCCAGGATGCAAGGATTTTTCAGTATCTACAAGTCAATCAGTGTGATAACCTCACATCAACAAATTGAAGAATAAAAACCATATAATCGGGGATTCCCTGGTAGCTCAGTGGTAAAGAATCTGCCTGCCAATCCAGGAGACAAGTTCGACCCCTGATCTGGGAAAATCCCACATGACACAACTAAGCCTATGCCCCGCGACCATCAAGCCTGTGCTCCAAGCCCAGGGCTGCAGCTACTCAGCCCACACGCCCCAACTCCGGAAGCCCACACACCGCCACCGCTGCAGCCTGCGGGCCCTAGTGCCCGTCTCCGCAAGAGAAGCTACTGTGCAGAGACCAGCGCAACACAGCTAGAGGAGCCCCCAGCCTCCCCGACAGGGAAAGACAAGCCTGCAAAGCAGTGAAGGCCTAGCACAGCCAAAATCAAATGAGTTTTTTTATTTTTAAATCATACAATTGATTATCTCGCTAAATGCTGAAAACGGTTTTGACAAAATTTAGCACCCATTTATGATTTAAAAAAAAAGAAAGTCCAGAAAGTGGGCAAAGAGGGAACATATCTCAACATAATAAAGGCCACATACAACAAACCTACAATTAACAGCATACTCAATGGTGAAAGGTTGAAAGCATTTCCTCTAAGATCAGGAACAATACAAGGAGGTTCACTCTCACCAGTTTTATGCAACACTGTTTTTTGAAAGTCCAAGCTATGGCCATTAGAGAAAAAAAATTAGGTTGGTGCAAAAGTAACTGCAGTTTTGCATTATCGAACTCTGCTGTTTGATAATGGAATACATTCTTAAATAAATGTGCTAATGGTATGCATCATTTAATGCTTATTTCTTGCTTTTTTTTTGCTAATAACATTACTTGCTGCTTATTTTATATTTATCTTAGACTACGGAAATGATGTTAGACAAAAACCAAAATCAAGTGATTTTCTTATTCAATTTCAAAACGGGTGGTAAACAGTGTAGACAACCTGCAACATCAACAATGCATTTGGCCCAGAACTGCTAACAAAACATATGGTGCAGTGGTGCCTCAAGAAGTTTTGTAAGCGACAAGAGCCTTGAGGATGAGGAGCACAGTGGCCAGCCATTAAAGCTGACAACCAAGAGCATCATGGAACCTGATCCTCTACAACTACACAAGGAACTGCCCAAGAGCCCAACCATTCTGTGGTCGTTTGGCATTTGAAGCAAACTGGAAAGGCGAAAACGCTCATTAAGTGGGTGTCTCATGAGCTGACCAAAATTTTACAGATCGTCGTTTTGAAGTGTCATCTAGGTAACAACAATGAACCATTTCTTGACTGGATTGCAATATGCAATGAAAAGTTATTTTATATGACAAACGGTGACAACCAGCTCAGTGGTTAGACCAAGAAGAAGCTCCAAAGCACTTCCCAAAGCCAAATCTGTACCTAAAAAGGTCATGGTGTTGCAAGAACACCAAAATGTCCACTAGCTGTTGAACAACCATCGACAGTCACAATCAAATCAAATCTCATTCCCACCGTACCTGCCCACCTGCAGATACTTAGCAAGGCCCTGCCCACCAGAACAAGACCCGATTTTTTCTATTGGCAGTCCCATCAAGAAGCTTAAACAAACCTCTTAGCCTCCTCCATCAGAAAGCAGACAGAAGAAGCAAGAAGAAGGACAATCCCACAGTGGTTAAAACAAAAACCATACTACAGAAAACTAATCCAATGAAAAAGCAGAAAGTTATATGTCTCAGATGAAGGCACAAGATAAAAGAAAAACAACTAATGAAATGAGACAGGCAACTTTCCAGAAAAAGAATTCAGAATAATGATAGTGAAGATGACCCAAGGTCTCAGGAAAACAATGGAGAAGATGCAAGAAATGTTTACCACAGACCTACAAGAACTGAAGAACAAACAGAGATGAATAATACACTAGAAGGAATCAACAGAGGCAGAAGAATGGATCAATGACCTGGAGGACAGAATGGTGGAAATCACTGCCACAGAACAGAATACTGAAGGAAGAAAAAGAAAAGAAATGAAGATAGCCTAAGAGACCTCCGGGACAACACTAGATGCACAGACATTTGCATTATAGAGTCCCAGAATGGGATGGAGAGAGAGAAAGGACCTGAGAAAGTATTTAAAGAGATAAGAGCTGAAAACTTGCCTAACATGAGAAAGGAAATAGTCAACCAAGTCCAGGAAGCAGAGAGAGTCCCAGGCAGGATAAACCCAAGGAGGAACACACCGAGACACACAGTAATCAAAGTGACAAAGTTAAAGACAAAGTAAAAAAAACTAAAAGCAACAAAGGGAAAAGGACAAATAACATACAAGGGACCTCCCATCAGGCCATCAGCTCATTTCTCAATAGAAACTCTACAAGTCAAAAGGAAATGGCATGATATATCTAAAGTGATGAAAGGGAAAAACCTACAATCAAGAATACTCAACCCAGCAAGACTCCTTCAGATTCGATGGAGAAATCAAAAAACCTTCCAGACAAGTGAAAGTCAACAGAATTCAGCAACACCAAACCAACTTTACAACAAATACTAAAGGAACTTCTCTAGGGAGGAAACACAAGAGAAGGAAAAGACCTACAGAAAAGAAACCCAAAACAATTAAGAAAACAGTAATAAGATCATACATATTGAGAATTGCCTTAAGTGTAAATGAATTAAACACATCAACAAAAGGACACAGATTGGCTGGGAAGGTGAAAACACTGCCCATATGCACTTCCACTTATCACATCACTCTGCTTGACTTCCCTCCCCTGCCAAATTGTATGTAATTATTTTATATTGTTAAGTTAATCATGTTCCCATTATGGCTTGCAACTGTAATTATCTTATTTTTTTGTATTGACTGTGAAAACGGATAAACATCTTTCACTATTGTGATTATGTAATTATTATTCACTTAATACCATTGTATCATAATTTGTCAACAGAAAAATAATAGAGCTCTGTATCACCAAAAATAACTAGAAAAACCTGCAATCACTTTTTAAAATCCAGATGTATATCAGAATTATCTTGAAATTTTTTGAAAAATAAAATGCTGAAGTATTGCTTTTTTTGCTCCAGAGCTCCAGACATGTTTCTAATGAGCAGTTATGTTTAAAAATAAGTAGACTATATGATGATCTTTTATCTAGTTTGTTTCACTTTTTCTATTTCACATTCAGTGCTTCCATTTCATTTGTTTTCCAATTTCTCCATCTCTTCTTTTTTTTTGAAGTTCTTTCTCAAGCCTTTACTTAGCATAGGAGAAAAGCTTTTTTATACATCTATATAAATAATATGTATAAAATATGTTTTAGAAAACTTATGATTTTGCCTAACTAAATTTATGACATTTAGATTCCATTTGTTTGACTTAGCATGTAATTCTCCACCAAGAATACTGGAGTGGGCTGCCATTTCCTTCTCCAAGGGATAAGATAGATAGAAAGTTCTATCCCAACCCAGGGATAGAACCTGGGTCTCCTGTATTGCAGGCAGCGTCTTTACTGTCAGAACCACCAGGGAAGCATAGAACATTAGATTTCTAATTTAAAAAAATAGATATGCAACAAGCAACAAAGGTTTACTGAATAGCACAGGGAACTATAGTCAGTATCTTGTAATAACCTATAATGGAAAATAATTTCAAAAATAATACATGTGTATATGTTAACTGAATCACCTTGATCTGCACCTGAAACACTGTAAGTCAACTATACTTCAATAATACATACATACATATATATATATATATGAAAAATAAAAGAGATAACTGACAAGAACCTACTGTATAGTACATGGAACTCTGCTCAATATTCTACAGGAACTTAACTGGGGAAAGAATTTGAAAAGAATAGAAACATGTATATGTATAACTCAATCACTTTGTTGTACACCTGAAAATAACACTGTCAAATAACTGTACCCCAATATAAAATAAAAAGTTTAAAAAAATAAAAGTAAAAAGGTCATGGTCACTGGTGGTCTGTTGCTGATCTGACCCATGACAGCTTTCTGAATCCTGGTGAAACCATTAATCTGAGAAGTGTGCTCAGCAAACCAGTGAGATGCATGGAGAACTGCAATGCCTGCAGCTGGCACTGGTCAGCGGAAGGGGTCCACTTCTCCACAACAAGGCCCAATCCCCCGTGACACGACCAATGCCTCAGAAGTTGAACAAATTGGGCTACGAAGTTCTGCCTCATCTGTGGTATTCACCTCATCTCTCGACACCCGACTACCACTTCTTCAAGCATCTCAACAACTTAGTGCAGGGAAAAACACCTGTTCTAGAACCAGGAGGAAGCAGAAAATACTTTCCAAGAGTTCATCAAATCCTGAAGCACAGATTTTTATGCTACAGGAATAAACAAACATGTCTCATTGGCAAAAATGTGTTGACTGTAATTGTTCCTATTTTGATTAATAAAGATGGATTTGAGCCTAGTTATTATAATTTAAAAGTCACAGTCTAAAAGTGCAATTACTTTTGTATGAACCTAATAAAGGAATCCAAAGCGGAAAAGAAGTTAAACTGTCACTGTTTGTAGATGACATGATACTATACATAAAAAATCCTAAAGATGCTACCAGAAAACTACTGGAGCGCATCAATGATTTTGTAAAGTTGCAGGTTACAAAATACACAGCAATCTTCTGCATTTCTTTATACTAAGAACACAGATCAGAAAGAGAGATTTAAGAAACAATCCATCTGCCACTGCATCAAAAAAACTAAACTACCTAGAAATAAATTACCTAAGGAGACAAAAAAACCTGTACTCTGAAAACTGTAAGATGCTGATGAAAGAAATCAAAGATACAGGCTGATGGAACGATATACCATGTTTGTGGATTTGAAGAATCAATATTGTCAAAATGACTATATTACACAAGGCAATCTACAGATTCAATGCAAATCCTGTCAAATTACCAATGTCAATTTTCACAAAACTAGAACAAAAATCTTAAAATCTGTATAGGACACAAAGAGCTTGAGGACTCAAAGCAATCTTGGGGAAAAAACAGAGCAGGAGGAAATTAGGGTCCCTGACTTCAGACTATACTACAAAGCCATAGTCATCAAAGTGGTATGGTAGGGACTTCCTTGGTGGTCCAGTGGTTAAGAATCCACTTGCCAAAGCAGGGGACATGAATTTGATCCCTGGTCTGCGAATATCCCACATTCCACAGGGCAACTAGGCCTACACGCCACAACTACTGAGCCCACGTGCTCCAACTACGGAAGCCTGCTTGCCGAGAGCCCACGCTACGAGAAGCCACCACAATGAGTAGTCCATGCGGTGCATTAGAGAGTAGCCCCCACTCGCCACAGCCAGAGAGAGCCCACACACAGTAACAAAGCCCTAGTGCAGCCAAAATTACGTAAATAAAGAATACATTTTTAAAAACTAGCATGGATCGACGCTGGACTGGCGATCTGTTTCACATATGATTTTTCAATGCTATTCTCTCAAACTATCCCACCCTCGCCTCCTCCCACAGAGTCCAAAAGACTGTTCTATACATCTGTGTCTCTTTTGCTGTCTCGCATATACGGTTATCATTACCATCTTTCTAAATTCCATATATATGCGTTAATCAGGGCTGGTGCACTGGGATGACCCAGAGGGATGATATGGGGAGGGAGGTGGGAGGGGGTTTCAGGATGGGAGACACATGTACACCCATGGCTGTTTCATGTCAATGTATGGCAAAACCACTACAATATTGTAAAGTAATTAGCTTCCAATAAAGATAAATTAAAAAAATTAGCATGGAACTGGCATAAAAATAGAAATATTGATGAATGGAACAAAATGGAAAGCCCAGAAGTAAACCCATGCATTTATGGTCAGTTAATGCATGACAAAGGAGGCAAGGCTATACCAGTCTCTTCAACAAAAAGTGCTGGGAAAACTGGACAGCTATATGTAAAAATATAAAATTACATCATTGTTTAACATTATACACAAAAAAGCAGCTCAAAATGGACTAAAGACCTAAATGTGAGACCAGACACTACAACTCCTAGAGGAAAACATAGGCAGAACACTCTCTGACATAAATCTTAACATCTTTTCCAATCTGGCTCCCAAATAATGGAAATAAAAACAAAAATAAACAAATGGGACCTCATTAAGCTCAAAAGCTTCTGCACAGCAGAGGAAACCATAAACAAAACAAAAAGACATCCCACAGAATGGGACAAAATAATTGTAAATGACATGACTGACGGGATGAGTCTCCAAAATTTACAAACAGCTTGTGAGGCTTAATATCATCCAAACAACCCACCAAATCAAAAAATGGTTAGAAGACCTAAATGGATGTTTCTCCAAACAAGACATACAGATGGTCAAGAGCCACATGAAAAGAGGCTCAACACTGATGTCAGAGAAATCAAATCAAAACTCAAAACAAGGTGTCACCTCGCACCAGTCAGACTTATTATCATAAAAAAATCCACAAACAGGGGACTTCCCTGGTAACACAGGGGTTAAGAACATGCCTGCCAATGCAAGGGACACGGGCTCCATTCCTGATCTGGGAAATAAGACCCCCACGTGCTGTGGGGCCATGAAGCCTGTGCGCCACAACTACAGAGCCCACACCGGGGAGCCCCCGAGCTGTAACCGCTGCAGCACATGTGCATCAATGAAGACCCAGTGCAGTCATAACAAATAAATGAATTTAACTGTACCAAAGAAGAATAATAAAGATTCATTGATTCTCAGAGGTCGTGAGTCACCCTATGTACAGGGATGCCAAAACCACCAGATAAACATGGTTGCTCAAACCTTTTCTTGAATTGCACTGAATTGTAAGTGGAATTTTGTAAACTGATAAGTGATTTCTGACAAGCTTTCAAACACTCTTAAAAGAAAATCCACAAAGAAATGCTGGAGAGGATGTGAAGAGATGAGAACCCTCCTACAATGGTGGGAATGTAAACTGGTACAGCCACTGTGGAGATTCCTTAATAAAAACTAAAAACAGAGCTACCATATGACCCTGCAACCCCACTCCTGGGAACATATCCAAGAAGAACGTGATCTGAAAGGACACATACACCCCACGTTCACCGCAGCATTGTTAAAAACAGCCATGACATGGAAGTCACCTGAATGTCCATTGACAGAGGAGAGGACGAAGAACATGTGGTTCATATATACAAATGGAATGTCACTCAGCCACAAAAAGAACAAACTAATGCCGTCTGCAGCAACATGGATGGACCCAGAGACTGTCATACTGAGTGAACTTAAGTCAGTACCAGAAAGAGCAATACCATGGTATCTCTCACATTCAGAATCTGAAAAGAAATGATACAAATGAACCTATTTGTAGAACAGAAACACACTCACCAACTTAGAAAAGAAACTTATGGTTACCAGTGGGGAAAGATGTGGGGGAGAGGGACATCTAAGGTAGTGTGGGATGACAGGTACTCACTGCTGTATTTAAAATGGAAAACCAATAAGGACCTCCTGTAGAGTTCAGGGAACTTTGTTCAATGTTATGTGGCAGCCTGGATGGGAGGGGAGTTTTGGGGAGAATGGCTACATGTGTGTGTATGACTGGGTCTTTTGCTGTCCATCTGAAACTATCACAACATTGCTTATCAGCCATATTCCAAAATAAAAAATGCTCAAATAAAAAAGAGTGCACACCAAAATAAATATTTGGTGAAAAAAACTTAGAAACTGACCAAAATTCATTAACTGGAGGCTAACTAACACAAAATGTAAAGGAAGATTTCCTGACTCACACACAGTTTGACTTTATCACAGCACATAAGCTTCATCCAGGCCTTTTCCCCCCTTAATCTCACTACGGTGCTTTCCCTAAAAAGATCATGCTGTATACTTTTCCCCCTAATACTTCACTCTAGCTGTGTAGGTCTCTTTCCTGTTTATCAAGGTTGCACTGAACTTTATCTCCGCCTTCCAGGGTAAGCCATCCTCTCATGTGACCTCCAGTCTCAGCTCAAACAGTAATGAACTGATTCCTCCATTTAAGACAAGGAACTAAAACCAGCATCAGAGCCAGTAGCCTTGAAAGATCACTTTAAATGTCCCTTCAGGTTAATGCCAAATCACTGAAAACTGTCCCCTGAGTGCAACACTAAAGCGAGTTATTCAACGGAGTATTAATACAGAAACATTCACAAAACTCACAAAAGGTCTGTGTAGAACAGACATGCAAGCAAAGAAGGCTTCCGTATAATTAAACACGACTTTTTAACGGTCAGACTCAACAGTCATCACAGCAATGTAAATCAGCCCAGGGGACAAATCTCGTGGACTGGCAGCCTGACCAACAGGAGCACATTTCAGCGCCACACCCGGCGCCGCGCCCGCGGGGACAGGCACTCCACCTGACACCGATGGCAGGGAAACCTGGCTGCAGTTTGGAGGGGAAGCACACATGAAACCCCTTAAAGACAAACACCCTGAGGCTATTATTTCTAGGAACACAATCTAAGGAAGCAATTATGGATGCTCATGACACTCTGCTCACGCCACAATGCCGCTTTCACAGGGCAGGAGGCTGACTGAAGCAGCCAGCCCGTCCACACTTGAGGTGCTAACTCAGTCTCAAAGCTGAGGCTGGAGAGCTGTGTCTGCTGCCTTGGAAAGATGTGGGCAAGTGAAACAGCAAGATCTGTGCCCGCAAATGCCATTTTTCACAGAAGCATACTTTATCTATTATCTATATAGGTAGAGAGTCCAGTAAGAAATGCACTAAAATGTTACCACTCACTAACTCTGGATTAATGATGAGGTTATGGACGCTTGGTTCTTTTCTTTTAACTTGTTGCTTGTTTCTGACTTTCACATAAGGACACTTATTACTAGTATAAAACAAAAACATGACACATTTTTCTTTTCTTCTTTTGGCATCTAGGTGCAGTGCTTCTGTCAGGAAACATGCCTGAGGTGTGTGCAGCTGCCGGGAAGGTCAAATCACAGCACAGCAGATACGACCCACCAAGACGGCGGCACGGAAATCACCTCCAGGCCCAGCAGACAGCTGCTGTGGTGACCTGGGGTCCACAAGTTCACTTCAGACAGCGGCAACTGAAGCATCGCGAGGAAGGAGCGGCCACAGAGAAGGAGCGGGTCCTGAAGCAGAGCCCGCAGGGCTGAGCCCCTGCCACCACCACCTGGGAACCTCCCCGAGCCATCTCCCCCACGACGAGACATGAGACTAGTCAGGCTGCCATGAGAGAAAAGAGAATTCCACGTGAAAATGATTAGAGAGCTAAGCACTCAGGGGCGCCCCCAGTCAAGAGCATCATTCTGTCCCCCTCTGTCAACGGCACCTGGATCCTCCTTTGAGGGGCCCTCCCACCCTCTCCTACCTGGCCCAGGAGTGCGGGGCCCTACGCTGGCTTCGGGGGGCTCAAGACCCAGACAAGGCCAGACCAAGGAGCTGCCCTGCGTCTTCTCCAGCTGAGCTCTCCCCACGCTGGGCTTGCTAAGCGAGAGCGGCTGGGAGCCTCACTCAGCGACCACAGCAGCCAGCCAGGAGTGAGGACGAGGGAGGGACGCTAACCATGAGGGCTGAGGCAGGTCCTGACCCTGGGTGCTGGGGTCACAGGCCAGCACACACTCCTCGCACACAGGCCTGTAAGCCTGTCTGAGCTGGGCTCCTAGAACATGCCAGTCTGAGTAATCCTGTGGAACACTAATTAGCTTGCTCACTAGGAAAATTAAAGCCACAGGCACAGAACTTTGTTAAGGAGACTGGGAAACTAAAGCGTGGGGCGGCAGCAGGACTGTCTGGGGATGGAGGTAACCCGGGAAACTAGTCCTGGTCACGAACGTAGTGCGTGAACTAACTAATCGGGCTACAGCCGGGCTTGATTCGCTGGTAGGGCAGGGATGTACGTTCTACTTTTTTTCCCTTCTTTGTTGAGACCAGTCTTTTCACCCAAAACGTCAGGGAATCATAATATTTTAGAGCTGGATAAGAGTTCAATCTATCACTCCCACGGTCTCACTTGAGGACGAAGAGGCTGAAGCCAAGGTTAGAAAGGTCACAGCCCTCATCACGGGCCAGGCTGGGACGTCAGACCCCCGAAGACACTCCCGGAGCAGGCCCAGCTCCTCCAGGCAAACAGACCAGAAAGGAGGTGCAGAACCGGGCCCCAGGACAGCCATGCACTGTTCCCTCTTTGACACACCCCATTGCAGGGCTCAGGGCAGGCCTGCTCAGGGGGCCCTGACCACAGACTGGGCTCTGCTGCACACGCACCGCCGGACCTCGGACGAAGCTCACCACCTCTCAGGCTCAGCCTCACCTACTGCCCCGCTGACCCGCAGAGCGGTTGTGAACTGCAGCGAACTACGCAAGGCGCAAGCACTGTGAAAACACAGTGCCAAGTCCTACACAAGACCTAAGACATTACTGCCAGGCTCTAGTAAAATCATTGAGCTGAGAGGCAACAGGAGAGAGAGCGCCAAGGTCTGGAGTCTGACAGCCAGGGTGTGCATTCTGGGTCTTGCGCTTATTAGCTGGGCTGTTACCCAGACTCCACTAGCCTCAGTTTGTCCACTGGTCAAATGGGAATAACAATAAATACTTCAATGCTTCTGTGAAGATTAAATGAGGTAACACACCAGAACACCCAACTTGCTGCCTAGCAGAGTTGGATTCGCGGGTAAACCCCCTCACCACTGAAACAGCCCTGAGGCTGGACGGCCTGCAGCACGGCCGCCAGCCGTCGAAGCTGCTGTTGCACGAGCGGTCTGTGAGGCTCGCCCTGAACTCTGGGCAGACTCCCCACCCTGGCAAGCCCTCTGCAGGCCTCTGTGTCTCCCCGACCTCAGCAGCCACCCCATGAATGACGCCCTCCCCCCTCCTGGAGACCCTGGAAGGAAGCCTCTGACTCTCCGGGTTGGGAGCAGGGGGCAAGGGGAGTGCACACACGGGCCCACCCTAGGTAGGGCGTGCTCTCAGGGCAGGACCTGCCTGGTACAAACCAGCCTGTCACGGTCTCAGAGTGTAGCCCCGCGCCATGAGAACACAGCGGCAGACTGACCTCAGGGCCTGCGCCAGCACAGAGATGTCCCCTCTGGGGCAAGAATTAGGATTAGGTGTGCCCTCCATGCAGCCAGGGGCCCAGCGCGGGGACACAGGCTGCACTGCAGCCCTCAGGCCAGGGCACCACCCGCACGGAAAGGGGCAGGCCCCAGCCCCTGCAGGAGCCTCTCAGGGCAGTCTCTCTGGCCAGGGGCTAAGGCAAGACCCAGCCCACAGGCGGCCGGAATGGAGAGGTGGGATAGGGCGAGGGTGCCGCCGGCACGGTCAGTAAGCGGACACTGACTCTCAACACAGCTCTGCCACACAGCGGCTGTGACCCTGGGAAGGCGCTGAGCACCCTGTGCGTCCTCAGTCTCACATCCACCAAGCGGGCTGACGGCAGGACGGAGGGACCAGACAGCAAGGGCGTCTCCTGCAGAGCCGGGACGTGTGGCCTGGACCCCAACGGTCCCCTTCCTTCAGAGCCCTCCTTGGCCGTACAGAGAAGAGACTACGCTGGGGACAGCACAAAGCTATGGGCACGCGGAGCGACGGGGGTGGGGGGGGAAGGAAGGAGCCCTCGTCGGTCCCGGCCCGAGCGGCCAGGTGTCTCCCCACAGTTTGGGGCGAGCAGCACAGACCAGGAATCACAGTGCGTGCAGCCAGCGGGAGGACCTGTCACTCTGAGTGACGGCCAGTGACTGAGTCCCGGGAGGCCACTGGGAGGAGAGAGTCCACGTGAGAGAACAGAAGGGAGATGCGTGCGGGAAGGCGGGGGCAGAGCAACCCGAGCTGGTCAGGCCCCGCCACCCCACGGCTACCCCAGGACGGGCCAGGCGCACAGCTGCTCCTTCCCCAGACCCTCTGAGCTCTTCTCCCACCAAAACCCCAAGAGTCTGGACAAAAGGGAAGACCCCTCACAGCACCACGGAGGACACGGGGTGCAACTCAATGAGGAGAAGACAGACTACCCAGAGCGCCGCCCCAGCCAGGCTTCCCGGGCAGCTCAGCTGGTAAAGGATCTGCTCGCGATGCAGAAGACCTGGGTTTGATCCCTGGGTCGGGAAGATCCCCTGGCAGACGGCATAGCAGCCCACTCCAGTGTTCTTGCCTGGAGAATCCCATGGACAGAGGAGCCTGGCGGGCTACAGTCCACGGGGTCACAGAGAGTCGGATGTGACTGAGCGCAGCACAGCTGCTGCGGCCACAGCCCTCCACCAGGGCAAGCTCCATCCGCACTTACACCTTGGCCCGAGCAGAAGACAGCCAGCAGATAGTTACAAGCAAAACCTAAGCTGGAAAAGAACAGAAGAAATAAAACTGCATCTATCTCATAGAGACAAAGGCTTTTCTAAACAAAACACATAAGAACATTTCAAAAGGAAGACTGTCAAAGCTTAAAGATTTTCACCTATGTATGTCAAGTATTACTATAATAAAAAGTAAGCAATAAACTGGAAAAAACTTTATGTCAGACACTAAGTTTGTATCCCTTTTATATAAAGATTTATACAGTGATAAGCAAGCCTCAAAAAAATGGAAATGTAATAATAATAGCTAACATTTTCATGTTATCTCATAACACATTACCATGTGTTAAGCACTTCAAATATACTATTGCATTTAAACCTCACAATGCTGTGATACTATTTTCTTCCAGAGAAAACAGGCTTAGATTGCCACCTGCCCAAAATCACAGGGCTGGAACTTTGGACTCTGCCTGACTCCAAAGTTTGCTCTTAATTGCACGTGCTTCAAATCAAAAAGAACTAGACTATATAATACATTCAGGGTGTGTGTGTTTTAACTTAAACACATTTCAGCTACAACCCATTGTTGTTTATAGTCACTCAGTCGTGTCCAACCCTGTGACCTCAAGGACTCCACCAGGCTCCTCCGTCCAAGGAAATTTCCAGGCAAAAATACTGGAGTGAGTTGTTATTTCCTCCTCCAGGGGATCTTCCTGACCCAGGGACTGAACCCACGTCTCTGCATCTGCATTGGCAGGCGGATTCTTTACTGCTGAGCCCCCAGAGAAGCCCCACAGTAAAAACTTACCAGCCATTAGAGTTCTGTGTGTCAAACCGACAAAGCTCTCCCAGTCAGAGAATTCAGTGATGGGGAAGGTCCAGAACCTGGCATTCACTCCCCCTGATGGGCATGCAAACCGGAGCGCCCTTTCTGGAGGCCGCCCTGGCCACACTGACACAAGCCTGCAGAAGAGGCACGTCCACGTCAGGTCCACCCCGTCCGCCGCCGGGGACCCAGCCCGTGAACCATTAGCAGCCCCACCCAGACCCCTCGACAGGCTGGGGAAGCACAGCCGGCAACAGGGTCCCCGGAGGAGCTGGAGCCCGAGCACCGAACCCCGCCCTCGTCCCCGTCGCCCCACTGCTGCTCCCCATCCCTCCCCACACACGACAGGCTCCTGCCACCTGTGCCTTTCTTTGTCCCCGGGGTGGGCGCTGAGCACCCTGCTGCAGGAGACCTGGCCTCCCCGGGTTGCCAGCCCATGCCGATCGCCTGGTGAGCCCACTGTCTATGAACGACCCTCCCTGGTCTCTCTGCTCCCAGGCGCTTCAGGATCTGCAGACACGGCCAAGTCCAAGAACCACACCACACACAAACCGTCCCCAACTTGGCACAGAGACAGCATCGAGAAACCCTGGTCACGAAGCACGAATCGCTTAAGAAGGTGGACCCCAAGTTCCTGAGGAACACGCACTCTGCCCAGGAGCACAGCAGGGAAGGCCTCGAGACGACACGGGCCATGAGTGTCCCTGCTGAGGCTCACCAAGAGCCCAAGGAGTCTGAGCACCAGGTCCCCAAGGGCGGCAGCGCACACTCAGGGGACTCACCTACCCCGCTTACCTGAAGCCCGGCAACGTACTGGTACCCACATCACCAAGGGTCCCGAAGTCCCAGGCCAAGGTTCAAACCAAGGCCCAGGCACCATAGCTACGGTTGCTGCTGTCTCAAAGGCGCCCAGGCCCCCACACAGGCTGCAGACTGCAGGCCGCTGTAGGCCAGTGTGAGGACAGGAGGACTGATGTGACCCCCGGGCTGCTGTCTGCACGGGGCTGGTGTGCTCCTGGACGTTGGTACAAATAAACCTGAGGCAGGACGTGTCCTCCAACAACAACAACAAACCCACCAAAATACAACCTCCTTGGATGCCTCCATGTGGGCATGACTTTGTTTCTGGGATGCTGACTGACACATCTTTAGACCTAGCAATTTGACTCTAGAAGTTTATCCCAAGGAACAACCAGAAAAGTGCAAAGATACATACGGGTTTTTGCAGCATCATCACAAGTGGAAACTAGGGCTTCTCTGGTGGTCCAGTGGTTAATAAGCCATCTGCCCATGCATGTGACATGGGTGCCATCCACAGTCTGGGATGATCCCACAAGCCAAAGAACTAAGCCCGTGTGCCACAAGTACCTCTTCAGCAAGAGGTGCTGCAATGAGACGGCCACACACTGCAATGAAGACCCAGCACGGTCACAGACAAAATAAAACAAACAAACTGGAAACTGCACATTCAGCAACAGGGAACCGCTCCATGCCGAGGACGATGCGCTACCTGAGAAAATACTACGGAGTCACTGAAAACCAGCTTATAAAAGAATAGCTAACAATGTGGAAATAAATTTAAGAAGTATCTTAAGTGGAAAAAATGATTCCAATGTTGCATATAAAAGTGACTAAAGGCATGTAGCCCAAACTACTAGTAGTTATCATCTCTTCATCATGACATCATGGGGAGGTTTTCTTCTTTGGATTGTTTTCGTGTTTCTCATGTTTTCTGTATTTTTCATGTATTATTTTTGTAATCCGAGAACACAAACCCAAAATATATTTATTAAAAAAATACCCAGGGCTAAATTCTGTAATGCCCAGCCCCACACTTGAGCACCAGTCTGAGTGCTCAGCACCAGCCAAGAGCCCCGCACAGTGGCAGCGGCTGCCAGCCGGGGAGCCCTGTTGCTCTTCATCAGCCGCAGCCACGTGCTACTGAGCCCGGCCCAGCCCCAGGGAAGAGCCAGGGAAGGGCGTTCGGAACGCCTGGTGGGGCTCAGAGACCTCGGGGCACAGGGTGTCTGCTGACCCCAGGGACCCTTCAACAGAGACCACACAGCACAGAAGAGGAAGAAACCCACCAAACCGAGGCCTTGGACAGACTGGTGCCTGAACTAAGACGGACCACTCCAACAGCTCTGTGGCTCCAGGCCCACGTCCTCCTCTCTGAGCCTCGGTTTTCTCACGTTCAGAACGGGCTTCACACCCTTCGTCTCACGGGCTGCCAGTGTTACACTCAACTATACGAGCACAGAACACAGGTCACTACACAGCCGTGAATATTACAAAAGGGAAAGGGGTCTCTTGGGCCAGCAAGGCCCTCAGAGTCCAGAGACCTAGCCTGAGGTTCTGAAGGGCAGCAGAGGCTGAGAGCAGGTGAGGACGGAGAAGGGGCGGGGCGTGGGCCAGGCAAGGGCCGTCGGGCATGGTGCCCGGCCTCCCGGCAGCCATCAGCACACATCTCCAGAGACGGGGGCGTCCCTGGTGGGCCAGCCGTTCAGAATCCACCTGCCAATGCGGGAGACAAGGGTTCCAGCCCTGGCCCGAGAGGACCCCGCAGGCCGAGGGGGAGGCCTCGGAGGCCACACGCCAGAGCCCAGCACCCACAGCTGCTGAGCCCCCGTGCCGAGAGCCTGCACTCTGCATCGAGCAGTTGCTGACGCGAGAAGGCCAAGCACCGAAGGGAGGCGGCCTGAGCACAGCCCTGAGGACCCAGCACACCAGAGTATAACCAGACGGAGCTTCTGAAACACAGGGGGGAGAGGGCACGCTACCTGCGGTGGGCCCCAGGCCCAGACTGGACTCGTTGAGCGCGTCCTCCTCCTCCCAGAAGTACTGCGGCGGCTGCAGGATGCGGGACTCTTCACTCTCCTCGCTGGGGAAGCCCGAGCCGGGGGCTCCCAGGCCAGCGCCCAGGCCCACGGCCTCGCTCGGCTCCTCCGAGTCCAGCGGCTCCAGGCCCGTGGGCAGCAGGAGGTCCAGCAGGGAGGTGGAGGGGAGGCCCTCTGAGCCGGGCTCCTCGGACCTGGCTGCACGCATGCCCAGGGACGCTCCTGCGCAGACAGGAGAGCTGGGAGTTACGGGGGAAGAGGGCACAGGGTGGAGACCCGCCTTCGAGGACAAAGGGCCCAGGGCGATGGTGGGGGCTTCGCAGACACTCCTGATGCCCAGGGCTGTGGGCTTGGGGGGCAGGCCAGAAGGGGCCCCGCTTTCCCGGACCCTGCATGGACACTGCTCCCCAGGCTCCTATCATAGGCCAAACACTTCCCAAAACTGCATGAAGAACTTGATCTGTGTTTCAGCGGCACACAGTTTTTAAGACCATGTGAGGTGGTCACAGGTCAAATTCATCCCGGGCTGGTAATGACAGGTCTGTTTGGAACCTTGGACCCTCTATCCTAATTTACAAAACAAAAAACAGTAATATAAAGGGCATCTTTTTGTTCCTTCTCTCTCACTTCCATTCACTGCAAACAGGAAGCACCCCTATTTGCTGGTTCTATGATGTCAATACTAATTACAGAAGTATCACTAACTCGCTGTAAGTCTTCAGCCCTCAGTCTCCTCATCTGAAAAATGAGGAAGGCGGGTGAAAGGACCTCCAAATTCTCTTTTCCAAGACCAATATTCAATGATGCAAGAAAGAGGGAATTTCAGGATATATTTCCTGCTCTGTGCTTGGAGTGCACTGTGATATGACTTAACAGTCTGTGGAAATGTTTAGTCACGTAAGTGCTATCTGGGCTTCCCTGGTGGCTCAGATGGTAAAGAATCAGCCTGCAATGAGGGAGACCTGGGTTCAGTCCCTGAGTTGGGAAAATCACCTGGAGAAGGGCACGGCAACCTAACTCTAGCTTTCTTGCCTGGAAAATCCCCAAGGACAGAGGAGTCTGGTGGGCCACAAAGAGTCGGACACGACTGATTAAGCACAGCACACAAGCATTATCTAAATTTTAATGCTTACAAGCACCTTATGCAATAGTAAGCCTTAAGCCCAACAAATGGCCACTAAGGAAGACAGATGTTTCAGACTCAAAAGCAAGTTCTACCAGAAACAAAAAACGCGTCCAGAGAGAGACAGGACAGACAAGAGGCCCACAGATGCACTTGAATCTAAGCAGCCTGGGGTACAGGGAAGGGGCGGAACAAAGTAACACGTTTGCATGGGAGGACACACAGGTCTTGCGAACAGACTCAGGCGGCTGCAGTGGAGCAAGGCAGGCAGGGGCTCTGGCCTGTGGCTGAGCGACTCTAGGGCAGCATCTGCCCCCCATCCCCCTCCGCACCTCGGCGGCCCATCTGCAGAGCAGGATGGGGAAGCCCCCGGACGCGGGGCCACCAGGTGAGGTCAGCCCGCCGCAGTGTGCGACTGCACTCTGAAGGGCAGACTGCAGACTACTCATGGAAGCAGTCTCCTCCTTTATGGAGAACAGAGAAGCATGGCATTCTTAACCAGGAAGAAAGAATGTTTAAGAGCGACAATGGTCAGGGTCTTCAAACACATTTAAACAAAAGGCTGATGTGAATAACAAAGATCAGTTATTCTATGTGACTTCAAGGAAAAAGACAGGGAAGAAACAAGACGTTATCAGAGTCTCAAACAGCCTTTAACCAGAAGCAGGGGACGCCCGTGGTCACCTGCATCCATCCGCCTAAGTCCTCCTCCTGCTTCCAGCCTCAGCTCCAAACAGCCGCCCCAGCTCCCTGGTCCAGGCTGCACCCCCTCCATGACCACCGGCTCTGCACACGTCACTCCAACAGACCACCGGACAGCCCCCGTCACTCAGCGGCGAACACGGAGCTCACCTGTCGTGACCGGGCCTCGACAGTCTCTGAAGGATCACAGGAGCTCAGGATGTGTTTGAGTAAACGAGCAAATAAATTAAGACATACCCTTTCCCTATGACTGATTCATGCTGATGTTTGGTAGAAACCAAAGGGATACTGTAAACCAATTGCCCTTCAATTAAAAATAAATAAATTTAAAAAATAAGAAATACCCTTTGTTTTACAGAAGAGATAACAGGCCTAGTGAGATTAACGTCAAATAATCAGGTAACGGAATCGCTGTAATTAGCCGGCTTCTCCCCGCAAGAAGGTCCAGTGGATGCTCCCTGAGGAAACATCGGGAAGCTGCTCTTGTGTCCTTCCTCCTAAGGACACGTAAGGACAGAGAGCACCCGGCATGACCCGACGCCTCACAGGATCTAGGGAGTAAGGGCAGAGCTGGACGGAAGAAACCCTGTCCTCCCAGCACCCTGCTCAGGGTCCCCACCGGAAACCCAAAGCACAGGGTGGCTCAGAGTCCTGTCCCGAAAGACCTCAAGTCAGCGAAGTGGCCCCTACCTACCATCAAGACGCCCCTTTATCTACATTTCTGTCTGGACCTTGTGTCTGGAAGTAGGTCATCTATCAACCCTACTGAAGTAAGACTTATTTTCTAATTTTAAGTTAATCACAATATACAATACTGTCAATCAGAAACGACACCGGGTAACGTTGGTTTCAGGTACGCTGCAGCGTCTTACTGGAGGTTAACATCTGCACGGGACTTCCACTGCTCAGAAGAAAGCAGTCCACCCCTCCCCCAGCTCCTCTTCTATGCCACCTACTGTGTCAGGTACAGTAGAGACACAAAGGTGAATACCAGACAGCCTCTGCCCTTGGGGGAGAAAGTGCTCTTTGGAAAATGGAATGCCCGGTTTACCGGTAAGGTAAAGGTAAGGTACCAGCTGATACAATAGGTCTACTTTCAGATGTGGCTTCCCCAGGTTTGGGGAACCAAATACCACAAGACAGTAACCTGGAAAAACTCAGGCACTCCAGGAAGAACAAACTCAATTGATGAGAAATGTCTGTAGTAATTAAGCAACAAAAACTGCACAGGTTCCCAGGGCACCAGAGCAGCCGTCTCTGCCAGGGCTGCGAGGTGAAGCTCTTTATCTACCTACTGGGAGAGACACTACTTCAGTGTTTCAGGACTCTCGTTAAGAATCCTTGGAATTTTATTTACCCTCCACGAAACCACCAGAGGATCAAACGTGCTGTGCCTCTTCACAACCTGACAGCTATCTCTCCGAGGCTAATGGAGGTAAGGGGGAGAGGAGTCATGGCCATGCAGGCCTCAGTCCTGCCGCCAGGCCAGCCCTGATGGCCAGGAACCTGTGTCTGTCCTGTTGACTTCTTGCCTCTGGGGATGAAGTCCTTTAGTTGGTGAAGCTCTCCGCGCAGAGAGCACTGTGGTCTGAGGAATCTGCTAGGTCGATTGTAACCATTTCCCTGACTGAGGGGTGCCTCATTCCCCCCGCCCCCCCTTCCATCTGTCACCTGCGGAGAAACCAGGGTTCATCCTGGTCTATCTTTTCAAACAGTGTGACAGGAATAAAAAGTGTGTGCGTGAGTGCGGTTGCTTCAGCCATGTCGAACTCTATGCGACCCCACGGACTGTAGCCCGCCAGGCTCCTCTGTCCATAGAATTTTTCAGGCAAGAATACTCTAGTTGACTGCCATTTCCTTCTCCAGGGGATCTTTCCAACCCAGGGACCGAATCCACATATCCTGCATTTCCTGCCTTACAAATTCTTTTACCACCGAGCCACTAAGAAAAGATTCTTATCATGTTTCTGAAAAGCTGTGTTTGAAAAGGTGGAATCTGGCTTTTGATTTCTTCTGCAGTGAACAGTGTCATTTTCTTGAAGCTATTTTTCCGTACAATGGTTATTTTTCCTTTATAAAGACCTTGATCTTTTCAAAAGCTTGGCAGTAGATAATTACGAGATGTTATTTATTTTCAAACTTGCCCACCAAAATAGCAGCTGAGACCTACCCATTCCGTGTAAAACTATTTTTGCACTTAATAATTAATCTGCCTGAGACTCTACCAGATTTTAACTTTCAGATATACACTGATCTTTTTTTCCCTCTAGCACCTGTAATCTTCTGTTACCTCCATCACTCTCAACCAAAAGAACAAAAAAGACACAAGCATGAAAAGGATTCCAGGGATCGCCCTCAAAGAACTGAAAATCTGACCCAAACGAATTCAGAAAAGGAGGCGCAGGAAGCAGGCTTGTATCTCAGGGGCTGAAAAAAGCAAGGTCTCGATAATCCCCATGTTTTGTCTCCCCTGCGTCTGCTCTTGATGCCCGCGTCCTTCTCTCGGTTCCCTTTCCCTAAACAGCACCTCTGAAGTCCGAGATCCCTAAGTCCTCCGCAGACACCCATCCGAAGCTGCCCAGCAGCATCAGTGACACGGCCCAGACCCTGGACTGTCCGCTAAAACAGAGATGGTCCAGCACCACCAACGCGACCGCACACACTTGGCGCGTGTGTCAGAGAAAGAGTGCCGCCCGGTCCTGGCAGGCGTGTCCCCACTACAGCGTTGTAAGGGAGACGTCCTGCTGGACACAGACGCACCAGCACGGGGGGGGGGGGGGGCACTCGCGCGCCCCCCGAACGGAGGCGGCGGGACGAGGGGGTAACCCGCGGCTGGCAGGAAGGGGCACGGTAACAGCTGGGCATGGTCCTGACACATTCCGCGGACCAGTTCTGGGATGGCTGCCTTCTGAGAGGCAGCCGGCCGGCAGAGCCTATAGCTGAACCGCCCCTGCCCTCCAGAGAGGACTCGAGGCGTGGTGCGGACAGGGACGGGGGGCCCGGGGGCCACGTCCGGGGCGCACCGCCTGGGTCTTTGGCCATGCCTGCGCCCCGCTGCAGAAGGCGGCCGCTGGCTGAGTCGGGGCGGCGGGATTCCGCACCACGGTGCCCAGGGCAGCGGTTTCTCTGCAGAGGTCGCCCCCCGCCCCCCCAGCCCAAGCCAGCCGAGGACGGACCTCAGACCGCCTCAAGCTGACCGCGCGCGGGGAGCATCCAGGCCTGCCGCGGCGGGACCGACCGCGCGCACACACAGGTGCCCACACCCTCCGGCACGCCCCGCGCCCGCCCAGCCGCCGCGGGCCCGGACCCCCGCGCCGCTTCCCCCGCGCGCCCACACCTGCCGTCGCCGCCCCACACGCGCCGCCCCCCGCGCCTGTCACCGCAGCCCGGGCGCGCGGCCCTTTGTCGCAGAGACACGCCCGCCCGGCGCCCCCGCCCCCCGCCCTCAGAAGCGCCCAGAGCGCTCGCGGCCGCGCGGCTCTTTGTTGGCGCGGAGCCGCCCAGCGCGCGCCGGCCGTCGCCCGCTCACCTCCGGCCAGCAGCAGCAGTAGCGGCAGCAGCGGCGGCAGCTGCGACCCCGCGGCCCTCAGCAACCGACCCATGGTGCAGCGTCGCCGCTCCGCAGCCGCCTGGGCGCCTCAGGGCCGCACGGGCGGCGGCGGCAGCGGCGGCGGCGCGCGCGCGCCCATTGGCTCGCGAGGCCGTCACTCGCCCAGCCCCGCCCCGCCACGTGCGCGCCCCGCCCCTCCGCCCCGCCACCGGCCAATCGACGTCGCGGAGGTCGGGGGCGGAGCCAGCGCGCTGCCCGCGCCTCGCACCTCAGACCTCACGCCTCACAGGCCCGCGGCCGCCAGGCGCTCGAGTCTCGCGAACGCGGGGCGTGGCCCCGGCGCTGAGGGCCGCGCTCGCGAGACTGCGCCCGACCTCTAGCTCTGTGAGGGGGTTATCCCTCGGTCGCGCGGGTGGACTCCGTGCGGGTTGAGCACTGCCCGACCCAAGCTCTGGAGAAGGCAATGGCGCCCCATTCCAGTACTGTTGCCTGGAGAATACCATGGACGAGGAGCCTGGTAGACTGCAGTCCATGGGGTTGTGCAGAGTCGGACACGACTGAGCGACTTCCCTTTCACTTTGATGCATTGGAGAAAGAAATGGCAAGCCACTCCAGTATTCTTGCCTGGAGAATCCCAGGGAAGGCAGAGCCTGGTGGGCTGCCGTCAATGGGGTCGCACAGAGTCGGACACGACTGAAGCGACTTAGCAGCAGCAGGAGCATCAGGCTCACGCCTTTCTGAATAACTCTTGGGAGGTGTAAGTCCCATGATGTTATTAATAGTTTATTCATAAATTGAGAACACTGCATATCAAAATCCGCGGAGCGCAGCCAACGGGTCAGAGTTTATAGCCACAGAATCTACTAGAAGACAGTGAAAGAAAGCGAATTAAGTATCTGATGTAAGAGGCTTTAACACGCACGTACACAGAGGAATCAACATTGTTGAAATAAGAAAACCCCAGTAGAACTGACGGCTAAAAGCCTGAGAAAGATGAAGCTGCCAAATCTTTTAGCATCGAGAAAAGAAGACCTAAGTGTAAATACCACTAGAAATGAAAAGGAGAGCAAAACTACAAATAAGATGATTTTTAAATTATAAGCAAAATGACATATTATTAACATTTAAACTCTAATTGTAGTGTATACCTTTAAGGAAAAAACAAATGACTTGTTCAAGTAGTAGAAAAAGGTAAGCAACAATGGGGAAAAAATAAAAGATAATTAAAATCTCCTCCTAAAAAAGACACATCAAATAAACTCCAGAGCAAAGTTAGAAAACTTCCCAATTCACTTTATGAAGTTGGAATAACAATTTAAAAAGCCCTAAGCCAATCATACAGAGCAGAGATGCAACTTTCATGAAGAAATACGAGCAAGGTGAAGGCTGCAATGTACTAAATATGTTGGGCTTCCCTGGTGGCTCAGTGGTAAAGAATTCCTCTGCCAATGCAGGAGATGCAAGACACAGGTTCGATCTCTGGGTCTGTAAGATAAATCACCTGGAGAAGGAAATGGCAAGCCACTCCAGTATGCTTGCCTGGAAAATCCCATGGGCAGAGGAGCCTGGGGGGCTACAGTCCAAGGGGTCGCAAAGAGTCAGACACAACAGAGCAACTGAGCACACACAGCAGACTAAGACCCTGCATGCCTCGCAGCAGGACCAATACCTCCCAATGGCGTGCAGACACTTAGCCTCTACTCCTGATAAAAGGAACAAACAAAAACTAGAAGCAAGGAAAGGAAAACCCCCTTAATTCAATAAAGGATATCGCCTAGAAACCTACAGCAATCATACTTAATGAAGAAACATCAGAAGAGTTCCCATTAAGTGAGGAACAAGAAAAGGACAATCATTACCCCCATAAATACTGAATATTCTGTAATAGACAATGCAGTAAGGCATGATAAAGGAATAAAATGGGATAAAAATTTGGAAAAACTAATGATCTGCAACCATACCTAACAAAATTCAAGATGACTGACAGACGAATTGAAAACTAGTAAGATTTCAGCAAGATTTCTGGGTATAAAATAACATGGAAATCAGTAATGTTTTAATATATCAATAAACAATTAGAAGATACAGTAGGAGAAAAGATCCCATTCACAACAACAACTATTGAAAGCCAGGAATAAATCAAATAGAGATATAAAGTCTAGGTGAAGAGAATGCTGAAGCTTCATATGACACCAGAAGAAAGGGGGAAATGTATCTTGTTGCTGGATGGGACAACTCCATGTTGTAAAGACATCAATTAACCAGATTAAACAATAAATTCAATGCAATGCCAATAAAAACACCTAGTAGAGAAGATTTTGTGGAATTTGACAAACTGATGTAAAAATTTATGTTGAAAATACTCAAGAGCCAAGGAAATTTTTATCAAAACACTTATAGAAATTAAAATAGTAATTAAAACCACTCTATGAAGTACTATTAATAGCAGACTAAATCCAGCAACATATAAAAGTTTTATACCACAGCCAGTGAGATTTATCTCAGGAACCTGTAATATATGCAGAAACAATGAAATGAAACAGGGATCAGAAACAGACTGCTGCATATGTGAAAATGTATTATAAAGGAAGCTTCGCAAGAAGATAGTCACTCAGTAAATAGTGCTATATCAATTATATTTGAAAATATAAAGTTAGATCCATATTTCACATCACGAAAAGTGAAAGTGAAAGTCACTCAGTCGTGTCCAATTCTTTGCAACCCCATGGACTATACAGTCCATGGAATTCTCCAGGCCAGAATACTGGAGTAGGTAGCCTTTCCCTTCTTCAGGGGAGCTTCCCAACCCAGGGATGGAACTCAGGTCATCATACACACCAATTAAACTGAAATATCAAATCTAATCATTTAAAAAGCTGCTTTAAATATTGACAAATAATATAAGTCATATATTAACCAAACAAACAAAATTAACCAAACACAAAAGGCATAAAGGAAGTGATTGAGGTGTGTGTGTGTGTGTGTGTTTTAGTTGCTCAGTTGGTCCAACTCTTTGTGACCCCATGAACTGTAGCCCACCAGGCTTCTCTGACCATGGAATTCTCCAGGCAAGAATACTGGAGTGGATTGCCATTCCCTTCTCCAGAGGATCCTCCTGACCCAGGGATTGAACCCTGGTGTCCTGCATCACAGGCAGATTCTTTACAGTTTGAGCTACAGGGAAGTCCTGATTGAGATATACATCTGTATAAAAATAAACACCAAACATTAACAGAAAAATACCAATACTTAATAAACTCTTTCAAAAATTAGAACAGCAGGGAACACTTTCAAACTCATTATATGATGCCAGTATTACCCTGAAACCAAAATCAGATATAGACATTACAAGAACTAAAAAAAAAAAAAATCATAGACCACTATTTCTCATGAACATAGATACAAAACCCCTCTACTAACTACTATTAATAGCAAACCAAATCCAGCAATGTATAAAAAAGTTTTATACCATGACCAGCGAGATTTATTTCAGGAATACAAGGTCATTTTAACATCTGAAAATCAATTAATGTTATACACCATATCAAAAACAGCCAAAACGCACATGATCACTTCAATAGTTGCAGAAAAAGCATTTGACATAATTCAGTACCCTTTCATGATAAAAACCCTCTAGAAACTAGGAATAGAAAGGACCCTTCCTAAATCCGATAATAATATCTACAAAAGCCCCAACTCTAACGTCATGCTTAATGGTGGGGCTGAAAGCTTTCCCCTGTGACCAGGAACAAGACAAGGCTGTCCACTGTGGCCACTTCAATTCCATACAGCACTGAGGTTCTAGCCAGACAGGTAGGCAAGAAAATGAAATAAGAGGCATCCTGAGTGGAAAGGAAGAAGCAAAACTATGCCATTCACAGATGATGTAATCTTGCACATAAAAAATCCTGAGTTTTCATCCACTAAAAACCTATTAGAATTAATGAATGAGTTCCCCAAGGTAGCAGCATATAAGATCAATATATAAAAGTCAGTGTATTCTGTACACTGTCTGATAAGTAGAATCATGGCCCCAAGAACATCCCTGACCTCCAGCACCTGCGAATACATTCCCTCACAGGGAGAAGGGGGACTCTGCAGGGGTCATTAAGTTAAGGATGTGGGATGGGAGATGATCCTGGATCACTGAGATGGACCCAGGGTCATCACGAGGCTTCTCACAAAGCAAAGAGGGAGGAAGGAGAGTCAGAGTCAAGAGAAAACATGACCGTGGAAGCAGAGCTCCGTGATGCCGTTTCTGGCTTTAGAAAATGGCGGAAGGGGCCAGGCGCTGAGGGACGCAGGCGCCCTCTAGAAGCTGGAAGAGGAAGCAAAGGAACTTCTACCCAGAACCCTGCTGACACCTTGATCTTAGCTCGGTGAGACCCATTTCAGACTTCTGACCCCCAAAACTGTTAAGACAGTAAGTTTGTGTTACTTTAAGCCTCTGAGCTTGTAAGAATGGCAACCCACTCCAGTATTCTTGCCTGGGGAATTCCATGGACAGAGCAGTCTGGCAGGCTGAAGTCCATGGGGTCACAAAGCAGAAATAGGAACATATAAATTGCAATGAAGTAAGAAAATTCCATTTATAAGGCCATCAGAGTATATTAAATAGTTGGGAATAAGTCTATAAAATAAATACAAAACCTCCTCTGAAAACTACCAACATTGCTGAAATACATTAAAGAAAACCTGTGTAAGTGGATGGACAGCCCATCTGGTGGATGAAAAGACTTGAAATTGTTAAAATAGTAATCCCCAAAGTGATCTATGGATTCGGTGCAATCCTCATCAAAGTTCTTGCTGACTTCTTTGCAGAAACTGATAAACTGATTCCAAAATTCATATGGAAATTCAAGGGGTCCAGATTAGCTGGAACAATCTTAGAAAGTAAAACAAAGTAAACATATCCTTGTAATAAAATGGAGAGTTCAGAAATAAACCCTCACGTTTATGGTCATATACCTGACAGGGTTCCAAGGCAATCCATGGAGAGAGAACCGTCTCTTCCACATACAGTGCTGGGACATGTGGGTATCCAAACAGAAGAATGAAAGGTAGACAACCCCCCCACATCTCACATCATACACAAAGTGTACTCCAAATGGATCAAAGACCTAAATGTAAGAGAGAAAACTGTGATCTACTAGAACAAAACTTGGGGGTATATATCCATGACCATGGCTTAGGCAATAGTTTTTGAGATGATACCAAAAGCACAAGCCTTAAAAGAAGAAGAAGAAGGAAAAAAAAAAAAAATATATATATATATATATATAGGAGACAAAGAAATGAAGAACATTTCGTGCTTCAAAGGACACCATCAGTGTGTCCTCCCAAGTGGCATTAGTGGTAAAGAACCCACCTGCTAATGCAGGAGGCATAAGAAATGCAGGTTTGATCCTGGGGTTGGGAAGAGCCCCTGGAGGAGGACATTGCAAAGGACACCAGCAAGGAAGTGAAGACAGCCCACAGAATGGGGAGAAAATTCTTGGAAATCCTAAATCTGATAAAGGACTTATGTCTAGGCCCCATAAAGAACTCATAACTCAAAAAGACTGCCTAATGAAAAAATGGACATGAATGTGCGTAGACACTTCTGCACAGAAGATATACAAATGGACAACAAGCACATGAAAAGATGCTTAATGTCATCAGCCATCAGGGGGATGAAAAGCAAAATCACAGTAAGAAACCACTTCGGACTTCCCTGCTGGTCCAGCGGTTACGAATCACCCTGACAACACAGGGTACATGGGTTCAATCCCTGATCTGGGAAGACGCCACGTGCCGTGGAGCAACTAAGTCCATGCACCACAATGACGGGGCCCGGCCCGCACTCCAGAGCCCGTGCTCGGAAACAAGAGAAGCCACCGCAGTGAGAAGCTCGCACCCCGCAAAGAAGAGAAGCCCCTGCCTTTCGCAACCAGAGAAGACCCAGCACAACCAAAAGAAAGAAGCCACTTCACAGGCACTGAAGATGATTGACGTCAAAAAGAACAAGTTTTGTGCAGAACATGGAGAAATAAATCAGAACCCTCACGCACTACTGGTGGGAAGGCAAAACGGTGCAGCTGCAGTGGAAGACAGGCTTGTGCGTCTTCCACGGAGGAAACAGAGCTGCCTGTGACCCAGCAACTCCACTTCCGGATACATACCCTTGAGAAAACACGTGTCCACACAGAAGCTTGTTACAGGGATGCTCACAACAGGCGAGCGCTCATCAGCTGACGAGGGGACAGACTGTGGTGGTGGTGCTCAGTGCTAGGTCGTGGCCGACTCTGACAGCCCGTGAACCGCAGCACCCCCCGGCTTCCCTGTCTGTCACGAGCTTCCCTAAAATGGAATGTTACTCAGTAGTAAAAAGAACTGAAGCGCTGACATACGCTACAACCTGAAGGAACGTTAAAAAACCTTAGGCTAAGTGAAAGAAGCCCATCACAAAATACCAGCTAGTGCAGGATTCCTTGTGTGTAACATGTCCAGAATAGGCAAATCTAGAGACAGAAAGTACATCTGTGGTTGCCAAGGGAGGGGGGTGGGGGTGAAGAGGGAAGGAGAGTGAATTTCAACAGGTATGAGTTTTGCAGAGGAATAAAAATGTCCTAAAATTGATTCTGGCCAATGGCTTTACAATTCTGAACGTGCTAAGACCACTGAGTTGTAGATTTTAAATGTTACTTAACCTGTCCCAATACGCCTGTTACCTAAAATAACACGTGTCCACAAGCGTACATCTTACATTTGTCTTTAATATCCATGTAGACGTATGCAGTATCAGTATATTTAAAAGTTTTACCTGCATGATATCACATCTTCCGGTATCTTATTTTTTCAGTCACAACTACATTTTGGATTAACCCGTTAATAAACTCATGCTGGGAAGGACTGTAGGCAAAAGGAGAAGAGGGCGGCAGAGGATGAGATGGTTGGATGGCATCACTGACTCAGTGGACACGAACATGAGCAAACTCAGGGAGGTACTGAAGGACAGAGGAGCCTGGCGGGCTGCAGTCCGTGGGATCGCAGAGTCGCACATGACTTAGTGACTTAACAACAAAACTGCAGGAATAAAAACTTTAACTGTTCAATCCTAAACTGTATCAAAGGAAAAGCTTCCCCTGATCCCATGTGGCCTGCCAGCTGCCCCATGCCCCCTTCAGAATCCGACTTCTCAAGTTTCCACCTGTCAGCTTCCACTTCCTTCCACACACGGGCGCCTCTACTCACGCTGCGCGGACGCTGCTGGCCAAGGTCACTGTCAACCTCTGCGTTACCACAAAAACCGAATTTCAACCTGCAATGCACAGTGCTTTCCCAACGTTTCTAAACTGGGCTGTTTCATGGTTCTTGGCGTCTGGTCGTTTTAAGTGCTAGCACCTTTGCCTTAGTAGCGCAGAGACCAGCGATTCCTGTAACGGCACCTGACATGCGAGGAAACAGCACAGGGGGCGGGCCTGTCGTCTCCGTGCTCCTGCAGCCGTCTGGGAGAGGTTTCGTCTCCCCTCGTGTCCCCCACCACCTGCGCACACCTACGTGTCCTTTGCTGGTTCACACAAAGGACACTCAAGCTCCCCGCAACCGCCAGCCCTACAGGGACACTGTCCATCAACTGTAGATCGCGGTCAAACCTCCACTCCGCAGCCCAGATCATGCCTGCCCTCGAAGCCCCCGTCCTCCTGGGGACTCATCTAAACCAAGCTCCCGCTTCTCCCCTGACCTCAGCCCCTCTCCAGCCAGAAGCCTGGTTGTCATCCATGGGTTTCCTTTTCTCCCACCACCAGAGTCACACAAGGGGCAACACGCATCTCAAATACGTCCGCTGTCCCCACCCCCTGGCCCCGACTGCCACCGACTCTAGGCTGCAGCCACAGCTCCCACTCAGCTCCCCCACTTCCAGACAACTCCCCGAGGCCATGCAGGACACCCGCCCCGCCCCCCCCCCCCGAACCCCCGCAAAAACACATGGGATCAGCTTAGTCTCTGCTAAGGACACTCAGGGCTGTGCACAGAGGTCAGGCTCAAGGCCTTACAGGGCAGGGTCACAGTGGGACAGGATAATAGTTTGGTCTTCACCCTGGCTCCTGGCCAGCGCTCCGAACACCCATGCGATTGCCTAAGTGATAGAAATGACTGATAGAAGTCTTCTGTTGTAGTACCTGGGTTTTATCCCCAGCTCCAGAAACAGATCTGGAGTAATTTAGGTGAAAAGAACGTCTTCGGTTATTCTTAACGAGCTCTTTTGACCACTCCTGAGTTTATGTTAAGGAGGTGAACTTTGGAGACCTAAGGACAGGGCCCGGTTGCCAGGGGAACCAGCCAGGTGGTCTGACGGCTGGACATGCCCCAGCCCCTGACCTCCTGGGAGGGGGGCGGGCTATCCAATCACCAGTGCCAAGGATCCCATCACCACACTGACGGAAAGAGGCCCCCACAAAAACCCAACTGACGGGGCTGAGAGGACTTCCAGGCTGGCGACGAGGACCCCCCACATACACCGGGAAGGGGTGCACTGCTCTTCCCACAGGGACACTGCTGGTGTGCGGGACTCTTCTCTGTTCCTCCACGTCCTGTGATACAGCCCTTGTAACAAATCAGTTCTCAAGGGAACTTGCTCTGGGTTCAGGAGGTGTTACAGCAAATTACCACCCCTGAGGGGACCTGGGGATGTCTGAGCTGCAGCCCAGCTGGACTGAAGTGCAGGTGAGCTTGGGCCACTGCTCCAGGCTGGTGTCTGAGCTATAACCACAGGGTCTGCAAGGACCCCTCTGTTAGTGTCAGAGCCGACATCCCGTCTGTGACCACGGGCACCCGGAGGATCAGTTGGTGTGGAAGACACACCCTCAGGTGGTATGCGCGTGCACGTGTGTGTGTACATCTATGCACGTTCACTTACAGAGAACAAGCTTCCCTTCCGGCCCACAAGCCTGGCCTGGCAGCTCCTGCCTGTTGCGCTGCAGCCACACCCGCCTGCCTTAAGGGTCCCCCCCGCCGCCCCCCACTTGGCCCTTTCTCCCCACTCTTCCTCACTTCATGGCGGGGACCACATCCGACTTGCTCCCCAGGCCTGGCAGCCGCATGCAAGGCTCTGGAGGATGGTGGGAGGCGCGTGAGGCATCAGAGGTCCACAGGGCATCCATCCAAGTCCTCGTCGTGGAAAGTTCCAGAAGGGGAAACCTGGACAAGAGGAAGATCCAACGCAAGGAGACACTTGTGCTCCGTCCCAGGTGGGACACAGGAAGGCCCGCAGGAGCGCATCGCCTGGGGCAGCTGTCCAAGCCCAGGGGTGCCGGGGCGAGTGGGGCTGCTCCCTCCGAAGCCCAGTCACCACCAGCCCCTCCAGGCGGACAAGTCTATCCCAAGGTCCCCTGACCCCACACAGACAGCAAGTGCCAACCAAACTCCCCAGAGAGACCCGCACCCACAAACCAAACCCCTCTGTCAGCCTGATCCACACCTGCAGAAAACCAGAGGCAGAAGCAGAGGACCTCAGAGGGAAGTGCAGAAAAGCCTGGGTTGTCACATGAAAACTGAACAGACACCAATATTTAGGTTTACTCAACTTTATTAAAAACTAAAATCAAAGAAAGAAGAACTCAATGTACAAATGACAGCATGGGAAGACGGCCAGGTAGAACAGACCATCACGGCAACAGGGAGGGGGCTGCCCAGCTCCAAGGACCCTCCCCACCCACCCCAGCCCACCCCTATTGCCACAAGCCAAGGCTGTGGGCCGTCAGAGAGCGCCGGGCTGTGCTGACCCACAGGCTGTCTCTACTCACGGGAGCTGAGACAAGCCCATGGGACACAGTTCAGAAAAACACTGCAAGTCCGGAAACTCACTCTTCAAGACCCGGAACTCACGCCAAGAGGCCAACAATTCTGGTGAAGCCCTCACAGCTTCGGTCCCCCAGCACAGCATCCTCCTCCACCCCAGGTCCTGAAAACAAGCACCTCAAAGGAGGCGAGGCAAACCTCCTGCAGGTGGGGGGCAGCTGGCGGGGGGAGGATCGGTGCTGAAAACGCAGCCCTGGAAAACGAGTCCCCCAGATGACAGAGCAGAAGAAATAAACACCCAGGGGTGGATGCCGGCGGGAAGCCGGAGCCCGGCCCCACCCCGTGAGTCTCCTGCCGTCTGGCTTTGGGCCCCGGGGCAGAGTGAAGCCCTGACGCTAGAACTGCTGCAGGATCACCTTGCGCTTCAGGTCGTGGGTGAACTTGTGCATCCGGAAGAGCTCGCTGTCGTAGAAGGCGGACAGGTTGTGGATGTTGATCTGCCGGGCCTGAGAGAGGGGGCGTCGGGTGAGCCCTGCGGAGAGCGGGCTCCCAGAGCCCAAGCCCAGAGCGCTCCCACCGCCCGTTCGCGGGGGAGGCCAGCTGGGCTCCGCCCCCATCACCAAGAGGAGCGAACAGGCCTGCGGCCACCAAACAATCTGCAACTGGGCACGGGGCTCAAAACCGCAGCCCGACAATGCCCCTCAACTCAGACAAGCTGAGAACTGGCCTGGCTCCTCGGCGGGACGAGGAAGACACACGCGTTCCCACCGCCCCGCCACGCCCGTACCTTGTCCACCAAGTCCTTCTCAGGCACCTCGATCGTGTCCTGCTGGGCCCCAAAGCGGTTGCGCTGATACGTCACCTGCTCAGCCACCAGCTGCTTCAGGATGAACAGCAGCAGTTCGTTGTTGTCCCGGCGGAATGACAGGTAGCGGGCAAACGTCTGAGGAGACAGCAGGTGACCCTCCGACCAGTGCTCAGAGCCCGCCCCCCGTGCTCCACCCACGCAGCTCAAGCCCCACCTCCCCTGCCCCATGCCCTGCCCACAACTGAGGTCCCGCCCCCATGCTCCACCCACACGGCCCAGGCCCCACCCCCGCAGCTCAAGCCCCGCCCCCACGGCCCCGGCCCCACCTTCCGCATGCCACGCATGACGCTGAACTTCTGCGTGTCCACGAAGCTCTCAAGCATCACGCGGATGGCCATATTCACGTCGTCCTCCATGACGTAGTCCCGCAGGTGCATACGCGCGTGAGCCTCGGCCATGCGGATCATGGATTCAATGTGCCGCACGGTGATGGGGATGCTGCCCGTGGCCTGGAGGGGGGAACCGCGTCAGGGCGCCACGCGGCAGCCAGGGCGCCACGCGGTAGCCAGGGCGGGAGAAGCCGCAATGCTGGTACAGCCGAAGGCCCGGCTGACCACTCTGCAGCGGGGTGGCCGCCTGAGCCAGGTGCGCCCGCACTTCCACTCACTCCCAAAGCACGCTAGCTCACGCCCGCTACCACCGCCAGCTCGGGGCATCTGCAGTGCACACACCTGGGGGCAGCTGTTTGTCTCTGTCCGGTACCTGGGGCCCCACGGCGCCGTGAGCATGGGGGGTCAGAGTGCTTCTGTGAAGCCTGCCCTATCCCTCTGCAAAGGCCCACGCCAGTGACAAGGTGGAGGCGGGGAGTGACTGTGTGGCTCGGAGGGTGAGGGAGCAGCCTGCCCTTAAACTCTCCCTGCACCAGCCCCACACTGAGGCGCATGTGTATGCATGTAAGCTCCATCTATAAAGACTCGTTGGAAGACCCTGATGCTGGGAAAGACTGAAGGCGGGAGCAGAAGGGGACGACAGAGGATGAGATGGCTGGATGGCATCACTGACTCAATGGATGTGAGTTTGGGTAAACTCCGGGAGTTGGTGATGGACAGGGAGGCCTGGCGTGCTGCAGTCCACAGGGTCACAGAGTGGGGCACGCCTGAGCGAGTACGCTGATGTGAACAGACTGGGTGGCTGCGTGAGCGCCGCACCTTCCGGGCGTCCCCGCCCCGGCTCTGGGCCCACTAGCCACACGGACAGGGCTCGGCTGAGGGGCCCTCACCATCGACTCCTTCCTCAGGTCACTGTACATCTTGGCCACCTTGTCCTGGTCCATCTGGTTGAGCTTCGGGTGGACCTTCTCCTTAGCATAGATGATGTACTTCCTCAGGACCTCCTGCGGCAGGGGCTCCACGCCATAGGTGTTGGGCATAGCGGGCTCGGGGGCGCCCCCTGGGCCCCCGTCCTCCTTGTTGCTGGGGTGGTGTCTGACATGGCTGCCAACCACGAAACGGGCCAGCATCTCATCCTGAGACAGCGGAGGAGGAGCAGGGTGAGCCCGGTGCAGAGAACATGAATCCCCTACGATGCCCTCCAATGATGCGTCCTCTGCCCACTGTGGACCCAAAGCTCCGGGGCGGGGGGAGGGTGGACAGTGAGTGGGGCGCACCCCCAGGAGGGCAGAGGAGATGGGGGGGGTTAAGCTACAGGGAGAAGAGAGGAAGCGGGGTGGGCTGGAGGCCCGAGGACCGGCCCCCCGCTGAGGTCAGCAAAGCCCCGATCACGACACCTGGGAGCGCGCGTGAAACCCAAGGGAGAGGGCAGGAGGGTGTGGAGGAGAGGAGGGGCAGGGGGGGACCTCGCGGGACGGCGGGCTCCTTGCTAGTGAAGAGGAGGCTGCGGAGGGGCAGGCCCGCCCATGTCCCCAGACAGCTGGCCTCTGACAGGGGAGCTGGGTGGCCGTGAGGGTGAAGGCCAGGGGACCAGCACCAAGGCCGCAAGGCGCGGGCCAGAGTGGGTAACCTGGGGTGGGGGCCGGAGCAGCAAGAAGCAAGTGGACTCAGGAGGCAGTGGTGGAGCGTGGCTATGCCAGGGGAGGAGGGTGAACGAGGAGGGGCGGCCAAGGAGAGAAATCGAGGACCTCTGAACTCAGAACAAGCGTGGAGAACGCACGACCTTCGAGCGGCCCTCCCGAGCCCACCGCCCCACCACCCACGTGAGGCCCCCAAGCTTGGCGCACAGCCCCAGGCCGTGTACCTGCACGGGGTCCACCGTGTCCCTGACCACACACAGGACGTCGAAGCGGGAGATGATGGGCTCGGTGAGGTCCACGTTCTCCGAGAAGGTGAGTGAGGGGTCATAGCGGCCGCCTGGGACAGAGAGGCAGTTGCTGTTGGGGCTCCTGCTCCCAGGGCCCTCTTCTCCTTGACCAAACGCGGCTTTACAACCCGCGTGGCTGCAGTGGCAGGAGGGGAGTCGACGGACAGAGCATCCGCCCCAGGTCCACAGCGCGCCAAGCCGGCGGGGCACCCAGTGCTCCAGCCACGTGCCAGCCGAGACCGACACCAGCCCCGCCCGACGGGACACAGCAGGGGCTCCTCCCGCACCCCGAGTGCGGCTCAGCGTGGGTTGGGGCATCTCCGGCCTCCCAGCCCTGCCCCCACACGCAGCGCGGCAGAGAGGCGCGCCTTCCACGGCTCGGTCCATCCCATGGCTGGGCAGTGGGGCCCTGCGTGCACTCCTACCTATGGGGTTGGCAGCGGCGATGACGGTGCAGCGGGCCTGCAGGGAGGTGACGATGCCGGCCTTGGAGATGGAGATGCTCTGCTGCTCCATGGCCTCGTGGATGCTGGTCCTGTCCTGGTCGTTCATCTGCGCAGAGGGTCAGGGGGCTCTTGACGCGCCCGCGGTCACTCAGACAAGGCCCCGGGCTCCCCACCCGGGCGCAGCCCGCACACAGCTCCGCACCCCAGGCCCCCACCTTGTCAAATTCATCAATGAGGCACACTCCTCGGTCAGCCAGCACCAGGGCGCCAGCCTCCAGGGTCCACTCCCGGCTGACCGGGTGGCGCTGGACATACGCGGTGAGGCCCACGGCCGAGGCGCCCTGGCCGGTGGTGAAGATGGCCCGGCTGGACACCTTCTCCACATACTTGAGGAACTGCGACTTGGCCGTGCCGGGGTCCCCGCACAGCAGCACGTTGATGTCACCCCTCACCTTGTGCTTGCCGCCTGCGGGGGTGACGGGGGCTCAGGACGGCCCCCAGCCCACCACCGCCGCCGCCACGGGCTTCTTCCGCAAGAGGCGGGACGCCCAGGACGCCTCTCCCCTCTGAGCACAGAACCCAGAGAAGCGGGGGCCCAGGGGTGGGGGGCAGGTGCCAAGATGCTCTTTGACATGAACCCCGAGGCCGTGCACGAGCTCTCCCGCCAGGACAGCTGGACACAGCGCGTGTGGCCCAGGACACGGCCACTCGGGAGGAGGAGCCCGTGCTGGGTGCGCCCACGGGGGGCGAGGCCGGACAGCCCCTCACAGGCAGGAGTAACACGCTGGAGTCACCGTGCTGTTCTCCGTGTCAGCCCACGTGTCGTCCACGTGCACGGCCACACGGGTCTGCCCCCGCACGCCTCACCCCCAACCCGTGACCCGTGACCTACAGGAGGCCCATGCCGAGGCAAGGCGGCGCACAGGGCCTCGAGAAGCGGACAGGACAGACACACATCCACGTTTCCCCACGCGACGGCACGCCCCTGCTCACCGGGGTTCTTGGGCTCCCCTCCGAACAGGGCCAGCGCCAGGCCTCGCTTGATATCCTCGTGCCCGTAGATGGAAGGAGCGATGCTGGCAAAGATCTGGGGGTGAGAGGCGACGGGAATGGTCACCCGTGTGGTCCGGCCCTGCATGGATGCCCCCATCCGCCAACTCGGGGCCTCCTTCTGAGTCACAGAACCGGGGAGCTGACCAGGACGCTGGCCTTGATCCCCCACCCCAACCTGGCTCCAGGACAAAGGACCCGGGTCTCCCACAGAAAAGCTGCAGCAAGAGACAGGGTGTAGGGGACACCTCGAGGCAGGAGACGGTCAACCAGTCCCCCACGTGGGGACTCCCGCGCCTGGACGCCGCCCGCAGGACGCTCTTCAAGGGAGGAAGATCACCAGGGGCCCTATCGAGGGTCGACCCTCAGGACTAGCTGACGTTTTCAGTGTGGCAGCGGCGGCAGGACGGGGAAGCGAGCCTCTTAGAGACTCACTGACGGGTCTGAATGGGTGGCACCAGGAGGCACCGCGCGGGGCAGGCCAGCCCCGACCTCAAGGAGCAGACGCGCCCGCAGAGGACCCGGGGGTCATCACACCACCACACCCGACTCAGAACCTGAGCCGCCTCCCCTGACACTCCCACACGTGGGGGGCAGCGGGCGGCCCCTGGGAGCAGGGCTGGACGCCGGCCAGCCTGGCGAGACCCCCGCCCCGCCCCGTGTGAGCCCTGTGACGTGGGCACCTCACGTAACCCCCGATGTCACCAGTAACACGACACAGCCCACCCTCTGCAAATCGCTCACTCCCAAGCACTCAGTGAGGCTCCCACTAAGCCCCCATGGCTGTCGTGAGACGGTCACCCTGGGCTGCTCGCCCGCCCACATGTCCTGGGGGTCAGGACTGCCGGCCAGGACCCTCCGCCCAGACCGCAGCCAGCGCTGTCTGGGCACCACACCATGGCAGGGTGAGGTGACGTCCCCCGCGGGACCAACGGCAGCAGCCCGCGTCCCGCTGCCGTGAACGCAGGCTCCCCGGGGCCTTGCTGCAGCCCGAGGGCAGGGGCTGGCCCCGCTGCCCCGGGGACCTGAGGTGACCATGCTTTCAGCCCCCGGTGAGACGGGCAGCGTCAAGTCCAGACCTGAGGGGGAGACACCCGCTTCCCCGGGGCTAGTGCGCTTACCCTCGACCTCCGTGTCACAGGAGGAATGAGCCGCCCACTGCTGAGCACAGGGCGGGACCCCGGACTCCTCTGCTCCCGCCGAACCCTCCATGCCCGGCCTGCCGCCCACTGCGGGGACAGCACCCCTGCCGTCTGAGCTCATCCTCCCGCCACCCAAGCACGTTCCTCGTGGCCCGGCCACCTGCCGACTGGGTGGGCTGCCCCCCACCCCTCGGCTCCCATGTCTGCAAACTCTGGCCTGAGTGGTTCAGGGAGCCTGATTATTTCTGGACCTGCGGGTAATCCCTTCAACGTGTCTCTAGAATTGGAGAAAAATTCCCAGCACCTGGTGAGAACGCCCACCTGACGGCGAACTCAACACGAGGCCAGTGCTGACCAACCCCCCGCGGGGCTCAGATGGGCGGACGTGGAGGGGTCGCCCCGTCCGCCCAAGGCCTTGCTCTGTGAGCATCGCGGGCAAGGAGCAGGCAGGACTGAGGTCCCGCTGGACTGCCTGGAGACGTCAGCGGCCAGCCCGGATGGACGGATAGGAGGGAGCAGCCTCCTGGGCTCGGCGGAGACAGGCACTTCCAGAAGCCTGGGCACGAGGCACCCTTAGGGCCGCCCTGTTCGGAATCCAGGCGGGCAGCCGCTGCCTCGCTCTGCAGATCAGCAGAGCAGGAGGTGAGGGGCGGAGGCCACGGCCCAGGCAGGGCAGGGGCTGGGAGGGCCGCAGACCCCCATGTGGACCCCCACTGCCCACAAACAGGTACACACGCAGGCAAGCTGACATGTGCCCAGGACAGAGTCCCCGCCCTTAAGAGACCGGCCCAAACGCGCCATCGGAGTCTGAACAACACGTCCGTCACACGAGCACTGGTTTTCTTTAGGGAGGCAGGAGGGGCCGAGGTGTTACCAGCACCCAAGAAAGAAGGAGCCCCATGAGAGTGACATCCAGGTCCGACTCCCCTCTGGAGGCCCGGGCACGGCCCCGGAGAGTCTCTCCAGACCCAGAGCGTTGGCAGACCCATGAGTCCTATCCCCGGGGGGCCCCAATCTCGACGAATGCATAACGGTGCCGATGGGGTGCAGGGCCCTGCCCTGTGGGCAGAGAGCAGTCCGGGAGACAGCGGGCGGCCCCACGGCAACAGGTGGACAGGAAGCGGGAGGCGAGGGGAGGGGGACCCGAGGACAGGAACCACGCACCCTGCGGCCGAGCCTGCAACAGCACAGGAGTGTCCACAAGGGCGCACACACGCGGATCCTCAGCGGCAGGGGCTGGGCACCCCTCAGACCCGCACTGCTTAGAAACCACCTGCACCTTCACTTCTAGACAGTAAACCCCGTGTCCCCAGCCTCCGCAAACGCACCGGCCATTTAAGGGCAAACGACAGCCTGCACTGGGGAGCACTCTTCCAGGAGGCAGACCACGGGGAGGCGGGTGACACCGGGGACGACCCGCCGCCGAGCTCTTCCTGCTCCCGTGATGCCAGTCCAGCCCGAGCACTCCCCCGTCCTCCGGACGCAACAGGGGCTCCGGGAAGCCACCTGCTGCTCTTCCGCAGGGCTTGTCCCCCGTCGAGGCACACAGACTCAGCGGACACGGGAATCAAACCGATGGCCCGGCTTCCAACACCCGGAACCAAGACGGAGGCTCACAGTGGCCGGGGCGCAAGCCCCAGGTACCCAGAGTCTGTGGCAGCACCTCCCCCCCACTTTCCACCTGCCTTCTCCCCGATCTGCTGGTCCTTGGAGAGGCTGGTGATCATCTTCACGTCCTCGTCGGTCAGCTCACCCACGGCCACCTTGTTGTCTTTCTTGGCCACGTGATTGGCCAGGATGACGGTGGCGAAGACCGGGAAGCCATTGGCGGTGTTGAGAGCCCCGTCGTAGTTGTTGTGGTAGATGCCGGTCAGCTCCTGGGGGACGCAGAGAGGTGAGGGGGGCCAACCCGGGGCCGGCCCCACCCCGCCCCTCCCCAGGCCCCCCGGTCCGAGAGAGCCAAACTCAGGGGAAGCGTGGCACCCAGCCACTGCACCCCAACAGAAGCTCGGCCAGCAACAGAGAGCTGACCGCTGCCCGGGCCCAGCGTCCATACCAGCTCCCTCGGCCCCGCGCACTCACGATCTCGTCGCCCGGCTTGCAGCTGTCCACCAGGTCCGCAAGGAGGATGGCGTCTTTGGAGCGGGGCAGCCGGCCGGCCGCCACTTTGCCAGGACTCTCCTGAATCCGGATGCGCTGGTAGTTCTGGTAGATGGTCTGCATGGGACAGACGCAGTCTCAGGGCCCGTCCTGCCCAGGGGCGGAGGCCGGGGTCTGAGCACCGGCTCTCGTCACTGACTGGACCGCGACCCCAAGCAGGGAGTGCAGCTTGTTACTCTCACTAGTGACGAAGAGACACAGGACCAGAGAGAGCAGGGAGCCGCGGGCACCGGCGCCCCACCCCACCTCTGCTCCGGCCGCCCGCCCTCTGGACGCCTCCCTCCACAGACGCAGCGCCCACCCCGGGCCTGCAGCTCAGCCCGCGTGTGTGGCCATAGCAGCCGGGCTGCTCTGTGGCCTGAGCTGAGCGACGCTGGCCGAAGAGGCTCCCCCGTGCTGCCCCGTGAGGTGGGGCGTGAACGCTGCAGGTGTGGCCACCCGGGGAAGTCCAGTCACAGGAAAAGCATCAGACCAGTGCCCGGGAAGCGAGTTACACTGGAGGTGGGCCTGCTCTCAGGGTCACAGGGCAGCACTGTGTGTGCAATCCAGCGTTCCCCATCTCACTACCGTCCAGAAGAGCCACGTGACAGCAGCTAGACGCACGCACTCCAGTCAGAAGGCCTGAGTGCTAACCCTCTGGGCCACCTCCTAGCCGGACGACCTGCTGTCACTTCATCAGCCAAACACGACCGACAACGGCACCTGCCCCCACGGGGCAATGAAAAGCCACTAGCACACGCCCGCCCTGGGCACCGAGCAGGCCCTCCGGAAACTCTACTGTGAGCACCACTCCTCCACCAGCTCCTGTCCCCGCACGCAGAGCCTGCATCTCCACTCCTGGGCAAGAGGCGCCCAGTGCAACGTGTGAGACGGGGGAACCATACAGCGAGGGGCTGGGGTGGGGGCTCTGGGCAGAGGCGGGGGCTCACCCGGAGCCCCGCCTGCGGCCGCCCTTGCCAACTCACAGCAGGCTCTACTTAGAACAGGTCTGACTCTGGCCACGGGCTGCCAGGCATGCCCTGGCAAGGCCACTCCAGCTGGGGCGCTTCTCAGATTTGTGGAGCAGTGAGGGATCAGCCTGACACTCACGGCAGCAGACAGTGGAGAGGTGTGTGCCTCACACAGGGGTCATGATGGCCCCCAAGCATGGACAAAGCCGTGCGTTATGTGTCCAGGCGCTTAAGGCCCAGAGCCTTCGAGCAGGGCCCCCTTGCAGACGGCACATCGGTGTCTCGGGCAATTACGACCCTGCGCGAGGCCAGAGAGAAGGGTCCTAGGAAGTCAGGAGGCGGGCCGGGCCTTACTGTGGTAGGGGCTCTAGGGGAGCGGGAGCAGTTCTCTAGATCTTCCCATTTGCGAGAGAGCTGTAAACGCTGATGTTTCAGACGGAAGCATCTGGACCACCTCAAGGGCTGGCCAGCGCCCACCCACGCCCTGCCTCCCGTCCCGGTGCTGGCCCACGCTCACCTCCTCCATGTTGACCTCAAAGGGGCCGGCTGACTGGCACTCGGGGCAGGATCCCGGCTTCACCTCCTGGTTCTGGGACTGGCAGAAGGGCCCCAGCACGAAGCCGCACTTGTTGCAGTTGTACTTGACCATGCTGAGCTGGGGCAGGACGCCCGTGCAGCTGGTCACCACGCCGCTTGTGCGGATCAGCTGGTTCAGGTGCAGCTGCCTGCGGGGGCGGCGTCAGGGCGGGGCGTCAGGATGGGGCGGGGCGTCAGGATGGGGCGGGGCGTCAGAGGGCCCATGTCGCAGACCCATGGGGGGAGTGGGGGGCGCTCACCGGAGCGATCGCAGCTCCTCCACCAGCGGCAGGTGGGAGATGCGCACGTGGATGCGGCTGGCGATGCGGTCGTACTTGGGGTACATGGCCAGCACCACCTCCAGGGCCGCCTCGTCGAAGATCTGCAGCAGCTCGGCGGGCGCCTCGGGCAGGAAGTAGGCCAGCACGTGCTCCCGGGCCGCCAGGTCCTCATAGTTCACCACCAGGCTCTCGCGGTTCTCTGGGGGTGGGGGGGGCGCAGAGAGGCTGAGCAGGAGGGGCCGGGGAGACCGCCCGGCAGGAAAGAGCCCTGACTCCGATCTGACAGGTACCCCAGCACGTCGGTTCATCCATTCATCCGCAGGGTGGGCTCACCTTTGCACATGTCGCTGATGCGCTCCTTGAAGACGTTGTGTCCGCGGCCGTCCACGTGGGTGCGCAGGAAGTTCTTGAAGCGGTGGTGGATCTCCAGCCGTGGGCCGGCCATGCTCACCCACTCGCGCACCGAGTGGCCCTTGAGGTCCTCTAGGTTCTCCACGCTCTCAATCATGTCCTCGTCCTCCTCGCCGTCCTCCGTGGCACGCTCCACCTGCCGCCGCTTCCGGCTGGGGCGCTCCTCCTCCTCTTCGTCGCTGTCTGCGAGCCAGGAGGCGCTCAGGGCCGGCTCTGCGACCCCCACCCACCCCCGCTTCCCCCGCCCAGGCTCCCTGAGAACCCACCGTACAGGAGCCCGCGGCGCATGCGGCCCAGGCCGCGGCCCGCTTCCCGGTCGCGCTGCCGCATGACCCGCTCGGCCGCCTCCCTCTGACTGGCCGTCAGCTCCTCCACGTCCTCGTCGTCCAGGGCCAGCCCCTCAGCCTCATAGATGTCCAGCTCCGGGATGGCGCGGTAGTCCCTGCAGGGCCCCGACAGGAGGTGTCAGCACCAAACCCCCAACAACAGCACCAGGATCTGGGCCCCCAGGGCTCTGAAGGCCTGGAGAGGGTCCCCAGGGACCCCCCCCCCCCCCCACACACACACAATGGGGTGCAGTCTTCAAAGACAGAGACGCTGAGGACACTGCGCTTGGGAGACGAACCAGGCCCGAGGCGGACGTCCTGCAGAAGTCGGTCTGGGAACCGGCTGGAGGTGGTCACACCACACGAGTGACCTGATGCCCCTGACCTCACACTCCACGCCTGAGACGGGAAAGCTTACGTCATGTGCATTTTCCACAAGGAAAAGGGGAGCTCTGAGCACCCACAGGAAAAGGAATCAGAGGACCCACCAAACCTCCTGCAGGAAGGGCCTCCAGAGCACCAACCCAGCTCCCCTCAGGCAGGAACCCTCTTGCTCCATCTCTGGCAGCCCCGCCTAGAACCCTGGACCCCGGGAGGCCCACCCACACCAGCCCAACGAGCCTATCCCAAACATGTGCGTGTCCAAGGCTCAGCCCTCCCAGCCCGGAGAGACCTTCCATGTGACCACCTCTCAGATACTGGCTGGAGCAATGTCTACCCTCAGAGCTAACGCAGCTGCCCTCCCTGGCATTTGGGGAGGCATATATACCCTCCATCAGAAAGAGGAGAAAACCCAGCTCAAGGGTGAGGGGACTCCTGCCACCGATCACCCAACAGGGCTGGGTGTCTCAGTCCGCACAATGGCAGGGGCCCAGCTGGCTCCAACGCCACACTGGCCCTCTGCAGTCCTCCTGATTCTCCTTCCCTCAGGGAAGGTGGTGATGGGGGAACAGCCTTTCTTAACTTTCTTTTTTTGGTGCCATAAACTGTCAAGCGACAGTCTCAAAACACAGAAGCCTGTAATGCTGATGCCAGAAACAAAACCCAGAGCCAGCTTCATTTCTGGGCCCTTAGTTCCAAAATCTGAAGTGTCCTCCAGGAAAAGGTACCTGCCTGATGCTTGCTCCTTGGAAGGAAAGCTATGACAAACTTAGCATATGAAAAAGCAGAAACGTTACTTTGCTGACAAAGGTCCGTCTAGTCAAAGCTATGGTTTTTCCAGTGGTCATGTACGGATATGAGAGTTGGACCATAAAGAAGGCTGAGCACCGAAGAATTGATGCTTTTGAACTGTGGTGTTGGAGAAGGCTCTTCAGAGTCCCTTGGACTGCAAGGAGATCAAACCAGTCAATCCTAAAGGAAATCAACCCTGAATATTCATTGAAAGGACTGATGCTGAAACTCCAATACTTTGGTCACCTGATGCGAAGAGCAGACTCATTAGAAAAGACCCTGATGCTGGGAAATATAGAAGGCAGGAGGACAAGGGGACGACAGAGGATGAGATGGTTGGATGGCATCACTGACTCAATGGACATGAGTTTGAGCAAACTCCAGGAGATACTGAAGGACAGGGAAGCCTGGCGTGCTGCAGTCCATGGGGTCGCGAAGAGTCGGACAGGAATTAGCGACTGAAGAATGACAACAACTGACTCGTTAAGAATTTCAAGTTATGTGAAATGCCCTCAGTGGAATTCTAATTGGTCTGCATAGAAAAATTAGATAAATTTGATCTCAGCAAAATTTAAAATTAATTATGCATCTCAAACAAAACCATTCTTTAAAACTTAAAAAGTCACAGGTTGAGGAGAAAGTAATTACAAATCACATACCTGATAAAAGCCTCATATCCAGAATAAGTTTTAAAACTCTTACAACTCAGTAATAAGAAATCAAGCAAACCAATTCAAAGATGGGCAAAGACCCAAAGACACATTTTCCAAAGAAACACCGATGGCCAACACGCACACAAACAGATACTCAATGTCACTGATCATCAGAGAAAAGGAAATCAAGACCACACTGAGATACCATATCGTGAATATTAAGGCGGCTATTAACAAAACCCAGAAAATATCAGGTGTTGGCAAGAACATGCAAAAATTGAACAGCATACGCCACTTGTGGGAAGGTAAAATGATGTAACTGCTTTGGAAAACAGTTTGGCAGTTCCTCAAAAAATTAACATTAGAGTTATCACACGACCCAACCGTGCCATTCCTAGGACCTGGAATTCCATTTCAAGAAAATTTAAACACACGTTCACATAAAAATCTCACAGTAGCACTATTCATAATTGCTAAAAACTTTCAAAGAACCCAAATGTCTTCCAACCTATGAATGGGTAACAATATGCAGCCTGTCCATAAAATAGAGTATTACTCAGCCAGGAAAAGGATTGGCGTACCGACGCGTGACTCAACAGGTGGGCCGTGAAGACCACAGGACACCCAACATACCTGCACACACGGGACACGTGCCTTACAGGCCCTGCTTGTAAGAGACGGTCAGAGAGCAGACCAAAGGAACAAGGGGTGGGCTACTGGTTCCCTAGCAGTGGGGAAAGGGGATGGGATGAAGTGGACCAGATACAAGGGATCTTCCTGGGATGATAGAAAAGCTGGACTGTGCTGACGTCTGCACAACTCAGGAAGTCTTAGAAGCACTGAACTGTACTCTTGTAAGACGTAGCTTGTGTATTATAGAAACCATACCTCGGTAACACTGCGTTTTAAAAAGCTACAAAACACAAAACCTAACGGCCCAAGCAGTCCTCAGAGCCTCTATCAGAGCCCTGGCAAGGGAAGGGCAGAGAAGCAGAGAACAGTGGGCAGAGGTAATGGGGTCAGGGAGGGGCATCCTGCCCACACAGCCCCACAGAGCACGGGGGGAAGATGCTCCGGGCCCATCTGTCAGGACTCAGCATCGGTGGCAACAGCGCTGAAGCAAAGCCCCAGATGGTCCACAGTGCTCTTGAAAGTCCTGGTGACGTTCCCGCAGGGCTCACCCCACTGACTGTGGGGTGGCCTGAACACACGAAGGCTGGCACCCCCGAGTCAGAGCCAGAGGGCCCCAGAGCACAATGTCCGTGCGGTTCTGGGGGTTCAGACAATTCTGGGGCAAACGTACAGACCGGGTCCTGGCTGTGAACACGGTCAGACAGTAATGGGGCCCAGCCTGGCTCACTCAGAGCTCTACTCCCCGGTCATAGCATTAAGCCTCCATGACCGTGAGTACATGTCTGTACATTTATTACTAAGGGTGAACACAGCGTCTGGTACAGATGAGGCACAGTAACTGTTTGCTCAACTGAATCTAAACCTTGATTAATCAGACCCACCCCCACCCCCAGTTTGTCTGAAGTTGCAGAGAAACTTGGCTGCCTGCTTCCTGACCTTCCCAGTTGGGATCCCCGACGTGGCCCCAGATTAGAGACCCCCTGGGCGCACACCTCGTGGAGCTGGGGCTTCCCTGGGCCTTAGGTAGGGGCTGGTCTAAGGTACACACAGCAAGTTACAAGGATGTACGCTGCAGCTCCACAGACAAGTCTCCTCCCGGACACGACCAAAATGTGCTCCAAGGCAAGGAGGCTCCTATGTATCTGCTTCTCCAGGACCCCAAACCAGGGCGGCCAGACACTGAAGGGACTCCCTGCGTAAACCGTGGAGAGCAGGGCCTGAACTGCATACCTCTCCATGCCATCTCCAATAAGCTCCTCTCCGTCCTCTTCCTCCTCCAGGGGCCCCTCGGTGCCCAGCAGTCCCTCCGACTCATCCTCAAAGGGAGGGAGGTCCCGGCCAGGGCTGGAAGTCAGGGCATCCGTGCGCCGGGAGCTGCTCCGCCCGGGGCTGGAGGTGAGGGGATCGTTGGAGCGCCGCCGCGGGCCCGGGCTGGACGCCACTGTGAAGGACTCGGAGGATTCCTGCGAGAGGATTCAGGCTTGGAGCGGGTGAGGGCCGACTGCGCTCCCCGGCACGTCGCCCCCGACTCAGGGCTTCTGCCTGTTCTCCCGCACCGCGGACCCCCGCCGGCCTGCGCCTCTGCACCTGCTGCCGTCCCCTGAGCCGGCTGACCGCCCGCTCTGGCCCCCGGCCCGGCTTCCCACCCATCTGGGCCCCCGGGGGCAGCTCCCAGGGGAGACGAGACGTGAGGGCGGCCGCCCCCGAAGGGATGCGGCACTCGGGTCGGAGGTACGGCTGCTGACGAAGACCGGCAGGGGGAAGGGGGCTCGAGGGCGCCGGCCGGACCGAGGTACCCGAGAGCCGCCGGGGTGGGGGGCCGCCGGCCCGGCAGACCCGCCCGGCCGGAGCGCGGAGTCGGGCCCGGGCCCCGCGCCCCGCGCCCAGCTCCCCGCTCACCGCCATCTCCGCGCCGCGCTCCTCTCCACTCAGCCCGCCGCGACCAGTTTTCGCGCCAAAAGTGGCCCACGTGACCGCGCAAGCCCGGGAAGCGGCTAACGTGGCACGACGTCACGGCGTCGGCGACCGCGTTCTTTCCGGCCGGCGCTCGGGGGGCGTGCCAAGGGCGTGGCCCCGCGCGGCCCAGTCCAGGCTGCCCGAGGCTCACGACGTCGGCGACCGCGTTCTTCTAGCCTTCTCTCGCGGGGCGGCCCGACGCCCCGCCCAGGCCGCCCGAAGCCCGCCCAGCACGCCCTGAGTCCCCGCCCAGCACGCCCGAGGCCCCGCCCAGCCCGCGCTCCGCGCAGCGGGACCCGCTGAGACGCTGCAACTTGCGGAGGCAGTGAGGACAAACCTCCCGCGCCAGCTGCGCGACTCGGTCACTCTGGGGCCATTTGACAGACGAGGCAACGGAGGCTCGGGGCTCTGTCTTACTGCGTTATGTCAGCTGCTCCGAAAGTTTAGGCTGAACGCTTCAAGCGCCGAAAAGGCCGGGGTGCTAGGAGGCTACGGGGTTGGAGTGCCCTCTGGAGGCAGCGGAGATCCAAGGGGGCGTTCTAGGTAGCAAGAGCCTCCCACGCAGAGACGCAGAGAGCAGGGCGCCCTGGCATCTGCAAGCACTTCCCTAGCTCCAGGTAGACCGCTTGTGATGTCCTGGAAGGGACAAGACGACGCTGGAGACTCCAGCTCACGAAAGGCGACCAAGTCTTTTAGAGAAATGGAGCTCCCTGCGGACAGTCGAGAGCCCCGTGGGTTTTAGGAGAATCCTTTAGGCTGCCAGGGATGCAGGAGGGTGGAAGCAAGTTAAAAAAGTTACAGTCCGTTCCGAATCTGTATCTTCGGACTCAACCAGCTGGTTGGTTAGAAAAAAAAGACAATTCTAAAAATCAAAGCTTGATTTTACTGTATGCTACTTAACTATTTACATGGTATTTACAGCGTATTTATATCTATTTTCATAGAATTTACCTTGTATTAGATATTGTTCAGTTCAGTTGCTCAGTCGTGTCCGACTCATTACAACCCCATGGACTGAGCCTCTTGATGAAAGTGAGAGTGAAAAAGCTGGCTTAAAACTCAACATTCAAAAAACGAAGATCATGGCATCCAGTCCCATCACTGCATGGCAAATATATGGAGAAACAATGGAAACAGTGACAGACTTTATTTCCTTGGGCTCCAAAATCACTGCAGATGGTGACTTCAGCCATGAAATTAAAAGACACTTACTCCTTGGAAGAAAAGCTATGACCAACCTAGACAGCTTATTAAAAAGCAGAGACATTACTTTGCCAACAAAGGTCTGTCCAGTCAAAGCTATGGTTTTCTCAGTAGTCATTTATGGATGTGAGAGTTGAAAAGAAAGCTGAGCGCCAAAGACTTGATGCTTTTGAACTGTGGTGTTGAAGAAGACTCTTGAGGTTCCCTTGGACTTCAAGGAGATCCAACCAGTCCATCCTAAAGGAAATCAGTCCTGAATATTCATTGGAAGGACTGATGCTGAAGCTGAAGCTCCAACACTTTGGCCGCCTGATGGAAAGAGCCAACTCATTAGAAAAGACCCTGATGCTGGGAAAGATTGAAGGCAGGAGAAGAAGGGGATGACAGAGGGTGAGATGGTTGGACAGCATCACCGACTCAATGGACATGAGTTTGAGCAAGCTTCAGGAGATGGTGAAGGGCAGGGAAGCCTAGTGTGCTGCAGTCCAGGGGGTTACAAAGAGTCAGACATGACTGAGCGACTGAACAACAACAGCAAGATATTGTAAATAATCTTGAAACTACAGTATACAGGAGGATGTACACTGGTTATGTGCAGGCAAGACATACAGATACTGCACCATTTTTTATGAGTAACTGAGCACGTTTAGGGTTTGTTGTCTGCAGGTAGCCTGAAACCAACCCCCAAGGACACAGAGGGCCGACCATGCGGCATCCTCCCTCCAGGCAGAGGCAGCCTGGTTGGGAGCAGGGGACCAGGGCAGGGCTGGAGCCCTGCTCTCTTGTGTGGTGAGCAAGCAGCTCAGGAGGGGACCCTGGGAGGGGCAGGAGTGATCCCTGGAAATGCAGATATCCAAGAGGCCTTCAGGAGGTAGAGTCTGTGGGTCTTGAGGATCCGTTCAGTTCAGTTCAGTTCAGTCACTCAGTCATGTCCGACTCTTCACGACCCCATGGACCACAGCACACCAGGCCTCCGTGTCCATCACCAACTCCCAGAGTTTACTCAAACTTATGTCCATGCAGTCGGTGGAGGACAGCAAAGGGAGGACCCAGGATGGAGTTGGAACATCCCCTGGAGGAGGGCATGGCTATCCACTCCAGTATTCTTGCCCGGAGACTTCCGTGAACAGAGGAGCCTGGCGGGCCACAGTCCATCGGGTTGAGAAGAGTTGGACATGACTGAGCGACTGACACTTTCACTTTCACGATGGCAGCAGGAGGCTGGCTCAGGAGACTAGGTGGGGGACAGCATGCCTCTGAGCCAGGGAACTCGAGGGGAAGCCAGGTAAGCTCACAACAGCCACCATATTACCAACTCAATGTCTGGGGGCCTGGGACTGGGCCGGGCTTGGCTGGGGGCCTCTGCTGCCTGGTCCCTCTGCTGAGCAGAACCAACCGTGTCTATTATTTTGGGGTCCCCAGTGCTCTCAGGGAGCCCAGTTCTGCAGGAGCTGCCCTCCTGTGGGCCATGCGTCGAGAGGCTCACCCCCTACAAGCCTGATGCAGGGCAAGTGAGACACCTGGGGGCCAGATCTGTGTTTACTAAACCCTATTCACGGAGGCCCCCTGCTGCCCTGCTCTGTCCTCTGTGCAAGGGGGCACTGCACTGAGCCAGTGCCCCTCTGCCCCGAAGGGAGGAGGCGAGGGAGATGCCCTCAGTACTCCACAAATTAGATCCCACAGAAACCTCCAGTGGGGCGCTCAGCTCAGAGCACAAAACCCATCCCCGACCTCCACCCTGCAACTGTCCCATCTCAAACAACAAGAGTGGAGGGCAGGTCAGTGTACTGCATCTCGCCTCCTTCCTGACACGGGGGTCAGAACTTTCCTGCCCCTGGAGGTCAGAAGTGGCCTGGGACTTGTTTTGCCAGTTACAGGTGAGCAGGGGTGATGCAGGTAACCCCTGGGCAGAAACTCTCAGAGCTGCCCACTCAGGGACGCAGGCACCTCCTGGAGCTCTGCTTCTAGGGGCTGCTGCAGAAATGGCACGTTGACCGGGGTCCAGGCTGGGAAGGGCAGAAAAACTGAGTCCCAGATGGTCCCAGATGGTCCCAAGGTGCTGGCCTCCTCACCTTCCCCTCGTTTCGAACAGGAGCTAGGCAAAGACTGGAGCCTGATCTCATCCCAGCCCAGCTGTGGAAATGTGTGGCGTCACGGGTGTGTATCTTGACGTTACTGTGATAAGTGGGTGCTTACGACGTGCACCAGGCCCCGAGTCAGCCTCTGGACATGCAGGGAATGTGATAAGCCTGGCTCTGTCATCACGACACGGACATTCTACTTAGGGGAGGCTGATGCTGAACCAGGAAGTGACTCAGTGAACACAGTCCTGTTGGAGAGACTGTGCCGATGTAAGCAGATAAGGGCTTCTCAGGTGGCTGAGTGGTAAAGATTCCACCTGCCAGTGCAGAAGTCGCGGGTTTGATGCCTGGGTCAGGAAGATCCCCTGGAGAAGAAAATGGCAACCCGCTCCAATATTCCTGTTGGGAGAATCCCATGGACAGAGCATCCTGGCAGACTGCAGCCCACAGGGTCACAAAGAGTCAGACACAACTGAGTTACTAAGCATACATGCACGCAAGCATGCAGATAGGGCAGGGGGTCCCAGAAAAAGAGAACTGGGCATGGCTTTCTTGACATAAGAGAAACCATTTTTGGTCTAAGCCTTTTGGGGATCTAAGACTGGCCACCGTGCTTGCCCTGGACCAGGTCTCAGTAATTAATGATGTTAACGGAACATAAGAATGCACAGACAAATTGTTATCAGGCAAGAGAAGTAACAATGCTCGACAATACATCAGTTGCAAATATTCCCCGTTTTGTTTCCATGGTAAAGACAAGCCTGAAGACTCGATCACCAGGCCAACTGGAACCTAAGAGATGGTCTCTGACCCATATGACCTCAATTAACTAAAGCTTGGGTAGCCCAAGACCCTTCACGAATATGCATGTACCCTTAACTTAAAATAGGGCTTCCCTGATAGCTCGGTTGGTAAAGAATCCGCCTGCAATGCAGGAGACCACGGTTCAATTCCTGGGTCAGAAAGATCCACTGGAGAAGAGATAGGCTGGAATGGGCGAATTTAATTTAGATGACCATTATATCTACTACTGTTAGGCAAGAATCCCTTAGAAGAAATGGAGTAGCCCTCAAGGTCAACAAAAGAGTCCGAAATGCAGTACTTGGGTGCAATCTCATAAATAACAGAATGATCTCTGTTTGTTTCCAAGGCAAACCGTTGAATATCCCAGTAATCCAAGTCTATGCCCTAACCAGTAATGCTGAAGAAGCTGAAGTTGAACAGTTCTATGAAGACGTACAAAACCTTCTAGAACTAACACCCAAAAAAGATGTCCTTTTCATTATAGGGGACTGGAATGCAAAAGTAGGAAGTTAAGAAACACCTGGAGTAATAGGCAAATTTGGCCTTGGAGTACAGAATGAAGCAGGGCAAAGGTTAAAAGAGTTTTGCCAAGAGAATGCACTGGTCATAGCAAACAGCCTCTTCCAACAACACAAGAGAAGACTCTACACGTGGACATCACCAGATGGTCAATACCAAAATCAGATTGATTATATTTTTTGCAGTCAAAGATGGAGAAGCTCTATACAGTCAGCAAAAACAAGATGGGGAGCTGACTGTGGCTCAGATCATGAACTCCTTATTGCCAAATTCAGACTTAAATTGAAGAAAGTAGGGGAAACCACTAGACCATTCAGGTATGACCTAAATCAAGTCCCTTATGATTATACAGTGCAAGTGACAAATAGATTCAAGGGATTAGATCTGATAGAGTGCCTGAAGAACTATGGACAGAGATTTGTGACATTGTACAGGAGGCAGTGATCAAGACTATACCCAAGAAGAAGAAATGCAAAAAGGCAAATTGGTTGTCTAAGGAGGCCTTACAAATAGCTGAGAAAAGAAGAGAAGCGAAAGGCAAAGGAGAAAAGGAAAGATACACCTATTTGAATGCAGAGTTCCAAAGAATATATCCAAAGATACATTCTTTGGACTATCCAAGGAGAGATAAGAAAGTCTTCCTCAGTGATCAGTTTCAAGAAATAGAGGAAAACAATTGAATGGGGAAGACTAGAGATCTCAAGAAAATTAGAGATACCAAGGGAATATTTCATGAAAAATGGGCACAATAAAGGACAGAAATGGTATGGACCTAACAGAAGCAGAAGATAGTAAGAAGAGGTGGCAAGAATACACAGAAGAACTGTACAAAAAAGATCTTCATGACGCAGATAACCATGATGGTGTGATCACTCACTTAGAGCCAGACATCCTGGAATGCGAAGTCAAGTGGGCCTTAGGAAGCATCACTATGAACAAAGCTAGTGGAGGTGATGGAATTCCAGTTGAGCTATTTCAAATCCTAAAAGATGATGCTATAAAAGTGCTACAGTCAATAAGTCAGCAAATTTGGAAAACTCAGCAGTGGCCACAGGACTGGAAAAGGTCAGTTTTCATTCCAGTCCCAAAGAAGGGCAATGCCAAAGAATTCTCAAACTACCACACAATTGCACTCATCTCACATGCTAGCAAAGTAATGCTCAAAATTTTCCAAGCTGGGCTTCAACAGTACATGAACCAAGAACTTCCAGATGTTCAAGCTTTTAGAAAAGGCTGAGTAACCAGAGGTCAAACTGCCAACATCAGTTGGATCATCGAAAAAGCAAGAGAATTCCAGAAAAAACATTGACTTCTGCTTTATTGGTTATGTCAAACCCTTTTACTGTGTAGATCACAACAAACTGGAAAATTCTTCAAGAGATGGAAATACCAGACCACCTGATCTGCCTCCTGAGAAATCTGTATGTAGGTTAAGAAGCAACAGTTAGAACCAGACATGGAACAACAGACTGGTTTCAAATCAGGAAAGGAGTGTATCAAGGCTATATATTATCACCCTGATAATTTAACTTATATGCAGAGTACATCATGCAAAATGCTGGGCTGGATGAAGCACAAGCTAGAATCAAGATTGCCAGGAGAAATATCAATAACCTCAGATATGCAGATGACACCACCCTTTTGGCAGAAAGTGAAGAGGAACTAAACAGCCTCTTGATGAAAGTGAAAGAGGAGAGTGGAAAAGCTGTCTTAAAACTCAACATTCAAAAAACTAAGATCATGGCATCTGGTCCCATCACTTCATGGCAAATAGATGGGGAAACAGTGGAAACAGTGGCTGACTTTATTTTTTTGGGCTCCAAAATCACTGCAGATAGTGACTGCAGCCATGAAATTAAAAGATGCTTGCTTCTTGGAAGAAATGCTATGACCAACCTAGACAGCATATTAAAAAGCAGAGACATTACTTTGCCAACAAAGGTCCGTCTAGTCAAAGCTATGGTTTTTCCAGTAGTCATGTATGGATGTGAAAGTTGGACCTTAAAGAAAGCTGAGCACCAAAGAATTGATGCCTTTGAACTGTGGTGTTGGAGAAGACTCTTGAGAGTCCCTTGGACTGCAAGGAGATCCAGCCAGTCTATCCTAAAGGAAATCAGTCCTGAATATTCACTGGAAGGATTGATGCTGAAGCTGAAACACCAATACTTTGGCCACCTGATGCAAAGAACTGATTCATTGGAAAATACCTGATGCTGGGAAAGATTGAAGGCAGGAGGAGAAGGGGACAACAGAGGATGAGATGGTTGGATGGTCTCACAGACTCAATGCACATGAGTTTGAGTAAACTCCAGGAGTTGGTGATGGACAGGGAGGCCTGGCTTGCCACAGTCCATGGGGTTGCAGAGTCAGACATGACCGAGTGACTGAACTGAACCCACTCCAGTATTCTGGCCTGGAGAATTCCATGGACTGTATAGCCAATGGGGTCGCAAAGAATCGGACCCTATTGAGTGACTTGCACTTACATTAATTTGGGAAAGATCCCATGTGTTCTCCTTACTTGCTGCAGATAATAAATCCTTCCTTGTCCTGCTCTTTACCTTGGTTGTGTCTTTCAACTCAAAGAAGTGAAAGAAAGTGAAGTCGCTCAGTCGTGTCCGACTCTTCGCGAGTCCGTGGACTGTAGCCCACCAGGCTCCTCCATCCATGGGATTCTCCAGGCAAGAATACTGGAGTGGGTTGACATTTCTTTCTCCAGGGGATCTTCCCGACCCAGGGATTGAACCTGGGTCTCCTGCATTTCAGGCAGACGCTTTAACATCTGAGCCACCAGGAAAGCCCTAACACCCCCGGAAAAAAGAATACAGTTGGGTAACAACGGAGAAGGAAATGAAAGGGCTTTGTGTTACAGAGACTGGACAGCTACTTTGGCTAGGGTGTCAAGTGGAAGTGTGTGTCAAGTGACAGACCCACAGGTAAGGAAGCTTGGTGTATTCAAGGAAGAGAAACAGGGAACCCAGAGAGGAGCGGGTGGGAGGGATGAGGACAAGGAGACAGGAGGGGCCAGGCCAGGCGGAGCCTCGTGGTGGGGGGCAGAGGAGTGAACCCCGCGCAGACGCAGGAGGGGAAGAACAGGCTATCTGGGAGGTCTTCCTGGAGGAGGCTCCCTGGAAGTAAGCGGTGAAGGAAGGCGGGCCAAGCCCCAGGCCTGGGCCCTGTCACTTCCTGGTCCTGTGACTTCGGGGGAAGCGCTTAACGCCTCCGCCCCGGGGTCTGCTCTGCGAAAAGGGACGGATGACAGGCGGCCTGCAGGGCGGCCTGGAGGCGGAGGGTGCGTGGGCAGGTGCGAAGGGGCCGCGCCGGGCCCAGGTGGGGGCTAGTTCTTGGGGCCCGGAGGTCACCGGGCCGGCGGCGGCGGAGCGCCTCCCTGGACGCTGGAGGAGAGGGCGCTGCGGGCGGTTGGCGTGGACAGACAAGTCGCAAAGGGCTACGGACGCGACCCCTGGCGGCCGAGTGGGCCGCGCGCGGGCTCTTTAAGAGGTCGGCGGGCCGCCCCGCCCCCCGGGGACCCGATTGGCTCCGTCCTCTGCACTCGCCCCGCCCCCTTTCTGGCGTAACTCCGTTCCTGTTGGTCGCTGCCGGCTGGGGGCAGGTCCCCGCGCCGCCGCGGGCAGGGACGGTGGCTGTTTTTGCAGTTTTGGCGGAACGCAGAGGACGCACCTCCCTTCCGGGTCGCCGCTGCCGGGAGGGCCGCGCGGGGTCAGGCTGATCGCGTGTCCCGATCGCGTCTCCCTTCCCCGCCCGCCCGCCGCCCGGTCTCCCGGAGCCGGCCTCCCGCGCCACTTTCCCGGCCCGAGCGCCGGAGGCCCAGGCCCGCGGCCTTTGGCGGGGTCTGCGCCCGGCGGCGGATGGGCGGCCGGGGCCGCAGGTAAGGGGGAGCCCCTGCTCCGCCCCAGGTGCGCGAGCCGATCCCGAGCGTCCCTGTCCCGGCTCCTGCCGCCGGGAGCGGGCCTCCCGCCCAGAGGCAGGCCCGGGGTCCCCGGGGAGGCCGAGCTCCCGGACCCTGTGCCCCCGGCTGTGTGCCGAGACGTGTCTGCGACTGGTCACCTCCGGGTCCCGCGTCCGAGAGGGTGGGGGGTGGGGGGTGTCTCCTGGCTGGGGCAGTGGGAAGTGGCCTGTCCTCGCTGTGTGGTGGGGACGGGGCCGTGGGGCCTCCCGGACGGTCCTCCCACTATCCAGAAGGGCTGGGCTGCCCTCTCTCGGCTGCTGGACGTTGATCTGTCCAACTCACCACACTGGCTGTCCCCCCGAGAACTGGGTCATGAGACGCCCGGGCTGGACAGCCCATAGACACACAACTGAGGGCCATTTCAGATGGAAGGGGTGGTCAGGGAGGGCGCCTCAGAGGAGGTGGCCCAAAGGGTGTGACCTGGTCTGGGGCAGGGAGAGCACGCAGGGAATCTGCAGAGGTCAGGCCAGAAGGCACAGGGCTGTCTTCCCTCCTGGGGGCTCCTGGTAGGGTCCACCCGCTTCCCCAAGGCTGGAGGATAATGGTTGTGAAACATTCCTCACCCAGTCTTGGTTCAGGGTTGAAAGCTCATTGAGCAGCTGGGGCCGGCCACCCTGAGTGGTGTCTCCACAGCAGCCTGTCTGCTCAGGGTTTTGTGTTTCTGTAGGGCTCCCATCCAGGACCTCTGGGCCACACATGGTCAGTCCCACTGCACAGACCGGGGAGACCGGGAACTGAGGCTCAGAGAGGGAGGGCCCTTCTGGCCCAGGTCCAGCACTCAGGGCCCATGCCATTGGCATGATGCCCACAGACGGAGGGAGGGCTAGAGGGTGGGAGGAGGTCTCTGGAATGGCAGCGAGGTCAGGAGCGTTCTCCCCAGGTGGAAGAGACAGTCTGTCACAGCGTCGCTGGTCCTGAGCAGCGCGGGGCTGCCCAGGGCACTCAGCGTCCCAGGAAGACCCCCTCTCTCCGCGCCCTCCGCCAGCCTGCCCTCCTGGCCCCTCTCTCCTGCAGACCCCTCACTCTGGCACTGCCTGGAGCTCACCTGTGGTGGGGGAGGGGGATGGGGGAGCCTCCAACGGTCCCCCTCAGCCTCCTTTGTCTGTGATGGGACAGCGGCTGGCCGCCTGCTCCTGGAGGCCGGGGTGGTGGCCCCACGGGTCAGCACGGGGAAAGCAGGGGCCCTGAGCGCGCACGGGAGGGGAGGGGTGCGCTGTCCTTAGCTTGTGTGCTGGCTTCGGTTGTTTTGTGAGCTCTGACACACCGTGGCAACCTGCTGTGAGTCGTGTGATCCCCACCCCTGCCCGCCCCGAGCCTGCTTGTTACCAGCAGTCCACCCTGGATCAGGCCCTGGGGGCCCTGCGCCTGCAGGGAAGACACCGAATCCTGGGGCACCCCCCGGGAGGGGGCCCCGGGCCCGGGAGGCGGGCAGGGCCGCGGGGGTCTCCTCTTCTGCCGCTATTACAGGGCGAGTGGGGCCAGGGCGGGGGAAGTAGGCACAGTGGACACCCGCCTTCCCCAGCCCAGACTCCAAAGCGAGTGGGGCTTGGACCCGTGAACCAAATCCTGCCCCCCACTCCCACCCCCGGCTCCCCCTTTGGGAAGAAAGCGGCAGTTACCTTTGTGTGTGTGGTCCTGTGCAGACTCCCTTCTCTGCTCTTGCCTGATCCTTCCAGCAACCTTGCTGGTGGGGATGCTATGGTCCCATGACACCGAGGGAGGGAGATAAGTGGCCCAAGGTCACAAAGGCAGCACCTGGCCGAGCCAGAAGGTCAAGCTGGGGATCTGTTAAGATTTCAGAATGCCAGGTCCTCCCCAGCAGCGGGGCTGGGGAGCCTGGCTTCAGGCATGGCTGGACCCGGCGCTGTCTGTGTCTCTCTGTGTTCCTTTGTTGGCTCTCGTTCCACGTGGACTCCAGTGTGAACACTCCCTGGGGCTGGGGAGCGGGTGCTGGAAGTCGTGCCTACACCCTGTGCATGGAGACAGGGTGCTGAGGTTTCCTCCAGGAAAAGGGGGTGCTGGCCATGCAAAGCCAGGAGAAATCCTCCAACCGCACGCCCACTCTGTCTGGCCGCCGTCCACCCATGGGCTCCTCTCGGCCGTATGGGGGTCCCTGCAGGACATGAGGCAGTTCTGAAGCCACCTGTGGAGGGGCCCGCACTGACCACGCCACCCCCGCTGGAAACCCCTGGCTCGAGGTCAGTGGCCTCAGCTTCTGGCACTGGTGAGGGGCCCTGTCGTGAGCACAGGGCGTCAAGGGGGTCCTGCAATGACGGAGCACCTGCTTAGCAATCGTGGGGACACTGTCCTCACCTTAGCAATCCCGGGGACACCCCCCTCATGTTAGCAATCCCAGGGACACCGTCCGCAGACGGCCGGGCCGCTGCAGGCACCCCAAGGCTCAGGTCAGAGCCTGGAATGAGCTTCTCCTGCCCTCTGCCCTCACCCCTACGTGCGTCCGTCTGTGAGTCCCGCTGGCTGACCCTCCCAGAGGGCTCCCAGATCCCAGCACTCCACCCCCGCTGCTGCCTCCCTGCCCCCATCCCCCTGCTTTGGTGCCGCCTCCACACACCCCCCTCCGCTCCTCCCGTTGCACTTAGAGGGAGATTGGCTGACCTGGCCCCCACCCTGTCTCCTCTCTCTTCCAGCATCAGCGTGCCCTGTGCCCTTTGAACTGGCCAAGACTGTTTCTGCCTCCTGCCTTTGCCTTCACTGCTCCCTCCCCGGGATGTGCTCTGCCCAGAATACCCCAGTCCAGCTACTTTCAGTTATTTAGATCTCAGTCCCAATACCGTTCTGTCTGACGCCCAGCCTGTGGCAGCACTGCTTTGCTCCGGCTTAGCTACTGAGCAAGGCTGAGGTGACGAGGCAGATGGGTACTGCCATCTGCTGCACAACAGTCCGTGCAGGCTGACCCGCTCGTCTGAGACCCAGACACCCTGTTACCCTCTGCTCCATGACTTCTGCCTCATGGTCCACAGTGGATGCTACTGCTCCCACCACCACACCTACAATTCCAGGCAGTGGGAAAGGAGGAGGACGTGCCCTGAAAATTGGCACACCTTGCTGCTCATACCCAGTTGGACGCAACTTGGTCACGTGGCCACAGCCAGCATGAAGGGAAGCTGGGAAAGTGGCCCTGCTTCTGGGAAGTCACGTGCCAGCTAGAGTCCACGGCTCTGGTACAAAGCGGGCGTGGACGCTGGGGGCCCCAGCAGTCTCTGCTGTGTTCCCCGTCATTTATCTTGTTCCCCTCCTGTTTTCTTCTCAGCATGTGCCTCTAGAAGTTTGGTTTGTAAGCACGGGTGCTTTAATACCTTTAATCCCCTTTAACACCTCCCGGCCTTTTCATCAGGTTGTTGGTCCCAGAGCCGCCGGCGGCCTGTGTGGGAGGGAAGGACAGAGGGTTCTGAGCCCCTGGTCCAGGCCTGCCCACCCCAGAGTCTCCCCATGTGTGGGGCTGCCCCCGCACCCCCCACCCCAGCCTGCACAGCGGGTGCTGGCCCCTGCAGGAAGCGTCCTGGGCTGCTCGTGGCCGACCTGGGCACTCAGTGCATAAACGATTCACCTTCCTCGCTGTTGGAAACCTGCTGAAGCGGTAACCCGCCCAGAAAGGCGCCCCACTCACAGGCGTGAGCTCGGTGAACGGCTACAGCCAGCGCACCCGCACACCGACCCCGCCATGGGCCCGCCGCCGTCCACCGGGCGCCCCTCCTCGGCCTCCGCTCGGCATGCTGCCTGCCAGGCTGGGACAGGGACTCACTCCTGTTTGTGGGCAGCGTTCGAGCATTGATGCGGACACCCCGCTGAGCCTGCGTTCTGCTGATGGTGGCACTTAGGCTGCTCTTGCCCCAGGCTGTCGCGGACAGCCGGAGGTCGGGGCGCCGGGTCAGGAGCGCGGTGTGTTCAGTCATCGTTTTCAACGCTGGCATCTGTCACGTCCCGCTGCCGGGCCCCGCGCTCCCGGCAGACACCCACTCCTGCCTGCTGGGTTGGGGACCCCAAGACTCTGGCGCTGCTCATGTGCTGACTCTCCCCTCCCCACCCCCAGGGCCAGCTGCTGGCAGGATGGACACCTGGGACATGGGGGCCAGCTCTCCTCCGCCTCTGGCGCCCAACATCAGCGTGCCGCACCGCTGCCTGCTGCTGCTCTACGAGGACATCGGCACCTCGCGGTGAGGGGCACGGCCCTGCCCGAGAGAGGGGTTCCCTGTGGGGGGTGTGTGTGCGCGCACATGCGTGTGTGTACACGTGCATGTGCACGTGCAAGCATGCGTGTGTACATGTGCATGTGTGTGCACGCATGCGTGTGTACATGTGCATGTGTGTGCACGCATGCGTGTGTGTACATGTGTGTGTGTGTGTGTGAGGCAGGCACAGCCCTGCGTATTTGTGTGTGTGTGTGTGTGTGTGTGTGTACGCGTGTGTGCGCGCGCTGCTCTACGAGGACATCGGCACCTCGCGGTGAGGGGCACGGCCCTGCCGTGAGAGGGGTTCCCTGTGGGGGTGTGTGTGTGTGCGCACATGCGTGTGTGTACATGTGCACGTGTGTGTGCGCGCGCTGCTCTATGAGGAAATCGGCACCTCGCGGTGAGGGGCATGGCCCTGCCGTGAGAGGGGTTCCCTGTGTGGGTGTGTGTGTGCACACATGCGTGTGTGTACATGTGCGTGTGTGTGCGCACGTGCATGCGTGTGTGTACATGTGCATGTGTGTGTGTGTGCGCGCTGCTCTATGAGGACATCGGCACCTCGCAGTGAGGGGCACGGCCCTGCCCGTGAGAGGGTTTCCCTGTGGGGGTGTGTGTGTGTGCGCACATATGTGTGTGTACATGTGCATGTGTGTGTGCGTGTGTGTGTGTGTGTGTGTGTGTGAGGCAGGCATGCTGGGGTGCAGATGCAGCCCCACCACTGAACTGCCTGCTATGCCCATCTTCTAGGGTCCGGTACTGGGACCTCCTGCTGCTTATCCCCAATGTGCTATTTTTCATCTTCCTGCTCTGGAAGCTTCCGTTTGCTCGGGCCAAGATTCGAGTCACCTCCAGCCCCATCTTTATCACCTTTTATATCCTGGTGAGTTCATTCCAATTGGTGACAGAAAACTCAGTTCCACCTGGCTTAAGCAAAACAGGGAATTATTAACTGTCTTTGTAAAGAATAACCAGCTTCAGGTACGGCTGGATCTAGGGGTTAACTGATGCCGTCAAGACCCTCTCTCTGCACGTCTGCTTGCCTCTGGCCTTACCTTCACACGCATTTTCCCCGCACGGTATCAAAAGCATCCAAGAGCAGTTGAGTGCTGACCCCCCTGAGCTGCCCCCCGCCAGCTGCAGCGGAAGGGCAGCATCACAGGTTGTGCACTGCAGGCCTGGGGTGACCTCTGAGAGGCCCACCTGGGAGCCCCTCTTCATCTCTGACTTGCAGGGAAAGAGACACTCTGGAGCTGGGAGGGTGGGTCGGCTCAGCGAGACCGCGTGTACCCAGGAGGGTAGTGGCCCCAGGAAGCAAACTGGGGAAGCGTGACTTGAGGGAAAGGGGAGTGGGTGCTGCGTGGGGGATGCCCAGCGTGTTCTGACCTCTGGCTGTGCCGAGTGACCTTGGGCCAGCGGCATGGCCCCTCTGGGCCTCAGTGCCTGTCCACCAGATGCGCTGCGGATCTTGCCAGCTCACGGCGCTGTGAGCACACACCCAGTGGGAACATGCGGAGCTCCCGCCCTGGCCCCTGGCCCGCCCTGGCACGCGGCGGGCATGTGGCCCCGGGCGGTGACAGCCTCCCCGAGGCCAGACACGGTTTTCCAGGCTCAGGGGTCAGAAGGTATGGCCTTGAGCCCACATAAGCGATTCCCGGAGAGGTCGTCCCCCCGTGCGACCGCCCCCCCACCTTGGGTTCTCTCTGCTTCCCCAGGTGTTTGTGGTGGCGCTGGTGGGCATTGCCCGGGCGGTGGTGTCCATGACGGTCAGCACGTCAGACGCGGCCACGGTGGCTGACAAGGTGGGCCTGGGCCTGTCGGTGGGGGCGCTGGGCGCCAGGAGGCGGCGCCGGGCCCCGGGGCTGACGCTCTGCCCCCCTCTGTGTCCAGATCCTGTGGGAGATCACGCGCTTCTTCCTGCTGGCCATCGAGCTGAGCGTGGTCATCCTGGGCCTGGCCTTCGGTGTGTGTGCCCCTGCGGCCTGCGCTCGCCCTGGCCCCGCCCCCGGGACTGGCCCCGCCCCCGGAGCTGGCCCCGCCCCCTGACCAGGCCGTTTGTTCCAGGGCACCTGGAGAGCAAGTCCAGCATCAAGCGGGTGCTGGCCATCACCACGGTGCTGTCGCTGGCCTACTCCGTCACCCAGGTGAGGGGCAGGGGACGGGCACCGGGGGGGCTGGGCGTGCACTGCCTCCGGTCCTGGGTGGGGGGCGTCAGGGGTGAGCCGTCAGGGCGTCAAGTGCAGGGGCTCAGACATTCCATGCCGTGAAGGAATCGCCTGCAAGCCGCGTGCTGGGTGCCTCGGATTCTGATCCAACAAAGCTGGACCTGCTGTTTCAGCAAGCAGCCGGGCAGCTCTGCGGGTACCCCCTGAGAGCCGGCCCAGAGGGCCCTCTCCTAGTGGGGGACCACCGCCTGGGGGCACGGTGTGGCAGAGAGCAGGCTGGAGCCGGGGGCGGAGGGCCTTAATGGGTCGGGCTGCGGGAGGTGTCGCAGGGAGCCCCTGAGGCCCGCCCCCGCGCCCCTGCAGGGCACGCTGGAGATCCTGTACCCCGACGCCCACCTGTCGGCCGAGGACTTCAACATCTACGGGCACGGGGGCCGCCAGTTCTGGCTCGTCAGCTCCTGTTTCTTCTTCGTGGTGAGCCGACAGGGGGCTGAGGCCGCGCGCGGGGCCTGGGCGCGCTTATGAGGGGCTGGGCGCGCTTATGAGGGGCCGGGCACCCTGCTCAGCCCCGCTGCCTCCTTAGGTCTACTCCCTGGTGGTCGTGCTCCCCAAGACCCAACTGAAGGAGCGCATCTCCCTGCCGTGTGAGCTCCCGGGGCGGGGCCGGGGGTGGGGCGTGGGGGGTGATTGGGGATGGGGAGTGGTTGAGGGGTGGTTGGGGTTGGGGGGTTTGGGTTGGGGGTGGTTGGAGGTGCGGGGTGTTGGGAAGGGGGGTGGCAGTGGTTGGGGTGGTCGGTGGGGTGGTTATGGGTGCGGGTGCCCCGGGCCCTGGCCCCGGGTGGGACCTCACGCGCCCGCCCCGCAGCGCGGAGGAGCTTCTACGTGTACGCAGGCATACTGGCGCTGCTCAACTTGGTGCAGGGGCTGGGGAGCGCGCTGCTGTGCGCCGACATCATCGAGGGACTCTGGTATGTGTTGGGGGTAGGGGAGGGGCGAGGGTCGGGGGGGCCGGGGGGGCTGCAGGTCCCCCCGCTGCAATCCTGACTCGCCACCACCCCCAGCTGCGTGGACGCCACCACCTTCCTCTACTTCAGCTTCTTCGCGCCCCTCATCTACGTGGCCTTCCTACGCGGCTTCTTCGGGTGAGCCCCCCCCTCACCCCGGCCCCCACTCCCCTGCGCCAGGGACACAGGGCCAGAGTCCGGGTCAGAGGCCGGGCGGGGTCGCGCCCTCTGCCGCTCGCCCACACACAGTCACCCCTGGGCCTCCCGGCCTCGGGCTCAGGGCGCCCAGGCTTCTAGAAGCTGAGGAGGCCAGGGGTGCATGTGAGAGCATGCCTGCGCATGCGCGCACACCTGTGTGCATGCACCAGGCACATGCATTGTGCACACGTGTGTACTCACATGCATGCATGCACAAATGTATGTACACATGCATGCATGTACACACGTTCACACCCGCATGTGCCCGTATGTAGCTCAGCCACACTCAGGCACGTATGCACGCACACATATGGAGACCTGGGATCCGTCCCTGGGTTGGGAAGATACCCTGGGGAGGGGAGAGGCTCCCCACTCCAGCATTCTGGCCTGGAGAATTCCATGGACTGTACAGTCCATAGGGTTGCAAAGAGCTGGACACAGCTGAGCCGCTTTTACTTTCACGCACGCACACACAGGCACACGTGTGTGTCCACACATTTAGTATATACATACACACTACAGACACACACATTATATACACGCACAGCCTGTTCCCTCCAGAGGAGGCCAGCCCTGCCAACGCGCCCGTGTGCTCGGCACTGCGTCGTCAGCAAGCATGATGTCGGCGCTGCAGCCGCCAGCCCTGAGCTCCCGGAGGAGCTGGTGCTCCACTGGGGGCGCCTGGAGCAGGGAGCAGGGTTGGGGGGTCAGCATGCCTCTGAGCGTCAGTGGGCGCACCTTTGTACACCTGTGTGTCTGGAGGCCTGTCAGGGAGCGGGAAGCTGGAGACTGTGGGATTGAGGGATCCCAGCCTCAGCTGTGGGAGTGCGCGTCTTGCCCCCAGCCCCTTCCCTACCTGCCGGGTCTGAGGGTGGTCTGAGGGGGCGGGGGCCTAGACTGGACCCTGACATGCGTGACCTCACGCACGACCTATCTCACTGGGCTCAGGCTGCTTCCTCCCGGGAGAGTCACCCCGAGGTCTGGGGGCGGGCCACCAGGCACCCAGTGGGCAGTGGTGAGCGGGGCGGGTGGGGGTCAGAGCGGTGGCCGCCTCGTGCTACACGCACCTGCTGGTTAAGGCCCGCTGTTCCCCAGGCCGGACTCCGTCCACCCACTTGACGTGAGAAAGCAGATGCACCCAGCTTCACTCTCCTGGAGCTGGGGGGCTCACACATGTCCCAGTGGACCCCAGAGGGAAAGAAGGAAGGGCGCCTCGAGGGGTGGGCACTGGGGGCCGTCAGCAAAAGAGGGCCTTCTGGACTCACGGGGGCCCCCTGACTCTTCCCCACCAGCTCGGAGCCCAAGATTCTCTTCTCCTACAAATGCCAAGTGGACGAGACCGAGGAGCCGGACATGCACCTGCCCCAGCCCTATGCGGTGGCCCGGCGGGAGGGCCCGGAGGCGGTCGGGGCGGCCAGCACGCAGTTTGACTCGGCCGGGGTGGCCTACCTGGACGACGTGGCCTCCCTGCCCTGCCACGCCGGCAGCATCAACAGCGTGGATAGTGAGCGCTGGAAGGCCATCAACGCCTGACGCAGCCGCCCCGGGGGCGGGACTGCGGGGGACAGCGAGCACTGGAAGGCCATCAGTGCCTATCGCAGCTGCCCCAGGGGGCGGGACCGCAGGGGACTGGCTGCCGGGGGGCTGGGGGAGGAGAGCCCCAGCGGAGCGGACGAGGGGCCCTGCCCACCCTCTGTCCTCACCTCTGTTCAGCCAGGGCCGCTCCCCCTCCCAGCTGCCCCTGCCCCGCTCAGGAATGCGGCCCCAACCGTGTGTCCCAGGGCCAGCCGGCCGCCGCCTCCCTGCAGCCTGGGGCCCGGGACTGGACTGGCCTCCTCATCTCCCACCCCCACCCCAGAGCCCGCGCCAGTGGGTGGACCGAAGTGTGTCTATTTTCCTGATCTGTTTTCTAATAAAAAGGAAAAGGGCAGAAGGTGGCGTGGAGGGTTGGCGGGGCCGGGAGCCCCCCGTGCCCCCGGGCGGGATGGTCCTCACTCTGTGTGCGGGGCGGCCCTTGAGGACTGGGGGGGCACCATGGGTTTTGGGGGGAAGCAGGATCAGACTTCTGCCTCTCACCAGTCCCCGCACTGGCAGGACTTCGGGGCGCCTGGGGAATGGTCTCCATCCACCTCCCATCAGGACCAGCTTTCGGCTTCCAGGGAGCAGGTGTGTGCTCGCAGCTGGGAGGACGCGGGATGTGACTTTCCTTATCTTGCTGAGATTCCTTTTAATCAGCACTAAGAAAGCCTTAAGAGTTTCCAAGGCCGGAAGCTAAAATTCCACTACTGGGCACCAAGGCGAGGGGGAAAAAAAGGCTCAAGAAGCTGGAAACGTCGACGATGAGCAGAAGAGGATGGGCAACCGGGGGGTGGGGGGGCATCGCCTCTGCAGGGAGAACATCGGGTGCTGTGGATGAGGCCCAGGGCTTCAGGGGAGAGACTCCGCCCTCAGTAGCTGCTAGAGACGCAGTTTTAATAACAGCCCCTGGGCGGTGTTTTAATAACAACCATGGGGATTAAGCATCAGGGAGACAACGAGAGCCCCCGTGTCTCCTCCCTCCTGACCTGGCCCAGCCCTTGGGACCACGTGCCCACTGGTGTGAATTTCCCGTTTGTCACCAGAGCACACGTGTGTGCATCCACAGACAACGGGCTTTACCTCAAACAAGCGCGTTCACACAGCTCTTCTCCCGCCTGCTGTCCTCACTCAGCTCTCGTCCCAGGTCTCCCCACTCCCGTCCGGCTCTCTGTTGTGTAAGCAGAGCACCGTCTACTTGTGCATTCTGTTTTCCAGTGACCAGTGTCCGACGCCTGCTCTGCGTCTGTCTGATCCCCTGTGCACACGAGGGGCTCCGGGGCAGATCCAGGGGACGGAGGTCTGGGGTGTTCTCCCAGTGGTCGGGCAATCAGGGCACAGACCCAGAGCTTTCACACTGGGTCCTTCCTCGCCCTCCAGGCTTCTGAGACCCCGGAGGGGTCCCGGAGGTCAAAGCTATTCTTGTAGTAGGGAACACGAGTGCACCGGGGAATTTTCAAGACCCGGCCAGCAATAACGTCATAGCTCTGATGGCCGATGGCATGTGTGCATTATTAAAATTAAACTTTTGAGTGTGTAATTTCAAATACATAAACGTTAGTAGACTAACTCCCATCGAGGATGCTCGCTCCCTGCTCCTGGAATTCTCAGTCCATCTCAGAACAGTCACAGCCGGGCCCCGAGTCCACGGCGGGTCGCGGAGGGCCTGTCGTGGTCGGACCCGCCTGATCCATCACTCGAGGGGACACCAAGCATCTGGGCAGGGAGTCTTTCCGAGGCTGGGGGCGGGGAGTCAGGGAGCCCGGCGCGGGTCAGACTGCGCTGCCATGAGGGACCCGCACCCTCTGGCCTCAGCTGCAGACGCAGGGAACAGAGGACTCGTGTCCCTGGAGCATCGAGAGCCACGGTGGGCACCGGGCCAGCCCCACGGTGCCATCCTGTGAGTTCCCCGCAGATGGACCTTCCTCCTGCTCGATACCCACTTGACCACCTCCACGCAAGCACTCACGTCGGGAGAGCACGTGGATGGGACCGCACTGTCTGAGCCGCAGGCCCCGTGGACGTTCTGCTGGCTGTCCCCACGGCAAACAGTCTAGTTCAGGGCCAGACACGTGCGGGCCGGCTGCCACTGGGAGGAAATGCTTCTCATCCATCACTCATGCGCTAGTTATTTATACTTATTATTCAGAGGGAAGCAGGGGCCCTGACTGTGAAAGGGGGCACGATCCCAATGACTCAGGCTGTGCGCTCCGTTGCTCAGTCGTGTCTGACCCTGTGCGACCCCGTGGACAGCAGCCCGCCGGGCTCCTCTGGCCCTGGGGTTCTCCAGGCGAGACCCCCGGAGCGGGTGCGTAACACAGGACTTCTCCCCAGGAGGCTGGGCGGCAGGCCCGCCTGTGAGATCGCCCTCCCCACGCCGGCACCCCAGCCTGCGGCCCGCAGAACTCCAAGCTTCCCACCGCTCACCTGCCAGCCATGTGGGGAGGGAGACCGCGTGTGGCTGGGAATGTTTATGCTTACCGAGTCTTTTCTTTTTGCAGCCGTTTAGTCAGATGGGTTAGGGATTGTGTGAGGACGTTTATTCTGGTGAGAAGGTTGGATGGCATCACCAACTCAGTGAACGTGAGCTTAAGCAAGCTCTGGGAGATGGTGATGGTCAGGGAGGCCTGGTATGCTGCAGTCCACGGGGTCGCAAAGAGTCGGACACGACTGAACGACTGAATAACATTGGAGCCTGTGGACCGATCCAGCCTGGCTGCCCGGCCTGTGAACTTCCCACTGGACACCAGAGGGCGCTGGGCAGCAGCCTCCCTGCTTTCCTCTGGGCTCCTGCCCCACCCTCTGACAGCAGACAACATCCAGACCCCAAAGGCCTGGTCCAGGAAATGAGATCCCCATCAGGCCCTATGTTTAGCCCTCTCAGGTTCGACATCTGATACACTGGTGTGAGAAAAGCTTTGTCTGTTGACCCAGATTAAGACTCATGTGCATGCTTGAAAACGTCTTAGTTGGAATTTTTCTGAATGTCCGATATGGAGAGCTGTCTTTAAATACCTGGGCTTCCCTGCTGGCTCAAAGAATCTGCCTGGATGCGGGAGACCTGGGTTTGATTCCTGGGTCGGGAAGATCCCCTGGAGAAGGGAACCGGCAACGCACTCCAGTATCCTGGCCTGGAGAATTCCTTGGACTGTTTTATAGTCCATGGGGTCACAAAGAGCCAGACACGACTGAGCGACTTCCACTTTCTTTCTTTTAAATACTTGGCGCCATGCTTTCTTCCATGCCTCGCGGACGCTGCCCCTCACCCCCTCCGCCTGTCCAGGTAAGCCGTGGCGGGCGAGAGCCGGCAGGTCCCGGCCGGGACACCGCTGGCCAGAGCCTCTGCTTGGAACAAGCCCGCTTGCCCTGATGTCAGTTCCTCTGCTAGATGCTGGCCTTCCTGGCCCCCAGAGGAGATGGGCTCTGGCTGCACACACTCAGGTGTCTGCAGAAGAGACACGTGCGTGGCTCCCACCCGTGCCTGGCGCCGCCAGGCCCCGCCCCTCCAGTGGCCCCGTGATCCTCTCAACCCTGAACTCGGCGGGGGCTGTCACTGTTCCTGTTTCACAGACGGGAAAGCTGAGGCTCAGAGGTTTTGGTGACCCGGCCAAACTCCCGCTGTAGGAAAGTGGTGGAGCTCTGGTGCTGACCCAGCAGTGAGGCTCCGGGCCCATGCTTTCCAGTGTCAGAACCATGAGACAGCTGGAGATTCTGGACAACCTCTTTCCGCCCCCGTGTCCACGTGGGCCTGATGTCCTGGACCTGCAGTGACACGGGTCTCTCCCCACGTCGCTGGGCCTGTCGGCTGGATTTATGACCCTGGTTACCGAGAGGATCCAGGGCAGGGGAGAGGACCCAGTGGGGCCGGGTGAGGGCCGGGACGGGTGAGGCCTGCACAACTTTGAGCCCTGAGTCCAGGGAGGGCCAGCCGCAGGTGTGGGAGACACTCGGGGGGTCTTCTCAGCTCCCAGCCGAGGCGGCCGCTCTGACACGTGCACACCCACGGCAGGTGTGTGGGGGACCTGCTCCAGCCTCCGCGCACAGGCTCGGAGACACACAGGTTGCACACACAACGCAGAGCACACCCCTGACCCGGAAATCCCGCTGCTGGGAAGCTGCCCGAAGCGCAGCGTGCAGGGTGAGTGCCAAGACTGCTTCAAGGGATCCCTCTGCGTGGCTCCTGATCACAGCGCTGGCGGCACTTGGGCCATGATGGGGCTGGGTGGCGGGGGGGGGGTGGCTGTGTGCAGGCCTGGAGGGAAACAAGGACGCAGCTTGAGAACAGTCTTCCGCGCCGGGCGCCCGCCTGGGTAAACCGAGTCACAGCCAGCGAGGAAGCAGGTCCGGCGTAACCCGGCTGGGTTCTGAGTCCGGACGGCTGTGGGCTTGGGGGTCCCACGGGAAGTAAGTGATGCTGCGTGGTGGCAAAAAACAACGTGCTTTTGAAAATGATGATGAATTCTGCGCACACACGCACCCTCCCCTGGGCAACCACGAGGTGCGAAGGAAGATCAAAGTTGTGACGTTGCCTTAAAGGCCGGCGGTCGGGGCAACCGTGGTGTCCAGGGGGGCACAGAGGCTGGTGAGGAGGGTGGGGCCCCGGGAAGCCCCGGTGAAGAAGGTCCCCGCGACATGGTGAGTGCAGACAAGATAGAACGATGTCTTTAGACCCCCAGCACACAGGCACCCTCGTCTGGGGAGCGGCGGGTGTTGGGGACCAGGGTAGGGAAGGGAGACTCCTGCCGCCCGCCGACGGGTCCGCACCTGAGTCTGAGCATCATTCCTGCAAAACACAGAGGAAAAGGGGGTCCCCAGGTTTCTGGGTGGCACACAGCGGCGGGGACGTCCCAACACGCGCGCTCCCGCGCCAGCTGCCACCCTCCCGGCCTGGCCCTGGGCTGGGCACCTGGCTCTCTGCCGCTGTGATCCCCTCTGGCTGAGCTTCAATTTTCTGCCAGGCTGGCCCGGCCGCTGCAGAGCCGCCTCTGATAGCACCCTGCACCGAAGGGCAGAGCAGTTAGGTAATTAGCCTGTTTCCAACGGGATTTAGAGCCTGGTGTTTCCCCGGGAGGGTGGGGGACAGACGGCAAGGCTGGTGACAGACTTGGAGATGACACTCAGCCCCGCAGCCCCGGGGGCATGGAGCCAGCAGGCCCCACACCGCTGTCCAGGCACGGGGACCCACAAGCACCTGGTTCTTTGGAGCCGCAGGACACAGCTGAGAAATACACGAGATGATCCCAGGATGAGATGACCCTAGGATGAGACAGGAGGTCGGGAAAGGGAAGGACTGGGGAACACGGCCAGTGAAGGTGGTCAGCCTCGCCAAGGAGCTCACGTTCCTCCCGCAAAGCTGGGAGGGAAGAGGCGGACACACAGCCTTCCCGACAGCACAGAGGGCAAGTGCAAAGGCCCTGAGGCTCACGCCGTCCTGGCCACGTTAGAGGTTAACACGGCCAAGGCAGGGAGTCTCGGAAGAGGCCGGCTGGCCTGCTGTGGCCCCTGCAGCTCAGGGCAACCCCGCGGAAGGCACCTGGACTGAAAGGGGCGGCTTCCCTGACAGAGCTGGTGGGGAGGGCACACCTGTGAGTGAGGGAGCGCTTCTAACAGAACCAAGCGGCCAGGGAACGCCCTCCTCGCCAGGTAGTGAGCTTCCTGTCCTGGGAGGTATTCAAAAGCTGGACAGCCCGCTAAGAGGGTCTGATAGAGGGAACTCCCGTGCTGCGCAGGCGGTCTCCCAGCTGGTCTGGGGGCGTCCTCGGGGGGGATGGCCCAGGTGGTAAACAACCCGCCTGCCAATGCAGGAGACACAGGACCCTCAGGTTCCATCCCTGCTTGGGAAGATCCCCCGGAAAGGGGCATGGCAGCCCACTCTGTATTCTCGCCTGGAGAATCCCATGGACGGAGGAGCCTGGCGGGCTACGGTCCACGGGGTCGGAGAGTCAGACGTGACTTAGCATGCATACGTGTGCACACGCACTCTGCTGGGTACGGCTTCTTTCCCCCGTTCCCTCGCAGCCACACACGTGGATCTCAAAGCTTGACGTTGCTGAGAAGATACCTCCTCACAGGGCTTCAGAGCTGCCAGGATTTGAAGCCCTGCCCCCCCGTGCCTGCCGCCACTCTCCAGACAGGCACTGGTCCCTTGCTGCCTTAGCGGTTCTGTGCGGTCCCCTGGGCGTCCGAGGCAGAGACTCTGTGCTGGCTTCTGGGTGGGTTCTGCTCGCACGTCACAGACACGGACCCCGGCTCCCCCAGGGCAACCTCGTCATTGGTGGGCCCGGCTGTGTCTGCAGGTCCAGTGTCGGTGTGGGCTGCGGGGTCAGGGCCAGACCCTGCTGGACAGACAGCGTCCTATCCGTGGGCGCCGGCCGGGTGCTCCACACAGCACCACGGCCGGGACCTGGTTCCCGTGCTTCCCCGCGCAGAGCAGCTCTGGGTCCTTCGTCTCGGCTCCCCGGGTCACGTGAGAGCACGGGCGTCTGTCACGCAGGTTCAAGGCCTTTGAGTTTCCTTTTTGAAAAACCGTCTATTGAGGTTTTCTCCCCACTTTCACTGGGTTGCCTCTTCTTGATTTCTAGGAGCTCGTCATATGTTGATTAAATGAGACCAGACTATGGCCTGCAGTCTACTACATCTCCTACGTAAAACATCTGCCTCTGCCTCACTGACCACGCCAAAGCCTTTGACTGTGTGGGTCACAACAAATGGGAAAATTCTTCAAGAGATGGGAATATCAGACCACCTGACCTGCCTCTTGAGAAATCTGTATGCAGGTCAGGAAGCAACAATTAGAACAACAGACTGGTTCCAAATCAGGGAAGGAGCATGTCAAGGCTGTATATTGTCACCCTGCTTATTTAACTTCTATGCAGAGTACATCATGAGAAACACTGGGCTGGACGAAGCACAAGCTGGAATCAAGATTGCTGGGAGAAATCTCAGTAACCTCAGATATGCAGATGACACCACCCTTATGGCAGAAAGTGAAGAACTAAAGAACCTGTTGATGAAAGTGAAAGAGGAGAGTGAAAAAGTTGGCTTAAAACTCAACATTCAAAAAACTAAGATTATGGCATCTGGTCCCATCACTTCATGGCAAATAGATGGGGAAACAGTGGAAACAGAGGCTGACTTTATTTTTTTGGGCTCCAAAATCACTGGTGACTGCAGCCATGAAATTAAAAGATGCTTGCTTCTTGGAAGAAATGCTATGACTAACCTAGAAAGCATATTAAAAAGCAGAGACATTACCGACAAAGGTCCATCTAGTCAAGGCTATGGTTTTTCCAGTGGTCATGTATGGATGTGAGAGTTGGACTTCAAAGAAAGCTGAGCGCCAAAGAATGGATGCTTTTGAACTGTGGTGTTGGAGAAAACTCTTGAGAGTCCCTTGGACTACAAGGAGATCCAACCAGTCCATCCTAGAGGAAATCAGTCCTGAATATTCATTGGAAGGACTGATGCTGAAGCTGAAACTCCAATACTTTGGCCACCTGATGCAAAGAGCTAACTCATCTTAAAAGACCCTGATTCTGGGAAAGATTGAAGGCAGGAGGAGAAGGGGACGATAGAGGATGAGATGGTTGGATGGCATCACCGACTTGATGGACATGAGTTTGAGTAAACTGCGGGAGTTGGTAATGGACAGGGGGGCCTGGCATGCTGCAGTCCATGGGGTCACAAAGAATCAGACACGACTGAGCGACTGAACTGAACTGACTGATGGCTTGTAGGCTCAATCAGGCCTGCTGACTTGCTATTTTTTTTATCAACAAAATCCCCTTGGGGCGCACAGCCAGGCTCCCTGTCTGTGGCTGCTGCAGTTCCCGCAGGAAAGCTGGCGGGGCCTATGGCCTGGGAGCTGAAGGCGTGCACTATGTGGACAGTGAGACTGCTGACCCTGGGACTAGACATCTGTCGTGTGAATTGCGAACGCTTCCCCCAGTTTATCATTCATCTTTTGACTTTTTTTTTCCCTTTTAAGTGCTTTTTAAATTTTTAGTTGTCCAGACGTGTTTTAATAGTGCTCAAAGCTGCTTGACTTTGGAGTGTCCTTGCTTCTCAAAATCCAGAATCTTACCCACCAGACTCTGAAGTTCAAGGTCACTGTGTGTTCTGCTCCAGAGCTAAGAGGAAATGAATGAAAAAAGGCAGATTTGGACGAACACCCGTCTAGAAACTGCTGGAGAATTTAGCACTTGCACTCCACCTTCTGGGCGTTTACCGGTCTGAGAGCTGACAACTCTAAGGCAGGTTAGGGGGTACCGTGACCCCGACACCTGAGTAAACTGTTGCTCAGGTGCCATGCAGCCCGCAGGCCTGCGGGGACAGCCCCGCCACCCCCACTGCGCGACCCTGGCTAGTCCCGCAGTGAACGAACGAGACCCAGGGGCGGAGGGGCTGTCCGGAGTGACAGGGAGAGCCACCGCTTCGCGCCCCGCCTTGCAAACCGCGCCGGAGCCCGTAGGCCCGCGCCCACCCCAGTCCCCCGCCTCGCGGCCCCAGCAGCGCAGGCGCCGCGATGCCCAGCGCGGCCGGCAGGGGCGGCGTCGCACCGGCTGGGCGCTCGCTCCTCAGCGGCTGCGACCCCCGGTCCCGGCGCCCCAGCTGTGTCGGCACCCCGCACCCCACCTGTATCCCAGCCGCCCGCACGGGCCATCCCAGCCCGGCCCCCACCTGTATCCCGGCGCAGTCCCCCACCCGCGATCCCAGCCCGGTCTCCCCACCTGTATCCCAACCGCCCCCACCGGCCATCCCAGCCCGGCACGTCGACCGGCCATCCCAGCTCGCCCCCCACACCCGCGATCCCAGCCCAGCCCAGCACACCGCCCCCCGCCAGCATCCCAGCCCACACCCCCCCATCCCAGCCCACACCCCCACCATGCCAGGGCCCCCAGCCTGGCCCCACCCCGCCCACCTCGTGGCCCCGCCCCCAGGCCCCCCCACCGGCTTCAGTGCCTGGGGCTGTGGGCGTGGAGTCACACCCAGGGTTGGGAGCGGGGCCGTCCGCCGGCCTAGCAGGAAAATGGACAGCCCGCCGTCCGAGCGCCCTTGGGATCCCTCCCCCGGGGGAGGGGGCGTTCCTGTCACCTGAAAATAGAACCCCGCCCCCTCCGCTGGCCGACCTGCAGAGGCCCTGGCCGCTGGCATCACCTCCTCCGGCCCTGGGATGGCCAGTGGGGGGCCGGGCTGGGATACAGGTTGGCGGGCCGTCCCCCCAGCCCCAAGGCCCCCGTGCGTGCAGCACCTCCCGGCCCCACGCGCAGGACAGCCCCCCACCTCCCCAGGACGCTCCCCTTACCAGATCTGGAGTAGCCCCCATTCCGAGCCGCGTGTTTCCCGCCCACCGAGGTGCACACCCCTAGGAGACTGTGGGGGCGGCCCCGCACCCCCACCCAGCCTGTCTCGCCTGCCCACTCTCCATAGCTGACCACGGCAAGGGCTCCGGAACCCAGGAGTGAAGGCAACCTCAGTCTGGACTCTGCCGCGCAGGCAGGGGAACCCCCGCTGGGGGCCTGGAGCTGAGTCTTCTCTGGAAGCTGGCCTCCACGCCAGGGTCTGGGACGCTGGCTGTGACGGACATGGGCCTGAGCCCTGGGGGAGGGGACCCAGGTCAGCTCGGGACGGGCAGCTGCTGCTCACGCTTACTGGGCCACACCCAGGCCCCTCACAGCCCCAGGACGAGCCAGGCCTGCCTCGCCCGGGGCGTGCACCTGCCGCTCCCTTGCTTGGACGCTGGCCCGTCCCTGGGGTCCCCATCCGCCCCCTCTTGCTTCCTCTGGGTCTCTGCCCCCGAGTCTCAGTGACTCCAACCCTGACCACGTCCGCCACGCTCCGCCTTCACCTCGCAGCTTTATGTTTTTGCCGCACAGGATGGTGCCTGGGACGCAGCTGGTGCTCAGCAGATACCGTTGGGGGGTGAGTACGTTCTGAGTCCCTCCTGTGGGCGTGGGGAGCTGCTGCAGAGTGGGGGCCCACCCCCAGGCTCCCCTGATGGCAGCCAAGCCGTCGGAGCGCTTTGCCCGGGCGTGGGAAGGAGAGGCTGTGCCGCGGTGCCCGGCTGTGACGGCGCTTTTGGGGACAGCGCTGTCCCTGGTGCAGGACGGGCCTGTCACGATGCATGTCTCACGGGCCGCGGCTAAGCCGGGCTGCAAACACGGTGCTCCCAAGGGGGACCGCCGGCTCTCACGGGGCCAGGGGCACGCCCCTGGGTTCCAGCGTCTGCCTGGCTGCCCCCGGGGTGCGGAGAGCGACCTTGCGGCCCTGCCTCCACGTCCTCCCTGCCCGCCCACCCCTGCTCCGGCACCGTCTGCTCGAGTCTGGACCCCCGCGGCCTGAAGCCAGCCCAGAACACTCTGCTTCTGAAGGCCTCTCGGGGATGCCAGCCAGCCCCCCCACCCCGGGGTGGCTGCACACTTCCTGGCCCCTGGAGCAGGACACGCGTGGGGAGGGCCCCTCTGAACGGGGCTCCCCCAGGTCTGGGAGCCGGGAGGCTCGAAGCCGGCGGTTTGCTCATCTCAACATCTCTTTCTTGTCCGTCTGCCTGTGTGTCCGGACCCTGTGGCTGGTCTCTGGACACAGACTCAGGTGCTCCGGAAACCCACTTCCCGGGTGAGGCCAGCCCTGCCCACCCAGCTGGCCAGCCGGTCCTGCCTGCTGCCCCTGGGGGTGGGGGCCTCCTCGCTTGACACCCCCCCACCCCGCTCTGCCCCACCCCCACCCGGAACCTGTCGCCAGCCTGGGGCGACTTCCCCTCCTCACACTCCCGCAGCTCAGCGAGTCTGAAACACACAATTTAGCACTTAATTATACACTCTGCTCACTAATTATTTTGTGCCTTATCTCCGCGGCTCGCGTGAGCTCCGGGAGTCAGATCGCACTCCCGGGCTCCGGCCTCCATGAGGCGTGTGCCTCCTGCCCCCCTGGGGCTGGGAAGGGGGCCCTCGACGGTAGCCTGGAGCCCACAGTGCCCCACGGCTGGGCCTGGACAAGGAGAGGCAGCCCGTCCGCTCCCTCTGCAAGTGTTTGCCCAGCCCCCGGCCTGCTCTCCTGGGCCCCAGGTGTCCAGCGCCCCCTGGACCACGGGGCCTCCCCACCTTGCCCCAGACATGCACGGAGCCGCCCTGTCGGTCCCGCAGGCTCGCCTGGGCCCACCACCCTCTCGCTGGACGGTGGAAACCCGCGAACCCCCCACAGGCCACCCTCCACCCGCGGCCGAGGAAGGGGGACATCCCTCCACCCCGTCCCCCCAGCAAATGGCACCGGGACAGATGTCACTGTCTCTCCAGGCTCTGGGCAGAGGTGGGGGTGCGGGGGGTGCAGGTGGGGGTGTTCACCCCTGAGGCTGGACCGGGGAAAGGCCTGTAGGGTCTGGGGAAAGACTTGGGCTCCACAGGGTCCACCCACTGACCACGCCCAGGGTGGGCATGCCCACCACCCTGAAGCCCTGAGGTCCATCCTCCCCAGGGGTCCCAAGGCCGGGGCACCTGGGAGCCCATGTTGGGGAGCAACTGGGGAGCACATGTGGCTGGTCGGGCAGTGCTCGTCCTGTGGGGCACACCCCGACCCCTGACTTTCAGCCACTCACGCAGGCCTGTCTGTCTGTCCGTCCTCCTCTGTTTTGTCCTCTCTTGCCCTGGCCCATCGCCTGGACGCTCAACTCTGGTTTCCCGGGGGATCCCACTGACTGCTGCCCTCTGCAGACGCCCCTTTGTCTTTGAGAGAAGGTCCCTGCCCACAGTCAGGGTCCTCACTGACCACTCTTCTGGCCCCTCTGGCGCGGTCCTGGGACACCTTCCGCCGTGGAGACCCAGCCATGGCCTGGTCCAGGTGGGCCCAACCTCCGCCAGCGCTCCGGGTCAGCACGCCGGGGCCCAGGCACCCTGACCCGGAGATGAGAGGCCACCTCGGGTCTTGCAGCAGCTCCTGGCTGGAGGCCTGCCGGGGCTGCGCGGCAGTTAGAACAGAGGTACACCCCTGGGTCGCTGAGGCCCGGCCTGTTCCCAGGTCCCCCAGCGCCCGGCCAGCCCTGTCCCGGGACCTCTGCCACACGCGCGTGCCCACTCCCCACTGAGCATTCACCTGGGCAGGACACACGGGCCGCCTTCCTCACTGCGGGGGCCCAGGCACCCAGTCGGTGCTCCTGTAAGCGGGGCGGGGGGCGGTGATGCTGGGCCAGGGTCTCCACTCCTGAGGGTTCGCAGGGGGCAGGCCCTGCGCTCGGGCAGAGGGTGGCCCTGCGGGTGAACGTGATGTGAGATCGGGGTGGACTGGACAGGGCTGGTGGCCACCTCTCTGGGTGCGCCTTCTGCCTCAGCCCCAGGCCAGGCAGCGTGGAAGCCCCCTTCACCCACCCCCAGGTGCGTGTGTGTGAGCGGCTCCGGGCGCCTGGTCTGCCCCGGATGTGTCTATGCGAAGCCGACCTGCCGGTGGCGGTAGCCCCGTGACCATCTGCACTGTATGCGGGGGGTGTGTGTGTATGAGTGTGTGTGCGAGAACGTGATTGTTTTGGTTTGATGGGTATGGGTGTGATTCTGGAGGGCTGTCTGCGAGGATCTGGGGTGTGGGGGTGTCCCCAGGGTCTGCGGGGCTGTGTGAGGGTGGTTCATGGGCTCTGCTTGTGTCTGAATGGTCAGGGGGTCCCTGCCACAGGGCCCAGCAGCCCTGGCCTGCTCCCCACTGCCCCCCTCCTAGTTCCCATCACGCAGCAGCGGAGGGTCTCATCAGCTTGGTGGGTGAGACGGGGCGTGCTAGAGATGTGCGGGGGTGAGGGGAGTGGACGGGGAGGGGGCGTGGTCTCCACTGGACAGAGACCCCACCCCCTTCCTCCGGGGCAGGCAAGGGCTGGATTCGTGGACGCCCACCCTGCTCCCATCCCGGCTTCCACCCATGCAGGAGGCTCAGTGCTGGGGGGAGGCGTGAGGACATGACGGGTGCATGTTGGGGGGTGAATGCGGGTGAATGCTGGGGCTCCGTGCTGCCCCGAGCACCGTTGGTGAGAGGGAGCTCCTCCCAGGCTGGGCGAGGGGCTCTGGGCAGGAGCTGGGGGGCTTGGGGATAGGACCCTCAGATCTGAGCCTCCGGGGTGTGGCTCCCTTCCCAGAAGCGGGACAGACTGACGACGGAGAAAGAGCGAACTGTTCACGTTCGCTAACCCAAGCACAAACCTCTGGGCTCTCCTGATCGCTCCCCTGAGAACACACTCGGACGGAAAGTGAACAAAACCGTTTTGCAATTTAATCTGAAATAAACACATTGGGAAAGACCCTGATGCTGGGAAAGACGGAAGGCAAAAGGAGAAGAGGGATGCATGGTTGGATGGCATCGCCGACAACGGACGCGAACCTGGGCGAAGTCCGGGAGATGCGGAGGGACCGGGAAGCCTGGCGTGCGTAGGGTCGAGAGGAGCCAGGCACGACTTAGTGACTCAGCAGCAGCAGGAACAAAGGTGGGTTTAGAGGAAGCGGCCCCAGGAATGTAAAGCGGGCCCTGCCCACCTCCGCGTGGCAGCACCTCCTGTGACCACCGAGGCTGTGTGCTGACACGCTGCGACGCGGGCCCGCAGTCTGCCGTCCCTTGTCAGGTGACGATGCGTGTCACCAGCACGCGGTCAAGATACAGAACCATCCCCATCGCAGAGACCGCTCCCTCCCCCACCACTCCCAGCCCCGGCCACCGCTGACCCAGGAGTCATCTCACAGCTTCCTCACTTCAAGGCTTTCCTACAAGAATTCCCTGGCAGTCCCATGGTTAGGACTCCGAGCTTCCACTGCAGGGGGTTCGGGTTCCATCCCTGGGGTGGGGGGAACACCCCACAAGCTGCAGCCCTGAAAACGGGGGGTTTCTTGTAAGCGGGATCCATAGTGGGTGACCTCGATCAGCGCAATGCCCTTGAGACCCGCTCGAGCTGGTGCTGGGACACAGGCTGCTGAGACCGTCGCCTGGACCAGATGGCAGGGCCGTTCGCGGTTTTTGACTGTTATAAACACCGGCTACAAACAGCCGCCTGCAGGGCTTGGTGTGGACGGGAGATACCGTTTCTCCGGTGTGAGTGCCCAGGAACAGGAGCGCCGGGTGCACGATGAACGTCTGCTTCTTTGCCACAGCAAGTGAGCCTTCCTGTGCTTCCGCATCCTCGCCAGCACCGGTGTGGTTGCTTCCTCCGTTCTCGGATTCTCAGCACCTGTGTCCTTAGAGTGCGTGAGTTTCTAGCAGACGGCACATACCTGGGCTATTTTTCCCACGCGGTCCGTCTCTTTTAATCGATGTACTAGACTGTTTAGATTTAATCTAATTATTGACATGTTAGGTTTAAGCCTGCTGTTTAATTTTCTTGTCTTTTTGTTCCCTCTGTTCTTACTTTCTGTTTTCTTTTTCCTGTCTCCTTGTGTGCCACTTGATCCTTTAAGAGATGTGGGCTTCCTTGCTGGCTCAGTGGTAAAGAATCCGCCTGCCAGCGCAGGAGACGCGGGTGTGATCCCTGGTCCGAGAGGTCCCACATGCCGTGGGGCAGCTAAGCCTGGGAGCCACAGCTACTGAGCCCACGAGTCGCAGCTGCTGAAGCCCGAGACCCCGCGCTCCACAGCAAGAGAGAGGTCCCCACCTGCCACAACCAGGGAAAAGCCCAGGCCGCAACGAAGACCCAGCACGGCCAAAAGTAACGAACAGAATAAAAATTATCTTAAAATTACTTTGATTTATGTAGTGTCTTTGATTGCATCTCTCCATGTCTTAGTGGTGTTCTAGGTGCACATTATAATTACGTAACATCACAGTTTGCCAGTTTGACTTTTATCAGTTGGAGTGAAGTATAGCAACGTGAGCCCCTCTGCGTCCATACCCCACTCATCATGTAATTGTCTTAAACATTTCCTCTACATACACTGGGAATCACATCAGACAGTGGCACAGTTTTTGCCTCAATTGTCAAACAAAATTTGGGAGATTTAAGAGGAGGTGAAGTCTGTTCTGTTTACCTGTATTTTTGTTCACTTTGTGTTCTTTCTCAAAGTTCCAAGATTCCTGCTTTTGACATTTTCTTTTTGTTTAGGGAACTTCCTGAAATAATTCCTTTAGGGTAGGTCTGATGACGATGGTGACAAATTCTCTCAGTTTTCTTTCTTCTGAGAATGTCTTGATTTCTTTTTCATTCCTGAAGGATATTGTCACCGGATATAAGATTCCGGGCTGACATTTCTTTCAGTGCTTGAAAAATGTGTGCCATTTCCTGCTGGTCTCCATGGCTTCTGATGAGAAATCTGCTGTCAATCAAATTGTTTCTCTTATACCTAAGATGCCATTTCTCTTACTGCTTTTAAGACTTTGTCTTTAACTTTCAGAAGTTTTAATATGCTGTATATCTCAGCATAGATTTCTTTTGGTTAATCCTTTTAGGGTATTTCTCAGCTTCCTAAATCTGTAGATTCTGGTCTTTTGCCAAATTTGAGAAGCTTTTCTCTGAAAACTTTTCCAGTCCCACTCTCATCTTTTTTTTTTTTCCTTCCTGGGATTCTGATCACTCAAATGTTAGATCCTCTTCCTTTAAAACATAAAAAAGTTTCTTAGGTCCTTTAGGGTGGCTCAGAAGGTAAAGAATCTGCCTGCAGTGCAGGAGACATGAGTTCGATCTCTGGGTCGGGAAGACCCCCTGGAGAAGGAAATGGGAACCCATTCCAGTATTCTTTCCTGGAGAATCCCATGCACAGAGGAGCCTGGTGGGCTACAGTCCATGGGGTCACAAAGAGGGCCTGCTCATTTTTTTAAGTCTATTTTTTTCTTTCTTGTTCAGATTGAGTAATTTTTACTGTTTCATCTTTAAGTTCACTGAATCATCCCTCTGTCCCCTCCGCTTTGGCACTGAGCCCATTTGTTGAGTTTTACATTTCGGTTACTATATTTTCCAGTTCCAAAATCTCCATTCAGTCCTTCTTTAAGCTTCTCTTTCTTTTCAGAGACTTTCCACGTTTCCATTTGTCTCAGTCGTCTTCATTGCTGAAGGAGTTTCATAACAGCTGCCTGAGCAGGGCAATGTCCACTGTGGTTGGCTTCTCTTGATCACGGTTTCTCACTCAGCTTGAGGTCTTCCTGGATCTTGGTATGAAGAGTGATTTGCAACTGAAGCCTGGACTTTGGGGGACTCGGGGTATGAGATTCTGGGCCTCATTTAAACCTCCGTCTCAGCTGGCATCCTCTGACGCTGTTCTGGTGGGGGCGGGGGTACAGGTTGCCCAGTAGCCCTCCTCCAATGCTGCAGGTGAGGCATTCTCATTACTGCTGGGATGCGTGAGCTTTCTGGCCCCCAACCAGGTCTTCAGTGATGTGGTCTCTGCGGGGAGGGGTGCCTCATCACTGCCCCCTGTGGCCTCCTCCGGAGAGCAGGGCAGGTGCTCGTGCTTGGTGGGCGCTGCTGGTGAAAGCCTCCACGCCCACGTGGCCTCTGATGCCCCAGGGAGGGGGACTTGACCACCACGGGGGAAGGGAGACTGTGCCCCAAAGCGAGTAGAACACAACGAGTTTGTAACCAGTTAACTTAGAGTTGCTGTCACTAAGTCGTCTGACTCTGCGGCTCCCTGGACTGTAACCCACCAGGTCTCCTCTGTCCATGGGATTTCCCCAGCAAGAATACTGGGGTGGGTGACCATTTCCTTCTCCAGGGGATTTTCCCGACCCAGAGATCAAACTTATGTCTCCTGCATTGGCAGGTGAGTTCTTTACCACTGGGCCTCCTGGGAAACCAATTTAGAATTGAGAACTTCTAAAGGTCCATGCTCTGCAGTTTTAAGGGATTTTTCGCCCTCCACAATAGAACTGTCAGACAAAACGTGACTGTGTTTGACATGGGCTCACTTAGGATTCCATTCTCCTTCCACACACGCAAGCGGGGCGGTGCCAGGACGTAAGAGGTTTGCCGTGGCACGGCCAGCGAGCATCCAGCTCCAGGTACAGGTGATGACCATGCAGTGGCTCACTCTTTCAGTCCAAGGCGGCTGCTCTAGTTCCAGCCATCACATCTGCATTCCAGCCAGTGGGAAGGGGAAAGCATGACCCTTTTTAAGAACACATATTCAGAGTTGCAGGTCACTTCCGCTTACACTTCACTGGGTGGCATTTACGCACACGGCCACCCCTGGCTGCCAGGAATGCTGGGAAATACAGCCTTTGTTCTGGAGACCCTGTACCAGCTGAAAGTCTATAGAGTTCTGTTTCCATGCAAGAGGGGTTGGGAATGGATACTGGGGACAACAAACAGCTTCTGCTTCATCGTTAATAAATACGATGAGTGCAGCCCTTGTCCCTGCAGCATACCTGCCTCGCCCAGGCACCCTGAGCGCTCACTCCAAGTGAGGCCTGCCGTGGGCCCACGGGACCGACGTACACGTCAAAGTCCAAACAGCATGTAAAGGTCAGACAGGGGGAAAACAACACGACCTTGGACAATGCAGCTGCCACCGATACCCACGGACAATGCCCAGGGACTCAGCCCCCAGCCCTCAGCTTCAACAAGGCATGAAAACACGCCACAAGGGTTTAAAACAGTAGTCTGCGTTTTACACGGTTAACAAGTTACTAACAAGAAGGCACTTCACACAAAAGTGCGCCACAACTGTGCCGATAACAAGGCAATCCCGGTATTATTAACACAGCATCCACCCGTTGCATCGCAGACCGTCTGTCTGGCCATGGGGCATGCATGTTTGTCGAGTTTTGCTACAGGAAGCTTCCTCTCTGTCACGCATCTCTCTGTTCAGAGGTAAGTAATCTAAACAGTGGACTCCTGGAGGCTGGGTGGCTTGGCCCCTGCAACCAGCCCTGCCTTGTGGTGCACACAGGAAACTTCTCTGGGGCTCCCCCACCTCCCCCTGCCCCCACGGCCGCAAAGCCTCTGCCTGGGCCGGCCAGGAAAGCCGCGGCAGCAAGCGGGAGGGGTGCCAGGCCTGCTTGGGTAGCATCACCATGGCAACGCTCCCCCCACTCCGCTCCTCGCTGAGACCCGGGCATCTGTGGCCATGGAGACTGGTCCCGCCACGGGCGCATCTGCATAGCAACCAGGGAGGGGGCCGCCCAGCTGGGCCCCCATCAGGAGAGCAGGTACACTTAGCGCTTTTATAAATCATTAAGGGGAAGATGGGCGCTTCGGCGAGAGACGGACAGAGGACACGGACAAAGAGGAACCACAAGCGGCTAATAAATACGTGACAAGTGCTGGCACCGCCAGCGATCACAGAGATGCAAATGCAAACAACAATAAGATGCTTTTTCAAAAAAAGCCGTGCGGTTGGCAAGAGATGAAGAAAACAAAGAACAGAGGCTCAGAGTCGGGATGTGCAGGGGGACAGGGCTTGCAAACCTGCTGGTCTGAGCGCACGTTTGCGGAACGTTTCTGGGAGGGCAATTTGGCAAAATGCATCAGAAGCCTTTAAAACGCGCGTACCTTTTGAACCAACAATTTGACTTCCAGTAATTTCTTCCAAGGTAATAATTAACTGAATAAAGATTTAGCTACAAGTGTGTTCCCTATAGGGGCAATTATAAAAGCAAAAAGTTAGAAACAAGCACAATCTGGAGGAAAAACGTGACTAAATCATCAGTTCGGCATTCATACAATAGATGCCAGGTAACCATTAGGAACACTGCAGACCGTTTAATGGCACAGAACGCCGCACACAGTAACGTGTTAAGTGGTAGAGAACAAATTATGAAGCATGTATGGTGCCTGAGAGTTTGAGGGGAAGGGGGCTCAGGGAGCCCCCCAACACCCCGGGTCCGCAGCATCCCACCACAGCCGGGGAGAGGACCTGTGGAAGTCTGGGCGTGCATCACGGCCGGCGCGGGGCAGGGCTGCAGGAATTGGGCAGCCCCGGCTGGGTCCTGGCGCCACCACTGGCCGTGGGCCTCGGGGATGGCCATCCCTCGAGATCTTGTCATCACGTGGAGGGAGAAGTCACTGTGACACCGGCCACCCCATCCCAGGTCGTCTGACTGCAAACCAGCCCCAGTGGGTCCAGGGGGTCAGTCATGAAAGGGCAAGGAAATTTTTTTTCAAGGCAACTGTGCAGGTTTAGAAACCTTGCTTGCAGGAGAAAAATGAGCTTCAGTGGAGGGCCCTGTGGGGGTTTAGTCACTCAGTCGTGTCCAACTCTTTGCAACCACATGGACTGTAGCCCGCCAGGCTCCTCTGTCCATGATTCTCCAAACAAGAAAATGAGTGGGTTGCCACTTCCTCCTCCAGGGGAATCTTCTGGACCCAGGAACTGAACTGGAGTCTCCTGCATTGCCAGGGGATTCTGCACTGCTGCATCACCAGGGAAGGACATAGGACATTAAATACTTAGAATTTTTTTTTATTTATGGGGCTTCCTCGGCAGTGCAGTGGCTAAGACTCTGCTTTCAAGGCACCGGGTGTGGGTTTGATCTCTGGTCAAGGAGTGAGGATCCCGCATGCTGCCACCCCAAAAAAGTGTTTTTGTTATTTGTAATAGAATACCCATAACATAAAATCTGCCATCTAACCACAGCCCAGCGCCCCACGTGACAGGCTTACCTCACTGGTCATTCTGCTCTTGGGGCTCATCCGTGTGGTAGCAGGGGTCCCAAAGCCCTCCCTTCAAAGGCTGAGTCACAGTCCACCGCGTGAACGGACCACACTGTGTTCATCCATCACCTATGGATAAAGAAAGCTGAGCACTGAAGAACTGATGCTTTTGAACTGCGGTGTTGGAGAAGACTCTTGAGAGACCCTTGGACACCAAGGAGATCCAACCAGTCCATCTTAGAGGCAATCAGTCCTGAATATTCATTGGAAGGATTGATGCTGAAGTTGAAACTCTAATCCTTTGGCCACCTGATGTGAAGAACTGACTCATTGGAAAAGACCCTGATGCTGGGAAAGATTGAAGGTGGGAGGAGAAGGGGATGACAGAGGATGAGATGGTTGGATGGTATCACCGACTCGATGGACATTAGTTTGAGCAGGCTCTGGGAGCTGGTGATGGACAGGGAGGCCTGGCGTGCTGTAGTCCACGGGGTCACAAAGAGTCGGACACGAGTGAGTGACTGAACTGAACTGAACTGAACTGATCATCTGTGGTCAGACACTTGGGTTGTTTCACCTTTAAGCGGTTGTGAATAATGCTGTGGGGAACACGGGTGTGTGAGTATCTCTTTGAGACCCAAACAGGGCATTTTAGATGAAGAACCATGCCCTGGGGCAAAGCTAGAAAGTGACTGGGACGAGCCTTGCTCCCCATGTAGCGATGTCCGACCGTAGGGACCCGGGTACGAGGAGGCAGGGTGCTGTGAGCGAGCCCGCGGAGACTGTGAGGGAGACAGCTTGGTCCGTTCTAGTCTCCCTGCTGGAACTCTGCGCCCATTCAAAGACCGCAGGGGAGCAAAGTAAACAGAAACGTGCAACCAGCAAGAAGCCACGCAGGGACATTGGGTGAGATTTAATTCAGCAGAAGGGAGCCCACCCACAAGACGCGTGCTGCGGACGAGGGCGATTCAGTGCAGCAGACACTCCGTCCGGGGCCAGCCATGCTCCGTCTGCGTGCCCAGCCCGGTCTTTGTTGTGCTCTTTATCTCCTATGTGCTCTTGTTTCACGCCGGCAGCGACTCCTCCTTCCGGATGTTTCCGAGAGCACCCCAGGGTTTCCCCCATTGACCCTCCCGGTCACACTGAGGGGTAGGGGTCCTCAGCATGAAGCCGAGCAACAATCGTCCAGTCCCCGGAGCCGAAGCATGGTGGCCTGGGATGCCCAGCAAGGCACATGGGCAGTGAGACGCCCAAGGGCAACTGTGGGGATTTGGGACATGGGCCAAACTCCGGGCGGGAAGAACCCACATGGGAAGGTCAAGGGCCAAGCCTCTTAGACGGCCTTTCCCTGTTTCCTGACCAGCCTGGGGCCCCCTCCTGCTACAGATGAGCGTGCAGTCAGCCTGCCTGGAAGTGAAGTGAAGTGAAAGTCACTCAGTTGTGTCCGACTCTTTGCAACCACATGGACTGTGGCCGGTCAGGCTCCTCTGTCGGTGGGAGTCTCCAGGCAAGAACACTGGAGTGGGTTGCCATGCCCTCCTCCAGGAGATCTTCCCAACCCAGGGATCAAACCCAGGTCTCCTGCACTGCAGGCAGATTCTTTACCAGCTGAGCCACCAGGAAAGCCCTAACCTGCCTGGGCACCTCCACAACTACCCGTATTATTTGCTGTTTAGTTTTTAAAAATATTTATTTATTTGGCTGTGCTGGGTCTTAGTTCCCTGACCAAGGATGGGACGCGGGCCCCCTCCATGGGGAGCTCAGAGTCTTAGCCACAGAACCACCAGGGAAGTCCCTGTTTGCTGGTTTAAATATCACTTCTGCACTGACCGGCCCGCCTCCAGCTGAACTCCCCAGGACTCCTGACTCACCTTGGCATCTCCACTCGGTGACCCGGGGCGAGGCTCAAGCAAGCTGGGGGACACGCCCCTCCCGACCCTCTTCCCAAAACCAGTTCCTCCTCCTGTCCTTGGGTCAGTAAACAGGCTCCCTTCTCCATATTGAGCTCTGTTGCCGCAATCACAAATCTTGTCGGCCCCGTCTTCAAAGTCTGTGCAGAATCTGGCCTGAGTCCTCCGGCCCCGCTGATGCCACCCCGGTGCCCGCCACCATCGACTCTGGGGCCCTTGCCCAGCCCCCGGCTGCCTCCATGTCCACTCTTGCTCTGGAGACAGTAGCCGGTGGGAGCCCGAGACAGGCACGCAGGCAGCAGTCTGCTCGAGGCCCCGCCTCTATCTCATGCATGAACCGCAAAGCACATCCCGTGGCCGACAGGGCCCTGCAGGGTCTGAAACCCCGCGGCCCCAGCCCGCCACCCTCCCCTCGCCCTCGCCCCTCGCTGGTGGCCACGTTCTGCCTCGATCACCCAAGAACAGCCCGCCCCGGGGCTTTGCATCTCCTACCTGGCCGCTCTCCCATCACCAGCACCCCCACCCACTGCCGCCGCCTGCACCTGGGGGCCTCAGGCCGCTTCTCAAATGTCGCCCCAGTCCCTACGCCAAGCCAGTCTCCCCTGTGCCCGGCCACCCCCGAGCACAAAACCTGCCTCACCCAGAAGGGACTGGAAGGAAGGGCTGGCTGTGGGAGATCAGACGACGGGAGGCGTGCCCCAAAGAGACCCCATGAGACGGGGAGTTAGGCTGCGCAGGGGAGGCGTGGCCGCTGGCAAAGGGCCAATGACAGGAGGGGACACCCAGAGCCCCGCCCACCCGCAGCCCCGCCCACCCGCGCCCCCTGCCGGCCGCACCCAGCAGGAGGGGGCCTGGGCACTGGGTCGGAGGGACCAAGACCGAGGACAGACTCCCATCGGGCTCCCTTCCTCACCAGCTGTGTGACTTTGGGCAAGAGTCTCAGCTTCTCTGTGCTCAGGCTCGTCTCCTATGAAACGGGGGTCACACGGGTGCGCACGTCAGAGAGCCATTCTCGGCGTTACTGAGCCAACGCCAGCAACGCAGGCGGACCTGCACCTGCGCACGGTAAGTGCGTGGAAAGGCAGCGTCTGTCCCCCTGGAAGGGCAGCGCCAAGGCGGGAAGTGGCCTGCAGCTCGAACCCCATGGCCTGATGTCCCGGTGGGCACCCCCGGTTTCAGCCGTCCTGCCCCGGCCAGGAGGCTCCAGAGCTTGGAGACCAGGCCTGGCAGGGAGGTGTTACGCATACTTTACAATAAAAATTCAAAACCAAACAACCACAACAACAACTCCAGGCTGGAAGGGCGGTGGGGGGCAAGATTTATGCTCAAGAGAAGTGTGTGAAGGCAGAGCTGCAGGTCAGTGGGTCCCGGGCCCCCCCCAGCAAAGCCCCAATTGGAAACGCCCACCTGTCCATCAACAGGGCAACAGATGTGAGTGAGGGGTACTGACCCAGCCAAATACCACAGCACAGTGAACAAACCAGGAGTGCATAACAGTTCGGATGAACCTCACAAAAGATGCTGAGCAAAAATGCCAAATAAAAAAGGAGACAAACTATGATTCCATTCTATTTTTAAAAAGAACAAACAGGCAAAAATGGGGTCTTCCCTTAGTCCAGTGGCTAAGACTAAGTGCTCCCAATACAGGGGCCTGGGTTCCACCCCTGGTCAGGGAACTGGACCCCACAGTAGGACTGAACACGCTGAAACTAAAGATCCTGCCACCATGATGCATCCCAGACCTGGTGCGTCAGGAAATAATATTAAAAATGTAAAAACAGGCAACACTGAAAATAGACATCTATTATAATAAGGACCTGCTGAATAGCACAGGGAACTCCACTCAATACGCTATAATAGCCTATATGGGAAAAAAAAAAACCTGAAAAAGGATGAACGTATGTATGTGTGTGACCGAACCACTTTCTGTGCGCCTGAAACTAAGACAACATTGTAGACAGTTATACTCCAATAAAAATGATAAAAACACAAACAGAAACAGGCAAAGTAAACAACCGTGTTCTGGTGACGCAGTGTAACAGGATAAAACTATGCAGGAAAGAGGGGACGTGGTCAGTGTGAAAGTCGGGAGAGCGCATTCAGGGCAGGAGGGGAGAGGTGGGGTCGGGTTTTCTGCCCCGGGCGGTGCTCCTGGGGTCTGCCTGTGATGACCCCCCGACGTGCATTTCTGGCTGGTGCAATCTTTTGTGTGTTCACGGCTCACAAAGAAGAAACTATTTTTACTCCCTGGGTCTCTGAAGACTCATAACTGTGACACTCTGAGCCACGGCAGACACTTCCCGAAGACACTTTCCTTTCACAAGCAGGAAAGCTCCCGGCTGGCAGGTGGCTGTGATTCCCCCTCTTCTGATAAGGAAACGGGAGCTGGGGGGTGTTGGGGGGCCCACGACTGACCCCTGGGGCAGAGCAGGAACCCAACATCCAGCCACATCCCGTCTTCTCCTTCTAGCAGCGCATGTGGTGGGGAGGGACAATCACGTTCTGTAAATTGGTTTCATTTAAGATGCACTGGGGAGTCTGTGCTTCAGGAAACCCCGGAGAGAACTCATTTATTAATTGTCTCAGCAAATATTTATCGCATGCCTGTTTTATTCACAGAACTGTGAGCCCCTTTGAAACCTGAAATGTTCTTTCATCAAGGAACCAAGTGTCCCTTAATTTACTGGCGATGCAAGCCTCCACTTTCAGATGTTGATACTTTTAAACTTTTTGTTTTTTAAAAATTTATTGTTTTACTGTTTTTTCCCTTATTGTAAAAGTAGTACATGTTCTACAAAACTGTAGAAAATCTAGGAAACTGGCAAAAACAAAGAGAAACTGAAGTCGCCTGCACCTCCTGCCAGAGATAACCACTGTGAACATGTATATTCCCTCCCAATAGCTTTCCCTCGGCAGGGACAGATGGATTTTCTTACCAAACTGGAATCATCTTAGGTTTCTTCTTACTTTGATTTTTATTTCATGTTGAACATCCAGTTGGAATCTATCCAGAAAAGCAGAGTGGGTTCCCAAGCATGCAGGGTGGGGCAGGGTGGGGGGCAAAGTGGGGTGTTGGTGCAGGTGGGGGCCCACATGTGGGTGCTGGGGGCCGGGTGCCCCTCTCCCCGGGGGATTGGTGTTGTCACCACCTCCCCAGCGTGGCGTCAGGGCTCTGCCCCAGAGGGACCAGGGGACAGACATCAGGAGACAGCGCCTGAGGGCACACAGTATCAGGAGATGAGCACCCGAGGGGACACAGAATCATGGGATGAACACCCTAGGGGACAGAGCATCAGGGGATGAACACCAAGGGGATGAGCACCCAAGGGGACACAGCATCAGGGGATGAGCACCTGAGGGGACACAGCATCAGGGGATGAGCACCCGAGGGGACACAGCATCAGGAGATGAGCACCCGAGGGGACACAGCATCAGGAGACAGCACCCGAGGGGACACAGACCAGGAAACAGCACCCGAGGGGACACAGCACCAGGAGATGAGCACCCACAGGGACACAGCATCAGGAGATGAGCACCCGAGGGGACACAGCATCAGGAGACAGCACCCGAGGGGACACAGACCAGGAAACAGCACCCGAGGGGACACAGCATCAGGAGATGAGCACCCGAGGGGACACAGCATCAGGAGATGAGCACCCGAGGGGACACAGACCAGGAAACAGCACCTGAGGGGACACAGCATCAGGAGATGAGCACCTGAGGGGACACAGCATCAGGAGATGAGCACCCGAGGGGACACAGCATCAGGAGATGAGCACCCGAGGGGACAGAGCATCAGGGGATGAGCACCCGAGGGGACACAGCATCAGGAGATGAGCACCCGAGGGGACAGAGCATCAGGGGATGGGCACCCGAGGGGACACAGCATCAGGAGATGAGCACCCGAGGGGACACAGCATCAGGAGATGAGCACCCGAGGGGACAGAGCATCAGGGGATGAGCACCCGAGGGGACAGAGCATCAGGGGATGAGCACCCGAGGGGACAGAGCATCAGGGGATGAGCACCCGAGGGGACAGAGCATCAGGGGATGAGCACCCGAGGGGACAGAGCATCAGGGGATGAGCACCCGAGGGGACACAGCATCAGGGGATGAGCACCCGAGGGGACACAGCATCAGGGGATGAGCACCCGAGGGGACAGAGCATCAGGGGATGAGCACCCGAGGGGACACAGCATCAGGGGATGAGCACCCGAGGGGACAGAGCATCAGGGGATGAGCACGCGAGGGGACACAGCATCAGGGGATGAGCACCCGAGGGGACACAGCATCAGGGGATGAGCACCCGAGGGGACACAGCATCAGGGGATGAGCACCCGAGGGGACAGAGCATCAGGGGATGAGCACCCGAGGGGACAGAGCATCAGGGGATGAGCACCCGAGGGGACACAGCATCAGGGGATGAGCACCCGAGGGGACACAGCATCAGGGGATGAGCACCCGAGGGGACACAGCATCAGGGGATGAGCACCCGAGGGGACACAGCATCAGGGGATGAGCACCCGAGGGGACATAGCACTTGCTCCAGTCACCCTGAGGTTCCGCCACACCCCTGAAGCCTCTGGCCAGCACGTGCTCAGCTGACCCATCTCCCTGCTGCCTGTCAGCTCGCTCCTCTTGCAGTCCCGCTGGAAAGATGTGATTTCCTTTGTGGGATAACCCTGCCAGCCAGGTGCTGCGGGGCCTCCACGCCCGTCAAAGGGCAGAAGAGGCAGAAGGGTTACCCAGGGGTTGCTGTCTGGGCAGGAGGTGGCTGTTGGGGCGGCGCTGGCCTCTTCCTCCCCGGAGGGTCACTGGGGGGGAACGGGAGGGACCGAGGGGGCCAAGCCAAAACGGGGGGCCTGAGGGCTGTGGGCAGGGGACGCCCCAGACAGGGGATCTACCCCAGCACGGGGCCTGCCCTGCGCAGGGGTCTGCAGCCGTGACGGTCAAGGAGGAAGAAGCCAGCACAGTCCCAGCCAATGGGCACCCCCGGGCCAGGAGGCAGAGCCCGCCAGCCGGCCGCGTGGAAGCAGCGGGGACCCCAGCACCCGCCTTCCAGCCTGGCTCAGAGCTGTGACGGCACACAGCCCAGACCCCCAGACTCCCAGAACCCGGGCTGGGGGTGCTGGGGGCATAGCCCCCGCTCTGCAGCAGGCTTCTGAAGCGGTGTCCGGAGGGGGAGCCCTGAAAACAACCCTGCAGATCTTCCTATAATATTCTCTGAGATGCCCCAGGATCCTTTCAACAAGCTCTGCTTCTGAATAAATCAACTAAAGTTGGGCTTTGAGCTTTCCAACTAGGAAGCCAGATTGCCAGAGCATCAAAATAGAAGCAGGCAGCCACTGAAACCACGCCGGCTTCCAGGGGAAAGCGGCATCGCCCAGGCTCCACAAATAACCTCCACGTCCCCTTGAAATCTGTGTTTTCTGCAAGACCCAGGTGAGAACCTGTCTTCTCACCATACCCAGATATGATGCGTGCATTGGATGACATTGATTGAAAGCGAAATTGTTGCAAAATTTAAAAATACAAAGGTGACTTCTGAAAACAGACCCATCTCCCTGAAAGCTCTCCGAAATAGAAAGAAAATCAGACTCCAGATTGATCAGAATGAGGATTTAGCTGAAACATCAAATCACAAAAATAGGTGAAGCAGAAAAAAGCAATACGGTCTGAGCAGGAGTGCGGGAGGGAAGAGAGAGCCTGCCCACGGCCGGGGGAGCCAGAAGCAGCTGCCAAAGTACTCATGTTTGAGGGAGAGCCACAGCTGCGGCTGTAAGACCGACCCTTCCGCAGACGAGGAACGGAGCCTTTGTCTCCTTCCTGTGCACTCAGTCTCGGCGGAGCGCAGCGAGCCGGCCTCAGCGGCGGCCCCGGTGGACAACCGCACACCTGCAACCAGCCGCCGGCCACGTGGGGACCAGACCTCCAGGGGACAGTCACCCCGCCGGGCGCGGACGGGTGCTCACTTGGCCTGCGCTGGCCGAGAGCCTGGCTCTCCTCCACGGCGCCTGCGGGAGACAGCTCGTCCACAACACGCAGCCTCGTGCAGAGAGGAGGAATCAGAGGTAATGACCAGCAGATGCCTATGGAGACACCATGAAACATGAAAAGCGGGAAATCTCACCGAAAACAAAGGGCTGATGCCCCTGATTCACTAGAAAACGTTTGACTCCCGAGACCAGACCCTGCAGTTCACATCATGGACCAGCAGACGGCATGCAGCCACGCCAGTGGAGGACGAGAGGCTTCGGGGGGCGGGGCGGGGGCTCCCAGGGAGAGAGACCGGAGGGAGAGTCCTGGGTGCCCCCACCTTGACTCAAGTGGGTTTCCCAGTGTTTGAGACGACCTACCGTGGTTAAGACTCCAACCAGTTTGAGTGAGACTCTGCCGTTTGCAAGGAAAGAATTCAGGCCATCGCACAGAGGCAGCCCCGTCCGGCTGGCTTGGGGCCGGAGCCCACACTTCTGCTCTGACCTTAGCTGCTGCCCTCTGACCGAGGCTGCAAACTCTGGAGCCCGGAGCCCCGCTGACCCCTGCCCCCGCCCCATCGCTCGGTCAGCAAACGTTTCACTGAACATTCCCTGTGCGGCCCCGGCCACGAGGCTTATCACAGGGAGCCCCCTCGGCAACCTCTGAGTGATACAGCAAGACCCGTTTGCAGGACGAGGGGTGCAGGTTTGTGCGCAGGCCCCAGCCTCTGGGTCGATGCCGCCAAGCCTCCTCTCGCTCCCGCGCACTCGACGGGCGGCTCTCGGGGACAGGCCGCTGCGGTGCCCCCTCCCTCATCCAGAGACCAGCTGTGTGCAAAGAGCTGGGGACCCCAGGGTCTGGCTACACGGCCTGTCCTGTCGCCTGAGACCCCGGGGATGGCACAGTGGTGCAGGAAGCCCTCGAGTGGGACGCCCGCCCACCAGGCAGCAGGAGGGGCCTCAGGTTCAAGCAGACAAACCCCAGCCTTTCCAGCAAAATCTGTATCATTCCCTTATTTAAAACCGAACGTAGCTGGCCACTCTCCTGCCATTTGCTTCTGATGAGAACGTGTGAAGCGGAGAAAGATGGAAGGACAGAGAAGTCTGAACAGGTGGCACCTGGACTCAAACACTGGGGCTCCCTCTCTCACGCACAACACCCGAGGCCTTCCGGCTGCATCCTGAGAACGGGCTCAGGAGACGGAGGCCTTCCTCGGCCTCATCTGCGGCGTGTGTTCACCAGCAGCACTGGCCCCTGCGTGGGCAGAGGGGACCCCGCGGTCCCTGGACCCGGCCACTTCTCCAGGAAGCAGACCCAAGGGCGCTGGCCAGGCCGTCATGGACGTGCTGTAGCCCCGGGACCCCCAGGGCCCAGCCGAGACACGCCCACTTGTCTTTTTGTTTGCTTTTTAATGTGTATTTATTTCTTTGTTTGGCTGAACCAGGTCTCAGCCGCAGCCCATGAGACCTTTAATTGAAGCATGCAGACTGTTAGTTGTGGCACGTGGGGTCTAGTTCCCTGACCTGGGATCGAACCTGGGCCCCCTGCATTAGGAGCACAGAGTCTTAGCCATTAGATCACCAGGAAGTCCCTTGATTTATTTTGCCTAAGTGAAAGTGAAGCTGCTCAGTTGTGTCAGACTCCTTGCAGCCTCATGGACTGTAGCCTGCCAGGCTCCTCTGTCCGTGGGATTCTCCAGGCAAGAATACTGGAGTGGGTTTGCCATTTCCTTCTCCAGGGAATCTTCCTGACCCAGGGCTTGAACCCGGGTCTGCCACACTGCAGGCAAATTCTTTACCATCTGCGCCATCAGGGAAGCCCCATATTTTGCCTAAGCCAGCTTGATTTGGGTTCCCGTCCCCTGAAAGTTGTAAGTGACGTGATACCAGCATCTCATTCCCTCCTAAAACGTGCTCGGCTACGTAAAGAAGTTAAATACACGAGACCGTCGGTTCACAATGACGTGTGACCTGGAATCTGGGTTTGCACTGAGGGGAGCGGCCAGAGTGGCGGGGGAGCCTGGCTCAGCCCCTCTCGGGAGCCCACCAAAATCACAGCCTTCTGCAGAAAAGCCGTCATCAGAGAAGACCGGAACCGAGCAGGAAAGACCGTCCACGCTGAAGGCAGGAAGGAGTAAGACGGGAGGGAGGGGGCAGGGCGCACTCGGGAGAGAATGACCCAGCCACCAAGACGGACAGGACGCGGCTGACTCGGGCTAGAACCGACAACCAGACCCAAGAGGGCAAAGAGCCAACCTCGAACCTCGTTCCCGCCCACGGTGACACGTCGCCCCACGTTGGCCAGGACAGAGGCCGGTGGCCCAGGTCCTGGAAATGCCAGCCCCTCCCCTGAGTAGCTGGGCTCGCCGCCCACCACATCAGGCCATGCAGTCACCCGGCTCACACGCCCTGAGCACCGCGCCCTGCGGGGCCCCGCACTCAGAGAGCATGCTTCCCCTTCACGCGGTGCCTCAGTTCCTTCCTGCCTGAAGCCGGGGACCCTCACCGGGCAGCCAGGCCAGGGACGCGCCCGAGACCTGGGGCCTGCTGTCCCCTCCCGCCCCTTCTCCTCCAGCATGAGGGCCCGTGACGAGACCGCGGGAAGGGCACCCACGGTACAGTCCAGCTCTGCGCCCTGGCGGGAGACCCACAGCCTGGGGGGAGGTGACGCTGCAGAGCGTCCCCCAGGAGTGAGCGCTCGGAACCCACACTGGTCCCCATGCGGGGTGTGACCCCGGGGGCCCCCAGAGCATCTGGCTGCGAAGGCGGTGAGGCAGAGACCCACAGACTCCCGCTGACACGGCTGCACAAAACCTCACGCACGCCGAGCTGGGCAGGAGCCCGGGCCAGACCTACCTGCTGCCCCCGGAGCGGCTGGGGCCAGCCTGGACACACACTGGCCCCGTGAACACGGCCTCTGGGCTGAGATCCTGGCCCGTCAGACCCAGAGCTGGCAGACTCAGTCACACAGCCCCAGCCGTCAGCAGACAGGCCGCCTTAAGACCCCCTGAGCCCCCCTGGTGGACACGGCCCTGCCCACCAGACGGCCAGGACGCAGCGCCGTCCAGCCGTGGGGCCACTAGGCCAGCCTCACCCACCAGAGGGAGACAAAGGAAACCACAGTCCTGCACCCCCCAGACCCGGCCCACCCAGAGCAGACCAGACCCAGACGCCCCCTCCCCGCCGGGACCAGCTGGGCCCCAGCCCTGCACGCTAGCAACCAGCACGAGCTTCGGGATCCCCCAGGCCCCCACCTGACCGTCAGGAGCTGCCCCCCCACCAGTGGGCCCCCACTCCAGGACCAGCTCCGCCTGCCTGTAGGGAGCACCACCACCCCAGGCCTGGCTTCCCCGCCAGTGGGTGGGCGAGGCCCAGAGTGTCCTGGGCCCAACTCTGCCCCCAGTGAGCTGGCACCAGCCGGGGGCCCTAGGGTTCTGGAAGCGGCCACCGCGTGACCAGACCCCGCTCGCCAGCAGCATCCACACACGGCAGGGCCGGGTCCCCCACCTGCCCACCAGAGCCCCGTCAGCGCCCGGGGAGAGGGGACGCCCAGGACACTCCCCCCTCGCCCAGGTCGAGAAACTGAAAACGAACGGCAACGCGGACAGGAGGAGCCTGCGGAGGAGCACGCCCCAGATGAGGAGCAGGACAGACCCCAGGAGCAGACCTGAGTGACGCAGGCCGGGCCGCCCACTGCAGGAGTTCAGAGCGGTGACCCGGAACTCGGGGCAGAAAGACGCGCAGGGCGAGAAGTCACAAAGGACATGATAAATGAGAAAGTCCTGGGGGAGCCAACAGGAGACTGCGGGACCCAGAGGGACAATCAGCGAGGTGGGCGTCACTGCCGTGGGACAGAGAAAGCGGGGAAGGAGACGAGAAGTGAGGATGGTCTCGCGACAACGTCAAGGGCACTGATACTCGCGTTAGGGGTGTCAGGAGGAGGAAGGGAGAGAAAGGGCCCGGGAACATATGGCAAGAGATAATAGATGGAAACCTCCCTAACGTCTGAAGGAGAAGGTCACCCAAGTCCAGGAAGGATTAATCCACAGAGGATCACGCCTGGACACAGCCTACAACAGATCTGGCCGAGAAAAGACCCTCTCCACTTGGCTACCTTGCGTGATCCTTGTCACGTGCGCTGTGAACTCGCCTTGTCCACAAAGTGATGATAAAATCGAGCATTCCACTGGCTTCCTGAGAAAGGCACGTGGGCGTGGGGCCCTCACTCAGCAGCTGGAGCTACGTGAGCTCCACTTGGACCTGCTGAGACCTTGGCTTCCTTGCTTAGAAACAAGAAAGGAATGTGGGAAAGACATTCATCAGAAAAGTGAACTAGGGAAATTTAGAACAGAGACAGGGAGGGTGGGTTAGGAGGCCATTCCCCGGGGCACAGAGGGGCCAGTGCTGGGGGCTTCCACATCACTTGGCTCAATGACCTCACCATTCACACCTGTGAAATGGGCTCAGGGCCACAGGGACCCACCCACTCCAGCACTCAGAACCTTGGACAACAGCCCCTAGACTCCTTTGAGGATGCCTCCCAGGGATTGGTTGTCCCTGGTGGGAGGCTGGGACCTTCACGTCCCCTGTACCACGGGCGGCATCCCAGACAGACATCTGTCCTGCATATGTCAGCTGGAACCTCCCCGCCCCATGGCCTTAGCAGAGTCTGTGTTTTCCCTGGTCTAATAATCTGACCGCCTTTAAAGAATTAACAAGCGCTGAATTTGAAGTGGGAAGGCTCTGCACTTAACAGAATTTTCCTTGATTGGGTTTGTAGGAGGTTTTTCTTTTTTACTAGTTTATTTTCAAAGAACCAGGTCTGGTATTTATTTACTGCCACTGATTTTATGTTCTGTAATTTATTTATTTGCTTTTATCTTTATTATTTCCTTTCTCCCGTTTCCCTGGGGCTTGTTCTCTCCTTAAGGATCCGAGGTGGAAAGCGCATCTGCTGTGTTCTGTGTCCCCAGCGGGTCTCTGACAGCAGAAGCATTGAGGGTCGTGGGGAGCCTGGAGGGAGGGCGGTCCCAGAGGCTCTGATTCACAGGCCTGAGATGCCATTGTTTTCTACGGCGTCTGCTGTGTGCTTGATTTCCTCCTTGACCTAGATGTTATCGATGACAGTAGTCTTAAATCTCCAATTTTCTATTTTTAGGAAGCATGTATTTCTAGTTTTATTATACTGTGGTCGGGACTTCTGTCTCTAAGAGATCTGTTCAGACATTTTTGACATTTGCACCCTGACTACCAGGTCAGCTTCTAAAGATGCTTTATGGACCCTCCGTGACCCTCAGCCTAGCAGCACATTCTCTGTCTGTTGGCTGTAATGATGGATGTTTATGCATTAATTCTCTCCTCTAACCACACTGTTCACATCCTCTGTGCTTATTTTTTTTCGTTGCATATTTCATAAAGGAGAATCAGTGAATTAAAATGTCTACCCAAACTAGATTTTTCCCCCTTTATTTTTAACATTAAAAATGTTAGAAGACTTTCCTGCTGGCCCAGTGGTTAAGAATCCACCTGTCAATGCAGGGGACACGGGTCTGATCCCTAGGGAAGATTCCACGTGCCACGGAGTGACTGAGCCTGTGGGGCACAACTATGGATCCACAACCATGGGGCCCGTGTGCCCAGAGCCCGTGTGCCCGAGCCCGTGTGCCCAGGGCCCGTGTGCCCAGAGTCCCGGCCGCGTCCTTCTGTCCACCCCCCAGAGCTTGTTTGTGTGCCCCCAAAGACAGTGGGGGCAGGGGTCAGCCGGCCCCCCGCCCTGCATCTTCCGGGCCTTCAAGTGACCTCCCCAGGCAGCTCCCAGCCCGTCCCCCGGCCTGAGATGGGCTGTCCTGGGATGTGTCTCTGTCCTCCACACTCTCCTTCCTGCGAGGCTGGTTCGGAGGTGTCCACCTCCTGCCAAGCCTCCAGGGGCTCGTCCATCTCAGCAGGAGTCGTCAGAGCGCCCAGGTTGTTCTGCTCATTGCCTGCAGGGTCGTCGGAGGCTGGCCGGTGCCTGCTGGATCTGCTGGCCTCCGGGGCTCCTCCGCTACCTGGACCAGCTTGAGGGGCGGCCCCTCCCTGTCCCTCCTCCCTCCCTACCCCCTTCTTGCCTTTCACGACAAATACTTGTAAATGACCACCCTGTGCTGTCAGCGTGGAGGTACAGAGGGAAACAGGTGGGGTCTGCTGAGTGGCCACGCACCTCTGCAGGCCGTCCACAGCGGGGCATGGGGCCCCCCCGCCCTTGCAGGTGCTGTGGGAGTGGGAGCGATGAGCCTGCACCCCACCCCGAGTGGCTGACAGCTGCTGCCCACCACGCGGACTCCCCTTTGCCCCACGAGCCGGCAGGTCCACACCTGGGGCCACGCACAGCAGAAACGCCTTAGATGCCCAGGAGCCTGGACGGGCCACGCCTGAGTACTGGCCACTGAGGGCGCGGATCCAAGCTCACGACGTTGACCCTGATGGAGAGAAAGGCGCATGCTGGGGCAGCCGTGCCCAGGCTCTCAGGCGTCAGGGACCAGGTTTTGGGGAAGGTTCTCCGTGGGACCGGGGGGGGGAGGTTTGGGGATGACTCGAGCATGTTGCGTCTACTGTGCACTTTATTTCTACCGTCGTGACCTCAGCTCCACCTCAGATCGGCAAGCATCAGGCCCCAGAGGCTGGGTATCCCCGCGCTAGAGGACTCAAGGTTCAAAGCCAGAACAAAGCCTCTGCGTTGTTGGACGTCAGGACATGGTCACCTCTGGGGCGAGTGACCTCGGAGGTGCCTCTTCCGCGGGCCACTTTGCACGGTGATCTCAGCCCTCAAACAGCAGGTGGGGGGCATCTCTAACATTCCAGACCTGGGGGTCACGTCGGGGCCGATCCCTCACCCACCCTCAGAAAGACAATTGCAGGCAACTCGAAGGCCACGGTGAGAAACGCGTGAGCCCTGCCATGTGCCGGGTCTGAACCCCCAGACGCTACACAGGCCTGCGGGCCTGAAGCTCGCTGGGCAGGGCAGCCCCTCCCGGGGTTGGGGGGCGGCTATAACTGCCAGAGGATCCACAGGTCCCCAAGCCCAGGACCTTCCCACCTGGGCGAGGGTGTGCGGGCACACGGGACACCAGCGTGTCCACGGCCTCTCCCTCTCTGGGTGCTTGGGTCTCTGCCGCAGGCCTGTAGGGGCTCCCCACGGACCATCTTCCCACTGGATCGTCCCCTGAGCCCCCTCGCCCCAGGGAAGGTCTGCCCGGCCCCAGGTGCCTCCAAGGAGCCCCTCTGTGCCGGCTTCGTCCTCCTGGTGCTGGGGATGCCCTGAAGGCGGGTGAGACCCAGGGAAGTAAACTCCAGGCAGGCTGGGGCCGTCCCCAGAGACCCCAGGTCTGCAGTTGGGAGCCCCGGGCTGAGAATATCTGGGGGGACAGGAGAGACAGCACAGGAAGAAGTCTGAGCATCCGTCTTCGGGTGACAAAGACGTAGGCTTTGGAGGAAGCAGGAGGAAGGGGTGTTCAGCCAGGGACCCCAAGAGCAGAGACCTCCAGGGCGGAGGCCCTGGGGTAGGGACATCTCCACAAAGACAGGAAGGCAGGGGAAAGGCCTGGGGTGGGGGGTGAGTGGCCGGAGCGGGTGGGTGAAGGCAAACAAGTTGGGGGTGATAACCGCAGGCAGAGAGGATGAGGAGGCTCAGAATCTCCTCCAGGATTCCCGGATTCTGCAGGCTCTGAGGGTCAGCGGGAGCCCAGCCGCCGTTCCCCAGACCCCCCCAGACCCCCGCCCTCCCACCCTGTCAAGGCCTCGGCTGCCTGGACGGGCTGATAGGCGCTGGCTCTGCACCTGTCAGGCTGTGTGGATGGCTCCTCGCCTCTGATCCCCTTATCCTGCTGCTGGGACCAGGCGTGCTTCTTTGAGGCAAAGTAATTTATTTTCTAATTACAGACGGCACCGGGCCTGAACAAAGGGAAGCAGCTCAGTTTGAGTCAGAGAGGTCTCTGCAGAGCTTTCCCACCCCTGCCCCCCGCCTGCTCTGCTCGGAGCCCAAGGGCCCCATCTGGGGTCTAGGCACCCATCTGCGGGGTGGGGTGGGGGGCGTGTGGCTACAGGGCCCTTCCAGCTGGGGCATCTGTAATTCTCGCAGACTTCCTCCTCTTTCTCCTTTGATACTTTCAGATGCAACACAGCTCACACGCCTCCCCCCAAGCAGGGGCCTTGGACAAGCACCCCCTGCCAGGAGACCCTGAAGCTGCCCCTTGATGAGACTGGTCGCCTAGGCGACAGACACGTAATCAAAGCTGACACCCCAAATGGGCCGATCAATAGTTCCACTGGCCCACCCCGCCTGGTGGGGAGAGGCGTGTTTAGACGGCTTTCTCTTTTCTTGTCTCGCAGGCCCAAGGGCCCAGGGACATCCCTTCTCAGCTGCCCTCTGCCCTGACGTCTCCCCTTGGAAACGTTCTGGGGAACACTGGTGGGGACCGCCAGAGGCCTGCCCCCTGGCCTGGTGTCCACTGTCCCCAGGCTGCAGGTGGGTACCACGCAGAGCCAGGAGGACAGTCTGTGAGCACCTCGGCCTGTGGAGCAATGCGGTCCTCCAGGGCCAGACCCGCGTCCCCCGTGGCCGTCGAGCTCCCAAGGCAGTCCTTCCCTGGGTCCTCGCTCCGCTGCTTCTCAGGGTCAGACCTGGACCCCCACCCCTCGGGCATGGCTCCTTATGTCTCTCTTTCCAGCCCCAGTGGAGGCCCAGGACCCCAAGGCCTGAGACAGTCTCCCTGGGGACAGGACGCTGGTGAGAGCCTGGCCCAGCCCTGACCCTACATCTCAGGTGGACGCTCCCCATGGGCTCTGGGCCTGAGGTTCCCATCTCAGCCTCTCACCTAGAGATCCGGGAGGCTCCTGGGCTCCCCCGACTGAGCTCAGCATGCTCCACACCAGCTCCTCCTCTGCGCCCTCCCCTAGGGGGCCCAGCTGGCCCCGCCCCCGAAGGCCCCCTCCCCCACCTCCTCTGGGCTCCCCCACTTCACGTCTGCATCTCCCACCAGGACAGCAGCCCCTGGCTCCTGACTGCTCCTGGCTCCTCCCCGGGGCCACCACACATCCTGGAAGCCTTAAGAGTGACCCCACTGCCCCGCTGAAGACCCCCCACTCCCCCTGTCCTGCTTCATCTCCAGGGGGGACCCTGCAGGGACCCGTCAGCAGAGGACGGCCTGCCTCCCCCCAGGCCCCCAGCCTTGAGCCCCCTCGGCCACCTGGAGCTCCTGGGGCGGCCCGAGCCCCCTTCCTCCTCCCCACCACAGGCTCACAGACCCACGTGGTCGGGAATCAGTCCTCATTTGCAGGCAGCGGGGGACCCTGGCTGTAGAGTGGCCTTCCTGGAGGGCCCAGCCTTGCCCAACTGCAAGGGCCTGGCCGGCGGGTGGGCGGGTTCTGATTTCCGGGTGCCGCGGGACCGCGGCCGCGGCGAGCCGGCGGCAGGCTGGACTCCTCGGCCCTGAGAAGGCCGCCCCGCGCCCCTCACCTCAGCTGGAGCCCCCACCCCCTGCCTAATTAACGCCCGGAGCGGCCGTCTGCTTCCTCACTCGTCTCATCTCCGACATTTTTCATGTCTAATCCACTGAGGAGATCTCCTGGAGGCTTTGAAGTCTCCGGGCGCACGAATAAAGATGTCACCCTGGCACACACAGAGCCTCTTAATGAGCACGGGTTTGATGTGAGGCTGTGGCCCGAGGGAAGCGGCCAGGCCTGCCTGCAGCGGGCGGGCGGGGGGCCCAGGCTGGAAGCCAGAGCAGGCTGGGGGGTCTGAGCCCCGCAGGCCCCCGAGGAGGGGGCGGGCACAGCACAGCCAGGTCCCTCATCCCTCTGGGTCAGGGACCCCAGGCCTCGGGGCCCAACGCCAGAGACCTGGGTCAGGCAGTGGGCTGCAGACAGACAGCAGGTCAGGGAGACGGGAGAGATGGCCCCTCACAGGGGAGACGGGCCTGGATGGGTGGTTGGGGGGGCGTGGGGGAGCAGGGTAAGATGTCTGGGGGAGATGGACCTGGGAGGGGAGGGGGAGGAATGGGCCTAGAGGGGAGGGGGATGGGGATCAGGGGGAGATGGAGGCTGGGGGAGGGGGAGGGGTCAGGGGGAGATGGAGGCTGGGGGAGGGGGAGGGGGGAGATGGAGGCTGGGGGAGGGGGAGGGGGCCAGGGGGGAGATGGAGGCTGAGGGAGGGGGAGGGGGAGATGAAGGCTGGGGTAGGGGGTGAGGGAAGGTGGGATGTGGAGCACAGAATGTACCAGAATCTCCATGAGGAAATACCTGGCTTAACAAAGCATTTCAATATTACAGAATAATGCCATATTTGGGAAATGAAAGTATTTTTCTTGTATCCTGTAGAAAGGAAAGTAGAACTAAACAAATTCTCCAGGCAGCTGGGGCTGGGATTTAAGACCGCAACAGGACTCCCCTGGTGGTCCAGAGGTCAAGACTCTGCCTGCCAGTGCGGGGGACACGGGTTTGATCCCCGTCTGGGAAGATCCCACCTGCCTCAGAGCAACTGCGGAGCCTGTGTTCCAGTCCAGAGCCCGAGCGCTGCAACAAGCGGAGGTACCGCCATGAGAGACCCAAGCGCGGCAAGCAGGGAGCAGCCCCCGCTCTCCGCAACCAGAGAAAACCGGTGCAGCCAAAAACAAACTAATAAACTGGGAAAAAGCAGCAGGCCGTGGCCAGGGCCGGGGCGTTTCTCCGGGCGTCCACGCGCTGCCCGGGGGAGGGCGTCACCCTGACTTTTCAGGGCAGACACCTGGGCCTTGGGGGGGGACCTGCTCGGGTCACACGGCGGTAGCTCGAGGCAGGCTGGGTAGGGGCGCAGACGCTAGCCTTGCCCCTAACTCCACCCCAGATCCAGGCTGCCCCGCCTCCTCCGCGTCTGCCTCCGCGGAGAGAAGGCCCGCCGGCCTGGGGGTCGGGCAGCAAGAAGGAGCCTCCGCTTTCCCGAGCATGTGCGCGTGCAGAGAACCCTACGAGCCTGGTCCATGAATCCCGCAGTAACCCCGGGAGGCAGGCCGCACCGGAAGGGTTACAGACAAGGACCCGCGGCTCACACCCTGCTCGCGGCACGTGGGGCAGCCCCAGGCCGCTGGACCCGCCCTGGGGCCAGTGGACGTCACACAGGTGATGGAGCTCTGGCTCCCCGTCCAGGTCTCAGGGGGCCTATACCATCCACCGCGGCTCCTGCCCGGCCCAGCTGCCCCGGGGGCAGGCCGGGCTGGCCCGCGGGGGACGAGACATGCGTGGCCGGCCGGCAGCGTCACCTGCCCTGGGGGCGAGTCCCAGCTCGAGTGGAGCAGCCGCCTGTCCGGGCGAGATGAGCTGTGGGGTTTGCTCTCTAGGCCTTTGCTTGGGGGTGTCTGTTAGGAGCTCCACTTGTGATAAGATGTGTGTGAATGTGGCTAAGCGCCCGCCCCCCAGGGAACAAGGAAAGCGGGTCTCAGGGTCTGAGACGCCCCTGCCGTGTGAGCACGCTGGGAACTCCGGACTCCAGGGCCCCGGAGGCCTCCCTCTCGCACACGGAGGAAGGTGCTCCTTCCCACCCGGCCTGCTTCTTGTACTCATGGCTCCAAGGGTAACCCCCCGCGGCTGCTCGGGGAGGCCCCAGCATCACCCCGGCGTCACCCCGAGGGCCCCCCGCACCCCTGATTCCACACTGGGAAGAGATCTTACTGACTGTGGTTCTGCAGGTCAAGCCGGCCCCGGGGAGGCAGGTGGGCGCGAGCCTGGGACTGCACTGAGTAATTACAGGATTAGGTGTGCCCCTCGAAATTAAATGCTGCCTCTCTTCCTCTAGAGCACGATGCGCCCCCACCGCCACCGTGTAATTATCTGGTGGATTACTCCATGGAGGTCTCCCGGTAATTACGCTCCAGTCAGGAGCCAGCAGCTCCTCCAGTCATTACAACTGAGGAATCCGCTCTCGTGTGAGGCTGCCACGTGTTCTGGTGGTGCTGTCAGAGTTTGGGGACCCCCAGTGCCCTCCTTTCCGCGGCCCTAGAGGGCTCCCTGCAGGAGAGGGGACGCCCTTCCCAACCCCTCCCTCCAGGGGTATGGGCCCCCTGGCCACTCAGGGTCACACGCTCACACATCACCAGGGGCAGGAGGGTGTTGAGAGCAGGGGAGTCTGGCCACTTGCAGGCTCTGTGCCCGCCCCCTGCCTCCGTTCCCCACCTGTGACACGGGGCGGCTCTCAGGACGAAACGCACTAGAACCCGGAGGGGCGTCTACAACACCTGGCAGAGAATGAGCCCCAGGGTATGGGGGTCAGACCCCGGGTCCCTCTAGGGCTCAGCTGGAGGCAGGTTCAGGCCAGGGCTGGGGACGGGGCGGGGGTTTGGGGGGGTGCATCCAGAGAGGCGACCGGTGAGGCGAGAGGAGGGTGTGGGGTGACTATGCCGGGGTGGGTGCTCAGCCCGTGGCACCTGCTGGGGAGCGGAGCACTCCAGCTGTGGGGTTCCATCCCCGAGGGGCGCTCCTGACCCAGGGGTGACCGAACCTGTCGGCCCGTCTGAGGCCGGGTCTGTCCCAAGGCTGGGACCCTGGCCAGCCCTGCTGTCAGGGACCCTCAAGGGCTGAGGGTTCCCTCTGGTGTTGTACTCTGAGCCCGGCCACCTCCTCCCTCACACCCCTACCCCGTCCTGGGGCCGTGGCTCCTGGCGTCCTCACCCCACCGCGGGCCGAGGGCTCTGGCCAGCCTGTCCCCTCCGCTGGTGTGGGGAGGGGGGATCCCCCACTGCAGGCAGAGGACAGCGCTGCTCTGTGCCTCCAGGGGCCCCCTCCCCTCCCCATCCCCTCCCCTCACCTGTCAATCTCGCCGTTTCCTCTCCTGGTTCCCAGCTCGCCTGTGGTCCTGGAAGGCAATCTGAGCCTCCCCGCTGAGCCGCCTTCCTTTCAATCCGCTGTCTCCCCACCACTTCATCATTCCCGTCAGGAGAGGCCTGGGCTGAGGGAGGCAGCCGCTCCATTCAAGCCTGATACAAAGAGTATTTTGATGTTTTCATTTCTTTCTAGTTCAATAGTTTGAGAAAACACACAGATTTGGTGCTGTTTCCAACAGGCTCTCCAACTACTTTTATAAAACTTCGCGTGGTTAGGAAGTGAGTGAGAGATGGGGTGTGACTGAGGCTGGGGCCCTGGGGTGGGGGCGCTGCTCTGCCTGGTGGGGGGGGCTTATTCCAGCCTTAGAGTCCCCCGTGCCCTGGCCTTGATCTGTGTGCTCAGGCAAGCCAGCTGACCCTCTGTGCCTGGACAGTCCTGCCCAGGCTGGATCTCAGGGTCTCCCTGAGATCAGAGACCCGGAGGCAGAGACCCCAGCCCAGCGCGGCCGCGCCGAGGAGCTGTCCATGGTGCTGAATGGCCTCGCCTGGCCAGCCCTCCCACCGCACACGTGGGCCACCAACACCCGGCCTGGCTCAGGTGCTAACGTCCATCCCTCCATCCACTAGATACCGACTCAGCCCCTCATGCAGCCTTCCCTGTGCCAAGCACTCAGGACCCGTCTTCAGAAGTCAACAAAGGCCCCTGCCTGTTGGGAGTCACAGGCCACAGGGGACCTTCTGCGCCCCAGAGCAGGACGAGACCTGCTACAGTGGAGGAATGCCTGGCCTACCCAGACCTGGGGGTCAGAGAGGGCTTCCTGGAGGAGGTGAGATCTCACCCGAGATCTAGCGGTCATCAGGATTTAGCCAAGGGAAGGCTAAGACTGCCCAGAGTGGGGGTCAGTGCAGAGAGGTTCGAGAGTGCTGGCTCGGGGACCATTCGCGCCTCCAGCTAGTGGTGCAACTTTAAAAGGCAAATTACAGTCCCTTTCTGCGTGTCTGGTTTCCCACCTACAAAATATAACTGAATTCATTAATATTATACACTTTTATAGGGTTGTTGTGAGGATTACATGCTTTTAATAAATGCCAAGTGCTTAGACCTATGACTGGAACACAGCAAACGTCTGACTTGTGCAAGGCTCAGGGTTGAGGGGACTCAGAGGCTGGGGACACAGGCCACTGCTGTGGGCAGGGCCAAGGCTTCGGGGGTGGCAGGGAGCCACACTGGGGGTGTCCTTCTCTCTCAGGACAATCGTAGCTGTCAGAGGGGGACTGTGGAGAGTAGGCTGGGTGTGTGTGTGTGTGTGTGATCAGCAGTTAGAGAGGGTCATCCAGACAGGAGCAGCCATGCGGGACGACAGGCAGGAACCGCGTAAACCCACTCCCCCAAGCCAGCCACGGTGACGGGTGATGCTGGGACGTGCATGGCTGTGGTCATACATCTTTCAAAAGACGGTCTATTTTCCACTTCCTTTTTTTCCTAGTCCCTCTTCCCCCACAATAGACTCCTGGGAAGAACACCCAGGTTAACAGCCCAGCACGTGTCCTTCCGAGCTTCCCTTTGTGTTAACAAAGTCCCGCGCAGACAGACGCAGCTATACGTATGCACTCAGTGCGGTTTGGTCATTGTTTTATGAAAATGGATCGTATTATACCTACTTATCTTCAAATTGCTTTTCTCACTCGACAATGCCGTATAGCAATCTCTCTAAGCTTATTGGTGGAGAGTTAATTAAATTTTTTATAGGTGGCCTCATATTCCTCGGAGTGGCTGCTCCGGGGCCCGCCTCCCCTCACCCAGTCGGGTTGCCTCCCCGGTTTCTGCCTGGGCTCCCCGAGCAGGATGCCCCATTTCACACCGGCACCCTGGCCACCTGCTCTCTCCTCCCAGGCTGATCCGCAGGGGAGATGGTCAGCAGGCTGGGCGGGGGGCGGGTGTGCACAGTGGGCGTGGGGCCACCGGGCAGGCGGAGATCCATCTTGATCCGAGTGGTCGGGGTCTGTGGGGCACAGGACCCCAGACCCTCCTCCCTCCCGGTGCCCTCTTCCGTCCCCTGCCTCTGTATCCCCTGCAGACCCCCTGTTTCTCCTCCATGGCCATCAGGAGGGGCCCCCTGCTCCCATGCTGCACAGCGGACCCCTAAGGACACCGTAAGAGGACAGAGTCCCTGCCGGAGGCCGCATCCAGGCACGGTCCCCACTGTCCCCGCTTCCTGTCTGCCAGGCCCTGAAGCCTCTGCACTTGCATCTCAGGGAGGCCCCGCCCACTGGTCCCCCACCCTGGTGGAGCTGAGAGTGGGCAGCATGGACAGGGTGGGGTCCCCAGACCCCCAGAGGCCACTCCTCGGGCCCTGGAGAGAGCCACTCCAGGCCCCCCCTCCCCGGGTCAGCAGTTCTGGGGGGTGGCTGCGACACAGAGCAAGGACAGTCTTTCCGTGTCTGGCCCAGTGTGAACTCTACCATGGCCTGGCTCTCACGGTACAGGGCATGAGGTTTCTGATGATAACAGGGGCACAGAGGTCTCTTCTCAACAAACGTTTTAAGCCATGAAAAATCTTAAGGGCAATACCCTCGGAGGGGCCAGAAGGCGATGGCTGAAATACGAGGAGGGCATTTTAGTTCACTCCAAGCTGGGCCAAACCCTCTCCCCCACACTGTTTAGAAACGCTACTGAATTGTGGGGCGTTCCCATAGAAATCTAATTTTCTGGCTTCTTTAGAAAAATCTGAACACTTGGCAAAGCTTGGGATGGGCTCCTCCGGGAGGGGCTGCGGGCCGGGAGCTGGGGGCCTCTGGTCCTTCCAGCTGTCAGGCTGTCCGGCTGTCCGACTGGCTCCTGCGGGCGCTGGTCGCCTTCCGGGCGTCTGCGCTCGGCCCCACGGAGGCGGAGCGGCCTCGGGCGGCCCCCGGCGTCTTCACCACGAGCCGGGGGCTTGGCCTGGGTCCTGGCGCGGCAGCCGCCCCGCCGAACTCTCTAGTCCTCACTGTCCGGTTGGCAGCGGACGGTCTAGGCTGAGGCGGGCCGCCCTCGGGTGGGGCTGAGCGCGCTCCTGCAGCGCGACCCTCCGGGGGCGGCAGGGGGCGCCCCTGCCCCGCCGGAACGCGCTCCGCCGCGGGACAGCGGCCAGGCGCGGTGACCGCGGCCCCGTGAGCCGGCCCAGGTGGGCGCAGCCAGGTGAGCTCAGCCAGGTGAGCGGGGCCCAGGTGAGTGTGACCAGGTGAGCGGGGCCCAGGGGGCGCACGCTCGCCCAGCCCGCCGGCCCGGCTGCCCACTGTTCCCCCTGGGCTCCCTGCGCCTCTCCGGCGGGTCCCCGGTTCTCCGCACCCCTGCCTCCCCAACTCGTCTGCCCTCCCCTCCCCGCTCCGTCCTGCTCTGCCAGCCTCCTGTCTGTCGTCCTGTCGGGGTCTCTGACTCAAATAGGGCTGGCGCCAGGGGTCTCTGGGGGTACGCCCTGTGTGTCTCCAGTTGCACTCTCCCCAGAGAGGGGTCCCTGAGGGCTCTTTAGCAGTGGTGGGGGTAGGGGTGGGGTGGGGCAGGAGGGCGTCAACCCCCACCACCCCCATCACGGACATCACAGCCCCCGAGTCGCCGTCTGGCTACCTGGGCGGTCTTCGGGCCTTCCTGGGTCTCCCTCTCCTCCCACCGGGTCCTGGAATCGCCTGGGACAGGGTGAGGGGCCGGGGGTGGGGGCACGCTGGGCGCCCTCCACTTGGTTGTAAGACGGCCTCTACTGTGGCCTCCACACCCCTGCCTAAGGGCCTTTTGACAGCCCTCCACCTGAACCGTCCAAGTGTGAGGCTTTTTCATCTCCGACCATCTAGAGTCCAGTGAAACGGGCCTCAAATCCCACTCTCCTGGGTCCTGTCTTTTGAAAGCGGGGGCCATCTCCGCTGCTCGGTGGGTGTCAGCTTGCCTGCTCCGTGAGTGAGCGAGAGGGAGGCCCGGGACCCAAAGGAGCCAGGTTGGGCACGCCATTGGGACCCAGCCTGGGTCCTCTGCGCGATGCGGGGCGGCGGGAGGGGCCTGAGACGCACTGGGAGCCACTCCCCACTGGCCCTGCAGGGTGCCACACCCCAGAAGCCTGCCTGCAGCTGGGGAAAGGTTGACATTCTGTCTGCTGGGGCCCCGGGGGACCCGATGCTAAGATGATGGAGCTAGAATTGCAAGGGGCTTATTACCAGGACCGCCCGTGAGAGAGAAGGGGGGAGGGCGCAGGTCTGAGCCTTCTGCAAAGAGAGGGGAGGAGACAGGCTGTCGGAAGCGCCCTGGCCTGGAGCCTGGCTCCCAGAGGGTCTCCCTGCCCAGGAGCCCTTCCCACAGGCTGTCCATGGAGGCGCCGGCCTGGAACCTTGCCGACCAAGGTTCGGCTGCCTTTCTGCGCAGTGGGCAGCCCTGGGCTGCAACTCACCACACGTCCACTCGTTGGGCTGCAGCCCAGCCCGCACAGACCAGCCTGGTGCTCATGTTGGCAGACACAGGGTCAGACACGAAGAGGGTCAGTAGGTCACTGGGGTGTCGGGCAAGGGCAGGGTCTCACCGGGCTTTGAGCTGACAGCTGAGCTCAGGTATGGCGCTCCGTCCACTCACAGTGGCTTTCCTCCCAAGAGGCTGGGGGCACGTCCGGCCGCCCAGGGCCAGGCCCCCGAGGGCCGCCCCGTCTGCCCGCTGGGCTCTGGCCCTGGACACAGTCTTTGTGGTCGGCACTTGGCACCTGCGTCTCAGCCCGGCTGCTGCAGATGGTGGCTCAGTGGGGCTGTGCCCACGTCCTGATAACAGAGGGGTGGATCTCCAGCCTCAGAGGAGGGTCTCCGCAGGCCCCTTGTCCAGGACAAGGCCCCCTGGCAGGCGGCACTTGCCAGAGCTGTGGTCCTGCAGGGCAGACAGCACCCCAGACGGCCCGAGAGCGGATGCGTGGAAGGAATGCAGGGCTGTGCTCTCTGGATCAACCAGCTGCCGCGTGGAGGCCACGCGGGCCCGCAGGCAGCCGCCTTGATCTGCCGCCCGGGTGTGGCGCCCTGCAGCAAGTCACTTAACCTCTCTGGGACACCCCCCATCCCGGGCTGCCTCTGTGGAGAGAGGAGGGGCCCGGCTGCTCCGAGACGAGCTCCTGGCTCTGATGCCAGCCTCACGCTGGTCTCTTGAATGTACACGTCAAGATTCTTTTTGCGACCACATCAGAGTGAATAGCAACACTCAGCAATTAATGCATCCCTCCCCCCCAACCAAGACTTGAGTCTTCACAAAGTTCCGAGTGCCTTTCATTTCGAATAGGTGGCTGTCAGGAGGAGCCACACGGCTCCTCAAGAGACTCACAGACGTTATAATTAAAGATGCCAGTCTTGGTGGTGAGAGTGGGGAGGGGGAGGCCCGGGCCAGGGGGATGGGAGCACAGCCAGCGAGGTGCCCCGGCGCCGGGAGCCTGGTGTCAGCCTCACGGCCAGTTGACAAGGCACTGCCATGACCTCTCTCAGGATCCCGCCGTCTTCCAGAAAGGCCCGTTTCACTCATCCCATTTCGCAGGTGGGAAAACCAAGACCGAGGCTCAGAGCCCTTATCTTGGCTACAAGCTGATCCTCTTCTGCAGACGATCATCCCTCTGACAGGCTGAGCCCAGCGACACAGTGGGCAGTGCAGTCCCCGGCCAGAGGTGGGTGGACTGCGGGGGTGCAGGTGACCCAGACCGAGCCCCCCTCTGCCGGCGGCAGAGCTGAGACATCCCAGCCACTGGCCATGGACCGCGGGGAGGAGGCCCTGAGGGGTGGCTGGGGGACCTGGCCCATCCAGGCCCAACCCAGAGAATGGGTGTGTGACCTGGGCTGGGGGACGCCCCTCCTAAGGGCTCTTGAGTGTCCAGGGGCACACAGCGCAGTGGGCAGGGAGCAGCCTCCTCTCTGATGCTTCTCCTCATGGACACAGGCGCCTCTGGCCACATCGGGTGGGGCTGGGTGGACCTGCCGTCCCTGAGGGGCTGGCCAGGCAAGCGCCTGGCCTGGCCTGGGCTCCTGGCATGACCTCACTGGCACCCCGCAATTCCTGGATGAGGAGCCGGATCCCGTGGCCCAGAGAGCTGGGCATGGACGGGCTTCGTCCTCATCCCTCTGCCGCTGGCTGGCCGGCGTCCCCCTCCCCCTCATGGGCTCCCCTCTGACAGGCACCTCATTAGCAGAATCTCTGTAAATAACGTCAGCCTGTTAGAGCTACGACAAGGTAGCTCGTTAAAGCTCTCTGCTCATCTCCCTTCCCAATTAGTGTGTCCACGATGCCCGCACTGCGCGTGACAGGGCATCTTGGCAAGTCGCGCGGCCAAGGCAGCCCCATCACCCGGGGGCAGTGTCCGCAGCCCCGGGACTTGAGGAGGCTGCCCCCTCCTCCCCGCCCTGCAGCCGGCAGGGGAGGGGTCGGCCTCTAAGAGACGTGTGGGGGTGCAGGTGCCAGTGCTGGGGGAGGGGGCGGGGGCACAGGGCATAGCCAACCTCGAGCCCCGCAGCGGGCTCACATGCTGTTTGTGTCCACGCTGGACACGCTACGGACCATTTGCCCACATTCAAGCACCAGATTTCCACTCCGGATTGCCCCGTGAAAGCTTACCTGTCCCGTGTCCCTTCTCCTCAAAGTCTCCGGCTTAGTTCCTTTCATGGGACCTCAGACTTCACACGGCAGCTTCTGGGGGCAGCGTTCTTCTTGTGGGTGCTGAATGTCATGGGTGACAACAATGGAGGGGACTTCAGGATGGAAAGGAGAAGAGCTCGCTGGAGGAGGTTGTGCAGGAAGGGGTGATCATGTTCCCAGGACTAGCCTTACCAGGTTGCAGCTTTTCTCGACTTTTTTTTTAACACGTGAAGAATCAGAGAGGCCCAGCCCCTTGCTCCAGCTCACACAGCCAGTGGTCTAGAGCTGGGATCTGACCACCGGACTGTGGCTTACCTGTGCCAGCAGGTTCAAGGGAGCAGAGACCCTCCAGGGAGCCCTCCCTTTGCCCCTTGGGAGGCAAGCACAGCTGACCCCGCTCCATCCTCTCCTCTGAGAGGTTTCGCTACACCTGACCACACTTCCTTCTGCTTCACTTGGGGAAGGAAACTGCTCCCAATTTCTTTCCCTCTTGCTGAATCGATAGCTTAGCTGGGCAAGGCAGAAAATGAAATTTACATTCAATGGTTTCCATGGCAACCACAGTGCTGGACCAGCTTCTCTCACTCTTGGGGCACCGTGTTCTGTGAGGAGACAGGTACATCGAAGCCTCGACTCCCGAGAAGGTGGCAGGGGGTTAACTAGAATGGAAGGGGCACGGGCCCCTCGACCAGCCCCTCCTCTGGCTGTGAGTTCTGTGGGGTGAGAGGAGCCCTCTTTTTTTCTGAGGTAGCAGGGGAGCAGACTGTTTGCACCCCATCCCCAGCATCACCACGGCTCACATTTCTAAAGCTATGCTCTGTGCCAGGCTTTGCACTCAGTGCTGAAGCACTGCTTCCTTCCATCTTTGCTTCGGTCCTACTAGGTTATCCCACTTCAGAGACGAGGGATTCTTGTAAGCCTGGCTCAGTGGCCCAGAGGGTAACAGCCCTGAAATGGGGCCCGCATCTGCTTGACCCCGGGACTGTGGTCTTAGGCATTCCACGACAGGAGGAGGCATTTGGAGCTCACCCCAGGAAGCACGGGAGGCAGCTCCCTTTCTGCACCACTTCCCCGCCACCCCCACCCATCCAACGATCTACAGAGAGACTGCAGCACCCAGGCCCGGAGCACTGGAATGCAGCCTGGCAGCCTGGCTGTCCTCACACGTCTAGTCAAGGCCTGGCTCTCAGCCCTGAATGAGGGATTACAGTGTCTACTTCCCGGGGTGCTGATTGATTAAATGAGAGGAAACCCTGAAAGCACTCGGGGTGCAGCCCGGCCAGGGCTGTCCTCAGTGTCAGTAACTCTCACAGTTGCCGCTGGGGCGGGAGGCAGGGAGGTGGTCAGCGGGGCTTCCTGGAGGAGGCAGGCGCTGGGCCGAGCCGGGCCGGGAGGAGGGAGGGTGTTCCCTCAGCACCTGCTCCCCCTCCAGCTCCCCTCTCAGAAACCTCTCCTCCCTCCTCGGTCTGTGCGGTTCCCCAGGGGCTGACTCTGCCCACGCCAATCCTAGGTATGGGCACACGACTCAGTCCTAGCCAACGTGCTTAGTCGCTCAGTCGAGTCTGACTCTTTGCCACCCCATGGACTGTAGCCTGACAGGCAAGAATACTGGAGGGGGTTGCCATTCCCTTCTCCAGGGGATCTTCCTGATCCAGGGATCAAACCTACGTCTCCTGCATTGCGGGCAGATTCCATACCATCTGAGCCACCGGGGAAGTCCAGTCAGAGGTCAGCGTCTCCCAGCTGAACTGATCGGCTGGGAGGTGGGCACGCGGCTGCAGCAGAGCCACTCAGTCACGGTGTGCCAGGCCGGAGGGTCCCGCGGGGCTGGCGGTGCTGAGGCCGCGGGAGGGTGAGCCTGAAGCTGCCCGCTGGGGAATCAGGCCAGCACAGAGCCAGGCGTAGCTCTGAAGTAGCAAGAGACGGATTCCTGGCAGTGTTCCTGGATCCAGCTGCGCCTGAAGCCCAAGGCTCTTCTGGTTCAGGAGCCAATAGCTCTCTTTCCCTTTATTTAGGCCGGTGCGAGCTAGGATCACGCCTTCTGACTCACAAGAGCCTCCAAAGGAGTGACGGCACTGGGCTCAGCAGATGCCAGCCACCAGGTCCCAGGGTCCTAAGTGCCTTCCTGGGGAACTCAGACCGTCATAGGCAGAGAGCCGCTAGGATCAGTCTGGGCTCCTGAAAGACCCTCCGAGGCATTATCCTGTCCAGGGCGCACAGTGCCCTGGTTGACAGATGCTGATTTAATCTGCCGAGGGGCGTCGCAGGCAGCAAATGAGATCACAACACACACTGCCCAAATGTGGACTTACACGATCTGAAATTCAGATTTAAGTGGGACTCCTGTATCTGTCTGGCAGCCCTGACCGCCCCCCGTTGGTGGGGAGGTGGGTTTCCCCGTCCTTCCCATTACAAACGGCACAAACAGCGGAAGTCGACGTCTCGTGTCTCAAGGACGCACACAGGGCGAGCTCCTCATAGTGGATTACTGGTCCCTGATGGGATTTGTGAGTTTGCTGGATTCTGCCAGCTTCCTTTCATTAGGGTGGTGTCAGTCGACACCCCACCAGCGACGTGTCAGCATGCTTGTTCCCCCACAGCTTTGCCCACAGACAGAATCACCGAACTGTGGGATTCTTGCCATTTTGTCTGGTGGGAAATGGGAACAGAAAACTTTCAAAACACTGTGAACAGATTCAGGTGGAAAATGCAAATAAGGAAACCGCTGGATTCAGCTTCTGGCAGACCAGTTTGCTGTGGCCACTCTACGCCTGTTAGCGCCAGCCTTCTCTACAACTGCGTGAAGTAACACTTCTAGCTCAGAGAGGTTAAGTAACCTGTCCAAAGTCACACCGCTGGCGAATGTGGAAGCAAGTCTGATAGGAACAGAGTAAAGGGACACAGCAGGTGATTAAATAATTAATCCCACGAGGAGACTGTAAGCAGAAAAAGTATGGGAGATCCTTGTAAGTTAATGATGACTCAGGAAAGCAGGTTTGACTACAAAAACCAAGCAGGCCTGCTGAGAAGCAAAACCATGCAGCAGAAGCCGGAGACGCGCCCCCAAAACAACGGAGCATTGGTGGCAAGAGACCCACAGCCTGTCCAGTAAGCTCCGTAAGTTAACGACCCCTAGGACAGAAGGGTGTTCACCGTACAGAGACTGGAATGATTTGTTACGTCCTGGCTTGACCACGTCAGGACAAAAACCCCCCACCCAACCTGGAGGAGGGGCTGGTGATGGAAGCATGGCTTCTACTCAAGAATGAGGAGGAAGGTGGTCTGCCCCTCCCCACTTTTCCTGTGATTATACAACGGTAGCCCACTAATTTTTTGGGGTGCGTCACCCTCTTGTCCGCCCACTTGAGAAGCTCACACGCATCCTTTCTAATACATCACTTCTTATCTATGACTGCCTCTCCATGAGTTCTTTCCGCAGTGAGACGTAGGGGAACGGAGCTCGTCAGAGCCCCCTCAAAATGCCAGCCAGCAGTTTCGTCCATGATCTTCCAACCACACTCCCGGGCAGTCACGCTGAGGTGGACCGGGCAGGCGTGGCAAGCCCATCCTCCGCTCCCGAGTCTCTCCTGACACTCCAGCTCGCCATGTCACCCATCACCCATCCGGCTGGGCCACGTGTCTGACGCCCATGGCATCAGCCTCGGCTCTGGCCCAAGAGGGAGTGTAGGGGCCTTGTTGAAGGCTGGACCGTCTTGTTTGACTCAGCTAATTGGTTAAATGGATTCTTCCACATGTGCAGTGCTGAGCTTTCTGCTTCCATAAGGCATAATATTAATTTTAATTAAATCCCTGAAAGCTTGGCCGAATATTTCCATTTTCCGAGCATGTCCCTTGATCACAGAGTTCCTGTTCCCGAGATGAGACCGATGGGGACAGCGGCCCTCCCTTCTCCTCTGCCTCCTGCTCTGACACTGGGGAAACAGGCCAGCCGTGAGGAGGGGAAACTGACCACCTGCGGGGCCCTTCGCCTGTGTCCTGGCCCCACACCGGGGCAGGGGACGGCGGTGCACTTGGGACTGAGCCCAGACCCATGGCTGGGGGAGGCTCCGGCCGTCCAGAGACCTCACCAGTGAGACAAGATCTGCTGTCCACCACCCACAGCCTCTCTGCCGGGACCCAGCTGATGGAGAGATGCCCACACGCGTGGGAGGACCCTGAGATGAACCAAACACGGACTCAGAGCCAGGCAGAGCAGATGCCTGGCTGAGGAGGCTGGGAAGACAAGCCCATACCCACAGCTCAGGCCATCACGAGGGCCTGACTCTGTCTGAGTGGCCCCGTCCGTCTGTCCACACGGACCCTTCCTCCTGATAAACGCTGTGCTTGCTCCACCACTTTCTGTCTCTATGTGGAAACTCACGTCTGCGCAGCTGATGGGCCAGGGCCTCGTCCTGGTCGCTGGCCTGACGGTCTGGTGGCTGCGATTCAGCGCCCTGCTGCCGTGGACCTCGGGCTCTGGCTGGGAACCGAGACTCTGCTTCAAGCCACGGCGGGTCAAGGCCGCCGAGGTCAAGCTCAGCCCCATGGCGGGTGAGTGAACACACGCACACACTCAGAGCCCCGTGCAGCCGCGTCTGTGCAGAGCTGTGGGAACGGGTCCAGGACGTCACGCTCAGAAAACCGGCAGGGACAGATTGCTCTGGGGGTGTCCCTTCCTGGCAGGACATCCTCCTGAATGACCTGAGTTTTCTATATAAAATGATAAAATACTTACTACTTGCAAAAGTAAGTAGTCATCGTGTTACTGTTTAACAGTTAATTGTCGGGGGCTTAGTGTCCACCTGGAAAGCAGGGGACGGGGGTTCTGCCCCTGGTCCAGGAAGACACCACGTGTCACGGAGCAAGTGAGCCTCCGCGTCACAGCCATGGGAGCGTGTGAGCCCCCGGGCCCGCGCCCTGAGACAGGAGAGGCCCCTGCTCACCACACCTAGAAGAAGCCCGCACACAGCCACAAAGACACAGCACGGCCAAAAACCAATCAATTATGACCTCCCTGACGGTCCCGGGGTTCAGGCTTCACCTTCCAATGCAGAAGGTGGGGGTCCAGTCCCTGGTCAGGGAGGAAAGATGCCCCACGCGTCTCTGTCAACAAACCAAAGCATAAAACAGAAGCAGTATCGCAACATAATCAGTAAGGATTGTAAAAAATGGCCCACATCATAAATTTTAAATGTAATACATGTGAACAATAGCAAAAATAATTATTATCAATTTTGAACAAAATACGATCAATACTCCCCAGGGTGAACAGGAGCCTTTCCAATTCCAGAGGCCATTAACTCTTAAAATATTTACGAACCTAATGGGTAAAATCTGGTTATACTTTTTGTTTAATCTGTGTCTCCTGACTAGTGAGACTGAGCTCCTTTCACTGGTTTATGGGCGTTCGTCTCTCTGTGAATTTCTTGCTTACTTTCTTCGCCACTGTTTCCGCTGGGTTGTTTGTGTTTCGCTGATTGTGTTAGGGGCGCTTTATCTTTGTGGACAGTCGTGCTCCTCCTGCAGTAAACGCTCTGAATGTCGTCTCCTGGGCTGACAATCGTGTTTGAAATCTGTTGATGGTGTCATTTCCCGTATAGACCTTTCTGCTATACACGCTCAGAAGGGCTCCTTTATGGCGCCCTGGGCTTTGGTTTTACCTAGAAAGACACTCCCCAACCTCCAAGTTCAAAAGTTTGTGCCGTATTTTTCCTTGTGCTTTTATAGATTCTTTAGGTTCAGAATTTTGATCTCCCTGAAATTTATCACAGTACATTCTGTCAAGTGGATTGCCAATTTTACTGTGTTCAAGATGCCCGTTTCTCCACCAAACTGTCTCAGAAATGTCTGTGCTGTTTCATTCCTGCTGCTGTTGCCAGTACCATTATTTTTAATTTGGGGGCTGTTTTTGTACCTTGTACATGAGGATGAGGGATGCTTGTCAAGTTCTTCAGAAAAATTCTGCTGGGATTTTGCTTGTCATTGCGTGTGTGATTGCTCAGTTGCTTTGGTCGTGTCCGACTCTTTGTGACCCCATGGACTGCAGCAGGTTAGGATTCCCTGTCTCTCACTATCTTCCAGAGTTTGCTCAAACTCATGTCCATTGAGTTAGTAATGCCAAACACCCATCTCATCCTCTATTGCCCCTTTCTTCTCCTGCCCTCAATCTTTCCCAGCATCAGGGTCTTTTCCAATGATGGAAAAGTCTGGTGGAGCTCAGTTGTAAAATGCATTTGGCCTGATGTTTTGGGAAAGTGTGTATTTGGTATATTTTAAGTTCTTTAATCAGATCTAACCAGTCCCTCCTAAAGGAGATCAGTCCTGGGTGTTCATTGGAAGGACTGATGCTGAAGCTGAAACTCCAATACTTTGGCCACCTCATGCGAAGAGTTGACTCATTGGAAAAGACCCTGATGCTGGAAGGGATTGGGGGCAGGAGGAGAAGGGGACGACAGAGGATGAGATGGCTGGACGGCATCACTGACTCGAGGGACATGAGTTTGAGTGGACTTCGGGAGTTGGTGGTGGACAGGGAGGCCTGGCGTGCTGCGATTCATGGGGTCTCAAAGAGTCGGACACGACTGAGCGACTGAACTGAACTTCTTTATTGGTTATTAATCTAATTACGTCTTCTATTTCTTCTTGCTTTGACGCTGACATTTTATGCTTTGCTAGGAATTTATCTATTTTGTCCAACTTTTTGAATTTGTTAGACATATAGCTGTTCACAATATCCATTTACTTGGAAATATTTTTCATGTCTGTACTAATTGTCTCTTCTTGGTCTATATTTTATTTATTTGCAATTTTTCTCCTCTTTTCAGAGATATGGGAATTTTTAGAAGTTGGCCTTTTGTTCCTGATTTTATTTTGTTGCAGTTTGGTTAGAGGCTGGCTCATATGATATTGTTTTTTTTTAATTTAGAGAGACTTCGTTGGTGTTTTAATACATGGTTGATTTTGTGAATGTTCCATATGTGCTCAAAAGTCACACATTTTCCCTTTGTTGGGTGGAACGTTTCCTACATCTATCAGCTCGTGCTGCTTGCCTGGCTGACCTGTTCATGTTTGAGAGAGATGTGTTAAATCTTCAAACGCAGTCTTGGAGTTATTCATATTTCTCCATAGCTTTTTCTGTTATGTATTTTTGTTGTTTAGTCAATAATCATGTCCGACTCTTTGCGACCCCGTGGACTGCAGCACGCCAGGCTTCCCTGCCCTTCACTGTCTCCTGGAGTTTGCTCAAATCCATGTCCATTGAGTCAGGGGAGCTGGTCAACCAGCTCAGCCTCTGCCGCCCTCTCCTCTGTCTGCCCCCAGTCCCTCCCAGCATCGGGGTCTTTCCAATGAGTCAGCTCTTCGCATTAGGTGGCCAAAGTACTGGAGCTTCAGCATCAGCATCAGTCCTTCCAGTGAGTATTCAGGGCTAATTTCCTTCAGGTGAACATACGCCTATTAGTAGTATTATATATCCTCAATTCATTGTTCTTTATTTTTAAATTTTTGGCAGCACTGCAAGCAGCATGCGGGATCTTAGGTCCCTGACAAGGGCTCGGCCCTGTCCCTCCCACACTAGAAGGTGGAGTCTTAACCCCTGGACTGCCAAGAAGTCCCTTTATTGTTTTTCTAACAAAATAAAATGTCCTCTTTTATGCCTTAGAAAGCGTTTGCCTTGGGTCCCCGGTTTCTCTCTTCTGAGGCTGAAAATATAGGCTGACTTTCTCACTTTCCCTGTTTGCCTGTTTCTTTTTTCATCCCTTTATTTCTGTCTCTTTAAGTGTGTTTCTGGTAGAATCCAGGCTTCCCTGATGGCTCAGCGTGTGAAGAACCTGCCTGCAAAGGAGACACAGGAGATGCATTTTCGATCAAATGGCAACCCTCTCCAGTGTTCTTGCCTGAAAAATCCCATGGACAGAGAAGCCTGGCGGGCTACAGTCCACGGGGTTGCGAAGAGTCAGACACGACTCAGCACACATGCACGCGTGCTGCTAGAATCCATCTTACTGGATTTTTTTTTAATCCCTCTAAGACTCTCTGTCTTCTGTTTGGAGCGACTACCCCACTTATACTATGTGTAATCCCAGTTACGTTAGGATCTATTGCTCCTAATTATTTTTTGCTTTCTGTTTATCATATCTCCTTTATTTAAATTTTATTTTATTTATTTTTATTTTTTTGCTTTATCTCAACAGGTAGCCCGTGTGGTGTGCTGTTGCTTTGCAGGTTGGGAGTTCTGTTTCACAGCTCCCCCAACACGCAGACTTCTACTTGGGAGTGTTTCTACCCAGTGCAGCCAGTCCTGGGTCAGAGCAGCAGGAAATGGAGGAAATGAACTTGGCGTGGGGGTGGGCGGACAAGGCCCCCCAAGGGAGCCCGAGGACCAGCACAGGCAGAGAGGTGGCCACCAGCAAGTCCTTCTCCACCGAACCTGAGAACCTGACCGCAGCTCCTGAGAGCGCTGGGGTGGGGTCAGTTCCCTCCCTCTGAATATCTGGGCGACAATCTACTCATAGTTTACTTCGGTCTTTGGAGATTTTTTTTAACATGTGTTATGGATTTACAAATTTACATTGTCTTTACATCCTTGCCTAGTTCTCTTAGAAAGTAGAAGAAAGTTTTCCATCTACCTCCATGCTCTTAAACCTATAAACTGGAAACTTTTTAAGACTTTCTTTTATAAACAACTTTTCAGTTAAAATGTAAACCAAAACGAAGATGAAATATTTCTTGAGAATGAACAAGGAAGGACTTCCCTGGTGGTCCAGTGGCTAGGACCCCGAGCTGTCACGGCAGGGGGCACAGATTCCATCCCTGGTCAGGGAGCCAGGTCCCACGAGCAGCGAATTAAAGATCCCACCTGCCCCAACGGAAGGTGTGTGTGCACTCAGCCACTTGGTCGTGTCCGACTCTGCGCGACCCCGCGGACTGCAGCCCGCCAGGCTCCTCTGTCCAGGGCACTCCCCAGGCAAGAGTACCGGAGCGCGTTGCCATGCCCTCCTCCAGGGGATCTTCCCGAGCCAGGGATCGAACCCACATCTCTGAAGTTTCCTGCATTGGCAGCTGGGTTCTTTACCACTAGCTCCACCTGGGAAGCCCTGAGATCCCACAGGGCCCACATAAAGATTCTACATGCCTCAGCAAAGAGTGGAAATCCCGAGGGCCACAAATAAGACCCAGTGTGGTCGTATAAATGAATGAAAACCAATACAAAAATGAATAATGGGAGTGTAATATATCAAAATTTATATCTTGTTGGGAATAAAAGCACCTATTTATTTTAAAACAAAATAGCGTTTACTTGGAAGCCAAAGTGACTTAAAGTAACTAAAAGTTAGCTGAGAGATTTCCAAGTCTGCTTTAAATTAACAGTAATTTTTTCTTAAACGCTAGGGATGAATATATAAATATAAATGTAAAATTTAAAAACAGGCCTGGAAAATAGGCCCCAGACTACTAACAGAGATTAGTTCTCAGTAGGAAAATGAATTTGGGGAGAAAGATGGTAATTACAAAGGGACACCTTTCTTGATGTTTGATTCAAAAAACTTCTGAATGAATTGACTCTCTTATAGGAAGAATATAAATCTCTATCGACTTTGCTTTTTAAAACCAGGTTTTTGAAAGTTAAAAAGATCACACCAAACACATTTTCCAAACACGAGGCAAATAAAGCCGGAAATTAACAGGAGGATAACCTCCTCAAATCCATCTGCTTGGAAATTCACAAACAAATCTAAATAATGTGAATTAAACAATAAATCAAAACAAGTACCAACTATTTAGAACGAAACAGTAATAAAGACACTGCATATAAAAACCCACAGGATACCACCCAAGACTGTGTACTTAGAGGAAAATGAATGGTGTTCAGTGTGGTCATTAGAAAAGAGGAAAATTGAAAAGATAAGGAAAATGAGCATTTACCTCAATGAGCTGGAAATGAACATCAGAATAAATTTAAAGAATGCAGACAGAAGAAACTGATGAAGTAAAGGAGCAGAAATTAACGAAACAGAATAAAACACCAGTAGATTTGGGCTGTGAAAATGAAAAATGATTCTTGGAAAAAAAACTGATAAACTAGACAAATCCAGCAAGACTGATGAGAAAAGTGTAATCATAAAAAAAACAACCGAAAAGGTGTTACAGACACACAGGTGTGTTAGATCACAGGGAGACGCAAACCGCCGGCCGATACATTTGACAATCTCGTGTAAAGTGAGCGACTTTAGGGAATAACCACAGACACACCAAGTGCCAGACGCTGCCAGCTGGTCCCCCAGCCACGCCGCTGTCCTGTCCCCTCGGCCAGCCTGTCTCTGGACTCCGCAGGGGAAGCTGGACCCTGCACGTCCGCACATCCCGGAGCCCAGGGAGGGCGCGTGCCCGGACCCAGGCGGGACTCTGGGGCTGGAAGCCAGGGGCGCGGGCACGGTTCCTGCCGGAGACCAGCTCTCGTGACAAGGGCCCGAGCTGCCCTAGGGCAGGGGTGGGGGCGTGTGGGACAGGGGCTCCAGAAGCCCTCCAGGCCCTGTGAAATGCAGCTTTCTGCCTTAATCTGTGACCAGGAACTCGAGCTAAGGAAGGTTGATCCAGAGACGAGGGAAGGAGAAAGAAAAGAAAAACAGGAGACTCTGGGTCCCGGCAGTTTTACGGGAAGTCCTCTGAAAACAGGAAAGCGCGGGGAGACCTCTGCTGGGGGTCCTCCCCTGTGGGCTCACCCTGCACCCCCCAAACAGCTTCTGACCATGCTAGTGAAGTCAGGCTGCAGGTCAGCGAGCATAAGCCCAGCAAACAGGCGTCTGGACTGCAGTTGGCTCCAGGGGTCTCCAGTCGGCGCATCTGGTGTGGTTCAGACGCTCACAGTAAAGATGAGACATCAGGGCCCGTCATCCATCCCCGGAGACCCCTACCTCCCGTGCCAGCACTGTCCAGGCCTGAGCCACACAGGCCCCCCGGCCCAGAGGGCTGGGGGTGCGCTCCTGGCCGGGAGGAGGCCGGTGCAAGGCCCCGAGGCTGGGGCGGGCTGTGGTGGGTGGGGGGCTTCCGGACATCTAAAGGGAGGGCTGACGGCCCTTGAGGATGAGCTCCCCGTGTGCGTGGAGGGCCAGCGGAGTCCAGGGTGGTGCTGGACACGCTCACTGGCTGGAGTCCTGGGGGCCAGGCTTCCCAGGCCGAGAAGAGGCCTGTGTGTTTGGGGAGGTGTCCTGGCACCGAGACTGGGCCAGGAGGGGACAGCGTGTGCGGACGGGGTGACCGGCGGGCCGGGTTCCTGGCGCTCCTCACCTTTCACCTGCATTTCTTTTTTTCTCCTTTTCCTTCACATCTTTTGTTTTGTTTTTAAATTCCCATGCTCGGAAGTGCAAGTCTGCCGCTCTTGAAACACAGCGTTCCTCCCCTCTCGGTCTCTCTGCTTTAACTGGGCACCCCGGCCGTGTGCCCCCGTGCCGGCCGGCCTGCAGATTCATGGTCTCGGGCCGACACCATCGTAACCCCTCAGCTCGATTCCAGATCCCGGCGTCATTGGCAGATGTACCTGGGGTGGGGGCGGGGGCAGCTGCACTTCTTCCCCGTTTCCAAGGAAAATGCGAACAGAAGGTCAGCTCTGGCCCCTGAATTTTACTCCCTTTGCGGCAACAGGCTGATTTGGGGAACTCGGGTCTGTTGGTTATTTCTCCCCCCGGCTCCCCTCCCCTGCTGGTGACAGCGATGTCATTATACCGCTGTGATGACAGAGGTGGCCTAGGGCACCGCTCGGCCTCGGGGGACAGGCTCCCAGCAGAGCGGCCAGCCTGGCATCACACCCCAGCGCGGGGCCCGCAGGACCAAGGCAGCCGGCACTCAGGAGTGGCCGTGGCTGGCCTGCCTGCCCCACGCCCCACCTTCCAGCCCCTGCCTCCAAGCTGGCGAGGCCTCTGCAGGTGAGATGCCGAAGCCCCCGCCCTAAGCTGTGGCCCCAGCGAGCACCTCCCCCACCCCCAGGGCCTCCTGTGGGGTCTGCCCCCGCCCTTCCTGCCGGGCTTGCCCAGTGGGCAGCCCTGGACAGACCCTGCACTCCCAGGGCCCTGAGTCTCACTGCTCATCTGTGACGTGGGGACACTGGCCACCCCTCCCGGTGGGGGTGCTGGGGGCCCGGTTCCCGGGGCTCAAAGTGGGTGTAGCCGGGCAGACAGGGCTTCACACCCTGCAGCCAGGCCAAGGAAACAGGTGGTCAGGGTTGATGGTGCAGTGTGACGACCCAAGCATCACTGTCCCAGGGTCCTGTCTCCCCCTGACCGCCCCCCTCCACCCCCAGCATCACTCCTGGGAGGCTTGTCTCCCCTCCCCCATTATCACTGTCCCAGGGTCCTGTCTCCCTGTCCCCCATCATCACTCCCGGGGGGTCCTGTCTCCCCTCCCCCAGCATCACTGTCCTGGAGTCCTGTCCCCCCTCCCCCATCATCACTCCTGGGGGGCCTGTCCCCCCTCCCCCATCATCACTGTCTGGGGGGTCCTGTCCCCCCTCCCCCAGCATCACTGTCCCAGGGTCCTGTCCCCCCTCCCCCAGCATCACTGTCCGGAGGGGCCTGTCCCCCCTCCCCCAGCATCACTGTCCGGAGGGGCCTGTCCCCCCTCCCCCAGCATCACTGTCCCGGGAGTCCTGTCTCCCCCTGACTGCCCCCCTCCACTCCCAGCCTCACTCCCGGGAGGCCTGTCTCTGCAGGGTTGCCTTGCAGGTGTGTGTGGGGTGGTGTCTGGAAGGGTTTTGTTCCAAGGGCAGCGGCCAGAAGACAGGAAGCCAGCTCCGGTTCTCACGGTGCCCGTCCCCTCTCGAGGGTCAGGTCGCTAGGCCCGGAATCTACGTTCGGAGGGCACACTCAGAGTCACAGTTTCGCTGAAATACTCCGAAAGTGTCTTTTCCAAACTGGACTCATGGTGTGGACTAGGGGCGAGGGCCGGGAGCTGACCGGGCTCCTCGGGGGAGAAAGCTGGCTTCCCACCTCCGGCTCCCATTACAGACTGGCCTCCTCGGGCTTCCCTGGCAGCTCAGTGGGAACGAACCTGCCCGCCAGCGCAGGAGACACAGCTGTGACCCCTGGTCGGGAAGATCCTTCACCTGGTGGGACGCCCGTGGTCCACAAGGAGAAGCCCCGCCATCCGCAGCTAGAGGAAGGCCTGGGCAGCCACAAGGACCCCGCGCAGTCAAAGACAAACACGTGAAATTATAAGAAACATAACCTCCTCATTAGGGCACCCCGGGAACTCCTCCGAAGCAGACGCAGGGTGAGGGCGGATGGAGACTGGGGAGACGGAGGACCGCGGTGGGGGCCCTGTGTGCTCTGCCTGCAGACTCGGCCGCCCCAGGCTCCCTGCCAGCCCTGGGGTGTCGCCTGGAGCCCATCCTGTCTGTGAAATGGGCGCAGGGCGGGCTGAGCCGAGAGCAGGGGGCCTGGCTCAGAGGGGCTGTGGGAGCCACACCCCCCCCCCCCCCCGCCGATGCTGGAACCCTCTGTGACCACATTCAAACAGCTCCGCTGTGGACATTCTGAGACCCCAGGAGCCACATTCCTCATGTCCTCGGACCCCCGCATCCCAGGCCCCGGAGCGCCAGCCCGCAGTGGGGCAGCGGGGGTCTCGGGCTGAGCTGTGGCCCACCCCTGAGAAAGCAGGGCTCGCTGCAGATGGAGGTGGGGGAGGGGATGGTCGCGGCAGGAGGCACTTGGCCCGTTTCCTAGGAAACCCAGCCGAGGGAGGAGGGGTGTTCGCTGCACGGGCCCCTTGGGGACTCTTTCTGGGTACAGGGGGGCCCCCACCCCCTGCAGGGGCCCTGTCGCTGAGGTTCCAGCCCCAGGCCTCCCTCTGGCTGCACTGGGGGCCCTGGGGTGCAATGATTCCTGAATGCTTGTGGGTTCTGCCGGATCCTCAGTCCTGAGTCCACATGGGCACAGCCAGGCCAGCCCCCGGCTCCAGCGGACCCTGCCTGGCTGGACCCTGTCCCCAGAGCCCCTCAGACCACCATCAACCTTTGCTCCAGACCGGCCCCGGTGAGGACTCGCGGCCTCTCTCTGCTCGGGGTACCTTCCCCCGCCCCAATCCAGACACCCCGGGGAGGTCAGGGAAACCTGGCTCTGCGTCAGCGGTGGGGATTCCCTCTCTGTCCTCTGTCTGTCCTCCTTCCGTCTGTTCTCTGTCCGCTCCAGGGAACACTAACGCAGGCACTGCTCCCAGCGTGCCCGGTCACAGCGTCTGACGTTCCCATGACCAGGGATTGTGGGAAACTGTGCCTGGGGAAGCCCATTGTGCAGATGGGGAAACCGAGGCTCAGGGACCCTGGGAGCTGACAGCTGCCACTGAGGTGCTTGTTCCAGGATGAGGGCCCACAGTTCCAGGGTTGGTCCTCAAGGGGCCCTCGTGACCTGCATCTCAGGCGCCGGTCCCGGGAGAGACCGCCCAGAGGCAGCTCCAGGAGAAAAATGAACCTGGGGGTCGGCTGAGTCACCGAAGTGACCGCCTCACACGGCGTGCTGTTTCTGGTGACCAGCTGTGTGGAGAAGGCACCTGCAGTCTCTGTGCAAAGAAGCCGTCATGACTGGTATAGATGTGTATTAACGAGCTACGTCTTGGCTGAAACACGGAGGCTTCCTCAACGTCAGTTGATGAGCAAGAAGCAGAGGGAAACCGCGGGTTGCAGAAACTGCGGGGGATGGAGGGTCAGGTGTCCCCCAGTCCTGCACCACGCTCCCCCGCCCGCCACCCACCCCCGCACCCCCAGCAGGGCTCACAGAGCCAGGGCCTCACTCTGCCCTGGACAGCTGTGCCCGGACGCGGGGCTGGCCCAGAAAGCCCGGGAGGGCAGAGCGGAGAGCCCGGCCCGGGGCGTCCGGCCCACCCTGAGCACCGTTACCTACACGTTGGTTTGGTTTTAGAGACACGTCTGCAGGCCAGGCCTGGTTCGGATGCTTACATGTGTCTGTCTTCTGAAGCAGGAAGTTGTTTCTGCACTGAACAGACGGGGAAACTGAGGCACAGAGCCGCACGCAGCTTGTGCACGACCACACAGCTCTGTGCCTTGCGTGTGAAGCCTCCGGACCAGGCCTGGCCTGCGGACGTGTCTCTAAAACCAAACCCACATGTAGGTAACAGTGCTCGGGGTGGGCGGGACGTCCAAGTCGGGTTCTCCCCGTGGGCCCCCGCAGACCCCTCCTGGGCCTTCTGGGCCAGCGCTGCATCCGGGCACGCGGAGCTGCTGGGGGAGCCCAGAGTCGGGCCGTTGAGGCCCAGACCCCATGGATGGTGGGACTCAGGATGGAGCACTGACAACCCCTCCCTGGGCAGGCCCTGCTCAGGGGGCTCAAGATTTCACAGCTCTTCTGCCAGCCGTCCCTTCCCGCTCCCCTCGCCGGGGACTCTGACACTCTCCCCCAACGCCCCCCACCGCAGTACTTCCTGGGACCCCGAGGGTGCGGCCTGGAGGGTGCACTTGGGAACAGCACCTCGGGGATTTCTGACGCTCTTCCCCCACTGCTGAGAGCCGCTGGCCTTAGAGAAGCAGCCTCCACGGCCACGACTTGTGATGCAAACGTGGACTGAACTCTCTGCCCTGTGGGAGCTTCAGGCTCTGGAGACCGGACGGGCGGGCAGGCCTGCTAGGAGAAGCCGTTGGTGCACAGCTGTCAGCCCCCTGGGCTCCAAGTCCGGTCAGGCCTCGGGGGGCGGAGCTCAAAGTGCAGGGCCGGCCTCGGGGGCGGGGCTCCGAGTCCTGGCGGCTGCAGGCCTTGGCAGCGGGACTGGGACGTGCCCTCAGCAGCCTTTTGGGCCGGACTGACGCCCAGCACTCCTGTCTGCTCTGGTCCTGCCCCTCTCTCTTCAGGCTCTAGGTCTGCCGTTCCCCTTCCCCTTCTCAACGCCCCCCACCACCGTCCTGGGCGGGACCCAGGGCTCAGGCTGCCCTGCACGCCCCCAGCTAGTCTCAGGGGATCAGACGAGGAGGGGCCTCCCTGATGCTGGGAAAGATGGAAGGCGGGAGGAGAAGGGGCCGACGGAGGACGAGATGGCTGGATGGCATCACTGACTCAGTGGACATGAGTTTGAGCAAGCTCCGGGAGTTGGTGATGGACAGGGAGGCCTGGCGTGCTGCAGTCCATGGGATCGCAGAGTCGGACACGACTGAGCGACTGCACTGAACTGAAGTGAGAGCCAGGAGGCAGCGGGTGGCGGGTTGGGGCAGTTCCCGTCCATCTGAGTTGGGGCGGGAGACCAGTGCAGGCGGGAGCCGGGAGGCGGCCTGGCTGGGCGGTGGGAGAAAGGGGTTTTGGGGGCACAGGGTCCACAGTCCCTCCCACCCTGACTGGCCAGTCCACTGTTGGGGGTTGAGGGCTGGTGGAGACCATGCGGGGGTCTGACCCCTGTTCCAGGGAGAAGTCTGACGCTTTGTGTGACTCGAAGCAGGATTGGCCAACGGGGAGGGCCTCTGGGCACAGGCCTCCAGGTGCGGCCGGGGCCCTGGCTTCAGGGCTCAGGGCAGCGCCCGTCTGCCTGCCAGCCAAGAAGCGTCTCAGCCCCATAGACAACCACACTGCTGGAGGCCAGGTCTGTCCCCCGCGCCCCACCGTGGGCCACACTGGGGCGACGCTGCGGGCTGTGAGGGGTCTTCCGTGTGAGAGGCGGTGAGGCCTGGAAGTGTCTGGCGGCGTGGGGCAGGCGGTCGGTGGAGGGTGGCTCCCCGCGTGTCAAGGGGGTGGGCACAGGTTTGCAGGGCGACCCGATCGCCAACCTGGGCTCCTGGGCCGTTCACCGAGGAGTCCCAGAGTGTCACGGTTTCCACGGAGCTGGGAGTGGGGTGTGGGCGTCAGACCGCCCTGGCGGCGAGCTGGCCTGCGGCCCATTCGCACGGGGTGTTTCCTCTGTCTAGACTGCAGGGCGGCCTGCGCAGGCGGCCCCCTTGGACCGGGGGCGTCTTTATTCTCTACCCATCCTTCAAACCCAGGCCTGGGCGCTCCCCGCCCCCACCCCGGTAGGGATCAGCTTCTTGACAACTGTCAGCTCCTCCGGAGTGCAGGGCATTTATCCACATGGCTGGGCCCGCTCCCAGCCCCGGAGGACCGTGGCCCTCCAATTATTCCAGGTGCAGACTCATTCCATCCACATCTGCAGGGCGGGGGCGCAGGGCTGCGCTCCGGCTTTGTTGCAAAATGCTTTCTCTTCCCTCCTCTCTCAAAAATATTCATCTATGCTCAGTGCAGCAGAGGGGCCGGCTAAGTTCCCCTGGGGAACCGCCTGGCTAATGTGCCCCCTGCAGACCCTGGACTGGCCGCAGAGGTGAGGCTGGTGGCTGCCTCCCTCCTGGCAGGATGCAGCACCCCCCCACTCCTCTGGATATCTGGAGAGGGGCTGGGGGCTGTGTCACCCACATGCCTCCTTTACAGACTGAAAACATCGCCCTTTCACCTGGGAAACGAGGGGCAAGGAAGGGCTGAGACTTCACGTTCAGAGCCCCGGGCTCCCTTCTGAGGCAGGTGTCACTCTACCTGCTGGGGGGCTTTGGGCGGACGATGAACCGCTCTGAACCTGTTTCTGCATCCATGGAAGGAAGCTGAGGGCCTTATGGGAGGCTGCCAGGGTCCCTCACGTGAGGTTCTCAAAGCCACAGGCCTGAGGCAGGCGCGTTGGAGACCGGACCAACGACTGAGGCTGCCGGTTCACACAGACGCGCTGTGGAGAGAGGACTTTCACCGTCCGCCCGCAGCTAGTGTGGGTTCCCATCTTATAGATGGACACGGCCGTGGCATCTCAGCGTCCCCACCACCCCCGCCCACCCAGCAGAGCTCCTGGCGTGCAGCCCTGGTCCCACCCATCAGAGATCACTATGTGGACAGCCCTCCACCCCAGGATCGTGGTCTGGACGCCTCCTTTCCTCCAGGCCTCGCCCACGCCCAGTCAGCCCCCCCAGGCTGTGACCAGCCTGCGGTCCCCAGCATCTTTCTTTCCATGTTGTCTTCCACCCAGGAGACTAGGTCACCACGAGTTTCATCTTTGTCCCCCTCCAGCCCCTTTTGCACACAGCTGTCATCCTCTGCAAGTACGACCGGGGTCATGTCATCTGCGCACGCAGAGGCCCTGGGTGCGAAGCCGCTCTGCTCTCCTGCCCCTCTGGCTGCGTCCGGGGAGCCGCCCCGGGCCCTGCACCCTGCTGTGTGCCGCCCTCGCCCCCAGCTCTCCCAGTGCTGCCCCCGCCCCCACCCCGGCGCGCAGAGCCGGGCTCTGCCCTCCTGGCCACACCTTTCTGTCTCCTTCCTGAAGGCTTCTCTCCCGCCCACAGGCAGCAAGCGTGACCAACCCTTTCTTCCCTCCTTCCCTCTGAACAAGGCTGGCTCAGCCGAGCGTCCGCCCTTCACCTCACTCAGTCCTGGGGGCGCCGAGGGGTCTAAACCAGTCCCCGCGACCCGAGGGCTCTTGCTGTGGATGCAGGAGATTAGCCCCAATCAGGGAGACGCGAGGCTGCTTCCAGGGAGGGAGAAGGCATCGTTCGTGGCTCCTCCCTGTCTTTTATTGAGGTGTAACTTCTACAGAGAAAAATCACCCTTTCTGGGGGACAGTTGCTGAGTTTTGATGAGGGCATCAGCCATGGATCCACCACTACCATCAGCCGTACAATCGTGGCCTCCTGTGCCCTCGCCAGGGGGCCCCCTGCCCACCCACCCCACCCCGCCACTCCTCCTGGCCACTCCACGTGCAGCCTGCTCCCTGGAGTCTGAGGTTCAGCCTGGCCCTGGCACCCATCTGTCAGGAGCACCTTCCTTGGGCTGCCAGGCAGAGCGCCCCTGGACAGTGCCTTGGACGCTGCCCATTCACTTTGCGGTTGCAGGGCATCTGGGCTGTCTCAGGGCTCGGTGGATAGGAATGAAACTTCCATGATATTCCTGTGGGTCTCCTTGCACCATCTAGCAGGGGGTGTGGAGTCACATACAGAGACGTGCGTCTAACTCCTGAGAAGCCGAGAACTCTTTTCCTGAGGGCCCCAGCCCTCACAATCCTAGATGCTATCTGTTTTGTTCTGTTAAGCTCCCGCCTCTCTAAGGGCCGTGGCACGTTATCTCACTGAGGCTTTAACTTGCTTTTCCTTAAAGACAAAGGATCCTGAGCCTCTTTTCAGGGGTTGCTTGCCATCTTTCTTGATGGAGTGTCTGTTCGAGTCCTGTGGCCATTTTTAAAAGCGGATTGTTATTTTTCTTGTTATTGAGTTTCAAGAGTTCTTTACATATTCTGGACACAGGCTCTTATCGGAGACAGGATTTACTTCAGTGTTTGCACCCTCTCAAATTTTAAGCTTTTTATTTTGTATCAGGGTATAGCCAATTAAGAACACTGTGGTAGTTTCAGATGAACAGCGAAGGGACTCAGCCGTACGCACACACGTATCTGTTCTCCCCCAACGCCCCTCCCATCCAGGCTGCCACGTGACATGGGCAGAGTTCCCTGTGTTGTACGGTGGGCCCTTGATGTTGATCCACTGGGAATAGAGCTGAGCGTACATGTCCATCCCAAACTCCCTAACCATCCCTTCCCCCACAGCCGTAAGTTTGTTTTCTAAGCCTGTGAGTCTGAAGAGTGGACGTTCTTAATGCTGATCAAATCCATTCTTTTATGACACAAACTGATTTTTGGCATTGAACCTAAAGAGCCTCTGCCTAACTGAAGGTCATGGAGATTTCGAGGCTTTCTTTCAGAAATGTCATTGTTTTAGGTTTGCATTTAGCCCTGTGTTCCGTTTTGAGTTCTTTTGTTCATATGGTTCAGGATACGGATTGAAGCTGTTTTCAGCGCTTCCCTTTGTTTTTGCGTGTGACGTGTAACTGTGCCGGCCCCATTTGCAGAGAGGACTGTCCTTTCTCCGTAGAATTGTCTTTGCGCCTTTGTTAAAAATCAATTGAGTATAAACGTGTGGGCCTATTTCCAGACTCTCTTCCGATCCATTGATCTGTGTGTCTGTCCTTTCTCCAGCACCAGACTTCATGATGATGGTAACCTTATAATAAGTCTTTTTTTCCCCTAAAGCAACCCCCCTCCTTTTCTTATAACAAGTCTTGAAGTCAAGTAGCGTGAGTCTTCCAACTCCGTTCTTGTTAAAAATTGTTTTAACTATTGTAGTTTCTTTGCCTTCCCATATCAATTCTAGCACCAGATGTGGGGCTGAACAGAAACCCCGCCGGGACTGTGGCTGGAGCTGCCTTTTGTGTATACCTCAGTTAAGGCAGAACCGGCATTTTAACAACACTGACTCTTTCCACCCAGGAGTACATGCCTTTCCATTGTTTCAGGCTTTGACTTCTTTCAACAGTTTTAGTTTTCTGCATGCAGATTTTGAACATATTTTGTAAGATTTGTTGTTGTTGTTGAGTTGCTCGGTCGTGTCCGACTCTCTGCGACCCCATGGAGTGCAGCACGCCAGGCTTCCCTGTCCTTCCCCACCCCCCGGAGCTTGTTCACATTCATGTCCATTGAGTCAGTGATGCCATCCAACCATCTCGTCCTCTGTTGCCCCCTTCTCCTTTTGCCCTCAATCTTTGCCAGCGTCAGGGTCTTTTCCAGTGAGTCAGCTCTTTGCATCACATGGTAAGATTTATATGTAATTAAGCATTTTATAACTTTTGAAGCTACTGTAAACGGTACTTTTGCTATCAATTTTGAATTGTTCCTTTCTAGCATATAAAAGTATGATATTTGTATACTGGTTTTGTGTCTACAAAGTTGTGAAGCTCTGTCATCAGTTCTAGCAGCACCTTTTAGATTCTTTAGGGTTTTCCACAGTGACAATTCTGTCAACTGCATTTTTTTCAACCTGTATGCCGTTTATTTCTGTTTCTTGCTTTACTGGCTAGGAGCTCCAAGAGAATGCTGAATAAAACCAGTGAGAGTGGACACCCTTGCTCTGTTGTTGATCCAGGATAAAAGCATTCGGTCTTTTACCATTCTCTATGATGTTGGCTGGAGGTTTTTCACAGATTCCCTTTTTCAGGTTGAGGAAGATTTTAATCGTGCATGGGTGTGTTACTGTTCTTAAAAGGACTCAGCAGGAGGACACTCCTGTTTTCTTCTGAACATTTCAGTAACTGGCTGTGATGTCTGGAACTCTGGCAGTCATTTTGTGACCATGAGGAGAGCTTGTCTGAGGAGCACATGTACCTACCCTACTGATGATGGAAGAGTGGAGAGATGGAAAGAACCAGGGTCCTTTCTATCACTGGTTCACTGAATTAACCAGTCCTGGACCCTCCCTACCACCAGAACTCCTGTTATGCAGGAAACTAGGAAAGTAAGTAGCCTTATTGTTTACGCCTTCATGAGCTGGTATTCTGTTCCTTGCAGCCAAGAGCTACCGCTTGCAGGCAGTTTTTCTTCTCAGTGCCACAGGCCCTGTGCCTGGAACGGTGTCTGAAACACAGCAGACGCCAGTTAAAAGTCTGCTGCATGAGTCAGTCTGGGCCTGGGCTTTCCTGATCTGAGGGTTGCTTTGCTTCAGTGCGGAGGGGAAGTCCCAGGGAGAGTGCAGAGGACACTTCCGGGTGTGGGGTCCTGAGGGTGACGGCCCTGCGCTTTGGAGGAGAGACCTCAGGACTCAGGAAGGACGGACTGGGTTCAAAGCCAAGCCTCAGTCTCCACAGGTGGACATGGAAAACTGGGGGAAGGTGACATCCCTGGACAGGGGGTCCACGCTCACACCCCCTTCCCAGGTCCAAGGCCGGTGTCGGCTGTAGCAGTGACGTTTTCCCGTTCTCAAGCAGCACCTGGGAGATGGTTCTTTAGTCGTGAGCCCTGTTCCCAAAGACAAGCCGTACAGACCCCGAGCAGGACAGAGAGCCTGCGGAGCTCCCGAGGGAGGCTGCAGTCCCCACTGGAGACAGTCGCGGCTGAGGTGGTGGCCTGACGCCTCGGTCACCCTCCCTGCCCATCTTCCTAACACGCCTGGCCCCGGGAGGTGGCCGTGGGGTCAGAACATCCCCCACGCGCCATAGAGCTGCCTGGTGGGGGACAGGCCCCGTTCCTGCCCCGACAGGAGCATGTGAACCCTGAACCCCACCCCTCACGGCTCCCCGGGCTCCTGGGCTGGACCGTCTCTCAGCCTCTCCGTGGCCTTGACGCTCTGGCAGCCTTGAGAGGCGGTCAGTGCATTGTAAAATCAGCCCCGACTTGGGGCGAATGAGCAGAGGTGGACGCCCTTCTCTGCATGTGCCTCCGAGGCTGCGTCACTGACAGTCCCGGCGACCGCCTGCTGCTGTCATCCCGGATTAGCCTTTACACAGCTCTTCCTTCTCGTCCCGCCCACTCGGAGCTCTCTGGAAGCGAGGGCAAAGGGCACTCTCTGTCCATTTACGGAGGCAAACACTGAGGCTCAGGCCTGGGGCTTCCCACCGGTGCCCGAGCTGCCTTCAAACCAGACGGGTCGCTGGGGTCCTTCTGAAGAAGCGCGCACACTTCGGCCGTGTGAAGGCACCAGAGAGGTTCTCGTGGGCGCCGTGGGGGTGCAGTGAGGGGAGGGCCCAGGCAGCCCTGCTTCCCCGACGACTTCCTCCTGGGTTCAGGCCAGGCCTGTGCTTTTTTCCTATTCTGTAACAGTTTCTGATTCCCCTTTGGGGGGGCGCCTCCCTCCGGGGGCCCCATGCGCCTCTGTCCGCGGCAGGCAGGCCGGCCCTGCCCTCTCCAGGGTGCTGAGTGGCGCCTGCCACCCGCTGGGCCCTCCCTGGCTGGGTTTTGCTCTGCAAGGGCCGCAGGTGACACTGGTTTGGTCCCAGACGTCGTGGGTGTGGGGCTGGGGCAGGGACCCCGTGAACCACCTGCATCTTTGGGAAGACAGACACGTGAGACCAAGGCCGGGATCCCTCACCTCCAGGGGCAGCGGGGCCCGGACAGAGGAGGCTAGGAGACAAGCCGGGGGCCCCTGTCCATCAGCAGGCATGTGAGCAGGCCCGCCACACGCTAACTGTCAGAGACGGGGGGCACTTCCCTGGTAGTGCAGTGGCTGAGACATCACGCTCCCAGCACGCGGGGCCGGGCTCGATCCCTGGTCGGGGAACCAGACCCCACCTGTGGCAACTAGAGAATCTGTGTGCCACCACAAAGACCCAGGCAGCCAAGTAAATAAGCATCATGATCAGTTAGTGCAGAAATGCAGATCAAAGCTGCAAGAGGAACCACCTCACGCTGGTCAGAATAGCCACCATCAAAACGTCCACAAAAACAAATGCTGGGGAGGATATGGAGAAAGGGAACTCTCTTACCCTGCTGTTGGAACGTAAATTGGGGCAGCCACACAGAGAACAGCATGGAGGTCTCTCAAAAAAATAAAAAACAGAGCTGCCATGTGACCCAGCAACTCCACTCCTGGGCGTGTATCTGGAGAACTCTAACAAAAAGACACGTACCCGGGGTTCGTTGCAGCACAATTCACAACAGCCAAGACACGGAAGCAGCCTGAGTGTCCCAATGAACGGGTGAAGAAGGCGTGACACGCACACAGCGCAACACTACTCGTCATAGTGACAGTGGGATAGCGCCACGTGCAGCAACACGGAAGCAACTAGAGACGATCAGACTAAGCGAAGTAAGTCGGGAAGGCGTATGATATCACTTACAAGTGGAAACGGAAATATGACACAAATGAACCTATTTACAAAATGGAAACAGTCACAGACATAGAAAACCAACTTGCCTTACCAAAGGCGAAAGCCAGAGACAGGGATACACTGGGCTTTTGGGACGAACAGATACAGGATCCTAAGTGCAAAAAAGATGAAGAACAGGGGACTCTACTCAGCGCTCTGCAACGGCCTACACGGGAGAAGAATCCACACAGCGGACGTGAGCACACGTATACCTGACTTGCTTTGCTCCACACCTGGAACTGACAGAACATGGAAAATGAACCACGTTCCAACTGTCAGCGACAACCTGGGGCTTGCCGAGGGCATTTCCACCTGCCTCTGTGGAGACTGAGCCCTGTCCTACTGCTGACCTTGGACTTGCCCCGAGGGGGTTCAGAGTGGACAGTGACGTACTCTGGGCTCCAGGGAAACTGGTGGAATAGGTCTTCAGATAGTTAGATATTTTCAGGAGCAGATTTTATGATCCCAATCTTCGCATCTCTGCAGTGCTGGAGAAGACTCTTGACAGTCCCTTGGACTGCAAGGAGATCCAACCAGTCCATCCTAAAGGAAATCAACTCTGAATATTCACTAGAAGGACTGATGCTGAAGCTGAAATTCCAATACTTTGGCCACCTGATGCGAAGAGCTGACTCATTGGAAAAGATCCTGATGCTGGGAAAGACTGAAGGCAGGAGGAGAAGGGGACGACAGAGGATGAGATGGTTGGATGGCATCACCGACTCAATGGACATGAGTTTGGGTAAACTCCAGGAGATGGTGATGGACAGGGAGGCCTGGCGTGCTGCGGTTCATGGGGTCACAAAGAGTCGGACACGACTGAGCGACTGAACAACAAAATATCTAGAACAGTGCTGGACCCCTTCCTGCTGACATCAGCTCCTCGTGACTTGCAGAAAACCTCCCGTAAAGTACGCATCTGATTGCACTGAACTCCCCCCCCACAGAAGTCTTTTAAGTTGACCCTTCCCCTCTGCCTCTTCGGAGTGGTCTTTCAGAGCTAACTGAGGTGCTGTCTCCCGGGCTGCAGTCCTCATTTTGTCCCATGTAAAATTTAACTCACAACTCTCCCATTGTGCATCTTTTTAGTCAGCCAAATTAAGAAAAAAAAAAAAAAAAGAACCGACCCTGGGAGCCTAACCATGAGAATGGTACGGAGGGGGCAGGTCCACCCGCTGGGGCTGCGTTGGAGACCGCGCCTCCGGGTTAGGATCCCACCTTCACCACCTCCGGACGACCCTGGCAGGCTCCCCTGAACTGTAGCGATGCATCTTTAGAGTGGGAACGAGGAGCTTCCCTGGAGTCCAGTGGGTAGGACGCCACACTCCCAACGCACGGGCCTGGGTTCCACCCCTGGTCAGGGAACTAGAGCCCGCGGGCCACAACCAAGAGTCTGCTCAGGACCCCGCCCGCGGCGACGGAGACCCAGCACTGCCACACGAAGAACGAAAGGAAATGCTTTTAAAAGTGGGAATGAGAGTGTTACCGTAACAACCACCTCCCGGGGCTCTGGGAGGATTCGAGGAGAAAGTGAAAAAGTGAAAGTCCCTCAGTCGTGTCCGACTCTTTGCGACTGTATAGTCCATGGAATTCTCCAGGCCAGAATACTGGAGAGGGCCTTCTCCAGGGGATCTTCTCAACCCAGAGATCGAACCCAGGTCTCCCGCTTTGCAGGCGGATTCCTTACCAGCTGAGCCACAAGGGAAGACCCCCACCAGAGGCCAGCTCAACGTTGGGATTCAAGTGTGAACTGTCTCGGAAAGGAGCCTCTCAGGATTTGTGTTAGCCGTGCAGACAGGTCGCCAGGCATCACTACACACCTGACTAGTGCCAGCCCCCCCCCACCTGCAGCCAGGGCAACCCCGCGGTGGAGGGGACCCACCAAAAGCCAAAAGACCTGCTATGGCCTCATGCACTGCCCACGGCGGGGTCCTGAAGAGCCGGGAGCCCTGGACAGCTGCACGTGCCTGTCTTCCTGGAGCCCGGCGGTCTGGGGGTCTGGGGAGCCCTGCTCCTCTGCTTGGATACCCAACGGGCAGGGGAGCGGGGTGCCGGGACCCAGACAGCCGTCCCCAGGGACAGCGAAGGGGAGTGTCCTGCCCCGCCGCGCAAGGCCAGGTTCCAGCCCCAGACGGCCGCCCGCCCTGCTCCTCTGGGCACTGGGAGCGGCGAGCTGATGCCCCGCTCGTCCCGTGGCCCCTGCCTCGCGGGAGCTGTTCACTGGGCTTCCCTGCCCTCAGCCTCCTCCGTGCTTCCCTGGGGATCTTGACGGTAGATGAAGTGACAAGTCTTTGAGCTTAATTAAGACACATTGTCCCACCAATTGGGAAGCGGGAAATGGCTGGGCTGTTTTACAAATAGAAACAATTCTTGTTCATTATCCCTTAATTGAGGCAACAAAGGGCCCTGGAAAACATCCATCAGAAACACATTCATGTTCGTCATCACGGAGGATTGGTTTAGGACCACACAAAGGCAACAGCAAGCGTTCCAATCAGGAGTTATACAGACAAAGGGAAACAGAGGCCCAGAACACAAACACGGCAGAATTAGCCCAATTACACGGCTGATGCTGCGGGAACAAGTTTCCTGGCTCCGGGCCAGCTCTCCTCTCAGCCCCTTGCTACCCTCCGACGTCCCCGTGCCCAAGAGGAAGGGGCAAGGAAGGCCCTACCAGACCCCCTGGACACACGGCCAGAGCAGGGGAGGGGGGCGCTGACCCAAGGTCCTGGGGCCAAAAGTTGTCACCTGAAGTCCAGATGCAGCCTGCCCATCTCTGTCACCTCCCCCTTCTGGTCCCTGCGCTTCTTATGATGCGACCCCAGGCCTGTATCTACTGCTTCCTTTCTGTTCCCTCTGATTCCCGTATACGACTTAAGACACCAGGCACCTCTGTCTCAAGCCTGGGTCCATGGTCTGCTTGTGGCTGGTTAAAGCCCCTGAGCTTTCTCATAGGACTTTGTCCAGGCTGGGGCTTCCCCACCCTTTGCCTACACCATTGCATTTTGGGCTCCAAGTCAGCAGATTTCACTCACCCTGTTGGCCCCAGCCTGTTGGCCTTGCCCCACGGGGGCGCCGTGGTCAGAGGTCGGCGGCCCGCTCTCTGCACCCCCACGCCTCTGGACCCCCCGCCCCAGCCACCTGGTCGTACGCTTGGCTCACACCTCAGTCCCCGCTCCCCGCAACAGCCCAGCCCGCTCCCCCTGCGTCTGTCTGCACCTGCCCGCGCCCCTGCCCCAGGGCTGGGTCTCTGGCTCCACAATCCCTCCCACACGGGCTGCAGTCCTGGCCCCCAGACGTGGACACAGCCTGAGTGTCCAGCAGGGGTCGAGCAGATAGGGGCTGTGTAGACGCACTCACACGGACACGTGCGTGCACACACACACACACACACAGAGGGCCATCCCTCAGCCACGAACAAGCCGGGAGCCCACCACGGTCAGTACTGGGCGGGGGGCACTGGAGGAAGGTGGTCAGAGGCACAGACTCCCAGTCACGAGATACAGGGGCCTGGGATGTGATGGGCCGCACGCTGACGGCAGACAGGCCCCGCACTGGGACCTCCAGGAAGGGTGTTGAGAGCCGGCGCTGAGTTCTCACTGTGCAGAGTCTGCTTGCCTTCTCTTTATTGTTCACGAGATGGTGGATGCTAACTGAACCTGCTCGGGGACCACATCCCTGCGTCCAAATCAAACCGCCGCGTGTGCACCTGTCAAGCAGTGATGTCCGTCAGATAACTGGGGAAGAATCATGACCCCGACCCATGTGACCTGGGAAGTGATTTCTCTTCCTCGTGCCTCGTTTCCTCATCTGTAAACGGGATAAAGTCGCACCTCATGGGGGGTCGACGGCATTCAACGAATGATGGGCGTGCGTGAGGCCAGCCCGAGCCTGTCACGCAGGCCCTCACTTGTGGCAAACCACCGCCGACATCGAGGGGACTCTGGGGCTTTCCTCGGGCTTGGGACCCCTCCCCCTGGACCCTCTGAGCCCCTCACTTCCAGAGACGGGCTCCCCCCTTCCACGGCAACTCAGCTACCAATGTGTGGATGGGGGGCTGGCCAGCGCCCTGCCGCCTTCCTCCTGACCCTGGACTGCCCGGGACCCAGCCGGCAGGCTCTGGGGGTGGGGGCAGCAGCACGTGGGCAGAGGGATGGCCCTAAAGGTGGGTCCCTGCCGGCCCCGGGCAGGGGAGGGGGTCCCATCGGAGCTCCTGCAGCCTTGCCCACTGGCGGGGGGTGCCCAGCCGGGCCCTGCAGACCAGGGCGCGGTCATCCTGGCCCTTCTGCCACCCAGGCAGCGAGGGTGGACCTGGCGGGGGTGTCCAGGGGACAGGTGCTCACGAGGGGGCAAGCCCAGACCTTTCAGAGGCGCCGGACTCAGGCCAACGCCTCCTGGCTCTGCCTGGAAAGTCACTAGAGTTGGCCCAACCCCAACCCCAGCCCCAACCCCAAGCCCAACCCCTAACCTGTAGCCCTAATCCACACCCTCACCTGTCGGGGTTCTGACCCCTTTCACCGTCTAAAGTGAAAGTGTGTCGCTCAGTTGTGTCCACCTCTTTACGACCCCGTGGACTGTAGCCCACCAGCCTCCTCCGTCCATGGGATTCTCCAGGCAAGAATACTGGAGTGGGTTGCCATGGGGATCTTCCTGACCCAGGGATCGAACCCAGGTCTCCCGCATTGCGGGCAGACGCTTTAACCTCTGAGCCACCAGGGATTTCCTACAGGGATCGAGTGATGGCGGACCTGCCGGGGCAGGGCCGTCTGGGAATGATCGCGTGCTCAGGGCAGGCCTGCATGCACACAGGCCTGGTCCTCCCGCCATCGCAGGGACGGAGGGGTCAGCGCCAGCGCTGGAGGGTGGCTCCCCGGACCCCCCCACCCCCAGCAGCCGGCCTGTCCACACCTGCTGAGCCGGGCCACAAGCAGCAGGCCAGACGTGGGAGACCCAGGGGAGGCCCCGTCACCCAGTCACACCCAGGCCCGGGCTGGGGGCGTCTGGCAGAGGGCGCTCCCCACCAGGTGCCATCTCCTGTGAGCCTCTCACGGGGTCGCGGCCCGGTGGGGAAGGTGGGGTTAGACCCCCCCGGAGGGTGCTGACCAGCCTCTCTCCCCCTGTCTTCCCACACCCAGGTCCCCTGGACTCTTCCCTTCAGGCATCAAGGCTTTTAAAAATATTTCTTCCAAACAGACACAGCGCTGTCCCCAAGAGGAATTCTGGGATGAAAAGATTTTCCATCTCATTACAGGTGTAATTGCTCTTTCCCTTTTTTTTTTTTTTTTTTGTTTGCACTTAGTAGAAGCTCACACAGACTGCCTTTAGCGAGGAAAAGGAACTGACTGGTTCATAAAACTGAGAAGTGCAGAGCGAACGTCAGGCATGGCTGGATCCAGGCACCCCCAGCTGTCTTTCCTCTGCTTCTGAGCCCTGAGCCACCCCTGATGTCACAGAAATGCCGCAGGCTGGGAGGCTTGCAGGGCGGGTGTGTGCTTCTGACGGGCCTGGAGGCTGGGAGCACCCATCCTCACAGGGATGGGGGCGAGAGCCAGGGTCTCCTCTCCCCGGGCACCGCCCGCTGGCCAGGGCAACACTCTGGCCCCTGAAGGATGGTCCCAGCAGCCTGCCTCCCGACACCGTCAGGCTGGGGGGACCCAGGTCCTGCCCACGACACCCCCACAGCCTCGGGCGTGCCCGTCGACTCCACATCATGTTGTCCTCAGGTCTGTCTGTCCATGGTGGTGCTCTGTATGACCACACGCCCACCCCTCGCCCCCAGTTCATGTCCGAGGATAACAGCCATCATTTTATCATCCTTCATGGGGCGCGCGTGGCCGGCAGCTGAGGCTGCCTTCTCCCGGTGCAGAAGCAGGTGCGGGGGTGGGGGTGGGGGTGTCTCTTCCGTGTGGCCTCAAGGCTGGGCTGGTGGGCATCCTATCTGCAGAGGCCTTGGGGATGGAGAGCCGCCTGTGGGTCAGCGCTGGGCCGAGGCTGCAGCGTCTTTGCTGGTAACCCGCCCCCCGCCTCCCCGGCTAAAGCCCCAGGGGCCCTCTCAGGACTAGCCCCGGGCGGGGAGGGGTGGGGGCGAGGCAGGAGACCTCCTGGGGGTAGGGGTGCGAGGACCCCAGCAGCATTCAGCGGAGTCAGGCCCAGGGGCGCTCAGAGGGTCTGATCTTGAGGAAATCACAGACCCGCCCCCCGGGGGGAGGGTATTTCCCACCTTGGGAGGTCTCAGCACCTCGGGGCACCCTCGAGGGCTGGCTCTCTGCAGCCCTGGTGCGCGTGGCTGGCCGACCCCGCTGTTCCGCCAGAGCTGCTGGTGAGGGGCGGCGAGGGCGCAGAGGACTCAGCCCCGGGGCTTCCTAGCGCAGACCCTGACCCGGGACTTAACCTCATGAAATGGGCGCAATAATCCCCTCCTCTGGGCAAAGGGCCAGGATCGATGCACACAACAGAAGAGAAAGTGCTGGGCTTCGAGAAGGCGCGACTGGGGACGCTCCCCCCGCCCCGCCTCGCCCCGCCCCGGCGCGCGGCCCCGCGCGGGGTTTCCAGAGCCGGCTGCTCCCCCGACCCGGAATGAATGGACCGGGCGCCCCCAGTGCCTGCGGATTAAACGGGGCCTCGGATGCAAATCCTCGAAGCGAGGTGTCTGCACAGAAACCGCTGAGCCGGTGGTTTTGGAGCAGCTGCGTCCGCGGCGGCCCTGGGGATCAGCCTCTGCGCCCCCAGCACGATCCGCGCAGCTAGAGGGGGCCTCCCCAGACCATGGCGGGGGCGGGGTGACGGCCCCAGACCGTGGTGGGGGAGGGGTGAAGGCCCCAGACTATCGCGGGGGAGGGGTGCCGCCCCCAGACCGTGGTGGGGGAGGGGTGACGGCCCGGACGTGGTCTCTGGTGCTGACCAGAGACCTCTGCGAGGGAGGGGAGGAAGGGGTTGGGCAGCCAGAGAGCTTCCCCCCAGGTATCCCCCAGGTACCCCCTCATGTACCCCCTCTAGGTAACCTCCAGGTGCCCCCTCCCCCAGGACACCCTTCAGGCGTTGCCCCTGCACCCTGGCGGCCTGTTCCCGAGGACAGAGGCCTGCCTCCCCCACCCTTCAGCTCTGCCCACCCGGGGGCCTGGCCCTCCCTGACCCTGGTCCCTGCCGGCTCCTGGCTGTCACAGCGGCCACCGCCCCACAGCCTCTGGGTCTCGAGTCCACTCTTTCCTCCTGAGCACCTCCGTGCGGGGCTGGGGGCCCTCACGTCTTGCCCTGGCCCTGCCCCTGCCCCAGCCAGAAGGAGCAGTCAGTCGCTTGCTGTCTCGTTGGCCTCACCCACTAATCCTCAGCCGTGGAGGTGTGGCTGGTCAGGCCCCAGGGAGACCCGGCCAGGCCTGGGGGACCGGGCAGAGGAGGCTGGGCTGCTTGGCCCCCTAGCAGGGCAGTGACGGGGTCTTGACGGGAAGCTGACCCGGAGCGCAGGCTGACACTGAGGCCCCGGGCAGCAAGGGCAGATCAGAGGGAACGACCCAGGCGCCGAGGATCCTGACCCCCTCTGCCGCTCTGAGTCTCCGAGTGCCCCCTCCCCCGCAGGAAATGACCGACCCCGTGCTGGGGGCATGCCCTCACGGCCTGGCCAAGGATGAGGGACCCAGGCCCGCTGTCCGTGCCCTGCCGCCCCCCCCCCGCCCACTCCCACGCTGGGGGGTCTGGGCAGGACCCCTGGCCAGGCACCCATGAACCCGGGCGGGGCTGGGATTCCTTCCTCTGCCCCTGGCTAGCACTCAGCCCGGGGAACCTCCGGGCACCGCCTCTCTGGGCCTGTGGGGGGCCGCTGCCTGCTTTCCATATCCGCCTCCTCAGGGAGTATCTAGACCCCCAGAGACCCTCAGGTCTCTCCCTGCGAGCCCCAGGCCACACGAAGACGACCATCAGAGACGGCCTCACGCAGACACACACAGGGGCTGCATGCCAGCATCGATCTCTGTGGGCGGTGCTGTGACCGCTGCCGGATGCCAGCCAGCCAGCCGAGTGGGGGTCCCTGCGACCCTGTCCCAGGGGCACAGCCGCTGTGGAGGGGTGGAGTCCAGACGCCTCTTTAGAATGACCCTCTGGGCTATGAGCAGAGGCGAGGGGACCACAGGGCAGGGCTGCTGAGAGAAAGCCTTCAGTACCTGAGCCAGGCGGGACCAGGTGGGGGGGCGTGGACCCCGGACCAGGCCCATCCAGAGCCCTTCGGAGCCTCCTCGGGCCTGAGGAGGTCACTCAGCTCGGGCCTCCCCCAGGCCCCCCACCTTCTGTCCCCTGACACGATGACCTCCTCCTGGTCCTCCTGGCCGCCCCTGGGCCTTCACGCTGGCTGTGCCCCCCCTTGCCCACCCTGTACCCCATGTCTTTGCCCATCCACTGGGTCTCTTTCCGGGCCCGGCCCAGACCAGGGTTCCCGTCCCCCGCGGCCCTCATGTGCCTGCGTCTCCCGGAGGCAGACGTGGCGCAGGTGGCCCCTGCTCTGTGCCCCCGGCCTTCCTGACGTGTTCAAATCAGGCTCTGGTTCATCCTAACCCCTCTTTGCCCGGGAGCTCCTCCCCTGTGTCCACGGGACCGGGAGGCAGCTGCCCCCAAGTGGAGGGAAGCCACAGCGGGCGCACCGAGCCGGATTCTTGGCTCCTCACTCCAGGAGCCAGTCAAGGCTTTAATTGGCGTGCTCTGCGATGCCAATTACTCAAAGCCCCGAGGGTCTGGGAGCCGGTGACGGATGGGCTGACAGCTGCTCTGCCCCAGGGGACAGTCCCCCGGGCGGAGGTGCATCGGTGAGCTTTTGCCACATAACAAGCCATCCCCAATGCGCAGGATTCCCGGGTGGGGCAGTGGGAAAGAACCCTCCTGCCAACGCAGGAAATGCAAGAGACGCGGGTTCAATCCCAGGGTCAGGAAGGTCCCCTGGAGGAAGAAAGGGCAACCCACTCCAGGATTCTTGTCTGGAGAATCCATGGACAGAGAGGTGCCTGGCGGGCTACAGTCCAGGGGGTCCCAGAGAGTCAGACTCAGCTGAGACTGAGCACGCGTGTGTGCCCAACCCCAAGGACACTCAGTGGGTTAACTCAGCAAATGCACCATTTCTCGCCGTTCTGTGGGTTGCCGGGACGGTTCTCCTGCTCTTTGCTGGCTCTGGTGGAATTGGACAGTCTGCAGGAGCCTCACTCCCACATCTGGCCCTCTGCTGAGAGGCTGGGGAGGGGGGCTGTGCCCCCTTCCTCAAAGAGATGCCCACTTCCCTCCATGGCCAGCCCGGGGCAGCTGGAGGGGCAAGTGCCCTCCAGCCTCTTCTGAAGCCGTGCCCGCTGGTGTCCTCTTGGCCAACGCAGGTCACAGGCCTGCCCACGCCCAGGGGCCGGGCCGAGGACGGGCAGGAGCTCAGGTTGAGGGGTGACCCCAGGGGAGAGGTGCGCTTGGCCTGGGCACCGTCTCCGGGGCTCAGCTGGGCTGGGGGAGGTGTGGCCATCTCACAGCGCTCCAGGGAAGGCAGCAGGATCCCGGGGTGGCACAGAAGAGGGTTCGGGGATGGGGGGGTGGTGTGGGGCCCCCTAGACTGAGGTTAGAGATAGCCCGGCTGGCGGCCCTGTGGCTGGCAACCGGGCATCGACACTTCCCAGGCCCCGGCGCCTCGGAACGGGGTCTCGGAGAGATGGGCAGGAGCGGGCTGCGTGGCTGGACCTCACGGGCAGGGCTCCGGGCGGCCTGTGGGGGCTGGTCCGGGAGTCTTGTCTTCCACTGAGAAATGCAGTGATACATCTAGAGATTCACAGCTGGATGAGGAAACGGCTGAGGAACCCCGACGCCCTGCTTCCAGGCCCGCATGGGTCACAGACGACAACCCCCGTTTCATGGTCCGTAGCCCACCAGGCTGCCCTGTCTAGGCACGCACAGGTCGCAGACGACAACCCCCGTTTCATGGACTGTAGCCCGCCAGGCTGCCCTGTCTAGGCACGCACAGGTCGCAGACGACAACCCCCGTTTCATGGACTGTAGCCCGCCAGGCTGCCCTGTCCATGCAATTCTCCAGGCCAGAATACTGGAGTGGGTTGCCCTTTCCTCCTCCAGGGGATCTTCCCGACTCAGGGATTGAACCCCGGTTTCCTGCACTGCAGGCAGATTCCTCATCATCTGAGCCTCCAGGGAAGCCCACAAACCCCCCTTAAAGCATACAATTCCCTGCTTTCTGCAACCATCGCCAGTAACTAATCCCAGAACATTCTGCCACTGCAGGAAAGAAGCCTGCTGTCAGCAATCACTCCCGTCCCCGCCCCCACCCCCAAACCACCAGCCTGCTCCCCGCCTCGGGCTCTCCTGTGGACGCGTCCTGCGAGAGGAGAGCCCGCCCCGCGACGACACACTGCTCCGGGGCCCCTGCCCCACGGGCCTGTCGGTGCTCCCTCTCCTCCCACGGCTGAACACCAGTCCACTGTGTGGATCTGCCATGCTGTGGCCGCCCGCTCATCAGTGATGGGCCCGGGGGCCACTTCCACTGTTTCCGCTCAGGAGCTCTGTAACTCAGCTCTGCTGGGAAGTCTCCCTAACGCTGCACACCTGATGCGTGTACAACGTGTACATACCCTCTGTCTGCAGATAGACCCACACCCACAACGTGTCATACCCTCTGTCTGCAGATACACCCACACCCACAACGTGTCATACCCTCTGTCTGCAGATAGACCCACACCAACAACGTGTACTTACCCTCTGTCTACAGATTCACCCACATCTACATATCCTCTGTCTGCAGATACACCCACATCCACAATGTGTACATACCCTCTGTCTACAGATACACCCACAACGTCTACATATCCTCTGTCTGCAGATACACCCACACCCACGTATACATACCCTCTGTCTACACATACAGCCACACCCACAGCATGTACATACCCTCTACCTACAGATACACCCACACCCACAACGTCTACATACCCTCTGTCTGCAGATACACCCACACCCATAATGTGTCATACCCTCTGTCTGCAGATAGACCCACACCCACAACGTGTACTTACCCTCTGTCTACAGATACACCCACACCCACAACGTGTCATACCCTCTGTCTGCAGATAGACCCACACCCACAACGTGTACTTACCCTCTGTCTACAGATACACCCACATCCATAATGTGTCATACCCTCTGTCTACAGATTCACCCACATCTACATATCCTCTGTCTGCAGATACACCCACATCCACAATGTGTACATACCCTCTGTCTACAGATACACCCACACCCACGTATACATACCCTCTGTCTATACATACAGCCACACCCACAGCATGTACATACCCTCTACCTACAGATACACCCACACCCACAACGTGTACATACCCTCTGTCTGCAGATACACACACACCCATAATGTGTCATACCCTCTGTCTGCAGATTCACCCACAGCGTCTACCTATCCTCTGTCTACAGATACACCCACACCCACGTATACATACCCTCTGTCTACACATACACTGACACCGACAATGTGTCATACCCTCTGTCTACACATACACCAACACCCACAATGTGTACATACCTTCTGTCTATAGATACACCCACAACATGTACATACCCTCTGTCTGCAGATACACCCACACTCACAACATGTACACACCCTCTGTCTACAGATACAGCCACACGTGTACTTACCCTCTGTCTATAAACACCCATAATGTGTACATACCCTCTGTGTACAGGTACACCCACACGTGTACTTACCCTCTGTCTACAGGTACACCCACACCCACGCATGACTCTCCATATAACAGCGTCAGACATCCTTCCGTCTGTCAGCTCTCCACGTGGTCTGGCTTTTCTTTGCCTTGTCCCACAAGGCTCTCAGGTGGATGCACAGTTTAGTGAGACGTTATCACTACAGAATGGGGGTGGACAGCCCCCAACCAGCCTCCTCCACCTGCTCCAGCTCCTGGCCTGAGAGTTCAGCAGGGACCCCCCCAGCAAGGAGGGAGAGGCCAGGAGCACCCCGGGAGGGGCCACTGCAGCCCTCAGGCTGAGGCTTCCAGGGAGGCCGCTGTTTGCACCCCCCACACACCTGAGGCACAGGTACAGTGAGGCCACTTTACAGATGGGGACACGGAGACAGGCAGGCCCAGGCTGGCAAGAGGCAGGGCAGAGACACAGCCCAGGATGGCCTCCAACAGACCCCAGGGCCGGCTTAGCGCACGGGTTACAAATGGACCCTGCGCTTGAAGCAGGATGGCTGACTAACACCCCTGCCTCTCCCTCACCCCAAGGGAAGAAACTCCTGCTTAATCCTCAAAGGGAAAGTTAACTGCAGGCTAATAAACAGCCTTCAGCTCATAAAGCAGATCTCACAGGGGTTCCCCCGCTGGGAACCTGCTTCCCCCGTCCACCCTCCTCCTGCTCAGGGAGGCCGAGGGGCATGTGAGGGGAGGGGAACAGGGACTGGTCACTGCCCTCACATGGACAGAGGGGCCTGGGAGCCGGTGCCCCCCGGGGGGGAGCAAACGTGTGCCCATCAGCGTCATCAACACCAAGGTGAGTCGTGACAGGTCATCGAGGGTTAGAGCCAGGCCCCAGGCCCCAAACGCATAGGCCGCTGCTCAGTGGAGAGGCAGAAGGGCCTTCCTTCAGCCAGGTCGGCTCAGACTTGCCCAGACCAAGGGTCTAGCAGGGGACCCAGGGAGCAGCGGACACAGGCTTGGCTCCAAAGTCCAGGCTGTTTCTGAGGAGTTGGGCAGGTGGGCCTGGAAAGTCAGAGGAGAAGCTGCTCCTCCCTGGAGCCAAGGTGGGCATGGTCTGCTGTCATCCCCAGCCCCTCCCCGCCTCCCAGGCCAGGCTGGGCCCAGGGCAGCGGGGTGAGAACTGCTCGCCCCAGGGTTCATCTGAACCTGAGACTCTTGGGGTTCACCAAAGGCCACCTGAGCAGCGGTCAGGTGCAAACATCGCCATGTGTCCCATGACAGCGTCAGAGGCGCTGTCCATCCTGGGCTGCATGTGAGGAGGAGGACAGAGGATGCGGCCCGTAGCGAAACTGCACGCCTCTGCTCCAGTCAGCCCACTGTGCTGCTGGACAAGGACCCAGGGAACAGCGTTTCATCCACCAAATGTTCCGTGGGGAGCAGCGTGGGCTGGGGCTGGGCTGGCGCTGGGCACATGGGTGGCCAAGCCCCCACTCTGACCCCTGAGATCCGGCCCCGCGCCCTCCACGCCGGCCACCAGGACTGCCCCTCGGTCCCCTTAGGGCGGAAGCATCAGCCCTTCTCTGTCTGTCAGTCCTGATGGTCTGTCTCCCTTTGAATCTCCTTCTGCACACACCCTTTATTAACACAGGGATAAAAAAGAAAGCGCTGCAGATGGCAGACTGAGTTACACGCCCACTGCCTCCTGCTTCACCTCCTCGGAAGTGACGGCAGGAGCCCCCTCTGTCTCTCCTCCGTCTTGCTCTCAGTCCTCTGTCTCCTGAACCTAGGACAGCTCTAGGAAACAGTGACGGTGTCATGGGCCGGGCAGAGACCTCAGGAGTGCCTGAGAGTCAGAATGCAGGGAGGCTGGATAGAGGAAGGACCCAGTGTGTGCTGGCCAAGGTGAAGGGGTCCCGGGCCCCCTCAGCTCAAGGTGTGGACCTGGGAGTGGGGCCCGAGGACACCAGGGATGTGCCCCGCTGCAGAGCTGGGTCTGAGTGCTTGGCTGGAGCCTGTTCCCACCCCACCTCGCAATGCACACACACACACATCGGAAAGGGAGGTGGCTGATGGCCAGGGGAGGGCCCTCAGATGACGGCAGGTCGGGTCAAAGGGCAGGCCACAAGGGGGACCCTGGATGATGCAGTGGACAGAAGCCGCATCTACAAGCTGGTAGGTTGGGTCCAGAGACAGGTTTCCATTGAGACCAGCGAAGCCGCCAGGGAAACCTCATGTCCCCGGGGGGCTCGGCAAGCACCCTGGAGTCCAGACACCACAGGGCGCAGGGAGCAGGTGAGGGAGGAGCTTGGGAGACCGCGCTGACCAGTCAGAGGGGAGGGCGGGGCCCTGCACGCAGAGGGGCCGACTGGAGAGCCGGGACGCAGTCGTGGGGGCAGAATTCTGTAACAAGCTGGGTGGCCAGTGGGCGGGGTTGGAGGGGACACTGGGAGCAGGAAGATGGGGCTGTAGGAAGGTCCCAGATGGACGTCTCTCTCCGGGGACAGCAGTGGACTTGGATTTGCCTGGCCACTTGTGACTTTATGCACATATGTGACTTTATGCAAGAGCACGTGTTCCGAGCAGCCAGGGGAGGTGCCCGGAGCGTCCACAGCTGTGCCATCCCCTCGGGGTGTCCGTACCCCCCTCCTCAGTGAACACAGCACCTCTGGCCATGGGAATTCTCCCCTGCCCACTCCACATGGTCCTGGTGAGCCTGCCAGGCAGTGTGAACACCCTCTCCACCGGCACGCACGTGTGTGCACACACACACAGTCGATGGGACAGTCTGAGCCCTTGGCTGGAAAACAAATGACCGCCTGTGACTTGGTGCGTGAGTGACCCCGCTGCTGGGGTACCAAGCGGCCCCAGCACTTTCCTCTGGGGAGAGTGTGTGCCCACGGGGTGGTGGGGCCGTGGGGTGGCCATGCTCATGAACTTCCTGTCTGGAGAGCACACTCACACGGGCCCCAGCGGAGACACGAGTGGGCAGGGAGATGAAAAGTAGTCCGGGTCGCAGGGGAGGCCCTGAAGCCACCGTGCTGAAGATGGAATCTTCGCAAAGGGTCTGGTGGATAAGGAAAACCATTCTGAGTAGGCGACCCTATGGCTGGTACCATCCTAACTTATGGAGGATCTTTGAAAATCGTGTTTCAGTTTTGCCTCACATCATATCTTGAATAGTTTTCTGGATTTTCTTCTTAAAAAGTTTAGGGCAGTATTTCTATGACACAAAGATTTGTAGTTTGATCTTTTCCTCTCCAGTATTTATAGGTAATGTATATTTTCTGTCTTGTTCCTGTATCTACAATCCCAGGATAAAGCTGAATAATAATTTGATAGTGGGCATCTTTGATTGGGTTCTGCTGTCCATTCATTCGGTATTTATTCAACATTTGCTCTGGGATGGAAATCCTCCTGGGCCCAGGAACCACAGATGTGACCAATGGACAGAGTCCGTCAGAAAGTCATGAGGAGACAGAAGCGGGAAGTGGAAGCATGTATCAAAGAGACTGGACACAGCTCTACCCCAGAGACTGGGAGAGTGCTCCCTGGAGGGAACACCGCGCCTCTCATCACAAGAGCTGATCTTTGCTCTTTGGGTTCTGATAGACACTCTGTCAAAGGAGAGAGAGTTTCCTTTTGTTTGTTGTCTTCTGAAAGCTGTTTTGGGAAAAACCAGGCACGGATGTTGAATACCGTGAAACTCCTTTTCAGTCCTGAGGATGTAAGCAAAGCTTCTCTGCTGGACTACCGAAGGCGTGAGTAGCTCCAAGGACAGTGCTACTGAACCAGCCTTGCATTCCTCCGCTCTCGTCTAGCGTCCGCACTTTCTTCTCTTCCTGGCCTAATGGATCCGTTCCGTGAACACTTTATTCAGGGTTTTTGTCTTCTTTTTCTCAGTAAACATTAGTTTCCGGTGCGTGTCTTGTGTCATGGAAAGGGGCTGCTCTGGTCCTGGATCCCCATGCTCTGAAGCGGCTCCTGCCCAGACTCCCTGGGTGTGCCCTCTCCCACGCTCCCGCTTCACTCTGCTCTGAGCGGATCTGCTTTTGGACTGTCTCTCTCCCCCATATGGGCTGCCTCTGCTCTGCCTCTGATGTGCGACACATTTCTCCTCCCGACACCAGGCAGATGGGTGTGTTATAAAACTGGCTGAAGGTTTAAGAAGATGGAAGGGGGAGGTCACAGTACCCACTGCAAATAGCCCAGCCAGAGACATCCGCGCCCTGCAGACCCTCTGCCCACATCCTGCTGCCCACAGCCCTCTTCCCCCACCCTGTCTCTCAACCGCCCCCCCCCCAGCTCATCAGACAGGCAGGCTCAGCTCCCCTCTCTTTTCAGACCCGATCCACCTTTGCAGATTCAGAGACCCAGCGTGTGCTCTGCTGAACGGGGGCCACTGACTCTGGATCCTTATTCTTAAACACACTCTTTTTTTCCATGAAAAAAAGGGCACAAGAAAAAAACCACTTATCTGCTCCCTACTTTGGGGTTGTGCCTCCTAACCCGGGAAGCAGACGGGCCCACAGTCACTTGGCTTGGACTGCACAGTGGGCTGGTCAGCTTCTCCAACTCCCGCCTGTTCACCCCACAGCAAAGGCAGGGCCTGGGAGGCGGCAGGGGGCTCTGCCCTAACCCCCATGAGCATTGGCAGTCCCCACTGACCCTCACAAACAACGCTGCCCCGAACTGTCTTATGGTTTCCTGCTCTGGGGCCATAAGGATGCCTTCCAGCTGGATATAAATTGAGGAAAGGAACTCCTTGGTCAGTGGCAGCGTGGGGGCTCAGCTTAAACAGAAACCCCAAATCCATTTTCCAAGGTGGTCACACCTGTCTACCTTCCCCCAGGACAGTGGGCCCCGGGATTCTCAACACCTGGCATCATGCCGTCCTCTCCATCATGACCGTCCCAAAAGGTGGGCAGCAGTAGCTCACTGGGACTTTAATCTGCATTTCTCTGATGATTAATGAAGTTGAGCACCTTCTCAGGGGTTTCCTGGCCAATGACACTTCCTGTGTTTGAAGGTCTGTCCCGGTCTGTCCCAGTTTTCTATTGAGTTGTGTGTCTCTTATTGGTTTGCAGCAATTCCTTCTGTCCTGGATGTGAGTCCATCACTCGATGTACGTGTTGATTTATTGACTTATTATTTACTTGTTTGTTAGCTTATTGTCTATTCTCCACGCTAAATAGTGACACCAACAGGGACTTCTTTTGATGTTTGCAGCTTTATCCTCAGGGCCTAGAACAGTGTCTGGCACACATTGGGTACTCACTACATATGTGCTACATCAGTGAATAAACGACCTCATTTAGTCCTCATTGCTGCCCTGAGACGACAGGCTTATCACTAGGGTCCTTTGCGTCCAGGCGCGTGTGTGCTAAGTCACTTCAGTCATGTTTGACTCTTTGTGACCCCATGGACTGTAGCCCGCTGGGCTCCTCTGTCCATGGGATTCTCCAGGTAAGAATACTGGAGTGGATTGCCATTTCCTCCTTCAGGGCATCTTCCTGACCCAGGAATTGAAGTCCCTCTCTTAAGTCTCCTGCATTGACAGGTGGGTTCTTTACCAGTAGCGCCACGTGGGCAGCCCCTGAGTCTGGGTATACCCCTCTTTAAAATGCAAACCTATCAGCCATCTACACTTTAGCACAAATAAATACATGCAGATTTTTTTCTTTAAATGTGCTTTTCCTTGGTGACCTTTTGCAGGGAAGGGCACTGAGTCTCAGGGAATTTGGTGTTTTTGTGCCAGACTCTGGTTTGAATCTGGAGGTACAAAGATGAACAAAACAGGGGTTTTTGTAGCCATTTTGGGGACAAGTGGCAGAGTCCAGCATGGAACTCGGGACCCATCTTAAACCTCACATTCTCTCGGTTCAGATGACAGTGAAGAGGAGCAGTGGGACTTTTCTGGGGGAATCTCCAGTGTGTCTGTAGGCTCTGGGTTTAGTGCTAGAGAGCGATCAAAGGTTGGCCACCATGTTAGGCTTCTCTTGTCCTGCTCCATGGTTCTCAACATGCAACAAACCCATCCCGGACCAAGGAGGCTGCTCCGGCTCCAGCAATCACGCCTTCATTCCAACGAGAAGGAGGGAAGAAGAGCAAGGAAGTGCTCACCTCTCCAACCACAGGACAATTCTACGGAAGCCTCGAACTTCTGCCCACACCTGACTTGGAAGGACCTTTGTCACGCAGCCACGGTGGCTGCAGAGGAGGCAGCCACATCCACGTGGCCGCGCGCCCAGCTGAGAAGGACGCGTCCAGAACAGTGGTGCCGAGACCCTGTGCCGCTCGGAGGCCTGTGGTCACCGCTCACTTAGTGGCGACCTGATGGACGCAGCCCTCCCCAAGTGGAGAGAGGGGATCCCTGTGTGCACCGTGGACCCCAAGCCCAGCAGAGGCCGGCAGACAGTCGGTGGGTGGGGAAGGCTGGAGAGTGAGGAGCGGGGAAGCTCGTCCTGGATGCCCGCTTGCTTCTGCTCTTCCAGCCCCTCCCCCATGCCTCATCTCCTCTGACCTCCAGAGAAGGCCCTGGGGGCTCCCTGGGCTGGGGGCTGCCTGCCTGGGCTGCTCTGGGAGTGAAGGCAGAGGCCAGGCCCCACCCCCACCCCCCTCCGGCCTGCAGGATTGTGAGGGGCCTGACGTGCGCTGCTGGCAAGGGCAGGCCCTGGAATTGGAGCTGACAGGTTCGCGCGCAGAGGCCCAAGCCCCGAACGCGGCAGCCTAATTGGCAGCAAGCACGTCAGTGGTTCTCGGGCGCAGTTCGGCCCGTGAGTCACCTGGGAACTTGTTAAAAATACAAAACTTCTGAGTCAGGAGGTTCTGGGTGATATATTTGGTTGCAAGTGACAGGGAGCCAACTAGCTCAGGCAGAAGGCGGGCTGATTGTGAGGTCCCGGGGCTCCTCCTGCAGCAGCATTGAGAAGGCGGGCGTGGGAGGACCCTGAGCTGCGGGGGCACTGCCCTGCGGCCCCCCTCCCTGATCGCTGTCCCCGGGGTGTGTCCCAGCCCCTGTGGGATGGGGGCTGGGGGCGTGGGCTCTGCTTGCACCTGGCACCTTCCACGCAGAAGCACCTGGGACACATCTGCCCTGATCTCAAGGGTGGCCCCAGGCTGCTGCCCTCAGGGGAGACACGATGCTTCTGGGGGTCCGGCCGTGGGCACGAGCTGTGCAGAGGGAGGGGCGTGTGGAGACGTGTGGGGGTCAGAGTCACCCGCAGCGTGGGGGTGGGGAGGGGTCCTCTGGCCAGCAGTGGCGGGGGCCGGGCTCTGGTGGGGGCCATGGAGGCCGGGTCCAGGCCCTGCGCCTGGGCTGGGGGCCTGGGGAATCGGGTGGGGCTGCCTCAGGATCCCTAAGGCAGGACCTGCAGGATCAGCCGCCCCGCTCAGCCTCGGGGCTGCCGGCCGCCCCCACGGGCGCCCCTGCTGGTGGACCGGGCACTTCCCCAGCAGGTCACTGGGGCCCAGTGTGCAGATGGCCAGGCAGGCTCTGCTCTGGGTGCTCCGGGTGAGCAGCTCTGGACAGGAACCACCCTCAGCAGGAAGCCCCTTCTCTGTCGCTTTAGCAAAGCTATATTGTAACTGACTTTTAAACCAGAGCCCCCCGCCCCGATGCCCTACTCAGCTCTGGCCCAAGCACACCTTTCAGATCTATCACTCCAGCGGCGAGCAGCAAGGCTGGATTGGTCCAGTAACAGATGGAGGTGGTTCTCAAGGTGTAAAACTCAAAGATCGGTATAAAGACACCCATATTGCTGTCTTGCTCTGAAATCTTGGTGGAGCCCCCGTGCTGGGCCCACAGGGTGGGGGGTCCCCAGCTCCTCCTGCTCTTCATGTTCCCTGCCGCTGGTCCTGCCAGCCTCTGAGCTTGTGAACCACCCAGAGCCCGGCATCCAGCTGAGACTCTGCCGAGGAGCTGTGACCCTGATCTTTGTCATGTGTCACTGCTTTCAATCAGACGTGTCTCATGCAACTACCCCGGCGATTCACCCATTTTACAGCTGAGGTCCAGCTGCCTAGCGACCTCAGCAGCATACGTGCTGTGATCAGTCTCTGCAGTCGTGTCCAGCTCTTTGCAACCCCATGGGCTGTGGCTGCCAGGCTCCTTGGTCCATGGGATTGTCCAAGCAAGAATACTGGAGTGGGGTGCCATTTCCTTGTCCAGGGGATCTTCCTGACCCAGGGGTTGGACCCAGGTCTCCTGCATCTCCCGCATACCCTGCATCCCCTGCATCCCCTGCGTCTCCCGCACCTCCTGCGTCTCCCGAACCTTCTGCGTCTCCTGCATCTCCTGCATCCCCTGCGTCTCCTGTGTCTCCCGCATCCCCTGCGTCTCCCGCATCCCCCGCATCTCCTGCGTCTCCTGCACCTCCTGCATCCCCTGCATCTCCTGCACCTCCTGTGTCTCCCGCATCCCCTGCGTCTCCCGCATCCCCCGCATCTCCTGCATCTCCCGCATCTCCTGCGTCCCCCGCACCTCCTGCGTCTCCCGCATCTCCTGCGTCCCCTGCATCTCCTGCATCCCCTGCACCTCCTGCATCTCCTGCACCTCCTGCGTCTCCCGCATCTCCTGCATCCCCTGTGTCTCCCGCATCTCCTGCATCCCCTGTGTCTCCCACATCTCCTGCATCCCCTGCATCGCCTGCATCCCCTGCATCCCCTGCATCACCTGCATCTCCTGCGCTGCAGGCAGATTCTTTACCAGCTGCGCCACAGCGGCAGAGCTGGTGTTTGGATCAAGGTTGCCTGTCTTGCTCCCTTTGAGCATGACTCTGGTCACTCTGGTGACCTTGCCCTCTCCCCCCTGACCTCTGGCCTCAGCATCTTTACTTCTCTAGTCCTGTGGTCAGGCTCATGCAGCTATTGAGAGACCGGGGTTCTTAGGCTTGAGTGAGGTGAGGGGTCTTATGTGGCCAAAGGGCACGGGCAGGCAGCTGCTCGAGGTCCCCAGCCCCTCCCACGTGGCTGTGACTCAGCCCTGATCTGACCCCAGCCCCAGCTCCAAGGGTTCTGGGACCCTCCCCAGAGCCTCTGCAGAGACAGGCCCACCAACCCCTCGAGGGTGCTCCTGGTCCACTCTTCCCTGTGTCTGCCGCGGGGTCTAGACCTCCATTCTCGGCATCTGCAGCAAAACCACGTGCAGTTTTAGCACAGCACTGGGGCCAGAGAGGGACAGCTGAGTGTGGTGAGGGACATGCCCCAGGCCAGGTTGCGACAAAGCTCTAACGAAGGCCAGAAGGGTAGCCAGTGCGGGAACCGGGGAGCTGCCTCCTGGAGGCAAGGAGGCTGCTGGGGAGAAGCAGGAAAGGAGGGAGGAGGGGGAGGGGAGGAGGGGGAGGGAGGAGGGGGAAAGAAAGGAAGGGGGAAGGAGGGGGAGGGGACGAAGGGGAGGGAGAGGAGGGGCAGGGAGCAGAGGGAGGAGGGGGAGGGGACGGAGGCGAGAAGACGTCCCGGCTGGAGCTGGAAGGGCCCTGGGGTGCCCCTGATGTAGGCCCAGGGCTCCTGCTGCCTCCCTCTGCTCCTCCACCAGCCCATCACCCCAACTCCCGTGTCTGCGCCCGGTTTTCTCTCTCCTTCCAGCCCCCCCCCCACAAGCCTGGCCCTGCACCTCCATCCCTCCTGTCTCCTTCCCCCTCGCTGTGTGTCTGTCTGTCTCCATCGTCTCCCTGAGTGTCTGTCTGCCTCCATCACTCCGCCTGAAGCTCTGGCATCTCTGAGCCTCGTGCCTCTGCAGTGTCTTTGTCTCTTTCCTGGTCTCTCTGTTTCTGTCTGTCTGGCTCCATCTCCCTGCGTGTATGTCTGTCCGTCCTTCAGTGGGTCTCAGGCAGCTGAAAACACTCCCGTGTCCCACCTGACGTGCGGCTCTGAGATTCCCTTTGAATACTGCAGGAGTGAGTTGATGGTTGCCAAGGGAACAGGTCAGGAGAAATGGGGGGATGGGGGGAAAAGGAGCCAGGCGGGGGGTGCGGGTACGTTTTTCTGTTTTCATCTTCTCTGGCGCTTTCCCTTTCCAAAGCATGAAGAAAAAAAAAGGGGGCGACAGTTTAAAATGATTTTTCAGCAATCCACACAACAGAAATAATGGGTCCTAATTGTGTCGGACTAAGAGGCAGGCGGGGGGAGGGGGTGCGGCCCCGTGTGCTTGGAGGGATCCGATGGCCAGGTTCTGGGTGGGTGATTAGGGCCCGGAGCCTCCGCCAGCGCTGGGCTGGCATCGCCCGTGGCAGCTCAGCCTCCAGCATCACAGGCAGCTCGGGGGAGGCTTTGCGGCCACATGCGGGAGCCAGGGCGAGAGGTGGACAAAGGGCCACGCTCCGGCTGTTCGGACCTGACGGACAGCCCCAGGGTCACTGCAGGAGCGCCCCCTGCACCCCCTGCCCGCCCCAGACCTGGTTGCCATGGGGACTAACAGAGCCGGAGCCACACGGCGCCCAGAGCTCAGCAGCCCTGCTGTCCGGCAGCCGGGCCCAGAGGCCGGTGAGTCTGGGCTGCGCTGGACCATCTGCTTCTGGGGTTGTCGTCGTGGTGCAGACATTCACTCTGCCCACAAGCCAGACTCGGGCTGCCGCGGACACGGGTGAGTGGCAGGCAACATGTCAGCTTCCAGAGCAGTGCCAACCACCCGCCAGCAGGGACCCCACACCACAACCCCCCTCCCCTAGTCAGGCACTCATCCCAGCTCTCTCTAGACCTCTGGAAGGGGACCGTTATCAGTCCCATTGTACAGATGCAGACACTGAGGAATTCAGTGGCTACAACAGAGAGTGACCGTGCAGTGAAGGGGGAACCTCAGGAAGCCGGCCCAGAGACTGAGCCCCACTCCACGGCGCTGAGGTTGGGGCAGGGGTGGGGAGGCTCCCTGGCTGACCTCTGAGCCGGGGTGGATGGGGAACGAGTGGCAGGGAGGCGAGGCTGCCAGGCTGCAGGCTGGCGTCTGGCATGGAGGCCACGAGGCCGGGGAGCTGGGAGCGGTTCGAGCAAGGCGGCCCTGGAGCGTGGACCCCTCCCATCACCACCCCCACCGTCGGAGGGCTCCCCACCGGGAGCTTTCTGGCTGCGGCCCAGCCATCTGCTTGCACAAAGGCTGCAGGAAGCCAGCACAACGCAGAGCCCAAGTAGGTGTTTACGAATGGCTTCTCCCGTCAGCGTCCCAGCCTCCCTCCTCCTCTCTGCCACCCGAGGCCTGTCCTTGGCACGTCTTCTTGTCTTTCCCGTCATATGTCTTTTCCTGTCGTCTTGCCCAAGCTGGGCCTGTGGCCACCAGGTGCCAGTGGGAGTGAGGAGTGGGCCTGGGGTCTTCCTCTCGCTCCACGTGGTCGCTCCTCCCCCAGGTGGAAGCGTCTCCCCTGCCATCAAGCCCTGACCCCCAGCAGCTCAGATTGCAGCGGGGGATCTCAGACCTGCTTCCCACTGGGCACAGGCTGAACCAGTGGGAGCGGGGTCACTATCCCGTGGGCCCCTGGAGCCCCTGTGTGGGGTGAGCGGGAGTCAGGCCTGGAAACGACAGAGCGACGTGGGCCAGGGGCGGAGCCCTCTGTGGAGCTGCTGCTGGGACGGGGAGGGGGTGGTGTGGCCGAGTGTGGCCTGGAGGTGGGGCCTTGGAAGGGGACCGGAGGAGCTTGACCACTTCCTGATGCCCTTTGGCACCCGGGCCTGGGCTCCAGGGTCCTGGGCGGGAGGCTGAGCTGTGGGGTCTGGGGAGTCCGGTGACAACCACTGTTAAGTCCCGTCCACAGGACCACGCCCCCACCCACAGACCACACCCCTGTCTACACAACCACGCCCCATCCACAGGATCAGCCCAGTCACAGACTGTGCCCCACACACAACTACGCCTCCATCCGCAGGATCACTGCCCCATCCACAGACCCCGCCCCACCTACAGGATCACGCCCCGTTCGGACCACGCCCCCACACACCACGCCCCCATCCACAGACCACGCCCCCATTCATAGACCACGCCCCTGTCCGCAGGATCACGCCCCTCCCACACGACCATGCCCCCGCCCACAGGACCACACCCCTGCCCACACGAGCTGGTCCCCCCAACTCCCGGTCAGAACTGTGGTCCCCTACTTCTGTACTCGCTGGTTTGCCCTCCTGGTCTTGCTGACCCGCGGGGACCGCCCTCCGGGGACGAGCGGATCTTGGAGACATAAAGGGGCGCCCCCCTGCCCACCATGCACTTACTCTGCACACGGGAGATGCTGGGCCACCCTCGCCCTCCTCACCCAAGCCGCCCCCTTCGTTGATGCCTGGGGCCAGCACCAGACGACACCCCAGACAGCTAGTCCTGCTGCTCCGGCTCATCCTCTCACCCGACACGCGGCTTCTTTCTGAGGAAAGGACAGCACGGCTCCCGGGTGCCTCCCAGGGCCTGCACCGTGTTCTCTTGCCCACGATTTCTAGGGGTCTCTGAGTAACAGGATCGTGACCCCTCACCTGCCGGCCTCCGCAGCCCTGGATAAATCGGAGCCTGCCTTTAGAGCCCAGTCCAGAAGGCCTGCTTGGGCTCCCCACATGCGCTGGGGACCCCGTGCCCTGCGTCCCAGCCTGCGGGCGGGGCACCAGCGGGAGAACACAGGGTGGGATGCCAGGTGGGTGGCGCCCACGTTTCCCCTGTGGGAGCCCCAGCCCCGCTGGCGCCCCCAACACTCCCCTTCTGCTGGATTCTGGAATCAGCTTTCTCCTGCCCCAGGCCTGGCCTGAGGGCGCCCCCACCGTCCCTCGGGGTGACCTACCCACACCTTGTCAGTGGTCTCGATGAACACTCCTCGGAGCATCTCTGTTCTGCAGGCGGGCCCAGGGCCGGGTGGCCGGAGGTCAGCCTCTTTCTCTCCTCCTGGGAAGACAAACCACAGAAAGGCTGACGGCTCCGGATCAGCTGGGAAAAACACCCCCCAATGCACCTTCCCCAGCCAGTATTTCCTCTTTAGCGACACGTATAATCAGGACTAAGTGTTTCTCCAAACGTATTCATTCTGCTCCCACCTCCACAATTCTTGCTGTATTGGGGAACCACCTGTGCAATTATTTATCTAATAATTTTCTTTCACTCAGCTCACTGAAAAACTCAGGTGTGTACACTTCACATAACTGAGACATCATTTACACACAGTGACACATGCCCTGAGTTCCGACAACCTCCACGGCCGAGGTACTCGATGCGGCCCTCACCCCAGAGCACCCCAGGCCCCTCCATCCCCCACCCCGTCTGGGTCCCCCGGCCCCACGGCTGCTGACCCGGTGTTCCAGGCCCAGCCCTCTGCAGGGTGCGCCTTTCCCAGAAGCTCGCCTGAACGGGCCGCACTCCCTGGGCGCTGTATCTGGCCCCTTCCTCCCAGCCCGATGCCACCATCGTCCTAAACAAGCTCCACCCAGACCTGCAGCATGTTCCCTGCACTGTCCATTGTCTGGGCTTTACGTATTGTGTTCCAATGAGAATCATCAAAAAATCATCGGCTGCAGTCTATTTTCCAGTGTTTGTTGGAAAGTGGGTTTACTGAGGTCAAATTGTCATGCAGTCAGATTCACCCTTTTGAGTGTGTGGTCCCAGGAGTTTTGACAAGCGCTGATATTTGCCTAACCAGCATCACGAGACATGGAATGGTGCAGTCGCCCCAAACTCCTCAGTGCCCCACCCTAGCCGCTCACTTCCCCCACCCTGCCCCTGCCTTTCCCAGGATCTCATGGAAATGGACTCGGACGAGGCAGCTTTATGAGTCTGGCATCTTTCACTGAGTGTGCTTTTGAGACCCACCCTCAGTGTGGTCCATGTTAACACCCACTGAGTCCCATTCTGGTGCACAGGTCCCTCTGGTTCTCGCCTGTCGAGGGACACTGGCATGCTTCCAGTGTAACCTGGGCATAGGTGGCCTGCTGCAAATATGGGCACACACCTTTGGCCACACGGGTTCACTTCTGTCACCTAGGCATGAAGCTGCTGAGTAGGAAATTTATAAGACGCTGCCAGACTCTTTCCCAGGGAGGACGTGCTATTCTGTGTCCCCCGGGCAACGTGTGGGCATCCCCATTGTCCTGTCCTCGTCCACACTTGCTAATGTGAGCCTTTGGATTGTAGCCCATGCGGTGGATCTCAAGTACTTGTTCATTGTGATTTTAACTTGCATTTCCCTAATGACTAATGACAGTGCCCTCCTGGTGGCTCAGATGGTAAAGAAACTGCCTGCAATGTGGGAGACCTGGGTTAGATCCCTGGGCTGGGAAGAGCCCCTGGAGAAGGAAATGGCCACCCACTCCAGCATTCTTGCCTGGACAGTCCCATGGACGGAGGAGCCTGGTGGGCTACAGCTGCAAGAGAGCCGGACACGAGGGCGACGAGCATCTTCACTTTCACTGTCTGATGACAGTGAGTGTCATTCCACATGCTTACTTGCCATCTGTATCCTTTCTTTGATGAAGTATCTGTTTAAATCTTCTGCCCATGTTAGGTGGGTTGTTTGTCTTATTATTACTGAGTGGAAGAGTTCATTTTACATTCTGGATATCAGTCTTTTGTCAGATCTGTGTTTGGCAAATATTTTTTTCCCCCAGTCCTTGGCTGCTTTTTAATTCTCCTAAGAGTGTCTTTTGAGAAGCAAGACCATTTAATTTTGATGAAGTTCTCAACGCATTTTTAAAACTTAAAAATGTCTTTTTACAGCTTTAAGTGGAACGTCCCTGTTACTTGCCATCACTTGATGTATTAGAAATGAGTTAGAAATAAGTTTGCTGAAAGTAACAGCAAACTTAATTTTCTTGGACTTCAGGAATTATCCTAATAAACCTGTGGCTAACCCACAGAACCAGGAACCTTGAGAAGGCAGCCGTCCAGGATCCCAGGCGCTCCTGCTTCTGAAGCCTGGTCACCTTTTGCCCCTAGTCTTCCTGTCTCACGTCACCAGCAAGCTGCCTGGCTCCGGACATCATGCCCACAGTTCAGAGCAGGGAGATGAGTGAGGGGCAGAGAGAGTCGGGCTGCCAAGAAGGCAGAGCAGGGGAAGTACCCACGTGCTGGGAGGCGCTGGCTCTCGGATGCTCAGGTGCCTCTGTGTGCCCGGAGAGCTGTGCCCCCTGAAGACCTGAGCTGGAAACTCTGCCCTCCTATCAGATGATCTGTTCTCTGTCCCAGAAGCTCCCCTGGCAGAGACGCTGGCTTACGACTCACAGAGGGAAGCCAGGCCCCTCTCATAGCCATTCCTGATGGCGGAGGAAGCTGTGAGGGGCAGAAAGCCTCTTCCACGTGGAGGTGAAGAACATCATGTGCTTAGGATGCAAGCAAGCCCTGTGCATCTAGAGACTGAACTGAGATGCCATTTTGAAATCGGGCAGCTTTGCTAACCTACCAGTCCTGTCGTGCTTCCAATGCATTTGAGTGTGTGAACTTGACTAAATGCCTAGGACGTATGGAATTACCAAGGACACAGAAGAGCCAGAACAGTCCTGCAAAAGAACAAAGTCGGAGGACTCCACATCTCGGTTTCAAAGCGTACCACAAAGCTGCAGTGAGGAAGACTGCGTGGCCCTGTGGTGGATTCATAGACGGAGGGACTAGCCTGAGAGCCCAGACGTGGCTTTGGTCCGGCGGTTTTCAACAGGTGCCAAGCCTACCTAGTGCAGAAGAAATGTCTCTTCTGCTAGTGGAGCCAGGGCGACTGAATCTCCAGGTAGGAAAGAATGAACTTGGACCCCTTCCTCACACCATATACAAAGCTGAATTCCAGTTGGACCAAGGACCTAAATCTAAGAGCTAAAACTATAAAAGTTTTGGAAAAAAACACAGGGGAAGGTCTGAGTAACTTGGATTAGCAGTGGTTTCTTAGCTATCACAACAAAACCACAGACAATCAAGGGAGAAGAGATAAATTTGACTTCATAAGAAGGAGACTTCTGTGCATCAAAGGACACTATCAAGAAAGTGGGAAAAAACCCCACAAAATAGAGAAAATACTTTCAAATCATGTATTTGAAGATGGGTCTAGGATGCAGGATATATAAAGAACACTTTGAACCCAACAGTAGACAGATGAATAGCTCATTTAAAAATGGCCAAAGGATTTGAACAGACTTTTCTCCAAAGAAGATATGAACTGGGCAAGAAGCACCTGGAAAGATTCTCAATATCTTTAGCTATTAAGGAAATGCAAATCCAAACCACAAGGAGACGTGACTTCACACCCATCAGGATAACTATAATAAGAAAAAAAAAAAAAAAGGAAATAGCAAATGTTGTTACAATCCACTCCTGGATTGTAAGATGTTGCAGCCACTATGGAAAACAGCTTGGTAGTTCCTCAAAAAGTTAAACACAGAATTAGCATTTGGCCCACCAGTTCCATTCCTGAGTATAAACCCGAGCAAATGGAAAACATATTCACACACACTTGGTTATCCATAGTAGACCCAAAGCAGAAACAACACAGGTGTCCGTCAGCTGGTGGTGCATAAACGAGGTGTGTGCTAACCATATGGGGTGTTACTTGACCACAAGAAGGAATGAAGAGCAGGTTCACGCAGGATATGGGTGAGTCCGAACAGCACTGCCCGAGTGACAGGAGCCGGGCACAAAAGACCACACACTGTGTGATCCCATTTATACGAAAAGCCTGGAACAGGCAAAGTTACAGAGATGGACGGATAGTAGAAGTGATGAGGTGACAGAGGGGTAGGGAATCTGGGCTGACGGCTCGCAGACGTGGGGTTTCTCCTGGGGTGATGAAAGATTCTGCAGTTAGATGCTGGCGCTAGTGGTAAAGAACCTGCCTGGCCAATGCAGGAGACATGAGACTGAGGTTCGGCCCCTGGGTCGGGAAGATCCCCTGAAGGAGGGCATGGCAACCCACTGCAGTGTTCTTGCCTGGAGACTCCCACGGACAGAGGAGCCTGGCGGGCTGCAGTCCAGGGTGTCGCAGAGTCGGACATGACTGAGCACGAAGCACAGAGGCTGCCCAACGTGAACGCGTGGAGTAACACTAAGGGGCCCGTTTCCAAGCAGTGAACTGTGTGTGTGTGGTTCTGCTGCCATTAAGATAGTAACAGTCCTGCGCCTGGAGCCCCTCCAGAGTTTGGGGGGCGGGGCGGGGTCCCCGGCCACCAGGACAGACTCCCCCACGCAACAGGCTTCCAGCCTGGTCAGTGAAGGCGGCTCTCAAAATGCACCCAAGACACCTGGGGCGCCGGCTCCTGGGCGGCGCCTGAGAGACAGACAACCTGCCGTCTCCCCCTCTGTTTGCACAGCCTGGCTTCATTAGCGGGGAGGTGATGAGCTAATTCCCTCCAAACAAATGCTGGGATGCGGTGTTTCCTCTGACAATGAGCAGCGGCAGACGGTGAGAAGTCTGCTCGCACCTTCTGGGTGGTGGTTGAGGGGGGAGCTGCCCTGCACGCCTGCCAGCTCCGAGAGCCCTGTCTGCTGTGGCCAGGGGCTTCCTGGCACCAAACCAGGCGACACTGGCCCACCTGCACTGGGGTGAACGTCTGGTGGTCGGACGCTGCCCCCCCACCAGCTTAGAGCTGAGAGCCCTGGATTCCTGCACCCTATGTGTGACCTGGGCTGGGCACTGACCCCCCCCCCCCAACATCAGATCCAATGTCAGAGCTCAGTGAGTAGGATGTGCTGAGGAGAGTCCTGGGAAGCAGGCAGATGGGGATGCCAGGATGAGTGCAGGTGCCATGGCAGCCTTGGTGAGACTAGGAGGCCTGGCGCTGGAGGGGCCTCCAGAGGCATCTGGAACTGGGGAGGTGGCCAGGCCCTGAGTCACCTGTGTGGGTGCTCCTACTGGGGCAGGGGCGTCTGCACCAGGGGACCCTACCCTGAGAAGGCCGACGGTGAGGACTTTCTGTTTCAGCACTGATCCCAGCCAGGGGTCTGGGCAGCGTGTCACAGTGCCCACTGGTCTCATCTCTAAAACCAGGGAAGAGCATGCCAGACCCTAGGCAGGTGCTGAAGATCTCCTCATGCCCCGTCACCTGCTGTGGGTGGGACGCCCTGGAAGGGTAGGAAGGCAGGGAAGGGCAGGGAGGGAGCTCGACCCACACAGAGGCTGAGCTCTGCCTGGTCCTCAGGCATCAACTGGACAATCCTTACACTTGTGACGATGTTGTCAGGAGAGTGACAGGCGCCTGGGGAGAGGATGAGGGGCAGGACGCCTGCTGGGGTCAGGGAAGGGCTCCTGGAGGGGGAGGCTTCGAAGGAAAGTCCACTTGAGAAGGGCCAGAGGCGGGCGCCCCTCACAGAGGGGAACAGGCCAGGTGCGGGGCACTCAGCTGCACGTGCAGTCAGACTCTGGGGGTGGTGACGGGGACGGGGCGTCCGGGAGCCAGGGGCCTGGGGAGCAGATGGGGCAGGGAGCACAGTGTGGCCGGGGCCCAAACACAGGAACAAGGTCAGTCTGCGCTTCCGCGGGCAGCGTGCTCATCTCCAGCCCCTCCTGGCTGCGTGTGGTCCCATGTCAGAGGCTGCTCACCTGGCCAGGGGGATACCCGCCCCTCCCCACGCTGGACACTGGAGGTGTGTGTGCGCACATCCCACCGTCCCAGACAAGGCAGTGGTGGACGCGCCTGCACACGCATCTCTGCGTGAGTGAGTGCGTGTAGACGCATCCCCGGAATCTCCCCCCGGGTGAGCAGCCAGAGGATCCAGTCCGCCAGCTGTCACCACGCGTCCTTCCCGGCAGTCTCGGGCACGCACGCACGCCACCACCGACCCCTCACCAGCGGTGGGATGTCAGTCTTTCCCACTTTCCCAAGGGGAGGCAAATAGAGTGTCATAGTCTTGATTTAATTTGATCTCTCTCCTCTGCAGTGAAATCAGCCTGCTTTGCATTGTCTTCTTTAGGGGGAGGAGAAACGTTTATATTTCTCTTTGGTCGTCTGCCTGCTCATCCACTTGGCCTACTCTTCCATGGTGCTGTAACTTTTCCTCAATGATCTGTGTGAGTGTTTTACATACTGGAGACAAGTGACCTCTGCTTCTGGATGGCAAGGAATTGTTCCCAGTCACCTCTGATTTCCTCAGAAGGTATTTCGAATATCTCAGCCCCTCCACCCTGGCTCTCAGAAAGGCTTTCCTCGCCAGCAAACATCACCCACGCCTTCTTCCATTACGTTTTTAGATTCATTTCTGACATTTGAATTTTGATGCTTTTGGAGGTTTTTTTTTTTAGTATAAAAAATGAAGTAGAGATTCAGCTTTATTTGTTCCAAATGGTTACACATTTATACCAGTACCATTTATTAAACAATCCATCATTTCCTCAATTTTTCATGCCGTTTTTATTAGCTGCTAAACACTCATATATTCATGGCTCTATTTCTGGATTTCTCTTTTCTCTTCCATTGATGTATCTGTTCATATTTTGAATACTTTTGTCAAGTTCAATTGAGCTTTTTTGTCAAAAAATTCAATTAGAATTTTGATGCAGAGAGGACTGACATCTTTACAACTTTGTCTTCCTAGTTAATAAAAAGGTAGGACTCTCCAATTATCCTATCTTATTTTACGTCTTTTAGTCGAGCTTCACCATTCTCTTCATGGAAGCCCTTCACTTTCCTTCAGTTTTTTTAGGCATTCCGTATTTTCAGTTGCCACTGAGGGTGAGTTCTTTTCCTTCATTACAGTTTTAGCTGTTTACGTTTTACATAAAAAAGGTATTGATCTTGACATGCTAATTTCAGAACTAACCGCCTTGGTGAGTTCACTTCCTGTTTCCAATGTTTCTGCATCTCCGGTCGCTGATAGCACCATTTTCACTGATGAAGTTTCCCCCCTCTTCCAGTCTGCATGCATCTCAGCTCGTTCATTACTGACTGCAGGGACTCTTCAGAACAAAGGAGCAAGTGGCTGTCTCTCCAGGCCCCTGGTGGCTGCCCCGGCCGGGGTGGGGGTGATGGGGGCTGGCCAGGCGCCTCCTCAGCGGGGCGGGGGAACAGACTTCCTGGGGGCTATCCCAGCCCTTTTTTGCTCTCTCCTTTCAGCTGTGGCTCAGGTTCACCGCTCTGGGTCTGACACGGAAGCTCAAGGTCACCGTCTAAGTCCAAGTCTCGGTGAATTACAGCTGACTGCAGTGGGGCAGAGCTGAGAGCACGTCCCGGGGCTTGTGGCTCGTGGCCCCTGCGCTGGACGCACAGGCGGACGTGAGGCGTTTCCATCGTGGCAGGAAGTTCTGGGGGCACGGCTGCGATCCCGTCTACACTCCAGCCACACAGCCCTCCCTCCAGATGTCCACACTGTGCATCTGGGTGGGAGGGGAGGGCTCCTAGAGGCACACCCGTGGCCCCAGCACCGCCCTCGCCCTCAGCCACTGAGCCGGAGAGTGCACGTGAGCTGTGGCTTGCTCATGTTCTCTGGGACCCCCACCTCCACGCTCGCCTCCCCCAGGAGGAAGGGGCCACAGCAGTGCTTTCATCCCACGTGTCCGTGTGGGGCCCTGATGCTGCCCGCAGCGGGGCCACCTGCCCTCCCTCATGGGCCCGAGGCTGCGAAAGGGGACGGAAAGTGATGCAGCTCTGAGCCACCAGCGGGAAGGGGCCCCTGTCGCCGGGGCAGCCGTGACGGCCAGTCCATGCCCTCCAGGAGCCCAGGAAGATCTGTCTGATCCCCAGTCTCTTCATCCCGCTGATGCTCGGCTCTTAGGACTCGCGGGTCTCCTTGGTCCTTCTCGTGGTTTCAACGAGAAAATCCCTCAGCTTTGGCCAGGACTATTTGGAGTGACAGCGAAACCACGTTTGACTTCAGTTTATCCACAAGGCTCTAAGCTTTGCTGAGGCTAGCACCCCTGCTCTGTGGCTTCTTTCAGAGGCCGTCAATGCCTGTATCTTGGGTCTCCTGGGGGGGACATCCTGGGGGGACATGGCCTGGGGGTGTGTGGCCTGGGAGGGGTCTGTCCTAGGGGAGTGTGTCCTGGGCGGGGATCCTGGGGAGGCGTCCTGGGGGGACGTGGCCTGGGGGGTATCTCCTGGGGGAGTATCTCCTGGGGGGTGTGTCCTAGGGGAGTATCTCCTGGGGGGACGTGTCCTGGGGGAGTATCTCCTGGGGGTGTCTCCTGGGGGAGTGTCTCCTGGGAGAGTATCTCCTGGGGGGTGTGTCCTGGGCAGGGGTCCTGGGGGAGTGTGTCCTGAGCGGGGGTCCTGGGGGGATGTGGCTGGCTCCCTGGACCCCGTGCTCCGTGTCCTGTTGCTCACACCCGTGGGTGGGGCCCTGACGTGGAGGCAGAGGAGGAAACACAGGGCGGGGTGTGGTTCAGAAAGTCTGGGGGACAACAGAGATGTCAGGACTGGAGAGGCCGCAGGGGGCTGTGAGTGGCGCGTCCTCGAAGTATCAGAGGGTCTGCCGGCGACCCGGCTGCCACGCCTGGCTTTCATCTGAGGGAAAGAAAGGCACCTCACCCCGTGTTCACTGTGGCGCCCAGCACTGCAGCGGAGAGGCAGGATCACCCTCGGGGGCTTCCCTGGGGCCCCCAGGCGCGAGGACTCGGCACTCCCAATGCCGGGCCGGTCCTGTCCCCGGTCGGGGGACTAGATCCCACGTGCCATGACCGAGACCCGGCACGGCCAATTAAATAAATAAATAAACACAATAAAGATAATACGGTATATGTACACAGAGGAATATTCTTCAGCCGTAAGAGAAGGAACTCTCGACATTTGTGGCAACGTGGGTGGGGCTGGAGGGCATCACGCTACACAAGATGTCAGAGGACAGACACCCTGTGACCTCACACAGACGCCCTGTGACCTCAGATACACGCCCTGTGACCTCACACACACAGACGTCCTATGACCTCAGATAGACGCCCTGTGACCTCACACAGATGCCCTGTGACCTCAGATAGATGCCCTGTGACCTCACACAGACAGACGCCCTGTGACCTCAGATAGACGCCCTGTGACCTCACACAGACGCCCTGTGACCTCACACAGACGCCCTATGACGTCACACAGACACCCTGTGACCTCACACAGACAGACGCCCTGTGACCTCACACAGACACCCTGTGACCTCACACAGACAGACGCCCTGTGACCTCACACAGACACCCTGTGACCTCACACAGACAGACACCCTGTGACCTCACACAGACGCCCTGTGACCTCACACAGACAGACGCCCTGTGACCTCACACAGACACCCTGTGACCTCACACAGATGCCCTGTGACCTCACACACGTGAGCTCTCAGGTGCCGAGCACAGGCTGGGGCTCCAGAGGTGGGGTGGGGTCAGGTGATGTGGGCAGGGATTTAATCCTCAGACAAGGCAGTGAGTGAGCCTGGCCTGCGGAAGCGGGAGTGAGGCTTTGGGGGCCGCAGCCTAACATCAGGGGTCGGGTGGTCCTCCAGAGGAGGGCGCGGGGCCGCGCGGGGCTCTGTGGACAAGCAGGGACCGGGAGGGCCTGGGGGGCGCAGTCGGCTTCAGGGACGCCAGGGGCCGTGAGCCGGGCGGGGGCAGGCGGGGAGGCCCGGGCGGTGGTGGACACGGGCTGTGAGACTTAGGGCCACGGTGGGGCGGAGGCTCCCGGGTGGGCCCCGCGCTCCGCACTCTGCGGGGCCGCCCGTGTCCGCCCTGGGAGCGCCTGCAGAGGCTGGAGCAATGCCGCCTGTGGACCGTCACTGGCAGAGCACCTCAGGCGGCCGGGGCTGCAGGGCACACGGACCAGCTCCCTTTTACGGCAGGACGCCAGGCAGAGGGGGTCCTTCCCCGGCCTTGTGGGGACCCTCACACAAGGCGATCGGTGGCTGCTGCAGCCCTTCACACGTGAGCCCCTGGGGGTTGGCAGGAAGCCAGGGGGCAGGAGACCCAGCGTCAGGTCGGCTCGCGGGCACCCCTCCAACACGACCCTCCTCGGCCCCGAGAGCCGCCGACTCCTGACCCTGGCGTCTGCACCACCCTCCCCACAGCCACTTGACTCGTTTACTTTCTAACCTGTCTATCCAGAGTTTATTGTTTTTACATTTTGTTTATCTTTTTTTAATTGGAGGATAATTACTTTACAATATTGTGTTGGTTTCTGCCAATACTGTGTTGGTTTCACCTCAACATGAATCAGCCGGAGGTGACTCCTGCTTTGATTCCAGCTTCTTTCTTGGGTCTAAAGAAACTGCATGATCACCCATTTATTTTTAAACTTTCTGTCACTTTGTTTTAGATGCTTTTGCTGAAAAGTAGCATTACCCTTGGATTTGATTTTCGACGATTATCTTTTAACGAGAGGTACCCTTTTCACGTCAAATAGTCGTGGCCTCTGATATTGCTTCTGGTGTCGTTTCCCGGGTCCTGGCTGCGTTTCTTCACTCTCTCTCTTTTTGCCATTTTAAGTTACTCTTTTTGACTTTCCCTCTGGTGACTGGGAAGGCATATGCCTTATATTTAATTTTGCTTGTTTCCCTTTATTTTAAAATGGACATGTGTTCTTAAGTGGACATTCAAGGAAAAATGTATAACCACTGATGCCCTCTGTGTAGAAAGAAATTAGCCTATCCTGCTTTTTCCCTCCTCCTAGGTTTTATAGGCATAATCTAGGGTTTTGCATTCAATTTTCATTTTTATTTTGTTCATTTATTTTACCGTGATGCATCTTCTATTTCAGGAATGCTCATTCACCCTTAGAATCTCTCTCCTTCGTAACTTAACTGTCCCACCCTGACTCTGGATTGGGTTGGATGTGTTGCCCACCGAATTTTCAGAAAGGCTGACTGCTTGTCTGGGATAATCTTCCTGCTGCTTTCATGCTGAGAGCCAGGGTTTAGTTGACCACTGAGTAATTTCCTAAAATTCACCTTTAATTGTTTAAATAAATAAAAATTAGACATGACGTAAGAGACACAGGTTGTCTCTACAAGGTGGGAAGTCAGCCCAGCGTGAGAGTCCCCATCCCCACTCCAGAGGAAACACTCAGCTATCACGAGGGAGGGAAGGGAAGTCAGGAGGAACGTCCCCCCCAACAGCAGACTGAGAGTCACGGGCACCCCCAACAAGCCCTGGGGGCAGAGACCCTCAGCTGAAGCACCCTGAGAGCCTCTCTGGGGGACAGCGTGGGGATTTGAGTGTGCACCACGCTCTGGGCGCTTCGGTGGTGAATTTCTGGATCTGGGTTCTAGTCTAGCCTCCCGTCCTGGAGCCTGAGGAGCTTTTATTTACTTGGTAGGTGTCATGGGCTGAACTGTGCTCCCCTCCAAGTTCATGATGAAGCCCAGCAAGCACTTCAGAGGGGATGGTCTGCAGATGGGGCCTCTCGAGAGGTGATCGAGTTAAAATAAGGTCTTCAGGCTGGCCCGGTTCAGCATGACGAATGCAAGAGGAGGTCAGGACACGGGGTGGTCCATGTGAGCTCACGGGGAGAAGGCCGTCTACACCGAAGGGGAGGGCCCCCGCCCGCCGCACCACGGCACTCTTCCTGCGGGAACGAGGTCTACCCTCCCAGCCACTCATCCTCCCGAGGGTGCACTGCGGGGCGGTCAGCTACACTGGCTGCCTGGACAGCAGCTCCTGGCACCCGTGTGGCTTCTGCCGGAGGCTGGCGTCCTCAGACCTACAGCCCCAGCCCCCACCCCAGCCCCGGGGCACCGCCGTGCTCCCTGCTGCGTCCCCTTCATTTCCCCGCGTCCAGTTATACCCGCGTCCACACAGCTGCCCCAGCCCGCTGCGCCCGCCCTCCTACACATGACGTCACACGGGGCCTGTCTTTCTCTGGCCTATTTCACTTGGCGTGTACGATGCCGTTAAGGTCCACCCAAGTTGTCACAAGCGGCAGGGTTCCCTTCTTTCTCGGGGCTGAATACTATGCCACGTAGCGTTTTATAAAGACGGACTCACTTGTACCATTGGGATGCTTCCAGGGTGCAGGGCAAGGGGCCTGCGCTGACAGCCCCAGGGGCGGAGGTGGATCACGGCCCAGCCACTGTCCAGGCTGGGAGCCACGGAAGACACCCCCCCCAGATGGGGCAGAGCCGGGGGGCGCACGGTCTGCCGTGGGTGATGTCTCCCCAACCCTGCCTGTGGATGGGCACTCTGACGCCTGGTGTCCGGTGGGGAAAGGTGGCTCTGTCCCCCATGAAGGGCTTCGCTCATGTGGCCCCGCGTCCCACGTCTGGTCTACAGGAAACACTTCCCAGACTCTCTCCCTCCCCGTGTCTGCATGGCTGCCAGCCTGGGCGAGTGGATGTCCCTTCACAGTCCCAGCGAGGCACCCCCAGGGACCTGACCCCCTCCCCGACCGAGGGTTTCCCCGGGGCATGGGCACAGCCCACAGGACCCAGACCTCCTGCTCTCAACGCTGCCCCGAGCGTGCACCCAACTCGCCTGGCTTCACCCTTCTCAGACACGCTCCCCCAACTCAGATGCTCTGGTGCTCCCCGGAGCCCCCTCACTGAGCTAGAGAAGGACACACACCTCCCCCGTCACCCCCGATCGCCCCCAGCCCAGCACACGAGCTGCCCTCCCCACACCGTCTCCAGGAAACCATCCTCCTCCACGCTCTTCCTGCAAACTGGACCCCGACTCTAGTTTCGGGACACCCTGTCTGTGAATCACCTCCAAGGAGCAGCACCTGTGGGTCTGGACGCCTCTAAGTCCTAGTTTTTGCCAGCCAGCTGCACTGACACTTATTTTAAATGGAAACATTACATCATCGATTGCTTGAGCTAGATAAGGTTTAGCCACATATATCTAAAAATAAATACACTACAATTTTACAACAGGAGATGAAACGATTAAAATTTAAAATGCCTGTCCAAAAGTGAAAGGTCAGTCTCTTCTATAAGTGGGGCTGGGAAAACTGGAGTCACGTACAAAGAATGAGACCAACCCCCCTCCTACACCACACAGACACTCACTGCAACGGGTAAAGACCTGAAGGTAAGACCTGACCGTGGGACTCCTATGGGGGCAGGGAGCTCCTGGACGCTGGGCCCGGTGATGCTCTTCTCATCTGCACTGCACCGCATGTGAGAGATTATTTCCCAGACCAGGGACTGAACCTGTGCCCCTTGCGGTGAAAGTGCAGAGTCTTACCCACGAGACTGCTGGGGAAGCCTCTGGCTGATGATTTTTTTAATCTGACACCCAAAACAGTGAAGGCAACAAAAGCAGAAATAAACAAGTGGGACAACATCAAACTAAAAAGCTTCGATACAGCAAAGGAAGTTCGGTTCAGTCGCTCAGTCGTGTCCTACTCTTCATGACCCCATGGACCACAGCACGCCAGGCCTCCCTGTCCATCACCAACTCCTGGAGCTTGCTCAAACTCATGTCCATTGAGTCGGTGAGGTCATCCGACCATCTCATCCTCTGTCATCCTCTTCTCCTCCTGCCTTCAATCTTTCCCAGCATCAGGGTCTTTTCCAGTGAGTCAGCTCTTCACATCAGGTGGCCAAAGTACTGGAGTTTCAGCTTCAGCATCAGTACTTTCAATGAATATTCAGGGCTGATTTCCTTTAGGATGGACTGGCTGGATCTCCTTGCAGTCCAAGGGACTCTCAAGAGTCTTCTCCAGCACCACAGTTCAAAAGCATCAATTCTTCAGTGCTCAGCTTTCTTTATGGTCCAACTCTCACATCCATACATGACCACTGGAAAAACCATGGTCTAAACTAGATGGACCTTTGTTGGCAAAGTAACGTCTCTGCTTTTTAATATGCTGTCTAGTTTGGTCATATCTTTTCTTGCAAGGAGTAAGCGTCTTTTAATTTCATGGCTGCAATCACCATCTGCAGTGATTTTGGAGTCCAAGAAAATAAAGTCTCTCACTGTTTCCATTGTTTCCCCATCTATTTGCCAGGAAGTGATGGGACTGGATGCCGTGATCTTAGTTTTTTGAATGTTGAGCCAACTTTTTCACTCTCCTCTTTCACTTTCATCAAAAGGCCCTTTAGTTCTTCTTCGCTTTCTGCCATGAGGGTGGTGTCATCTGCATATCTGAGGTTACTGATATTTCTCCCAGCAACCCTGATTCCAGCTTGTGCTTCATCCAGCCCAGCATTTCTCATGATGTACTCTGCATATAAGTTAAATAAGCAGAGTGAGAATATACAGCCTTGATGTACTCCTTTCCCTATTTGGAACCAGTCTGTTGTTCCATGTCTGGTTCTAACTATTGCTTCTTGACCTGCATTCAGATTTCTCAGGAGGCAGGTGAAGTGGTCTGGTATTCCCATCTCTTTAAGAATTTTCCACACTGCTCATAGCAAACACCCTCATCCAACAACACAATAGAAGATTCTACATATGGACATCACTAGATGGCCAACACCGAAATCAGATTGATTATATTCTTTGCAGCCAAAGATGGAGAAGCTCTATACAGTCAGCAAAAACAAGACCGGGAGCTGACTGTGGCTCAGATCATTTTGGCAACTCCTTATTGCCAAATTCAGACTTAAATTGAAGAAAGTAGGGAAAACCACTAGACCATTCAGACATGACCTAAATGAAATCCCTTACGATTATACAATGGAAGTGACAAATAGATTCAAGGGATTAGATCTGATAGACAGACTGCCTGATGAACTATGGAAGGAGGTTCGTGACAATGTACAGGAGGCAGTAATCAAGACCATCCCCATGGAAAAGAAATGCGAAAAGGCAAAATGGCTGTCTGAGGAGGCCTCACACATAGCTGTGAAAAGAATGGAAGCGAAAAGCAAAGGAGAAAAGGAGAGATATTCCCATTTGAATGCAGAGTTCCAAAGAATAGTAAGGAGAGATAAGAAACCCTTCCTCAGGGATCAATAGAGGAAAGAAATAGAGGAAAACAATAGAATGGGAAAGATTAGAGATCTCTTCAAGAAAATTAAGACATACCAAGGGAACATTTCATGCAAAGATGGGCACAATAAAGGACAAAAATGGTATGAACCTAACAGAAGAAGATATTAAGAGGAGGTGGCAAGAATACACAGAAGAACTGTATGGAAAACATGTTAATGACCCAGATAATCATGATGGTGTGGTCACTCACCTAGAGCCAGACAACCTTGAATGTGAAGCCAAGTGGGCCTTAGGAAGTATCACTATGAACAAAGCTAGTGGAGATCATGGGATTCCAGTTCAGATATTTCAGGTCCTAAAAGATGATGCTGGGAAAGTGCTGCACTCAATATGCCAGCAAATATGGAAAACTCAGCAGTGGCCACAGGACTGGAAATGGTGAGTTTTCATTCCAGTCCCAAAGAAAAGCAGTGCCAAAGAATGCTCAAACTATCGCACAATTGCACTCATCTCACACGATAGCAAAGTAATGCTCAAAATTCTCCAAGCCAGGCTTCAACAGTACATGAACTGTGAACTTCCAGATGTTCAAGCTGGATTTAGAAAAGGCAGAGGAACCAGCGATCAAATTTCCAACATCCGTTGGATCATTGATAAAGCAAGAGACTTCCAGAAATACATCTACTTCTGCTTTATTGACTATGCCAAAGTCTTTGACTGTGTGAATCACAACAAACTGGAAAATTCTTCAAGAGATGGGAATACCAGACCACCTTACAGCAAAGGAAACCATCGACAAAATGAAAAGACCACCTGCCGAACGGGAGAAAACGTTTGTGAATCAGATATCTGATAAGGAACTAACATCAAAAACTGTAAAGAGCTCTTACAACTCAACAGCACAAAACCATAAACCGGATTAAAAATGGGCAGCGCATCTGGATAGATGTTCTATTCCAAGAAGACATACCCATGGCCGACAGGTACATAAAAAGATGATCCACATCATCAATCATCAGGGAAATGAAAACCAAAACCATAATGAGCTACCACCTCACACCAGCTGGAATGACCATCATTAAAAAGTCCACAAACAACAAATACTGGAGTGGGTGTGGAGAAAAGGGGGTCTTCCTACACTGTTGGGGGAATGTTACTGAAACAGCCAGGATAGAAAACAGTATGGGGGTTCCTCAAATAATTAAACAACAGAACCACTACATGACCCAGCAATTCCACTTCTGGGTGTTTATCCAAAGAAAATGAAAACACTAACTCAAAAATATATCTACACCCCCATCTTCTTTGCAGCGTTATTTACAATAGCCAAGACACGGAAACAAGCTAAGCGTCCGCTAACAAATGAAAGGATAAGGAAACTGTGGCTTATAGATGTGAAGTGAAGTTGCTCAGTCATGTCCGACTCTTTGTGACCCCATGGATTGTAGCCCACCAGGCTCCTCCATCCATGGAATTCTCCAGGCAAGAGTACTAGAGTGGGTTGTTATTTCCTTCTCTAGGGTTATAGATACAAGGGACTATTATTCAAATATAAAAAAGAATGGAATCCTGTCACTTGAAACAGCATGGGTGGACCTTGCAGGCACATGTCAAGTGAGCTAAGTCAGACAAACAAAGAGAGAAATGCCATATGATGTCACTTATATGTGGAATAGAAAAACAAAAATGAAACTACCCCCACCCCACAAGCTGACAGATACAGAGAACAGACTGGTAGTTGACAAAGGCCGGAGGAGGGGGCAGAAGACATGGGGGAAGGGAGTCAAAAAGCAAAAAGGGAAATATTTGACTGTAGAACTGTTTGTAGCCCAGTAAGTTCTCAGGGCAAGGCACCCCCTCACCCACCCGATTGTAAGCCTCACAAGCGTCCTGTTCTAATAAATCACTTATCTTCAAAGGAAAGGGGAAAAGGGAAAATAAAGTAAAATGCAGATGTAATTTTAACAAGTGAAATGCTTGTCCACGTACCCCGCAAGATCACTGCTGGCAGCACCTGTGGGAACGCCCCTGGGAGCCCCGGGTCACCAGGTCTCCCTTGGCGGCCTCTGTGTAGAAGCCACCTGCTGCATCCTGCTGGAACCTGGCGGCTGGGAGATGGTCAGCGAGCTGCTTGGGACAACCAGGCGAGAGGCCAGCAGAGACTCGTCCAGCGGGCTGTGGGGGGACAGGGGGAGACCGGGCACCTGGGCCGGGGAGGACTGAGCGGGAGCAGGGGTGGGGGGGGACGGGGGGAGACCGGGCACCTGGGCCGGGGAGGACTGACCCGGGAGCAGGGGTGGGGGGGCCGGGGGGAGACCGGGCACCTGGGCCGGGGAGGACTGAATGGGAGCAGGGGTGGGGGGGGGCGGGGGGAGACCGGGCACCTGGGCCGGGGAGGACTGAGCGGGAGCAGGGGTGGGGGGGACGGGGGGAGACCGGGCACCTGGGCCGGGGAGGACTGACACGGGAGCAGGGGTGGGGGGGACGGGGGGAGACCGGGCACCTGGGCCGGGGAGGACTGAGCCGGGAGCAGGGGTGGGGGGGGACAGGGGGAGACCGGGCACCTGGGCCGGGGAGGACTGAGTGGGAGCAGGGGTGGGGGGGGGCGGGGGGAGACTGGGCACCTGGGCCGGGGAGGACTGAGTCGGGAGCAGGGGTGGGGGGGGAGGACAGGGGGAGACCGGGCACCTAGGCCGGGGAGGACTGAGCCGGGAGCGGGGGTGGAGGGGGGCCGGGGGGAGACCGGGCACCTAGGCCGGGGAGGACTGACCCGGGAGCAGGGGTGGGGAGGACGGGGGGAGACCGGGCACCTGGGCCGGGGAGGACTGAGCGGGAGCAGGGGTGGGGGGGGACGGGTGGAGACCGGGCACCTGGGCCCTGGGAGGACTGAACCGGGAGTAGGGGTGGGGGGGGCGGGGGGAGACCGGGCACCTGGGCCGGGGAGGACTGAGCGGGAGCAGGGGTGGGGGGGACGGGGGGAGACCGGGCACCTGGGCCCTGGGAGGACTGAGCCGGGAGTAGGGGTGGGGGGGGGACGGGGGGAGACCGGGCACCTGGGCCGGGGAGGACTGACCCGGGAGCAGGGGTGAGGGGGACGGGGGGAGACCGGGCACCTGGGCCGGGGAGGACTGAGCGGGAGCAGGGGTGGGGGGGACGGGGGGCGACCGGGCACCTGGGCCGGGGAGGACTGAGTGGGAGCAGGGGTGGGGGGGACGGGGGGAGACTGGGCACCTGGGCCGGGGAGGACTGACCCGGGACCAGGGGTGGGGGGGACGGGGGGAGACCGGGCACCTGGGCCGGGGAGGACTGAGCGGGAGTGGGGGTGGAGGGGGCCCGGGGGGAGACCGGGCACCTAGGCCGGGGACGACTGACCCGGGAGCAGGGGTGAGGGGGACGGGGGGAGACCGGGCACCTGGGCCGGGGAGGACTGACCCGGGATCGGGGTGGGGGGGACGGGGGGAGACCGGGCACCTGGGCCGGGGAGGACTGAGCGGGAGCAGGGGTGGGGGGGGGGACAGGGGGAGACCGGGCACCTAGGCCGGGGAGGACTGAGCCGGGAGCGGGGGTGGGGAGGACGAGGGGAGACCGGGCACCTGGGCCGGGGAGGACTGACCCGGGATCGGGGGGGGGGGGACGGGGGGAGACCGGGCACCTGGGCCGGGGAGGACTGAGCGGGAGCAGGGGTGGGGGGGGGGACAGGGGGAGACCGGGCACCTAGGCCGGGGAGGACTGACCCGGGAGCAGGGGTGGGGAGGACGGGGGGAGACCGGGCACCTGGGCCGGGGAGGACTGAGCGGGAGCAGGGGTGGGGGGGGACGGGTGGAGACCGGGCACCTGGGCCCTGGGAGGACTGAACCGGGAGTAGGGGTGGGGGGGGCGGGGGGAGACCGGGCACCTGGGCCGGGGAGGACTGACCCGGGAGCAGGGGTGAGGGGGACGGGGGGAGACCGGGCACCTGGGCCGGGGAGGACTGAGCGGAAGCAGGGGTGGGGGGGGACGGGGGGCGACCGGGCACCTGGGCCGGGGAGGACTGAGTGGGAGCAGGGGTGGGGGGGACGGGGGGAGACTGGGCACCTGGGCCGGGGAGGACTGAGCCGGGAGCACGGTGTCGGGGGGACGGGGGGATACCGGGCACCTGGGCCGGGGAGGACTGAGCGGGAGCAGGGGTGGGGGGGGGACGGGGGGGGACCGGGCACCTGGGCCGGGGAGGACTGAGCTGGGAGCAGGGGTGGGGGGGACGGGGGGAGACCGGGCACCTGGGCCGGGGAGGACTGAGCCGGGAGCGGGGGTGGGGGGGGGCGGGGGGGAGACCGGGCACCTGGGCCGGGGAGGACTGACCCGGGAGCAGGGGTGGGGGGGACGGGGGGAGACCGGGCACCTAGGCCGGGGAGGACTGAGCTGGGAGCGGGGATGGGTGGGGCCGGGGGGAGACCGGGCACCTGGGCCCTGGGAGGACTGAGCTGGGAGCAGGGGTGGGGGGGGGGGGGGGGGAGACCGGGCACCTGGGCCCTGGGAGGACTGAGTGGGAGCAGGGGTGGGCGGGGACGGGGGTTGACCGGGCACCTGGGCCGGGGAGGACTGAGCCGGGAGCAGGGGTGGGGGGGACGGGGGGAGACCAGCCACCTGGGCCGGGGAGGACTGACCCGGGAGCAGGGGTGGGGAGGACGGGGGGAGACCGGGCACCTGGGCCGGGGAGGACTGACCCGGGAGCGGGGGTGGATGGGGAGGGCTGAGTGGGGCTGGGGGCCTGATGAGCGCCCCCCCCATTGCTGTCACCCAGGCTGCAGGACAGGGGGGCCAGAGCCCACCCTCGCCCGGGTTCCCAGGCTCTCTGTCAGTCTGGGGGTGGCGGGTCATCAGAACACCTGAACCGAGGCTGTCGCTTCTTCCCGGGTCCCCTGGGGAGGGAGGCTCACCCTTGTGCATCAGTCAGCTCTCGCTGGGTAACAAGTCACACCACAACCCAGGGCCCGAAACAGCCAATATATCCCCTGAGGCCAGGGGCTGGCTGGGCAGCTCTGCTGATCTCGGTGTGTGTGTGGGGGGTGTGGTTTGGGGGGCTCACTCACACCTCTGGGGCCATGGCGGTCTGAGGGCAGCTCCACTGGTCTGGGCAGGGGCTCGTGTGTGAGAGGGCTGGCTGGGTGCAGGCCATCCTGGGAGGCTGGGACCTCTCTCCTGGCTCCTATCACGGGCGGCCCCAGCTTGTTCACAAAGCCGTCCAGGCTCCACAAGATGGCGCGGAGGTGAGGCCCCAGCTCAGAGCTGCACGGTGCCGTTTCTGCCCGGTCTGAGGCCACAACACGTCACCAGTCAGCCCAGGACAGCGGGGAGGTGGACCCCACATCCTGATGGGCAGAGGCGCAAAGCCATGTCACATGGGGCGTGGAGGCAGGGGGTGAGGACCCGGGGCCAGGTCAGACCTGCCCACGTCACCTTGTGACCGGCAGACCGGAGCCCCAGGCACCTCTGGTCGGCCAGAGGCCGTTTGCCAGTGGGGCGCTCAGTCCACTTGGCCTTCAGGGATCCCACAGGCTGAGAGGGCTTTGGGAGGCCCAGCCGCCGGCCTTCTGGCGCTGGAGATGGCAGGACGGAGGGCCTTGCCAAACACAGGCCGCCGGCGGGACAGGGGCCAGGAGAAAGCGGAGGGCCTTCTGGCCCCGAGTCTCCTGGGCCCAGATGGAGTTTCTCACCGCGTTCAGGCTGGCGGCGGAGGCCCCGGGGGAAGGGAGGGCGTGGGAGCCGAGCTCGGGTTCAGGGGACGTTAGGGGGGCCGCCTTCAGCTTCGGGGACCACGTCTCGGGCGGGCCCAGGGCTGGGACCGGACGTCGAACAGGACGGGTGTTCTCACCCGGGGGCGTGCCCGCTGGGACTGGACATGATCAGGATGTAAGCGTTCCGTCCCCAGGGCGTGCGCGCGGACCGGACGTCGACCAGGACGGGCGTATCCAGAGATGGAGCGCGCGGGGCCTCCCTGTCCAGGCGCTGGGGCTGGGCGGGTGAGTGAGGAAGGTGGGCCCGGCCCGGATCTGGGCTGGCGAGCGTCAGGCCCGCGCCGGATCCCAGATCACTGTCCACGTGCGGGTGCGGCTGTGACACCGCTCTGGAGCCGAGTTCTCCCACTTCTTTATGACGCCCGGAAGCAGCGCTGACAGCGAGCCTCCGGACACGGCTGTGCTTGGGGGTGCGTGCGCGTGCCCTGATTCCCGGGAGGAAACCGGGGAAAGGTCTGCTCTGTGCCCGGGACAGGCATGGGGAAGCACGCACAGCGGGGGACTGTCCCTGGCCCCCTCGGGCTGGTCCTCCCGCCTGGCGCTGGGGGACACCCTGGGCCTCCTGCTCTCCACCTGCAGGGCGAGCCTGGGCGTCCTTGCTGGGGCCTCCTCCACTGCCCCCGCCTGTGGGCTGCGCGGGGGGCTGGCCTGGCTGCCCTGCACCCCCACACGCAGACAGAGAAGGAAACCGGCCACGGGCCCGCCCCGTCCTCAGTGTGGGAGGCTCTGGCACGCTGAGGGTCCCCCAGCATGGTGGCGCGTGAGACGCGTGGAAGGGAGCCACGCTCACAGCACCACCAGATTCTGCAGGGAGAAGTCACTGCCGTACAAGCGATGTCTCAAGTCTTCCAACGGCTTCGAGCAGAAGCCTCGACCCCCTTGGTCACACTCGCTAACCTCCCTTCTTTTAGACGCGGAGCATGCAGGGGCCCGCGCTTGTCAGGCGGCGCAATCGAATTCGAGCTTAGTGACATTATTTTGACTTCAGTGTTTTCTGGTACTCACGGAAAATGGCTTGCTTCCACTGATGAAGTGGTATAAAGTTTCCTGTTAGGTACACACCAAGTATAAACGAAGGAAATAGAAAAATAAAAGATTTAGGTATGAATTGAAAGGAACCAACATTTGAGAGAGTCTGAAATGAGAAGGGAAGGAAGGGGTGAAGGGAGACCTGGCCCAGGACGGGAGGCAAAATCTAGAGGCCGAGGTGATCGTGGGCAGTGACCACGTCCTCAAGGAGTAGGAGGGCGGGCAGTGTCACAGGACCACCCGAGTCGCCCCCCAGCCCCCCGGCTCCTGCGAGGACACGCCTGCCCAGAGGGTGGGGGTCTGGCGGCTGACAGCTTTCTGGGGCCTCTGAGCTGCCCCTGCGGTTGGGAGTCGGGGCCGTGTCCAGGGGGTGGACGGGCCGATGGCCACCTCTCAGGAAGCGTCCATTCTCTCTGAGTCCCGAGGGTGGGCTGTGGTCCTGGCACACCGCCCAGTTCCCCGAGCCCACTCCCCAGTTAAATCTTGATAAAATGGAGACGCTCAGTCGTGTCTGACTCTGCGACCCCACGGACTCTAGCCCACCAAGCTCCTCAGTCCATGGGATTCTCCAGGCCAGAATACTGGAGTGGGTTAGCACTTGCTTCTCTAGGGGGTCTTTCCGACCCAGGGATCAAACCCAGATCTTCCATTTCGCAGACAGACGCTTTACCGTCTGAGCCACAGGGAAATCTTGATAGTGTTGTATTGATAAGCGTGGAGCCCGTCCAGGGGCCTGCATTCGCGGGGGGCTCACCCTCCCTCACACCTGGTCCATCAGGACGCGTCTGGGTGTGTGGACCAAGGGTGGGACGGCTGGTCTAACCGGGTGGAGTGAGCCCTGCCTTCCTTTGCTGCCGGGCCCCTATCCGGGCCTGTGGGCCTTGGTAAGTCTGACCCGATCACCTAACTCCATTTAACAAGCCCTCTCCTCCCCCCTTGTTTTACTGCTTTTCACGTTTGTGTCACTAGGCTTTGGGATAGGAGATTCTGAGACCTCGCTTCTTGTTGGCACTGTCACCCCAGTTCCAGCCTGGTGGCCCCCGTCACAACCCCGGGGGCCCCGGCTGGTGTGACCGCATGGGGCAGCAGGCTGCCCACCCCCGCCACAGCCCGCGGGGGGCGAAGGTGATGAGTAGACGGGAGGCCACCTGCCTCGCTCCCAGGCCGCAGGCCGGGCTCCGCGACGGGGCATCTCTTGTGTCTCACTTATTGTGAAGCAAAGGACGACTCTGTGCACAGCTCAGCATGCGCTCTGACCGTAACAGAAGCGAAGCCTATTCACGGAAAAGCGGTTCAGAGCCCTGGATCGGGCCAGATCAAGGTTTTTAGCCAGACCCGCCGGGGCTTGAGTTCTGGGCCGGTGTCTTACTCCATTTCACTCGCAGTGTTGGAAATTGCTCAGCAGCGTCTTCTTTAACAAGGACGGAACATGGGCCAGGCTCAGCGCCACTCTGTCAGAGAGGGCTGTAACAGCCACCGTGCGCCCACTGTCGTCACGGGGATCAAAAGAGACCCACAGGTGGGTGCCCGACATGGGTGGCTTCTCTTTGGTCGGAGTCGGGAATGGCTGTCACTGTTTAGAGTGAGATCGGGCACATGTGGCGGCATGACCCATTAATTCCCCTGCTTGTCAATAATCATCACTTGATCCCACTGCACTCTTCTCGGACTTGAACTAAAGGAACTTAACAAGACGCCTGCCAGCCCCAAGTCCCGGGCCTGAGCTCTGAGCTGGGAACTGCAGACCCTCTTCACCTCCAGCTCAGCGAGTTCGAGCCCAGGGCCCCCCGCCCCACCTGGGGCTCCCTGTCCCTCAGCCCCACCAGGGTCTCCCTGTCCCCTGCCCAACTCAGGGCTCCCTGTCCCCCCAACCTCCCCTGGGAAGCACGACCCTCACCCCCTGCCCTCCACCCTGGACGACGCTGTGTGGACGTCCCTTTCTCTGCAGTCCCCGCTGCAGTGCCGATACCCAGCCCAGGCGTTTCTACCCTCAAGGAAGGGGGCTCTGCTCCTGCCTGGGCTGGAGCGGAGGGTCCATGCCTGTCTCTCCAGCCCAGGGCTGGACCCACTGCAGGAGCCTAACTATGACCACTGGTGAGCCCGCGGCAGGCCTGCAGGACACCACTCTGAGCATCCCCTCACCCCCCACTGTCCCCCTGGTGCTCCTCACGCCGTGACGGGCCACCGTCGGGGACTCGGGGAGCATCTGCTCTCTGCCCCGTCCCCATCCCCGCCCCCACTGAACATTCATGGTGCACCGTTGGTCTTCCATGAACAAGGCCCCCGCCGTCCGCCACCAGGGACCTTCGGTCACTCTTCGTGAGCTGGGCTTCTCCAGGAGCCCCAGGCTCCCCCTGTGTGGACGCACACACTTTCCTGAGTGAGACGGGGGGCCCAGGAAAGAAGGAGGGGGGCAGGGCAGCGGAGACAGAACCCACACGGGCTGCAGCAATTAGCTGAGGCCGGTGATGAGCCCCCAGGAGCCGCTGGACACCCTGCCCCCTGATGGCCTGATCCCAGCCTGCCTCCCTGAATCCGCTCGCGTCCCTCATGTGGATCCAGGCGGAGGAGGACTGCGTGTGCCCGGGGGCAGAGGATGCAGTTAGCGGCCGCGGGCTGCCTCAAAGCTGTCACCCTCCAGTTCGCCCTGATGCTGCAGGTTTTTGGTCCTCTGGGCTATGTTTTCCTCACCTTTCCTTTCTGTAATTTAGGTTTTCAACAGTAAGCAGGGGCAAGAATCTATAAAAAGGAACTACGGGGTTACACCAGGGATTCCTGGAAGTCATGGACGCTTACTTTAAAAAGTCTCATGGCAAACTACGGGGTTACACCAGGGATTCCTGGAAGTCATGGACGCTTACTTTAAAAAGTCTCATGGCAAACGGAAACTTTATAGCTGTGTTTATAGAGGAAGCAGACGTTCCCCAGGCACTTCCCACAGGCCCAGCAGGAGGTCCAGAGAAGGAGAGACAGCTGCTACAGGTCAGACAGCTAAGTCGCAGGACCAAGTGCTGTCTCGGGCCTCCTCCACCTAGGATGGGTGCCCAGGTGGAGGCTGCAAGACCCCATTGGTCTCACGTATGGCTGTGGCCCCTGACTCCTGGTGGACAGGGGCCGAGATGGGGCAGGCGGGGCTTCCAGACCCAGGCGTCCTTTCCGGCCGGACCAGAGGGCCCCTGTGGCCCCTTTGAGATTGACCCCAGGTCAGGGCGGGGGGGGGGGTCAGGCCTTCACCCCGAGCGGCTGCAGGAGCTTGTCCCCAGAAAGGCCGAGGCAGCACAGACGCCCGCTCGCTGGGCAGCCTCCCAGACCCATTCACCGACCACCTTAGCAGTCCCTAGGGCTTGCAGCTGTTCCCTGCACCTGGGACCGGCCCACTTACGCCCCACCGCCCCGGATGTGCAGATGCCACGTCCCAAGGCGCATGTAGTCCAGGAGGACCAGGGCAGCCCATCACCCTCAGCTTCAGCAGCACCCGATTTTATCCTCCAGCTTCACGAGCCGCGGGTCAGCGAGACAGGATCACATTGGTTCTGTGTGCATCTTCCTGCCAACTGGCGTCAGGGTCAGCGTCTTCCCACTACTTCCTCTCCGGAGCTCTCGTCCTCCGGCCATCTCCTAGGTGCTGCTCATCTCTTCCTGTTACGGAGACGTGTTTGTGTGCTGGGCGCTTGCGACAGACTCCTCCGTGGAGGGCAGGGTGCTGCTTCAGCCTTCCTCCGGGGGTGGGACTGGGAGCCTGGGCCCTCTCCTGGGCACAGCTGGGTCTTGGGGCACGGAGGAGCCGCCTGGTCCAGCCCCGCAGTCTCTCTGCCAACCCGTCCCTTGCCCTCGCCGTTTCCCACCTGGCTCGAGCAGCCAGGCCCCACGGCATCAGGCCTCCCGGGCTGGGGCTCAGGAGCTGAGAGGCTGTCCCGTCAGCAGCCCCATGGAGCGTCTGGATGTAAAGCTCCGTCCACTGGACGTGGAGACCCAGACAAGGGCTGACAGCCACACCGAGCCCGTCAAGCCATGTGCTGCAGACGTGGGGGGCAGGAGGCGGGCTGACCACACTCCCAGGCCCCGCCTCACACCACTGCAGACAAAACCTGAGAAGAGTCTGACCAGGTCCAGCTGCACAGTGAGGGGGGACCCTCCTCCGTCCCTGGAGGAGCAGCAGCCGTCCAGCTGTTTGGCCGAGCACTCGTCTGGGCGCTGCCGTGGAGATGGGGGTGGTTAACATCGTCCATCTGCTGACCCAGACTGCCCGGCCCGGCCCTGTGGGCCTGTCTACTCAGGGGAAAGCCACTCACATGGACCCGAGCCTTCCCCGAGGAGTGAGATGGTTTCCGACTGCCTTGCCGTGGCTGGCCCTACAGGCCTCGGGTTTGCCTGGCCGCCCCACAGCCTCCTGCAGTAAGGCTTTTCTCTCTATTCAGATCTGTGCGTGAGTGCGTGCTAAATCGCTTCATTCATGTCTGATTCTCTGTGACCCCATGGATGTAGCCCGCCAGGCTCCTCTGTCCACGGGATTCTCCAGGCAAGAATACTGGAGTGGGTTGCCATGCCCTTCTCATCTTTGTGTCTGTCTACAACCAGTTCTAATTCTCCACTGAAGTCCTGACTAATACAGACATATAGGCAGGAGATATTTAACTGGGAGAGGGGAGAAGAAGCACATTTTGCGCCAAGATGTGTCTGGGCACAACCGCCTGGGTACCCAGACATCGGGGGCTTGACCACAGTTGGCCAGGGTCCTCGGTCTGGATGGCACGGTCAATGCAACGGCCGTCCAGAACACAGGGAACCAGCCGCGGATGAGCAAGGACACCATGCAGAAGAGAAGAGGAAGATGGGGCCTTGTCTTGAACACGGCTGGTCAAGGAGATGGTCTCGAGGAAGTGAAGTGGTCAGTGTTGCTTGCTTCCCAGGCGGCCAGGCCATGGGCAGGAGGACAAACCCAGAGGAGATTCACTGTCCAAGACGCCATGGCCAAGAGGACAGACCCTGAGGGCAAGGCCAGTGCGGCCAGCGCGGCCAGCTCATCACCGGCCAGAACAAGTCCAGGGGCTTGTCCCCGACAGCGCCCGTAGCCACGCAGGATACCCAGGGCCTTTGTACCCTTGGCGGAGGGCTGTCCTTGAGACCAGCCCCATGTGTGGAGGTAGGCTGCGGTTTATTTTTCTTGTTTATCCAAGAAGCTATTTTTGTTCATTAAAACCTAGTTACTCGCTGTATCTAGCCAGGATCCTGGAGTGCTCGCTTGGTTAATTTGAGCGAGCAGAGCTTTGACGAAGTAATTTTATTGTCCTATGGGATTGGCCAGCTTATGCCAAGCCTCACTCTTTCCGTTGAAATGGAGTTAATTTTCGCTGAAATTGCTTCTCAGCAGACAAACGCATTCCCCATCATTGGGGGCTTATGCTTCTGCAGTTCCATTATTCCCTAATTTACGCACCCGGGCAGCACAGGATCCGTGCCCTGCAGATGGAGCCTCCGGCAACGTGGAGGGAGGCGGAGCGGGGTGGGTACCCGCTCAGCCCACATGCCCGGTCAGAGTCGGCCCTCGGCTCCAGTCACTGGCCGCGCAATGGTCGGCTCAGCTGCAGCCCCCATGTGCCCAGCAGAGCAGGAGGACACACGGAGGTGGGGGCTGAGAGTCCTGCCTTCGAAGACCTCAGTGAGACTTAATCCCAAGACCCAGAAGCCACGTGGGACAAGGTGGACTCGGGCTCGGCCCTGGTCCAGGATACGAAGACGGTCACACCTTCCTGTGGGACCTGGAAAAGGCAGGGCGTGGCCCTTGCAGGGGGACCTGCTGTGAGGAGCCCTGACGCCTCTGGGAACTTTAGGAGGGGCTGCGGAGTGGGCAGGGCTGGAGGGACCGAGCGAAGGGGCCCCTGGCGGCACAAGGACCCCAGTGGACTTCAGAGAGGAGTTCAGGCCAGGGCCGGGGTTGTCTGAGGCATAAAGGGGGCCCAAGGTAAGACCAAGGCTGAGGGCGGGTCCTTGGGCCCCCAGACCAGCCGTGACCAGCACCATGGATAGCTCCACCCCCCAGAAGCTGGTGTGGCCAGTGGACGTGAGGTCCCGGCCCCAGTTGGCTGAGAGGATGTGTCTAAACCCATGTTCTCTAATTCAGCCTTGGCTGGAATGAAACTGAAGCAGAAGCTGTGGGCTTTGCTTGCAGTTAATGAAGAACCTTAAAAAAAAATGGGAATCTGTTGACACAGATGCTTTGAGAAGACACTCAATAATCTGGCCGTTACATCTTGTTAGATGGATTAGGAGAGTGCTGGGAATATTTGCATACCAATTACCATAAAATTCAAGTTCAATCTATACTTATTTTATGTCTTGCCTTCAGAAAGTTGGGCTCCTGTCTACATCTGTTTGCTAAGAAGATCCATTTTCCTGTAATATTGAAATATTGTCATAATAGTTTCAAAAACTGTTGACTTGTAGCACTGAGATTAAAAATGTTTATTAGGGAGAAAAAGCTACATTTGTTAAAATGTTTGTACAAGGAAAACATTCATGCAAAGTTACCCATTTACCTTGATGAAATTAACCCCCTACTTCCCTCACTACTCCAGAAAACCACAGCCAAATCAGGTGCACGTATAAGAGAATGCTGACTTCCTTACTATTAGGAACTCGGCAAAATGCACATTTCCCCATAAAATGTATTTGCAATTCAGCTAAATGACTCGAACGTTCTGACCTTTAAACTCAACTCATAATCTTTGTTCATGGGGGCCAGGGGTGCCTGGCCCTGGGCCCAGGAATCACACAGCTGATCTAGACCCACAAGGAGCCTGAAGACTCTTTTGCCATCTCAGGCCTGAGCTCTGTCCCTGGAGCTCTGGCCCACGGGGACGGCGCAGTTTCAATTTCACTCACGTGTGCTGAGTTGTCTCTGCATTAACCACCTGAAAGTTTCAGGTTTCGCTTGAGAGCTGAGCTAGGCTCTGAAAACATCTGGGGTGCATGCGGGCTTCTGCCTTTTGACTTGGACCTGAAGTCCCATTGCTAACTCACGCTGGTTAACATGGGTACCAGTCCAGACTGTGAGCCTCTGCGAGGCCCAGCGTGAAGCAGGACTCACGGGTTGTCTGACCACCTGGTGAACCAGTGGATGAATGAATGAATGCATTTTAAAAAGTAAAATCTGAAGGAGCAGGTAAGTTTGTGCTGTGAAAATGAAGCAAGGAGCCCTCAGCCACATGAGCTGGGGGTCCATTGAAGGGAGAGTCTCTCGCACACCCCGCCCCCTGACACCACGGCCTACAGACCAGCAGGAACAAGAAAGGGCACCTCCCTCTGACCCAGTGATGAGCTGCACCTCCCCACCCACAGGGCCTCTACGGGACCCCGATCTCCCCAGGTGTGTTATCTTGGAGCTCACCCTGAAGACCTCAGCTCTAAAACACACTGAACACGATGTCGCTTCAACTGGCATCTTAAGGCTTCCGGGTGTATTTGGGGCGTCTTTACAAAAGGCCATTTCTGTACTGACCGAGGCCAATCAGCCAATGGAACAGGATGGGAAGGCACGGAGGCTGTCCACCCCATCCCTCCCCAAGGCTGGCCTCCCCCACGGCACGTCCTCTGTGCAGTCCTGCCTGCTCCACCCTCTCCCGAATGTCCTGTTCCCTGAAACTCTCCCCTCTACCGCTCCCCCAGAGCCGTCAGAACCTGCCCCTTTGCATCGGACCCTCTGAGGGGCCAGCATGAAGCACCTCAGGTCCCACGTCCCTGGGATGGGGGCCATGGTCACAGATTCTCCTCGAGCCCCTGAAGGTCCTCACAGACTTGCCAGGGAGCTTAACACAGTCATCCAGGCTGACCAGAGGTGCTCAGACTTAACAGTCATCCAGGCTGACTAGAGGGGGCTCAGACTTAACACAGTCATCCAGGCCGACCAACCAGGGACTCAGACTTAACACGGGCATCCAGGCCGACCAGCCAGGGGCTCAGACCGAGACTGGTGAGTTCACAGGCTCGGTGACAAGGGCCACGCCGGATGCTGGCTGAGCAGAGCAGCTGCAGATAGGACCCACCGCTGCCTTGTTATGGGACCAGGCCCGCAACCCCAGATGACCTCACACGGTGGCCCTCGGGCTTCTCCAAACCTGACCGGCATGAGACAGGGGGGTGCTCAGAAATCCAGGGGGCCTGTGTACGACCATTGCAGCGGACTCCAGGTGGGCTTTAGAAGTGTTTTCTCCCAGGGATGTGGGATCCTCTTGGGTAGGTGGGCAGACCTCAGCTCTGTGTCCACTGAAGGGCTGAGTACTTTCTCTCTCAGTTAAGGGAACCAGAACAGACCGGGAAACTAGGTCCACTCCAGACTTAGTCATCGGCAAACCAAGTAGCCTGCATCCTGATGACTCTCCTAAGAAAAAGTCCATTAAAATCCTTCATATCCAATTTCAACAGTTGGGGTCCCCTGGGCAAAGCTCTCCCAGTCACATTGTAAGAGACCAGGACATTGGTTTTGAGAAACCAAGTTGCCCCCGGGGTCTTCCGTCACTCAACTCATCCTTCCAAAGTCCTCCCACTGGGGGGAAGTTTCTATTCCTCTTTAGAGACACCGGAGCTGCAATCAGCTCAACTTGCTGCCGTGGGGCAGTGCCTGCCTTGGAGAACTCCAGTGATTCCAGGACCAGGGTCTCCAACAGACCTCAGCAAGTCACAGAGAAAGACACCATGTCCACACACTCGTGACCCCCAGCAGGAGTGACCGCGTCGTGGGGACAGGGTGAGGGGCAGGCTGGCACGCTCTTTAAACCTCTACAGGTCGTGACTGTTAACACAAGCGTCCTGGTTTCCATGCTGCTTTGCCCAGTCATGAATTCTCAGCGGACGACATCAGACAAACACACGGCATGATATGGGAAGATGCTGGACCCGGGGCTGGGGTCATGTTCCCAAAATACAGTCCAGAGGGACTGTCCACACCGCTCCCGCCCAGGTGCTCCTCGGCTGACGGACCACTTGAGCTTGGCAAGTGGGCTTCACAGAGCCGCCCCATCTCACGGGCCTACTGTACTGAAGCCTTCCGTGCAGACAGGCCCCTGCGCCCCCTGTAGCTAGGGTCCTCCAGGGAAGGTTGTCCTCCCCAGGGAGCGCCCCCTGACCTTCACAGCCATCGGAGGCCCACTCTACCCGTCAGGAGCTACACGTCCGAGCCGTTCCATGCACTCCACAGCCGTTGTCACCGTGCCCATCACCGCCGGGCTTCCGCATGAGCCGCCTGCCCCAACAGCATCATCAGAGCGTAGCAGGCACGTCTAAAGCACAGCCCTGACGGGGTTTTCACACCAAGCGGAGCGTCTCAGGACCAAGAGCAAGCCTTCCAGGGACCGAGGCAGTGAAGGCCGAAGGAGGCGGCTCTCACAGGACAGCGGGACCACAACCTAACCCTCCCCGTCTCCCCAGCGCTAACTTTCACCTTCTTTCCTCCCCTTTTTCTTTGGAAGACAATGCTCTTATCTGTATTTCCCAGCCTGCTGCCAAAGGGGGAAAGCTTTCTGAGGACTGGGTTTGTCACCAGAACCCCTGATCTGCCCGTGATAATGGGGACCATCTAGTGATACCTCAAGTATGCTTGCTGTGACAAAGAACCCCTCTGGTGCAGCCTTTGGGGACAAAGTCCACAGAACAGGAGGGACCTAATATTCCTCAAACGCCACTGACCCTCGGCTCCAAAGGGCAAGTCCAGAAATCCCAGTGAACGGCCCTCTGAAGGACCAGACCACAGCGAGAGTCTCCCATGCACCCACAGATTTATGTTTGTCTGTGGAGACTGGAACCCAGTGGGCCCCTGAGTGTTTGAACAGCGGGCAAGGGGAGGCCGGTGTTTACTGGGATATTCAACTGTCCCTGTCGGTGTCCACAGTAAACCTGAAGCTTCCCGCTGGTCTTCCTAACTGGACCCTCACAGGTGTCTTAAACACACGACCCTGATTTTGCCTTTCCACCTTGAGTCAGAGTCAGTGCCGATGAGCGTTTGATCAGAAATCTCTCCAAATACTAGGAGAGCCGGCCGATGCCATAACCACAAGGCAGCAGCCCCACAGTGACCACTGACTCATTTCCTAAGCAGCTCCAGGATCCCGCACCCCCGAGCAAGGAGGCAGAGGCCGACCGCGGCCCCGGGGAGACGCGCCCGCAGAAGTGAGCACTAACCTCACTCGATCGAGGGGTGAGCACGTGGGTCACTTGTTCGGTCAGCAGCCCTCCTTCCAGTCTAGGGTCACGGCTTAGGACCGTCATACACACCGACTTGTCACATCACTTTCAATCCTGCTTTGCGTAAATACATAAACACTTGGAACTTGTTGCCTGTCAAGCCCGTCAGAAATGATGTCTTGAATAGAAAGATGTTGGCTCGACACTTGGAGATGATTTGCCGGGTTGATAACCTTCACGAGACAGGATCCTAAGAGTGAAAATGCCTGAGGCTTCCCCCTTCCGCCTTCCTTGTTACTCAAATGTGGCCTCACAAGCTTTACGATCACTAGGCACTTTCCGCTCTAACGTGGGACGTGACGCCGAGGAAAGGTCCTTGTTGGCCCCGAGGGACAAAACCTAATCCCACTAAAATTGGATGACCTGACTCTTGATTAGTTAGTGATGCTTTCAAAGAAAGATCTTGATCGAAAGGGGAAAATGTGAAAATGAATCAATGTAACCTACATCAAGGGCTTCCCTGGTGACTCTGAGGGTGAAGAATCCATCTGCAATGCAGGAGAACCAGGTTCAGTCCCTGGGTCAGGCAGATCCCCTGGAGGAGGGCATGGCAGCCCACTCCAGTGTTCTGGCCTGGAGAAGCCCAAGGACAGAGGAGCCTGGCGGGCTACAGTCCATGGGGTCACAAAGAGTCAGACACGACTGAGTGACGAACACACTCTCTTTCTACTGAAGTCAAACTGGGGCTGGGGCGCTATGAAGGGTGGCCTCCCAGGCTGCACCCCACCGCAGCTCACAGGCTCAGCAGGAAGAACGAAAGGACCTGGCCTTCGGACTGGCAACAGTTGCCACGGCGCCTGCCCCCCCCCCCAGTCTCCCCCACAACTAGAGAGACTGCGCCGCAGCCAGGGAGCCCCGCGCGCTGCGGTGACGGCCCCGTGCAGCCTCCATCACACTCACCTTCCCCAGGTCTCCTTAGACTCGCCTGCCGTCTGCCACAGTTTGCTTCTCTGGAATTGCGGTTCGTCTGTGATTCCCGAATACACTCTTGTTGGCTAGCTAGAGAGCTCATTATTCCAACCCCAAGGCCACAGGACTGTAGGCCTCCTGGGGGATCACAATGTCTGAAATTCAAGAGGCTCATCACTTACGGTGGGGGTGGGGGAAGGCAACCTGTTGAGAACCATTCAGCCAGCCTCTCACACGGCCTCCCGTGGTGCCAGAGGCTGCCCAGACCTGGACAGTGAGGCAGGCGGAGGGGAGTCTGTCCAACCCACCCTGCAGGTCTCCACGAGCCCCCTGAGGGCAGGAGAGGAGCCCAACTGCCTGGACCATCTCCAGGGCGGGATCTAAAGTTAGACAAATCCGCTCGGCACTTGGAGCCAAGTGGCCTTGGGCAGGCGACTGGACCCCTGCTGTTGTCTACTCAGCTATGAAATACAGATTAACGAGGGGGCCCCCTCATCTGGGCACAGGGCAATCAGACACTGCGTCACACTTGGCCCCAAGAGGGTGCCAATGCAGCCAACAGCTTCGTCCAGCAGCAGCCCCCCACCAGGAGCAGGAGCCCCGACCGGCAACCTCAGCTACTACCCGAGACCCCCGACTCCCAGACACGGAGGAAGCGATGCCTGCCTCAGGGGAGAGGCGGGACGCGCCGCGGCAGGGATGCCGGTCCCCAGGCCTGCCCACACGCCCACAGCCTCAGCCACATAGGGTGGAGGCCTGCACGCGCCCCTCTGGGGCAGCACAGGAGAGACCCGGCCCCCACGCTGGGAACAGACGCAGTGATGGGCTGGTCGGGGCCCCACGGACACAGAGACGCCCCCAGGCGAGGAGGTCTGCCCGGCTCCCCTCCATGAGCGGGAAGTCCAGGCCTGGCACGAACACTGACCACCCGAGACCCGGGTGTGAGTGCCTTTCCCGACTCAGGACCACCAGTCAGATCGCAGTGGCCGTGGTCTCTCCTGGACCGTCCGCTCCTCCTGCCCACCCGCCTCGCTAGGGCGGGCTCCCCGAGGTCGGAGGCCAGCGCGATGCCAGCCCAGAGCCAGGCCCAGCCCCCCTGGGGCTTCCTTCAAGTCTGGGACTTGTTTTTTGCCTCAGTGCTTCTTATCGCCTGATTCCAAAATTAATATATGTTCATGGTGAAGAAAAAGAAAAGGAAAAAAATCCCTGAACATGTAGAAACATGGAAAGATCAAAATTAAATCATTCACAAAGCCCTCACCATCGTCAATATTCTGGAGTATTTTTCTTGCAGGTTTCTTTCTGTGAACATGCACACACGTGTTATAAACAACTTGGAATTACATCATCCGTCAGGTTTTTAATGTATGCTTTTACTTAATCTTTCCCCAACACTTCAGCACATCTCTGAAAGCACACTCGGGCGCCTCCACATTCCCCGTCGGGGTGCGGCCGTGTTGACCGCTCCGGGGACACTGTTCTCGCCGACGTGGGGCTGTGGGTCTCGTGTTCCGGTGGGCTCACAAGGGGAGCACGCTCATTTATCTGTTTCTCTGCTTTATGCCACCCCGAGCCCCCTCCTCGGACGGCAGTGACTTTGATCCAGCCTTTTCCAGGGCGATTCTGTTTCCCAAGAGCGGAACCCTAACCTGCCTCAGGCCGCGGAGCTGGGGAGGAAAGTCCTGGCCCCAAGGCTGTGGCCACTGCGGGCTCAGCATCCCCAGAGCCTGCGGATTGGGATGAGAGACACTGCATGCGTGAGGCATGGTGGAGACCCAGGCCCGGTTCTGCACAGTGCCCAGCCCGGCCACGCTGGGAGGGGACAGACGTGCAGCCAGTGACCCCCTGGTGCTGCTCATGGGATGAAGAAAAGGGATACCCAGCAGCGTCACACGGGTGCTGGTGAGTCCTCCCTGGAAAGAGTTACACTGAACATGAGCGGAGATCTCCGGCTCACGGAACCCGGGGTGATTCTTATTTTAACGGCGTCTGCTACAGCCTTTGCATAGAATGTGCGTTACTTTAATAAAAACAACAGTCTTTTTAGAAGTCTATTTCCGTGCTGGCATAGGGTAAATTATCATTTCTATTTACTTCTCTTTCTTTTTTAGTTTTCCCCGACACTGAAATCCTCCCGTCCGTCTGTAACTTACTTTGGTGCGAGTTGAGGATCTGTCTGTGTTTTTTTTTTCAGAGTGATTTCACCAGCGCTCCAGTAGCATTTGGAGAAGGAAATGGCAACCCACTCCAGTATCCTTGCCTGGAGAATCCCACGGACGGGGGAGCCTGGCGGGCCACAGTCCACGGGGTCACAAGAGCCGGACACGACTTAGCGACTAATCAGATCATCACCAGCAGCGTTAACTGAAAGCCCAGTCTTTCTCTCCGGTAGCTTTCTCTTTCCTCGCGCCCCGACTGCCTGTCACCTGTCCCGTAAATACAGTTAAAGCTCTGCCAGGGCCCGTGTGGGGCACCCCCGTCCCACTCCTGTGCTCGGCGGCCCTGGCGCCTGGCGCCCTTTGTACTGCGCGTGCCGTCAGGAGCGCGGCTCACCCTCTCGGCCCTCTGTGTGTGTCTTCACTCTGTCCCGTCTGAAGTACATCTTACAGGGATTTAAGATGAGACTGCGCGTTTGACCCGGTGAGCCTGCCACGCGGGGTCCTGGCTGTTTCTTCACAGGTTCTTTAACGCCTTCTTTAACGTCTGTCATCACCTTTGACTAGTACCTGCGGTCTTCTAAGAAACATCCCTGACCAAAGAAAAATGTATCCTTCTAACGAAAGCTTGTTTAAAAAGTAACAATCTGGAAGCCCTGCGCAGCTAAACAGAAACAACTACAGCTGCTCTCAGAGGAACAGCTGCAGCCGTGACTCTTTCAGTATAAATAAGGAGAACTGAAACTCAGAATGCAATAGTAGACAAGAAGAATGGAAACTAAAGCATTTAAGAGATAGCAGGAAGGAAATAATAGCACCAGAAGAAGAATTTGAAAAAGAAAACCAAATTGTACCAGTTTTCTTAGGTCAGTCTCCCACAACAATAGAAATAAAAACAAATATAAGCAAATGGGACCTAATCAAATATAAGCTTTTTCACAGCAAAGGAAACCATTAAAAAAAAAAAAATGAAAAGACAACCTACAGAGAAAATATCTGCAAATGATGGGACCAGTGAGGGCGTAATCTCCAAAACAGAGAAACAGCTCACACCACTCAGCAAGAAAAAAACAAACAACACAATCGACAAATAGGCAGAAGATGGAAACAGCTGTTTCTCCAAAGAAGACACTCAGGTGGCCAAAAGGCACATGAAAAGATGCTCATCATCCTGAGACAGACGCTGGAGAGGGTGTGGGTGGAAGGACCCTCCTGTGCTGTTGGTGGGGATGGGGACTGGTGCAGCCACTGTGGAGAACAGTTTGGGGGGTTCTCAACAAGCAACAAATAGAATTACTGTATGATCCAGCAGCCCCAGTCCTCAACACACAGCCAGACAAAACTGTGACTCAACAAGACGCACGCACCCCAGTGTTCACAGCAGCCGGACACGGACACAGCCTAAATGCGCGCTGACAGATGAGTGGGTAGAGAAGATGTGCGCAGTGGAATACCACTCAGGCATGAAAAGGAACAAAATCACGCCAGTTATAGCAACATGGGTGCAACCAGAGACTATCACACTAAGTGAAGCCAGAGAGAGAAGGACAAACGCCGTACGAGATCACTTGGATGTAGCAGCTAAAGCGTGATGTAAGTGAACTTCTCTATGAAGCAGAACAGAATCACGGACACGGAGAACAGGCTGGAGGCTGCCAGAGGGGAAGGGGTTGGGGGTGGAGTGGGGGCGGGGTGAGCAGACTTAGGCTGTTAGACACGCAGACTGGAGAGGCAAGGGCCTACCGTACAGCACGGGGACCCAGGCTCAATGTCCTGTGATAAACCATAATGGAAAAGAATATAAAAAGGGATACACGCAAGGGGCTCCCTCGGTAGCTCAGATGGTGAAGAACCCACCTGCCAGTGCAGGAAACGTAAGGGACCCGGGTTCCATCCCCAGGTGGGGAAGAGCCCCGGAGAAGGGAACGGCAACCCACTCAGTATTCCTGCCTGGAGAGCTCCGTGGACAGAGGAGCCTGGCGGGCTGCAGTCCACGGGGCCACGGAGAGCTGGGTGTGACTGAGCAACCAACCAGCACCTCTCACTGTGACACGTGTGCGTTACCGAGCCACACTGCCGAGCCGCGGTGACTAACACGCCGTGAGATCAGAACAGGAGGAACCAGGAGGCGCGAGGAGCCGTTCCAGGCCCCACTTACTCATCCTGCAGCTCTGAGAGCAGGCGTCTGCGCTTCTCCGTCAAGTCCCACCGTCCTGTTCTCAGGCTCTGGAGCTCTGCTGTTGGTGCGCGTACGTGTACGATGGTTCCCGTCCTCCTGGAGAACTGACTCCTTTTCATGCAGAATGCCTCTTGTTCTATTAATAATATTCCTGTCCTCTATTCTGAAGTCTCTGCTGTCAGCCGTTAATCTGCCCACTCCAGGTAATGATCAGTATTTTATGGGATCTTTCTGCATTGATCTTCTCTACATCTTCACATTTAATGTCAACTTCGCATAGACAACACTTAGTTGGGCAAGAGCTAGTTATTCAAGTGTACCAGAAAAATAATGCAAACCTCTGACCAAAGCAAAGCAAAACAAAACAAAAACAAAAGATTAGCCAAACAGTCTGTTTATGCAATTTGGGAAAACTTGGTTTTAGGAAGAGCTTCACCCTCCCAATAGGAGATAAGGAGATAGAGTCTAGAGACTGAAAGACGGATGACAAAATTATCTTCCCTGCAGTAATTTTAGTAACTAGGGCATTTCAAAATAAGTATGAGCACATTCACACCACTATACCTAAAACAGATAACTAATAACTAACTATACCTAAATAATAATAACTAACTATACCTAAAACAGATAACTAATAAAGACCTGCTGCAGGCACAGGGAACACCACTCGATACTCTGTAATGGCCCGTACGGGAGAAGAGTCTAAGAAAGGGTGGTATGTGTGTAACTGATTCACTGTGCTGTCCGCCTGAAACTACCCAACACTGCAAATCAACTATACGTCAAGAAAAAAGTTTACAATAAAATAAGCGTGAGTGTGCAGCTCACACACCTAGACATCACTGGTCAGGGTGTTTCTTCAGCGGCTTTGGCTCAGCAGGCCTATCGTTCCTCTCGCCCCCACCATCTCATCACAGGACAGAATCTCTCACTCACTGTTGTCCCATTTTATCATGCACTGTCATAATTTTTAAATTAGAACAATTTAAATTGTATTTTAACTAAAAGGCCTTTACCCAAAGCAGTCGCATTGCTTCTCTCCAACCTATTTCACTGTCTCAAGATCTTTCTAAAAAACACTATAAAATTTCAGTATCTCCTGTTAGGACATAAACCTCCACGGAAGCAAGGATTCCCGTGGTGTTGCTCACTGGTGTGTTCCCAATGCTTAGAACAACACCTGGTATTCAGTGGGTGCTCCATTAATGCCTGTTCATGATAAATAAATGAGCTGCTCAGGATGAGAAACTGTGGTAAAATAATAAATAATACATCTGGTCTTTACCCAGTTCCCAGCAAAGCGTCTAAGCCCATGAGTGACCAGAGCACCTTTGTTGTGCTAACGAGGTGACTCCTGCTGGACCCCTAGCACACGCCACGGTCCAGGGTCCGTCACGCAAAGGTCCAGGCTGGGACCAAAAGCCTGGAGCTCTGAGCTGCCCAGCCCCGGGCAGCAGGGGAGGGCTGAGAGAGTCAGGCCTGCGGCCGGTGACCGATCCAACCCCGCCTCCCTCACGGGGACCCAGTGAAAGCTCGCAGAAGGAGGCCCTGCCGGGGTGGGGGGCGTCCTGGTGGGAAACGCCGTGGTGGGCTGGAAGGGTGACAGACTCGAAACCCCGGAAAACTGCAAGAGTTCTGTGAAAAGACATGACCAATCAAAACAGATTCAAGCGAAGGCTGAAAGATGGGATCCACCAGGAGCCATGAGAAAAGATGATAAACATGTGCACAAGGAAACACGACCTCCGATGGCAGCTCCCAAGTTTTGACAGGTTGGGTTTTACATTCTCTCCCCAAACTTGGAGAGTGAGCAGATTCTTGGCTGTGCAAACCTCCGCTGAAGTTTCTCACTGCGCTGGCTCCAGGAGCCGCTTCTTCCCGGGCCTGGTTTGGATCCGTCTCCTCTGGGCTGACTCCTCCCTTGGTTTCTGTCCCTGGAGGGTGAGGGGCTGCCCACGGCTCCACATGGGGTCTCATTCCTGAAGGAGCGGGCTTGGAGGGGGAGTCCCCTGACCCCAGCTTAGAGCAGACACGTCTCATAATGGGATTCGTATAAACCAGTTTCTTTTAAAAACGTGCAGATCCGCGAGGAGCGTGTTACCATTATGAGAAAGTATGGGGCCACATAAAAGCCCTGGCTGCCAGGATTCTCCGGGCAGGTGGGGACAATGCCGCACTGAGGGCTTGAACTTTCAGGGGGGTGGATCTCACCCTCGGTGTTCACACACACGGGAAAAACGAGGCCGCGAAAGCGCTGGAAACATTTTAAAAGAACCTTTGTTCAATTCGCACACTCAAGGAAATAGCTTCGAGAAGGTTTTCACTTGGAGGAAATAAAAGATATGGGTCTAGAAATCAAGATAAAGTTTGATTTTTTTTTTTTAAGAAATAAAAAAGAGGGCGGCAGAGAAAGTCCCTGGAGATGATGCTTTCCTTGCAAGGAGGCGGGAGGAAACTGGAGGCGGACTGGGCTCGGCCGTGGGGTCCTCGAGGACTTCCTGTGACCGAGGGCGTCTGCAGAGACCCAGGAGCCTTGGTGTATAAAAAGGTATGGGGAGAAGTACTCACTGGTGTCAACAATGAAGATAAAAACAGCATCTCGATAGATGTGATTTGGCTTGGGTGAGAAGGTGGGTCACCAAGGAAGGCCCTGGGCTGGCCCGAACTCCTGCCCTGGCCTTTGTGTGGGTGAGAGGAAACGTCTCCCTGCTGTGTTCAGGCCACGGTCCCTGGAGGAGGCTGTGGGGGCCTGGAGGGCTGAGAATCTGCCCTGTCCATGTGCCAGGTGGGGCCGCAGGCGGGGCGGACAGGGAGAGGAGGGACACTCACACACACACCCCCGACCCCCCCGGTCCATGGAGCAGGCAGACCGTGGTGGCGGGCTGGGAGGATGAAGCGGGTCCCAGCGGCTCTGTGAGTGAGGGAACCTCAGATGAGCTGGGGCGCGGGCGAGCGGCCGTCCAGCCGCGTCCGCCTCTGTGGGTCCTGCCCTCACTGCTCCACCTCAAGCCAAGGGAGGGGAAAGAGCTGGGCTTGCGGCGGGGTGCCCGGTGGGGGAGCCGCGGGCTCAGATAAGACTGCTGTCCCGGCCGCCACTCTTCCACGCGCTGTCTCCTCCTGGACCCTGGGATGGTGCCCACGCTTCCGCTGCCTCCCAGGCCTGCTCCCTCGTCCAAGGATGGCGCGTGTCACGCCCACGCAGGGTTTAACAACAGTCAAGCTGGGCACACCCAGCACCCACAGGCGTGCCGGGTGGTGGTTCAACAGCATAAACCAAGATGTGCAGGAAATGCTTAGACACGGAGGGCGGGGCAGACGGGACCCCAGGCGTCTCTTTGAACCCTGGGCTCGTGTGCGGCAGGGGGCCGGGTCTTCCTCCGTGGCTGACGCCTGCCCAGCTGTGGACAGTCAGCAGCTCCTGGCTGAGCAGAGGGTGGTTCTTGGGCGCCGGTGCACCAGGAGGCCAGCCAGCACGCTCCTGGGATGGCAGGGCAGGGTCGCGAGAGCGCCGCCCGCAGGCACGGCTCTTCAGGGGGGCGACGTCGGATGTCCCCACGGCTGGTCACGCGCCTTCTCAGAGGGACGCCACCCAGGAGGCTGCCTGCTGGGCAGACGTGTCCCACCAAAGGGAGCGTGGTTGTACCCCGGGGACAGGCTGAGGGCAAGAGGGGACGGAGCAGCAGGGGGCCTGTGGGGCGTCCTTGAAGGTCCACAGAGCCGCCTGTGAGTGTCAGGACCGCACCACCAGCAAGGGACAAGGTCTGAGTCCCCTCCCTCCTCAAGGGCCCAGAACCACAGAGGGGGCGGCGAGCAAGGGGTGAGAGCAGACCCGGGGCCTTCTCAGCGCCCCTGGGGAACCCAAGGGCCAAGCCTCATGCTCAGGGGTGGGAAGGGAGCACCCTGACACCAGGTGTGGGGTTAGCTTTAGGTTTTGACCGGCTGGATGTTTTCACACTGGAAAATGAGACTCCTCACCCCGAACGTGGCCGGCGGTGACCAGGGGCTGGGGGAGGGACGGGGCTGCTTCTGCATGGCTGGTGGATTCAGAACATCCAGGCAGGCACATCACAGGTCAGCGTGGACCCTGTGTAGTCCTGGGGTCTGCATTTGGCTCGACAGCATTATGTAAACATTTTCCATACAAACATGTTGATAGCTTCACCGTCAATGCCTGACTGAGTGATTTCTGTAATTCCCTAGGACAAACTGGGTAATTTGGGAGGATTCTTTTTTTATCCAGCCTTAGAAACTCTATCAGCAGCCATCACACCAAAGTCTTACAGAAATTAGGCATAACAAGTGGATACGGGTCTCCGTCATTTTTATTGAACATTTTCCTGCAGTTCCTAGTTACTTCAATTACACATGAACCATAAATAAGAGGTATGATTCTTATACGTGAAGAAACAGAATTATAATTATTTGCCAATGATACATTTATATACTTATGTTTCCCAAGAGTTCACAAAATAACTGGAGTTAATTAAGAGGCTTCAGTATAAACAAAAGATAACTATGCAAGTGAATGTATATTTTGTGTAACATAAACTACTTACTAGAGAGCACCATCAAAAGATTCATAAGAGATAAAGAAAATATTAAAAAAAAATTTGAAAATAACATTTACCAAAAATTTGAAGAGTGCTATTAAAAATTGACTATAATTTGCCAGAAAAAAACCAACGGAGCACTTTGTTTCTACGGAAAACACCTAACATGTTTTTAAAATGTTGTGACAATTAGGCGTATGGAAAGATGCTCACCCTCCTTTGTCACTGCGGAACTGCAAGTTTAAACAACAATGAGCTGGAGTGGACACTCCACGCCCCCTGAAGAGCTGACAACACCAACCACTGGCCCGGACGCAGAGCAACAGGAGCCCCCGCTTAGCGCCGAGCGCAAAACGCAACAGCCACTTCAGAGGACAGTTCAGTCCTCTGGTCTTCCCTCGTGGCTCAGCTGGTAAAGAATCTGCCTGCAATGCGGGAGGCCCCGGTTCAATTCCTGGGTCTGGAAAAGGGATAGGCTACCCACTCCAGTATTCTTGGGCTTCCCTTGTGGTTCAGCTGGTAAAGAATTCACTTGCAATGCGGGAGACCTGGGTTCAATCCCTGGGTTGGGAAGACCCCCTGGAGAAGGGGAAGGCTACCCACTCCAGTATTCTGGCCTGGTGAATCCCATGGACTGTATAGTCCATGGGGTCGCAAAGAGTTGGACACGACTGATCGACTTTCACTCACTAGACACAGTCGTCACTATACGATCCAGCAATTCCATCCCCGAGTATCCCTCCAAAGCAGGTAAGAACTTGTGTCTTCACAGAAACTTGCTCATGAATGTTTGTAGCTGCTTTATTCACAACTGACCAATCTTGGAAGCCACCAAGATGTCCTTTAGTATGTGAACGGGTAAATGAACTGAGGTGCCTCCATAAAACGGGATATCATTCAGCAATAAAAAGAAGTCAGCTAGCAAGTCATGAAAATACACGGATGCATGTCTTAAATGCACATTTCCATGTGAAAGAAGCCCAGCTGAAAAGGTTGCATGCTGCACGATCCTAGCGACATGACATTCTGGGAAGAACCATGGTGATGGCGGAAGATGCGTGGCGGCCAGGGGCTGGGGGCGCAGGACGGGCGGTGGAGCGCAGAGGGCACTCAGGGCTGCAGGGCCGGCTCGAAGACGCCGCAGTGCTGGATGCGTGACATTACATGTTTGCTAAAACCCACAGAACGTGCGGCAGAGGGTGAACCCTCATGCGAACCCTGCACTTTAGTTAATTGCAACGCATCACTATGCACTCATCGGTTATGACAAAGCTCCCGCAAGATGTTAACAACGGGGACTGGGGGCACGGGAGGGGTGTTTGGGAACCCTGCGCTTCTGCTCAATTTTTCTTTAAACCTAAAACTACTCTACAAATAAAGTCTATTAATTAAGAGACAAAAAAAACGAGTTATCGAGGCACAAAGGGACATGGAAGAACCTTAAACGCCCATTGCTAAATGAAAGAAGCCAATCTGAAAAAGCTACACACCACGCGATTTCCATTATATGACGTTCTGGAAAAGGCAAGTGTACAGACAGAATGTCAGGAGTTAGGGGTTGACTGAAAAGGTGAAACAGACTTCTTCAGCGTGGTGAAACAATTCTGTATGGTAGAATAATGGTGGCTACAGGACATCACAGCACTGTTAAAACTCACAAAACACTCCCGTGTGAGACCCTACAGCATAGAGAGTGTCCTTAGTACAGTTATAATTATTGTTGTGTTTCTTATTTATTTGGCTGTGCCAGATCCTAGTTGCTGTGTGTGGAATCTTTAGTTCCAGCATGTGGAATCTAGTTCCTTGACAAGGGGCTGAACCCAGGCCCCCTGCATTGGGAACGTGGAGTCTTAGCCACTGGACCACCAAGGGAAATCCCCCTTAATGCATTTAAATCTCAAAGTCATTTAGGAGGTAGAGGGATCCCAACATGGAATGCAGAACGTAACAAAGCAATGTAACTGTATCCCGAAGGCTCAGTGGGTAAAGAATCCGCCTGCAATTCGAGAGACGCAGGTTTGATTCCTGGGTCGGGAAGATCCCCTGGAGGAGGAAACGGTAACCCACTCCAGTGTTCTTGCCTGAAAAATCTCATGGTCAGAGGAGCCTGGTGGGCTACAGTCATGGGATGTGTCAAGAATTGGACACGATTGGGCAACGAAGCGTGCACACATGCAAGAAACACGACTGAGCCGCTGAGCACACACACGTGCGAGGAGCAGCCTCGTCGAAGGGGATGGGGAAAAAGCGCCGCCTGAGTAACTCGGGGCACGAGCAGAGTCTGGACGACTGGCGGCCGCAGAGGCGTCACACGAGCACAGACCCCAGTCGGGGAAGCTGCTGCCTGTGACGACAGGGTGGCAGTTCTGAGGCTGCCCGTGCACTAGGGCACACGGGTAGGCAGTACTTGCACACGGGTGGCGGGAGCGTGCAGAGAAGCCATGCAGACAGGGTGACCCCCATGGTAGAACTGGAGAGAGCAGTACAAACTCACGTTTAGCTTGACACAGATGTAGATGGTTAGACAGGAATACAGGAGGACAGTTGATAGACAGATGACAGACAGACAGGTGTGTGTACACACACACACACCTATTTCCTAGCTCTGTCAGCTGAATGGGCTGTCAGCAACATCAGCTGAAACAATGAAGCCCCAGGAGCAATGAGCACACCCAAAGCCCAGGTCTTGGTGTCTAACACCGTCTCCAATAAAAGCAACCAGGGCTCCTTGGGGAAACGACTGACTCCAGGACTGAGCAGGAAATGCAAAAGCTGGAGGAGGAGAAGGGGATGACAGAGGATGAGACGGTTGGATGGCATCACCGACTCGAAGGACGTGAGTTTGAGCAAACTCCAGGAGTTGGCGATAGACAGGGAGGCCTGGCGTGCTTCAGTCCATGGGGTTGCAGAGAGTTGGGCAGGACTGAGTGACTGAACTGAGCCTAGACAAAGGAAGTGCTCAAAACCCAGAGCCTCTGATGAACCATGATGGTGGACTTGTGAAAGAACACAGGAGCCAACAGGAAGAGTGCCCAGTGGCCAAAGATGAAACCTTGGAAAAACTAAATTAATCCTACACCATTGGAAAATGACTCAAATACATAGTAAACATCCAGGCATCCATCCTGATGCGAGTGATTGACTATGACTGACTACGTAAACACATAGGGACAGACGAGCTGCCCGCACAGAACTCCAGACAATATATGTGGACAGCCCGCAGGTGGGTGGAGCAAACTCCCCAGCCCTGGGTGTGGCTATGCTGAGCGACTCTTTCCAAAGAGGGCAGTGAGCCTGCTGTGTCTAAGACGGACAACCCACCGCGTCCCACGTACATCGCGGGGCCTCTGCTCAGTGCCACGGGCCAGCCTGGATGAGAGCGGAGTTTGGGGGAGAATGGGTGCATGTGTGTGTGGCTGAGTCCCTTCGCCTTCCCCTGAAACTAGCACAACCTTATTTGTTAAAGGGCTGTACCCGGATACAAAATGAAAAGTTTAAAACAAAGTTACATATTCAGTTGAAAAAAAAAACAGAGAGGTCAGTGAGGGAGTGGGGCAAGATGGCTGGACCTTGGAAGAAGTAGACACGCATGGCCTTGGCCAGGGGATCAAGGTCAGCATCAGTGGTGAAGTTGTTGAAAGGCACCCTTGATGGGTGTGCTGAAAACGGCACTCTGCCTGTGTGGTCTTCCTCACAGAAACACACAATCCCAAGCTAGTCCTGAGAGAACCAGCTGAGGGGCATTCTATACAATCCCTGGCCTCTCCTCCTCCAAGCCATCAAGGTCATCAACAACAAGGTGGTCTGAGAGGTGACCCAGCCAGGAGGACTCTGAGGATGTGTGATAAGACCGAACCCTGCATCCTGGGACACAGAAAGGCCATCATGGAAAACCAGGGAAATCCAAACCAGCTCAGGACTCAGCTAATAATGAGGTGACGAAAGTCCATTAACTGGAACTAGGGTAAGGTGTTAGTACATAGTGGTGAAGGGTGAGGGCAGGGAGATGTTCTCTGCAAGTTTTATAATTCTTCTGTAAACCTAAAACTGTTCTAACGTTAAGAGTTTATTTAAGAATACATATGGACTCTTCCTTACCCAATTGACTAATTTTAATACAATTAAAAATCTTCAGTAGAATTTTTTTTTCCAAAATGAAAAATTGATCCCAAAGGTACATGGATGAAAGAGGAGGCTGTCCAAGTACGTGATGGAGAAGATAAGAAGGGGATGAATTTCTGTAACTGGTACGAAAACACTTGAAACTAGAATCTTAAAAGAACGTGGTTCTGATTCAAAAACAGATTGATGAAACGGAATGCTTGATCCAGAAACAGACTTGAGAGCTTATAAATAAAAACAACTGTCAGCTGCTCAGTCATGTCTGACTCCTTGGGACCCCATGGACTGCACCCCGCCAGGCTCCTCTGTCCATGGGATTCTCCAGGCAAGAAGACTGAGGTGGGCAGCCATTCTCTTCTCCAGGGGATCCTCCTGACCCAGGGATCGAAGCCAGGTCTCCTGCATTGCAGGCAGATTCTCTACCGTCTGAGTCACCAGGAAAGCTTACACATAGGTAATCTCAACGAAGGCGGCCCCTGACGGACAGGAAGAGAAACCCTTACTGCATCTGTGTGTTTGCGCCAGGCGCCCAGGTATACAGACGCACCACTTTATCTAGTGTCTGACGTGACCTCGGAAGGGCGAGTCGCCCCCTTCCTTAGGCCACAGGGCTCCCCCCACCACCCAGGGCTCTCCCTTCAGCCTGGACTACATTCCCCGCTCCTTCCTCCGTGTTTGTGGATGGGCTGAGAAAGTCAGGTACTTCCGAAGAAGAGGCAGTGTTGCTTTCCGTGTGTGTTTTCAGCTTGCATGAACGGGAATGCCCACCACGTGGACCCGGGCTTCTTCCCTGCTCCACCGACAGCGCGGATCAGGGTCCATCCACACTCTGCGCCAACACCCCGAGCCGTCCTCCCCAGCACACACCCGCCACGCGCACCCACCCGTGTCCCCGGTGTTCCAGGCCCATTGGCGACGCTGGGATGAGGGAACCCGCACGACGGTCGCCAGGACTGAGCCTCGGGAGGGCAGTCACCGAGTCACAGGGCTCCAAGGGCTCGATTCCACAAAGGACCCCCTGCCTGCTCCGCAGAGTGGACGGCCAGCTCCGTCTCGGTGGGCAGTGTGTGAGGCTCCCCCAGCAACGCTCTGCCACACCTGCACTGTCTAGCTCTCTCTTTCCTGTGGTCTTATGGGCATGTGGGCGCCCAGCACTGATGCGGTGTTTTAACACCTTAGGGCGGAACACCACTCTGGCTTCTCCTGTGTCCCCTCTGCAGTGGGCAGCCGGCCCCCCCTCCAGTTTTGGCTGCACGTTCCATCGACTTTCCCACCTTCTCAGTGATCCGCCAAACCCAGTCTGTTCCAGACCAGGGCTTGGCTGAGTGCCGGCTCTGCCTGGGGTCCGGCAGCCCGGGTCTAATTCCAGACGACATGGGAGACGGGAGTTACCTCCGAGACCCCCCACCCTTCACTGTGGGCCCCACTGCCCAGCCTCACACACCTCGCTCTGGGTGGAACCTCAGTCAGTGGCTCCAGGCAGTCCTCCCTGCCTTTGGTGTTTGTGTAACAGATGCACTGACCTCCCTCCGCCGTTGGTGGCATCTCCGGCGCTATTTGGGGGGGCAGTGGCCCCGGGCTAATTTGACATCTTTTCTGGAGCCAGAAGATAGTGCGCCACATGCCAAGTTTACAGGGAAAAATTGGGGAGAAAAACGTTTAAGTGCTCTTTGTGTGTGTGTATTGAACGCATATTAAAGTGTTTTTAAGGGAAAACATATAATTATTGCGTTTGCCACATCCAGCAGCTGAAAGCTGCTCTTCTGGTTTTCTCCAAGTCCTTGTCATTTTCTTGGTTGGTGGCAGACCAAATTACTAGTCAGCAGCCCTTGGGTGACGCCTGCTATGTTAAACAGAACCAGTTCACAGCAGTGGCACGCGTGCTGTGCACCACGGCCCGTGGCGGTGACAGGCTTAGACAGGAACGGTTACGGCATAACCCCGACTCTGCGTGCTGGGGTTAACACAGGGTGGGGTTAACCCCCCACCCTGAAGTGGAGCCTGTGTCTTTCTCATGAGCGTTTCCACCGCTCTGCTTCCCCTGACTCCTGGGGAGGGGACCGGCCATCCGGGCCGTTCAGAATGCTTCAGATGACATCAAGGACAGCCAAGGTCGAGGACCAGCATCAGCTCAGACCACGGGTTTCCCACCCGGCTGCACTCCACACCACCCGAGAGATGACGGAAGATTCCCGGGTCCTGCTTGCAGAGTGAGGTTCTGATTAAGTTGGTGCGGATCACAGCCTGGGGCTCAGGACGTGTGAGTGTCTCTTCGGTGACTCAAACATGCCCCACATTTAAGGACCTGCCGTAAGGACCATCAGCTGTCACAAACGTCGGCCCGGTGCCCTCTGCCTCCGGATGCCCGTTAGTTTAACCCCATCAGATTTGAAAGCACGCCATCCCCCAATAACCTTAGTTATTTTTTTGAGCTAAAGGTTAACTCAGGTTTTTGCATGTGTTTCCCAGTTATTTATTCATCCTTCTTGCATTTCATGCCTTCCTTTGGAGTTCCTAGTTTGTTTTTTTTTTTTCATGAAGCATCCTTGAGAACTTCTTTTAGCAAGAGTCTGGATTCAGCTATAAATGTTCTGCACACTTTTTTCATAGAACGTCTTTATTTCAGCTTCCAGCTGGAGGTTGGCTGGTGGGAAGCTGACGTCCTCACTCAGGGCCCTGGAGGTGTAACTTCCTTACCTGACTCCTTGTCTCTGATGTGCGTCGACAAGAAGCCTTTGTCGGTCCATTAGTCATTTTCAGATAATGTTTCCTCCTTCGGGTCTGGTTGCCTTTATGCTTTTTCTCTTTGCCTTTTGGTTTTGGCAGTTTCACTCACATAGCATTTGGGTGTAAATTAATTCCCTTCCTGCTTCCCACCTTCGATTCTCCGCCCTGAGCACCGCATGTTCCCTCCAGCCCAGACCGCTCCAGCTATTCTTTCTGACAACACCTCTCCCCCTGCATTGGGTGCACAAATGTGTGTCCTTCATGCGCCTTCTCCAGGCTCTCAACTTCTCACGGGGTCCGCCCTTTCCCTCTCTCTCTGCAGTGTGCTTGAAATCTTTCCTTTTAAACTATGTCATAATCACTTCCACGTTTCAAACGATTATGCTTATTTCTAGAAGTTGTGCTTGCTTCCTTTTTCAACCTACGTGCTTGGTTTGCTTGAAACTATTTCCCTGTTTTTGCTTATGTTTTCTAGTCCTTATTGACATCAACAATTCTTAGCATACTTACTTTATACTCCAGATTGATTTTTATTTGAATTTCTTGGTAAGCTAGTCCTTCCTACTTTATCTCAACTGACTCTACGACTCAGTTCGTTATCTCTGTGATAGGAGAGGCTGTGCCTTTGAGAGGTCTATACTGAAATACCCATGACTGAAATGGCATGTGGCCTAGGAGTGTGGAGGAAGTGAGCCCAAGTACAGACAGAGTGAGCCCCGCCTCCTGGTTTGTAGTTTTCACGTATGAGCTCATCTTCACCAAGGACAGTTTTCTCCTTTGGGGAATTCTCATGCGGAAATGTGACCTAGAGCGCCTTTTCGGTTTTTCCCACTAGCTGGCCTCATGACATTCATGGTAAGGTCTTCCTGAGATTGCTTACTTGTCTTCAGGACTTCTGCAACTTGTTCTCGGTATCACTGGGACCTCACACTGTGGTGAGAAGCCTAGGATTTCCAAAGCCTGGAAGACCTGAGCTGATTGCTGCTTCTCCAGCTGCTGGGCAGGCTGACTGTAGGCCACCCCCCACCCTGTTATGGAAGGCGGTTCTTCCAGGATCCCGGGCTTTCACCGAAGTCTGACGTCTGGCTCCCAGAGGCAGGGGTGCAAGGGCCAGTCTCCATTCCAGAGGGAGCACAGACCCCCTCCCTGAGTCCTCTGAAGTTTACCTCTCAGGCAACATCGATGACATCTCCTCCTCACTAACGACACACAGGAATCCCCTGCTGTCTCTTCAAGCTTCTCACGTTTCCGACACACGTGCTCCTTGTACGTGGGGGGCGGGGGTCAGTGCCCACATGGCCCCAGCTGCTGTGTCGCAGGTTGCTAATGGCATGTAGGGAGCACATTCATCTCAGTTAGGTTCACTCAGTCGTGTCTGACTCTTTGCGACCCCATGGACTGCAGCACGCCAGGCTTCCCTGACCATCACCAACTCCCAGAGTCTACTCAAACTCATGTCCATCAAGTCAGGGATGCCATCCAACCATCTCATCCTCTGTAGTCCCCTTCTCCTCCCGTCTTCAATCTTTCCCAGCATCAGGGTCTTTTCCAATGAGTCAGTTCTTCGAATCAGGTGGCCAAAGGATAGGAGTTCCAGCTTCAGCATCAGTCCTTCCAATGAATAATCAGGGCTGAGTTCCTTTAGGATGGACTGGTTGGATCTCCTTGCTGTCCAAAGGACTCTCAAGAGCCTTCTCCAACACCGCAGTTCAAAAGCATCAATTCCTCGGGGCTCAGCTTTCTTTACAGTCCAACATACACAGCTGCTTCGTGCATTTAAATGTGTCACTAAGGTGTTCGCTTAACGTCTTACTCTTGAGTTACTTAGAAAGACAATACATTGCTTGAATATGCTAATAAGAACAACAGTTAATGTTTGTTTGCCTACAAGCAATCTTATCCATTATTTTCGTTGTTTCAAATTATCCTCAGAACACATTCTGTACCAAGGACACTGTCACTCATCCCAGCTTGCACATGGAGAGCTGGAGCCTCAGAGCAGGGAGATGCGGGGTCTGGGAGCCCACGCCAGGGTCTCACGCTGACCCCGCCCCACCGCCCTCCTCACACGGCTGATGCACTTGCTTTGTATTACTGCGCGTGTGTGTGTGTGTCAATGAGTGGTCAGAGTTCCAGGACAAACTTCCCGTGGAAAAGTGCATGGGCTTTCCAGGGGGCACTAGTGGTAAAGAAACGGTCTGCAAGTGCAGGAGACGTAAGAGATGCGGGGTTGATCCCTAAGTCAGGAAGATCCCCTGGAGAAGGGGCCTGCAACGCACTTGTTTTCTTGCCTGGAGAATCCCATGGACAGAGGAGTCTGGAGGACTGCAGTCTCAAAGAGTCAGTCACACACGACTGAAGCAACGGAGCGCGCGCGTCTGCACGCACGCGCACGTCCGCAGCCAGGACCCAGGCCCTCCCCTCACCACCAGCACGTGGTCTGAGCCGCTTGACTGGAGCTGGCCCACGAGACGGGAGTGGGAGAGACGTGGACAGACCAGTGACAGGTGGGAAGGCCTCTTCACTTGGTAATAAACATGGGCTGGTTAAACCCCTGGGGTTTGAGGAAGGGGTTTTCGTCGAGACAGCCCATACCAGTTTCCACCACCTGCCTCAGTTCCAGCCACGCCTTCTGCTTTACAGAGAAGATAGGAACCACTGGGTGATGACTCCAGTGACAAATACACACACTCACCGGATCTCAGATTCTGGTTATTTCATCCCTCTCTTGTATATATTCAATCCCCTTCTCTTAGCTGGATCCTCTCCATTTCTTTCATTTTATTTAAACATCCTCATCATGGTTATGTTTATAAAAAGAACCCTTACTTTTTGGAGATATATAATGAAATATTTATGGTTTGAGTGGCAAGGTGCCTGGGACTTACTTCAAAACGGCCCAGTGTCAGGGGAGCAGCAGGCAGAGATGAAGCAAGAGTGGCCTTGAGTCTGTAACCTCTGAATCTGGGGGTCGGCTTTCTGGGGAGTCACCACACTCTGCATTTACATTTAGTAGACATATTTGAGATTTTTCATAATGCACAATTTTCCTTAAATGGTACAGAAAATTCATAGAAGACCAAAGAAAACCTTTCTATGAAAGTAGGTTTTGAAAACTGGAGATGAATATGTGTTTACCACGACCTGTGAAAGACACAGACCTCCAGGAGCTCTTCACCTCGCCTCGCCCTGCCAGTCACAGGGAAGGGGGGTACTTTCGATCATCGCAGCTCTGAGGACTGGGGAGGAGACTCTCGGAGCCAGCAGAGCAGAGGGACGACTCTCCCCAGAGCCTCCAGAAGACACATAAGGCGGCGACACTTCGACATCAGCTCAGTGGCTCCTGTGTTCAGTACTTTTTTTCCCCTCCAGCCTCTAAGTCATCATTTATTTACAGAGCATCAGTCACACTGTCGAGGTGTTCACAACACAGCGAGCATCACAGGAAAAGTTATCCCATTACGCACAACCGACGAGCTAGAGAACATTCTGGAACGCTCGAGTGAAGCAACACCGCGTCAGAGTCCAAAGATGCTGAGAGCTGGCAGTGACTCCACCGTCTGAAGCGCAGGCAGGCAGAGACCCAGAGCGCTGCACGGCAGACGGCAGATCTCAGAGTGCTGGTGAGCTTACAAAGCACAGCTTCACAGCAGCACAGAGACAATGCATCTGGGTTAGTTTAAGCCACAAGTGCGCAGCCCTGTGTTACAGCAGCAGCCGGAGACCGGCGCACACAGCCTCCAGCTGAACAGAAACAGGCTCGCAGCTGGCCACGGATCTCCTCTAGAGAAGGCAGGGACGAGGAAGCGGCCGAGACCTCGGGCTCTCCAGCAGCTGTCGCTCTGCAGTCGCTAAGCCGCGTCCAAGCCTCCGGGACCCCACGCACTGCAGCACGCCAGGCTTCCTGGCCTCCACCATCTCCCGGAGTTTGCTCAAGCTCATGTCCACTGATTCGACCATGCCATCCAACCAGCTCATCCTCTGTCCTCTCCCCCCACCCCTGCCCTCCATCTTTTCCAGAATCAGGGTCTTTTCCCATGAGTCGGCTCTTTATATCATGTGGTGAAAATTTTGGAGTTTCAGATTCAGCTTCAGTCCTTCTAATGAATATTCAGGACTGATTTCCTTTAGGATTGACTGGTTCAATCTCCTTGCAGTCTAAGGGACTCTCAAGAGTCTTCTCCAGCACCACAGTTCAAAAGCATCAATTCTTCCATGCTTCGGACTTTCTTTATGGTCCAACCCTCACATCCATATGTGACTACTGGAAAAACCATAACGTTGACTACATAGACCTTTGTCTGCAAAGTCGTATCTCTGCTTTTTAATACACTGTCTACGTTTGTCATAGTCTTTCTTTCAAGGAGCAAGCATCTCTTAATTTCATGGTGGCAGTCACCATCTGCAGTGATTGTGGAGCCCAAGAAAAGAAAATCTGCCACTGTTCCCACTTCTTCCAAATTTGCTGACATATTGAGTGTGGCACTTCAACAGCATCATCTTTTAGGATTTGAAATAGCTCAGCTGGAATTCCATCACCTCCACTAGCTTTGTTTGTAGTGATGCTTCCCAAGGCCCACTTTACTTCAGACTCCAGGATGTCTGGCTCTAGGTGAGAGACCACACCTTCGTGGTTATTCAGGTCATTAAGACATTTTTTTGTGTGTGTATAGTTCTTCTGCATATTCTTGCCACCGCTTCTTAATCTCTTCTGCTTCTCTTAGGTCCATACCATTTCTTCCTTTATCATGCCCATCCTTGCATGAAATGTTCTGTTGATATCTTCAATCTTCTTGAAGAGATTTCTAGTCTTTCTCATTCTATTGTTTTCCTCTACTTTGCACTGTTCATTTAAGAAGGTCTTCTTATCCCTCCTTGCTATTCTCTGGACCTCTGCATTCAGTTCACTGTACCTTTCCTTTTCTCCTTTGCTTTTCACTTCTCTTCTTTCCTCAGCTACTTGTGAAGCCTCCTCAGACAGTCATTTTGCTTTCTTGCGTTTCTTTTTCTTGGGGGTGGTTTTGGTCACTGCCTCTTATACGATGTTGTAAACCTCTGTCCATAGTTCCCCAGGCACTCTGTCTACCAGATCTAATCCCTCTAATTCATTACCTCCACTGTACAATCATAAGGGATTTAACTTAGGTCATGCCTGAATGGCCTAGTGGTTTTCTCTACTTTCTTCAATGGAAGCCTGAATTTTGCAATAAAGAGCTGATGATCCGAGCCACAGTCAGCTCCCGGTTTTGTTTCTGCTCTCTGTATACAGCTTCTCCATATTTGGCTGCAAAGAATATAATCAACTTGATTTCAGTATTGACCATCTGGTGATGCCCATGTATAGAGTCATCTCTTGTGTTGTTGGAAAAGGGTGTTTGCTATGATCAGTATGTTCTCTTGACAAAACTCAGTCTTTGACCTGCTTCAGTTTGTACTCCAAGGCCAAACTTGCCTGTTAATCCAGGTGTCTCTTGACTTCCTACTTTTGCATTCCAATTCCCTATGATGAAAATGATGTACTTTGCTGTTAGTTCTAGAAGGTGTTGTACGTCTTCACAGAGCTTCTTCAGCATCAGTGGTTGGCATACAGACTTGGATTACTGTGATATTGAATGGTTTACCTTAGAAATGAACTGAGATCACTCTGTCGTTTTTGAGATTGCACCCAAATACTGCATTTCAGATTCTTCTGCTGATTGTGAGAGCTACTCCATCTCTTCTAAGGGATTCCTGCCCACAGTAGTAGATATAATGGTCATCTGTGTTAAACTCACCCATTCCAGTCCATTTCAGTCAACTGATTCCAAATATGTCGGTGCTCACTCTTGCCATCTCCTGCTTGGCCATGTCCAATTTACCTTGATTCATGGACCTAACATTCCAGGTTCGTATACAACCCTATTGTTTACAGCAGTGGACTTTACTTTCACCACCAGATAGGTCCACAACTGAGCACTGTTTCCGCTTTGGCCAGGCCACTCTATTCTTTCTGAAGCTATTAATAATTGCCCTCTGCTCCTCCCAGGGGCTTCCCTGGTGGGTCTCCTGCATTGCAGGATTTGTTCCCTGGGTCAGGGAGATCCCCTGGAGAAGGAAATGGCAACCCACTCCAGTACTCTTGCCTGGAAAATTTCATGGATGCAGGAGCCTGGTGGGCTCCAGTCCATGGGGTCACAAAGAGTCGGACACGACTGAGCAACTGCACTTTTCACTTTCTGCTCCTCCCCAGTAGCATATTGGACACCTTCCAACCTGGGGGGCTCATTTTCCGGTGTCATATCTTTTTGCCTTTTCATACTGTTCACGGGCTTCGCGAGGCAAGAATACTGCAGTGGTTTGTCTTTTCCTCCTCCAGGGGACCATGTTTCGTCAGAACTCTTCACCATGACCTGTCCGTCTTGGGTGGCCCTACACGGCATGAGTCATAGCTTCACTGAGTTTACACAAGCCCCTTTGCCCCAATAAGGCTGTGATCCATGAAGGGGTCAAACAGTAGAGTCGCGCTCAAATCCCAGCCCGCCCATGGCAGCTGAGCTGCCTCACTGTTCTGTCTCCATTTCTCCGCTTGTCAAACGGGAGCAGCAAGAGCACCAGAGCGGTGAGTGGCTCTGCTGGGAGCAGCGGGTGCCTGAGCACGGCCATCCTGGGGGCCGGGCGTGGTGCACGCTCCGCGATGTGTCTTTCTCATCCCTTTCCAGCGCTGACTGCTGCCCCTTTGCCAAGACCGCACTGTCTTGACGGGCAGGAAAGGGCCAACACACTATGATTAGCTAATGATATAATACTTAATTCTCCACACAAAGTTTAAAGCTTTTCATACAGTTTCATGAAAGAAAAAATGCAGCTCCGATCTCACAAACGGTAGAGGAACCAACTGGATATTCATACAAAGACAAGCCAAAGACATACCATAGAATAGCTACAGTCAGCAGGATGCCGACGTCAAGTGTCGGCAGGGACCGTGGAACACTCGACCCCTCGCATGCTGGGGGAGGGACTCTGAAGCGGGACAACCACCACTCTGGAAACCAGTAGGGCAGTTCTCACAAAGGTAAGCAAACCTGTGGTATTTTACCCAGAAATCCCACTTCTAGGCATTTACCCAGGTGAAATGAAAACACATGTCCACATAAAGACTCATATATGAACATTCACAGCAGCTTTTTCATAATATCCCCAGATTGGAAACACCCGAAATGTCCACCAGGCAGTGAGCAGACGGTCATGCAACAGAACAGGAGGCGGGGTCAAGAGGATGCTCTGATGGTCCTGCTGGGCGGAGCCAAGGCCGTCAGGGCGGGGCCTAGGCTGCCGGGCCGGAGGGCTGATTGCAGAACCCCAGGTCAGGCAAGATGACCACCAGGATGGGAAATTCACCGGGCGGCCTGGGGCTGGGGGTAGGGGGTGGACAGCAAAAGGGCCCAAGGGCACTTTCCAAGGTGACGAAAATGGTCCACGGCTCAGCTGTGGTGATGGTTCCCCAAGGGTATGTGGTTACCAAAATCCACTGAACTGTGTGCTTAAATAGGATGCATTTTATCAAGCGTAAATTGAACTTTACTGATCAATTTAAGCTGATCATTTTAAAAAGAAAAAAGAAACAAATGTAACATTGGGACTCCGTGGAACTGCATTATTTGTAAGTGGCTTTGGAAGAAGTGTTACAGTCTTCATTCACACAGTCTCCATTCCTCTGGCCAGGGTCTCCTCCTGACCTTGAGCTCACACCCCGAGTGCTAGCGCCCGTGGTGAGAGCGTCATGCACAGGTCTCCAGCCCCAGCCTCTCCTAGGATCTCCAATCCCAAAGTTGGAGTTCCACCTTAGTTCCTCACACTTGGTGGCTCAAATCTCTTTCAACCCAACGTGTAGGAGCAATGTTCATCCTCTCCCCGCTCCGAGCAGAGTCCTGGTATGGCTTCTGTCTTAACACATCCAGTGCTTCCTCCCCAGGGCACGTGCAGACCACCCACTCTGCTTCTCACCTGTAAACCTCTCTAACCACAGAGGTCTTCCTCACCTGCCGCCTCAACCCATCTCCTAAGACACCACATCCACCCCAGAGGGTTGTGCAACCCCCAGCCTCCCAACTTAAGCTGGGCGCCCTCTGTTCACCCCCTTCATGCCTGGGGTGCTCATCCACTACAGGCCGGCCCCATCATGGCGTCTCCACTGTGCTTGGAACAAGACCGGAACCCGGGCGGGCTCCATCACCCTTCATCTAAGCCCCTCTGCTCTCCATGACCGGACACCCCTGGATAGTTTGGGGGTTCTGTGTCCCTCTAGCCTAGGTGCACGGTCTCCCCACTTCCCTGCCAGCCTGGCTCCAGTCCATTAATCCTCCCAACTGCAGCCAAACACCCACCCTAGGTGCCTCCTTTGACCACCGCCTGCCCTGCCCACCCAATCTAATCTCTCCCTCCTATCAGTCACTCTCCAGCCTCACACTTAACCCAATCTCAACTCCCCTTCTTCTTTTTCTGTAATGATTAGATCAACCCACCAATGCAGCTCAGGTCTGTGACCCTGGGCCGCAGGAAACTGTAGCCCAATCAACAGCTCCTCGTAAGCCCCTGCCTGCCTCGCTCAGCCCACCCCTCTATCCAATCAGCCCTCCTGGCAGCCCTATAAGAGGTGCCAGAGCGTGGTGCAGGAGCAGAGGGTTTCCTGCTCTGCTCCTGCGAGGACCAGCCTGCCCTGGGAGGTACGACGCCCTTGAACCAGCATCGTGACTGTGGACCCCTGGAACCTCAGCCCGGCCCCTCTACTGGAGGGTCTCTTGGAAGTCGTTCTGTGTCTCCAGACTCCAGAGCCAGTCTTGAAGTCACAGCTGGGAGCCCAGGTAGATGCCAGTGCCAGGAAGAGGGCACGTCTTGTCTGACCGGGGCAGGGGGGGTCTCTGGTGCCCTGGGAGGCTCCCCCCGCCCCAGACAGCCCCCACCCCCACCTCTGCTCTCCTCCTTCCTCACCGCTTGGCTCTGGGGAAGGAAGCTTCCTTCAGTCCGCCCAGGGTAATCTCATCTATTCCCACCCTGTCCGGACAATGAGACAACCGACTTGCTGCTCTTTGAAAACAGTTTAACCGGCTCTCCAAACCCCTGCCTCCTGACACTGTGTCCCCCAGGTCCTGTGCGAGGCAGGGGGGCGGCAGTGCCCAGCAGGGTGGGCGGGGAGCCTGGCATTTTGGAGCCTCCAGTTGATCCATTCCTCTCTGGCAGACTGCTATGGAGGAGCAGAGACCCGCCAAACGCTTCCACTCGATGGCCCTCGATCAAGGTATGTCAGACACCCGACACCCACTTTAATCCTGCCCAGCGTCATGTCTGGCATTTGCTTGCAGCACAGAATGCCTTTTAGGGAGAAGGGCAGCCCTTCTTAGCTTCCTTGGCCCACCCAGTTCCCAGGTTCTTCCTGTCCTCCATTGCCAACTTCCCCATTAGACCCCCCGGACTTCCCTCCAGGGCCCTGAGTGTCCCATCTTCCCCCTTCACTTTCCACACGCAAGCCTCTTCACCCCCAGACCTGTTACTTAGAGCATAGCTATCCAGGGGACCAGGGTCAACCCCTCTGTTCTGAATTCTTCAGGATTTACTACTTGGGCTGTTATTTGCAAATTCAGCAAACTCTTCCCTAATTATTTAAATTCAAACACAATCAGGGCTCTATGACATCAGTCACCCCCTTCCAAGCTGTTCCCGCAGGACCCCCACCGCCCCCCACATCAGCTGGGATCCGCGTCCCCCTCTGGAATCCCGTCCCCAGTTTCCTTCCCCGGCGTCCTTGTCTGTCTTGGCTGAATCTGTGGAGCACCGGGCTCTCAACCCTCAGCTCCCAGTGTTCCTGGCCAAGAAGCGGGGGAAAATTCACCCCTCTGGTGGTGACCTCGAATCCCGCTCCAGCCCAGGCTGCCCTCTGGATGAAACAACTGCCTCAGTACAGTCAGGCTCGTCCTGTCGTCTGGACTCCCCTGTGGGGCGCAGCCTCCGGCCTCACCCGGCCTGCTGGGGGAGGGATGGTCATCCAGGCAGCCAGCCACGCAGTGCCACCTCCCCAACCCCGCAACCCCTGCGCCCCCAGTCCTGCCGTGAGGACACTGCTCCCCTGCTCCGGTTCTCCCAGAACCACAGGGCAGGCTGCAGCCTGGCTCAGGTCCAGGAAGCCTTGGTGGCCCCGCCCGCCTCGGTGCCCTAGGCAATTGTTTGTTCCCTCGGGGAGGTCATTTGTATTCAGACTGAGTCTCTCTAGTGAACCTAGACTGCAGGTACCCTTCAGTACAGCGGGGGTTAGAATACCCGGCTGCCAGGGGGCCGGGAGGGCCGAAGGAGGGTGGGAGGCCCAGCCTGGAGAGGCCCTGCAGGCGGCCAGCAGCCGACCGCTCCCCCCCCCCCACAAGTCCCCTCCTCGTTCTCCCTTCCCCGCTTACCGTCCTCTGCTCCCCCATCTCCGTCCTCGTACCCGCGCCCCGTCCCCATCCCCCTCCAGTCCCCCCAGTCCCCCCATTCCACCCCGCCCCTCCCGCTCCCTTCCCCACTCACTGCTCTGTCTCCGCTCCAGTTGCTCGGCCCCACGCAGTGCATTACCCTGAGGGAAGAGGCGGAGACCCTGGGGGGCCCGCTGGCCCCGAGCAGCCCTCGAGACCCTTGGCCTACGTGAAGCCTCTGAGATGCAAGGCCCCCGGCTTCGTGGGAGGCGCTGCACAGAGAGGCCGAACCCGCCACCTAGGGAGCGGCCACCGGGCCGGAAGGGAGCCCCGCGATCCGGGGGAGCTGGTGCGCCTGCTCGGGCCGGACCCGCGTGTGGAGCCGGGGCCCCGCCAGCCCCCGGAGCCGGAGGCCGGGCAGAGGCAGGCCCTCGCGTCCAGCAGAGAGGCCGAGGCGGTGGCCGTGCGCGGGCTGACCCGCCAGGAGCTGCTGAACGCCTACGGACACTGGGACCTCAGAGAGGTCCGGCCTGCCCACTGCGCCTATGTGGGCTTCGTGCCCGCGGGTTCCGCGGCGATCATGGTGCAGACGCAGGCCGGCGTCTACCTCTACTCCATGCCCGGGGCCCAGGCCCACTCCCGCCAGCCTCCCCCTCACTAAAGACCCCCCAAGCCGCGCCAACTGCAGTCCCAGCCCTGTGCCCACCTGCGGTGTCCGGGCTGAACCATGAACCTGAACGCTTCCGTGCCAGGCGGCCAGCCCACGTCTGCTTCCCAAAGACCAGCAGGACTGAGGGAGCGGGCAGAAGGGCCCAGGATGCCCCCCGAGGGGGAGAAGCGGTGCTCCCCAGCCAGCGGGGGCAGAGTCAGGATGGCCGGGTCCCTGGCGGCCTGCAGAAGGTGACCAGTGGCTTCCCCTCGGAGGACAGAGGTGGATGCTAAGCCGGGGTGGGAGTGACACAGGGGACGAGGCTCCATCCTGAGAAACTCCAGGAGTTGCTGCCTGGGCAGGCCTGCAGGGAGGGCAGGACTGCCAAACCACAGCGCTCCTTCAGCGGCATCGTGACTCCGGAGAACCACGAGGAGACAGCCTAGGAGTCTGGGAGTCTCCGGTCCCAGAACCCAGACTGTAAGCTGGCCCCGGGAGCTCGCAGACAGGAGGGGCTGGGGAGCTTTGAGGGACGGAAACAGGCCTGAAGGAAGCCCGCGCCTCCTGAGCACAGAAGCACACAGGCCAGTAGTAAAGCCCTTCCTGGGAAAGCGCTGAGAATGTTCTCCAGCCAGGAGAGAAACAGAAGGGGGAAGGAGAGAGCAAGAAGTGGGAAGCAGGGAGATGAGTAAACTGCATTATTGTAAAGTCTGAATAAAGACAACCTGGGCTTCCCTGGTGGCTCAGACCGTTAAGGAATCTGCCTTCAATGTGGGAGACGCAAGTTCGAGCCCTGGGTGGGGGAAATCCCCTGGAGTAGGAAACGGTAACCCCACAGTATCCCTGCCTGGAGAACCTCAGAGACAGAGGGGCTAAAGCCCATGGGGTGCCAAGGAGTCAGACAGGACTGAGTGACTAACACTTTCACTAAAGACAATCCTGAAAGAACTAACACTTTCACTAAAGACAATCCTGAAAGAAAACAGAATAATCCAGAACATGGAAACCCGGGGGATGGAAGCGTTCAAAGGAGCTAAAAGTGACTGAGATTCTTTCTGGTCCCTGGGGTCCTGGGGGGTGTGGAGCCAAAGAAGCAGAGCCCCGGACATCTGTAAGCAGGGGTGCTGGTTGGCAGCCTCTGAGCGAGCTGGGATGAAAAATTCCAAACAGACTGAGGAACACGTGGACCCATGACTCCGATGAATCAAACAAAAGACATGGGAGTGACAGAAACACAGAGAAAGCAGGATGCGTTAAAAACGCCAAGGAAGGAGAAGGTGGTGGTGGCCTCTGCTCCCAGCTTCACTGGGAGTGCCTCACACACTTCACCACTAGGCAGGGGTTTTCCCGGGTTTTCTCCCAGCCCTGCTTGATCAACTTGAGATCACTCCCATCTCCTCAGTTTGAGAAGAGGTTTATGATGAACTGGATTTGCTATTTTATTAAGCAGTCTTTGACTGCCTGATTCATTTGTAAGGGAAAACATCCACGGAAAACAAAAAGAATACTTCCTGTGAAAAATGTTTTCTTGTGTATTCAATGACCTGCTTGAATAAACCTTTCTCCTGGCTTTTACTGGAGTACACCTTTTATTAAAATCTCCATTTTCACCTTGCCAACATCAGACGAGTTTACCGTAACCAGAAAAAGACACCCAAAAAGACAAAGAACAAGTGTCTTCCCCCACCCCCATCACATGGGCCTCTGGGAACATATAGGTACCTAAAGGCATCTCTGGGGTTTGATTTTTACAGAAACGGGGCATGCTTTCCTCCCCGGGTCCCCCAGGGTGATTACAGGGTGTGGGCAGGTGTGGCAGGTGTGCTAGGCGGGGGCCTCCCTGAGCCCATTTCCCCAGGTGTGCTGTGCAGCCCACAAAGCTTGTCTACAGAAAGCACAGCCCCGTTTTCAACCACGTGCCCAGCTGTCCCCTCCCTGGGGCCGGCCGTCCTCCGCGAGGGAGGGACGCCCTTCTCTGATGGGCTGCTCCCAGGGCGTTCCCAGCAGCAGCACGCCGCAGTGAACACTTGCACTAGAGTCTTCAGGACTGGCTCTTTAAATTTTACACAATAAATCCTCAAAGTGAGATTCCCGCGTCAGGCAGTAAGGCTGTATTTTATCTTAATAGATATTAAGGAATTGCACTCAATTAGGTTGTGTCCGCATCGATTCCCACCAGCTGGATACGAGGGGGCCGATCCCCACAGCCTTCCCAGCAATAAATGTCGGATGGAGTACTTTTTGCTCATCTCTTGAGTAGAAATATGTCATTATGGTTCAGATTTGATTTGTCTTGACTGCTAATAAGGTTTAGTATCTTCGCACGAATTTATAGGCCTTTTTTATTTCTATCTCTGTTAACAACCCACATATATCTTTTGCACAGTTTTCCACTGGGTTTTCAATCTCTGATCAGTCTGTGGGAACTTCTTGGGTATTGTCAAGTGATGCTTTCCTGCCTGTGAGGGTTTCCCATCCCGACATCCTGCCCTCACTTGCTGTCATGACAGCGTCTCCTGGCCGCGAGTCCAGCCATCCCTGGGCCCTGCCCCAGGCCCTGCTCCCTCCCCAGGGCTACAGCCCACACGGGCCAGAGCGCCATCCAGCCACAGGCTCGGAAGTGTTTCCTCAACCATTTCGTGGGTTAGACATTGTCGAGGTTAAGCGTGCCAATTTGAGGTTTCCCGGAAAGGCGCAGCGTTCACCCACTCCCCCTTCTTTGGAGGCTTCCACCTACACTTCTGGGAGACTTGCCACAATCCAGGCATCTGGAGGCTTTTCCTTTCTCCTGTATTTAGACACTTTAGTTTCTTTAGTTTAACAGGACACATATTTTTGGTGAGTGAAGGACTCTGAGACCCACATTCAGCCTTTCTGCAGGAGGTGTGCATCCTCAGACTTGAAGACCCCTGGCCTCTAGTTTCTATGTCGGAAGGAGACATCACTTCAATCATAAATCTACATCAAGACTCTACAATCTAGGTGCCCCGCCCCCTCACTTAGGACATGCGTGTTTACACCTTCATGCCCTCAAACACGTCATCAAAGAGCCTCGATCACCTGAGCATCATGGGTGTACCAGGACCCGGAAGCACACCAGGACCCGAAAGCACACCAGGACCCGGAAGTACACCTGCAGGAAGACGGGCATCAGCCGCTACCGGGGGCCCCGGCTGGGGGCTCGCATCACTGGTCACGGACCTCCCGCTGCCTCCCGGTTCACTTCTGCACAAGGGACCTCTGGACGCCCCTGTGTCCTCACCAGGCAGGGACCCCACTGTCCCCTCACTCTCCGCTGGGGCGGTAAGTTTCCTCCACTTCACCCACCCTCCTTCGGAAGTTTTACAGTATTGGGTTAAACCACATGAAATTGCCGTCACGTTGGTCAAACATCAGCAATGTCATGTGGTTTGATGCATACAATGAACTCTATAACACACACACCTGATAAAGTCTAACGCTAGTCCATCTCTACCTTTCTCCACCCTATTTGGACCTTTGGATACAGTTTCCCTGATCACTACCAGTTCCGTTTTACATATTATTATTGCCTTGTACTTCAGTGCCAGTTTGTCATCACTGGAATAATCATCAGTAACACGATTCGCGTTGATCATTGACGCTCACTTCAGTCTGTCTCCACAGTCACTAATCAGTTTGCTGTCTTCACGCATTGCTCCTTCGTCTGGAGCTCAACTTCCTTCTCCCTTAAGTAGCTTCTTTGGAGATTTTCAGAAAAGACCAGCTAGTGGTAGGCTCTCTCAGCTTGTCTGAACCGTCTCTGCTCAGGAATGTTACTCTACTCCTGACTGACACTTAAGCCTGATGTAAAATCTCTGGTTGACAACTGCCTTTTTCACGGCCTTGAAGACATTTTCCTGATGTTTCGGGCTGCTGTTGCTGTTCTGAAACTTCTGTGGCCAAACTGTTCTCAGGAGTAAACTTCTGTCCTTCTCTGGGCCCTTTCATGACGTCCTTTCTGTCTCTGATGTTCTGAACTTTCCGTAGGAGACATCCACATGTGTGTGTTTTTAAAGCCTTTTTCTAGATTCACTGAGAGTCTTCTATCTGAGAACACACTGAAGAAGAAGTGGAAGATCCCCTGGGGGAGGGCATGACAACCCACTCCAGTATTCCTGCCTGGAGACTCTCATGGACAGAGGAGTTTCTGGCAGAAGACTCTGAGCTCTGGTCACTTTGATTTCCTCTCTTCTCCTTTGGCACCCATGTTGAACACTGTTGTACAGTTTTTTTCAGATTTTTCAGTTAACTGGAGTTTCCAGGGAACCAGCCTTCCTGGTTTCCTCTGTTTTGGTCATGATGGCGTCGTCTGTGTACCTGTCCGCATGCGTGTCTAGCTGACCTCAAGCAAGGGCTATACTTACTGTGGGAGCACAAGGTGCCTGCACTGTTCAGGCGACTTTTCATGTGGCTTTTTTTGGCTGATACAGGTATCGAGGGTGCGGTGGGGTGGGTGTCCCACCACCCCAGGAACAGACTCTCAGCTTCCGGTTCCCATACCCGGAGGTGATGTTAAAGCCAGATTCCAGGTCCAAGGCAGGGCCAGCCCAGGACTCTGGATTTTCCTTGCGGGTTATACCCACCTCTCCCCTAATCATGGCAGCTCAAGCTTCCTTCCTCTGAGCAGGAGTGTGCAGTTCATTCATTTTCCCCACTGGGGTTGCAGGAGTCACCCCAGCTTCAGTCCTTCCCTCCGGGCTGGGCACAAGACAGGAGCCTCTGAATCGGCTGGAGCTGGAGGTCCATGAGCCCGAGGTTCCCCCCTCCTTTCTGCCTTGCTCTCACATCTGGCATCTTCCTTCCTGGCTTGTCTGTGCGAGCACAGAGGAGAAGCTGGAGGCACCACCTCTAGGCCAGACTGCATGGGTCCCAGCCGAGGCTCCACCACAGATGAGTCCCTTAACTGCAAAGCTCTCAGCCTTCCCGGCTGCAGTCACCATCTGCAGTGATTTTGGAGCCCAAAAAAATAAAGTCTGTCACTGTTTCCATTGTTTTCCCCATCTATTTGCCAGGAAGTGATGGGACCAGATGTCATGATCTTAGTTTTTTGAATGTTGACTTTTAAGCCAGCTTTTTCACTCTCCTCTTTCACTTTCATCAAGAGGCTCTTTAGTTCTGCTTCACTTTCTGCCATAAGGGTGGTGTCATCTGCATATCTGAGGTTATTGATATTCCTCCCGGCAATCTTGATTCCAGCTTGTGCTTCATCCAGCCGGGCACTTTGCATGATGTACTCTGCATATAAGTTACATAAGCAGGGTGACAATATACAGCCTTGACGTACTCCTTTCCCAATTTTGGGGAGGTAGGAGTACTAAATCACCTTGGTGGAAGGGATGGCATACAAAAGTAGGCAAAAAATAAGCAGATGTCCTTGCACAGGTACAGAAGAGTAAAAGATGCAAAGTTCGGTTTTCTAGTGCTGTGTAACAAAACACCCAAAACTTAAGAGTCTTAGAATCTCTGTTTCTTTTATTTTGCTCAGAATGTGGCCAGTCAGAGATTAAGGAAAGTCTGCTGGGTAGGTCACCCCGACCCATGTGGCATCAGCTGGGGGGCCCATGACTGACCAACTTCCAGCTCAATTGCAGATCACTGATTTTCATTGTCATGTGACGTCCTCCTTGGTATGAGGACCAAAAGCTGAGTCTATTCCTGGGGTGGTGGGACATCCCCTCTGGTATGGGGACCAAAAGCTGAGTCTGTTCCCAGGGTGGTGGGACAGACCACCCTCGATACTGGCATCCACCAAAATGAAGGGAATATGCTTCATTTATTCACCCAGACTCCTGTAGGTGGGCTTTGGGGTCATCTTGAATTTCTCTTCCAGTATGAACGCTTTTGTGCATGTCTCTGGTAGACACGCCCAGCTTTCTGTCTTGGTACACAGTAAGGAGAGGAATTGTTGGGTCAGAGATCATGCAAATGATCACGTTTATAAGATTACACCAGGGTGATTGTTCTAAACTACACGCCCTTCAGTCTGTGTACTAATACTCAGTATTGTCAGACCTCTTAGTTTGTCCAATAACCCAATCTTGCAGTTTGCAATGACTTGTGTCGGGAAAGATTGAAGGCGGGAGGAGAAGAGGACGACAGAGGATGAGATGGTTGGATGGCATCACCAACTCAATGGACGTGAGTTTGCGTGAACTCCGGGAGTTGGTGATGGACAGGGAGACCTGGGGTGCTGCAGTCCATGGGGTCGCAAAAAGTTGGACACGCCTGAGCGACTGAACTGAACTGAATAGCTTGTGCGCATGTCCTGGTGCCATTTATACCTCTGCAGGAGCTTTCTCTTCTGTGCCACAGCTGTTTTATCTTCTGCACGTCAGGTTTTTTCTTCCTTCTAGCTGGTTTGAGCTGTTCTTTATTTAATCTTGATACAAATTTTTTGTCAGTCATGTTTTGCAAATAGAGTCTCATACTGTGACTTTTTTTAAAACCTGATTTAAATTGCCTTTTGATTTATAGAAACTTCTAATCTTAATAATGAATTAAAATACATCAGTCTTTTTCTCTTATGTTAGCAGTTTCTGTACCTTAAGAGATCCTACCTCGAAATCAGAAAATTTCACCTATATTTTCTTCTGAAGATTTTTAAAATTTTGCTTCAGACATTTGCTTTGACACAAGTTCTAAGTCCATCTGGCTGGAGAGAATTTTAACTTCTTCCATGTGGAGAAACAATTAGTCCAGGTACACGGTGAAAACTGCCTGCCTCCCAGCTGATGTGCCATGGGACCTGTGTTGTTCATGGAGCTCCATATGTGCACAGATACGCTCAGGAACATTCTATCTGTTCCATTAGTCCATATTCCTACCCCTGAACTAACACCACACAGCATCCTTACTAAGCTTTATAACGCTTTGGTGCCTCACAGAGCAAGCATACCTCCCTCTTCAGAAACAAATGGACAAGTTCCACAAAGGATCTTACTGAGTTTTGACTGGTGTCCTAATCATTAGATAAACTGGTGAAGAGATTATATATGATACTAAATTTTGCAAATTATAAACATGGGATTTCTCTTAGTTGTTTAGGTTTTCTTTCATATCCTGCAGGAATATTATACAAATTTCAGCATGTAGGTCTTTACAATTATGGTGAGATTTATCCTGTTCTGTTTGTAGTTTTGTTGCTACATAAATGGTAGCAACGGGGCTTCCCAGGTGGTTCAGGGGTGAAGCATCCACCTGCCAACACAGGAGACTCAGGTTCGATCCCTGGGTCGGGAAGATCCCCTGGAGAAGGAAATGGCAACCCACTCCAGTATTCTTGCCTGGAGAATTCTATGAACAGAGGAGCCTGGCGGGCTACAGTCTTGGCATCGCAAAGAGTTGGACACGACTGAGTGACTAAAAAAACAACAAAATGGCAGCCACATTTTAGTTTCTTGATGATGTACAGAAATACAGTTGACACTGGCACCTGCGAGGTATATATGGAGCTTATATTCAGCTATGTGGCTAAACTCTATCATTGCTAGTAATTGTCTCCAGATTCCTTCTTTTTCTAAATAGAAAATCACATCATCTGCAAAAAATAAATAAAAATCTGCTTTAACTTTTCCCTTGCCAATGCATGTCTTCAATTTCTTTTTTCTTGTCTTACTTCACTGTATGAGGTCTTTAGCTCTTCTGTATGATTTTAAGGTGAATGCATAAATAGACTTCTCTTCACCATCCATGCATTTTCCCTGGGGACCTCACTCATGTGCATAACTTCGGCGAGAGTAAAAGCTCCTCATCTCCTCTCAGCCCAGCTTTCCCCTGGCCCAGAGCCCGTATCACCACCTGTCAAGATGCCCTGGGGATGCCACACAGAAGCTCTCTGCTCACTGAGCTCAGACAGGAAGCTGCTTCCCCTGCAGCATTCTCTGTCCACCAGGGCATCCCGGGCCCCCCAGGAGCCTTGACATCCCCCCTGCCTCTCTCTAGTCACCAACACCCAACACGTTCCACCTCCAACAGTAATCTCGGTTCTGTCGTCTTCTCTCCCTTCCCCTGCTCACTCACCAAGTGCCCCCTGACTCCTGACTCAGGTGCCATCCAACTGCAAGCAGAGCCCCTTGCTTCTCCTTATCTGGGCTGTGCCCTCTTCCAATCTTTTAGGTGAAGGAATCTTTCTAAAACATTCAGAGTATCAATCCACTACCTTTGATGGTCTCTCCCTGCTGTTCCCGGGGTGACTGCAACGGGACCGGCAGTCCTCTGGCCTCGCAGGCCCATCCCCCCCCCCCCACCCAGGCACTGTGGTTCGGACATGTTCCCCGAGACCTCACAGTTCTGGTCCCTAACAACCTCTGACATGTGCACAGGTAACATCATCTCACATGTCATGGACAGGAGCTCTGCCCGCTTTGGGAAGCCGGCAGAAGACGTGGATACAACAGCAGGTGCGGGACTCGGCGTGTGGCCCAGGACGGGTCCTTACGACCCCATTGAGGCTGGCAGGGTGCACGGCTAACTTGGAGGTGCGGGGATGGGGTGGGTGCCCCTGGGGCAGGCGGGACATCGGGGTGGAAAGGCAGGAATGGCATGAGCCTCCCTGCCCACCAAGGGGCCTAGAGAGGGTCCAGGGGCCAGCTCCAGCCCCTCACCCACCTGACCAGACCAGGCCGCCAGGAAGGGAGCACTTGTTCCCTGCCCCTCCCGCCTACCCCTCTAATTGCCAGCACTGGGAGGCAGGGGGCGTAGCACTGAAGGTACCGCAGGCCCAGGCACCAGCGTGGCCTGGCCACATGCACTGAGCCAGTCCAGAGTTCAGCGATTCCTGGCGGCGTTGTCTGTGCCGAGGGCCAGGGTGTCGGCTGGCGGAAACCAGTACTGGGGACCGGAAGTGTGACGGCGTCCCCAGAAGTGTGATGGCGTCCCCACCCGGTGGACCTCGCCCGGCACCTGGAGAAGAGCGCCATGTCCAGTCCCTATGCGGCCCGCCCTCCTACACCCACAGCTCGCCTGGTCCCCCGGCTGGTGGCTGGGTGGGCAGGCAGGTGGGCTGTTAACAGCGACGTCAGTAACGACATCTATCAAATGCTTATGATGCGCTTGGCTCCGAGCTGACGCATTATCTCAATCGACCGCACGGCAGCTCCCTCAGCACTTGTTTCTTCCAAGAGTCTTTAGAATTCACGAGCTTTCGGTTGTTACACTTGAGCAAATTGAGCTCCAGAGACAGAGGCTGCCAGGCCAAGGTCACCTAGCAACCCGGCGGCGCATGAGGCTGCCCGCGGACACCTGCCTCTGGAGCCGGGCATCCCTCCTTTCTCCAAGATGGGTGCTCCCCCAGCCCTGCTCTCCCCCCCACCTCCATACCCCCATGTCTTCAGGGCTCCAGGCCGCAGAGCTTGTGAGGTGGTCCACCCGAGGCACCATTTCAGGCAGTGACCAGGGTGTGGTTCTGTCAGGGCCAGCACTGGCCATCAGGGCCTGCCCAGTAGTTGGCTAAAGGGTCCACATAAAGTGGGGTCAAGGGTCAGAGCATGTCTGCTAGAAGCCAGCATGTGGCAGGGGTCAAAGTCAGGGTGCAGCTGGGGTCAGGGGTCAGAATAAGTCTGGGTTCCTGAGTGACCACGTGGCTGGCCAAGAGTCATTGTGGGGCTGAGGTCAGGGGTCATGGCCAGCCACTGTCATGGAGCTGACCCCAGAGAGGACCACACCCTCTTCTGCCCTTCCCTGTGACCAGGTGTGAATGAGGCCCCAGGTCAGCCAGTATGAGGCCCCAGGTCAGCTGGTGTGAGTGAGGCCCCAGGTCAGCTGGTGTGAGTGAGGCCCCAGGTCAGCTGGTGTGAGTGAGGCCCCAGGTCAGCCAGTGTGAGGCCCCAGGGCCACCTGGCCTACAAGGGTAGGCCATGAAAGGTGTGCTGCTGGGCTGGGCAGGAGCGTCACCAGAGGAAGAAAAGGGGTCTGTAATGCAGCTCCAGCCCCTGGCCCCTTGCACCCCCTCTGCAGTGGCCACCATGACCAATCCTACCCGCTTGGCTCCATCAGTGGCCCCTTGTGGATGTGGCTGCATTTCCTGTGGACCCAAAGGCAGCCTCCACCGGCCAAAGACCCCCACCCAGCTGCCAGGTGGTTGTCGCTTTCCTACCCCTTCCCGGGGGTCCCTGCTGCAGGAGGTTCCTGGCCCCCAACTTGGAAATCCTGTTCATCCCTCAGAGGCGCCCCTGACCCCTTCAAGCCCTGCCACATCCCCGGTGGGGTGCTCACCTGGGCCCTCCAGCGCACATACCGCCCAGTCTCATCTCTGTGGCATTCAGGCCACAGGTGGGGGGGGATGGGGGGACACAGGAGGGGGCAGAAGGTTCAAGACCCTGGCGCTGAGCGGCAGCAACTCCTCTGAAGGAGGGAAGCTTCTGATCGCACCCCAGAGAGGGCTCAGCGGGCCTGTGTGTCTGCCAGCCCCCTAATTTGAGAAACTCTTCGTAAGGGGCAACAGCAAGCGTCAGGCCCAGGGTGGATCCAGGGGGAGGCTCCAGCCCTACGGCTGGGTTGTAGCTCAGCTCTGCTCACACGACCACCCTGCTCTGTGGGTTCCTCTCCACCCCGAAATGCCAGGAGGATCAAGAGTGGGTCCCCCCAACCAGACGCTGCCCAGGCCTGACAACCCTAACAGGCCCCCTCTCCAGGGGCTGCAGGATCCCTGCCCAGGCCTCATAGTCTGCTGGGGAGTTGGAATGGTTAAAAATAGTGGCCTGGCTGGAGTCATATGGACATGAGTTTAAGTAGGCTCTGGGAGCTAGTGATGGAAGCCTGGTGTGCTGCAGTCCATGAGGTCTCAGAGTTGGGCACAACTGAGTGACTGAATTGAACTGGATTCATTAGTTTTCCATGCAGAGTCAGTCAGCTTCCTCAGCAGCAATGAGAAGCTCACCAGCCCCTGGGGACCCCTCTTCCCAAGGAGAGGTGACCCTAGAGATCAGAGCCCACCTGGTAATGACTCGTGAGCAGTACAGCCCCGAGCCTTCTGCAGGGGCCACTCAGAGGTTGAAAACAGCCCCAGGGCCAAGGCAATCACCCCCCACTTTCGTGGCAGGGAGATCGGGGCTCAGAGAGGCAAAGTGCCTGCAGACACGAGGCATAGCTGTGTCTGGGAGCCTGCCGTGGGAGCAGGGCTGGGCCTGCCACTGTCTGGGTCTCAGGGTTGGGTGTGCTGGCTGGCGACACAGGGCCTGGCACCTGTCGAGCCAGAGAAGGTGAGGGCGTTGAGGTGACTGCACCTGGGCAGGCTGTCACTGGCCTACAGGGTGGAGGCGGGGAACAGGACCACCCAGGTGGAAGTCTAGGCAGGTGGGCCGCCAGAGCGCCCAAGGCCAACAGCACAGCAGGTGGCCACATCCCACCTGCCCTTCTAGGCCAGCTCCTGAACACTGGCTGCACCCAGCAAGCACCACAGGCGCCGAAACACCCCCACACAGGAGCCAAGACTCTCCCTAGCACCTGGGAGGACCTGGCCACCTGCCACGTGAGATTGGTGTGCCGAGAGGTGCCCGACGGGCCTTTCTGTCCCAAACACAGGGCGCGCACACCCCACTGTGGGCTGAATGTCCGCGTTCTGGATTTATGGGAATCCCTGACCCCAGTGTGGCTGCACTTGGGAGGGACAATCAAGGTCACAAGAGGTCACCAGGGTGGGGCATGATCCTTCCAAGAAGGGGGGGAGCCCAGTTCCACAACTGCCCCCCACCGTGCCCACAAGGAGGAAAAGGTTGTGGAGGGTGTCTGCAGTGGGAGGGCGGGGGTGGGGCAGCTGGGAATCGTGTGGGAAGGGAGAAGGGACGAAGAGGATCCTTGCTCCTCAAAGACTGCACATGGGGGCCCACGCCACCCCAGGACCTCACGCCACACACAGGAGACCCTGGAGTCTTGGGAGCCTCGAGGTCCAAATCTGACCCCAAGCATCTGACCCACCATAGTCATGTTGGCATCAATCAAAGTGGACTTTAGGCCAGCAGAGTCCTGTGAGGGTCACCAGGGCCCACAGATGTTAAGAAGTAATCCACTGAACACAGAGTAGCTCTGTCAACTTGCGAGCCCCGAATGACACAGAGAACCACCACAGCCAGACTACGCCAGGTCCCACCTCGCAGAGCTTTCAGGTCAAATGGAAAGACGGTGGGTCTAGCATTGTCACCACTAGGTTCGCAGAGGCCCCAGTCTGGAGCTGAGAAGCACACTGGCCCACCGGACGCCCACCAGGGCAAGCCTCTGGGAAGCCCGCCCTGTCCACACCGACTTGCACACCCTCTCTGGACCTACACACCCTTCCCAGGAGCCTGGCAGCATGTGGGGCGAGTGTGCAGGACCACCCCCTATCCCAGCTCCAGCCCGGGGTGTCAGGGGGGTCCCCTCTGGAGGGACAGGCTGGAGCAGGCTGAGAGGAGATGGGCCTTGCAGGCGGCCCTGCTAGAGGCTTCCAAGCCGAAGGACGGTGGGACCAGGCGCTTGGAGCGGGACCGGAGGGGCTGAGACAAGCTCGGGGGCCTGGCCACGGGGAGGGCAGGTGCTGGAGGGCAGGACCCTGCCGGAGGGAGGACAAGGCGGAAGGACCAGGATGGGGAGGAAGGGTGCCCACGAGTGGTCGGCGGGGCAAACCCTGACGTGACCACGCCCCCACATGTGGTGGGCGGGGCAAACGCTGACATGATCATACCCTCCACTCATGATGGGCGGGGCAAACCCCAACGTGACCACGCCCCCACACGTGGTGGGCGGGGTAAACCCTGACGTGGTCGTGCCCTCCACACGTGGTGGGCGGGGCAAACACCATCATGGCCAAGCTCTTCGGAAGGCCAGCTGCAGCCAGCCCTGGGCTGGAGGGCGGGAGTCCAACTCAGACCCACCCTTTCACGTCCGAGTGCCTATGAAAAGTGGGTCCGCTGCAGAACCGAGTGGCTGGATCACTTTGGACAACTACTGAGAAACGAACAATCTGGAAAAGAAAAGGCTTTCCTGGCAATGTCACCGAAGGGAAGAAACCACTGAAGGTTAACAGATGTGATGACAAAGAAACTTCAAAACGTCTGTGTGCAAAACAGCTCCAAAACCCCAGAGCAAACAAAGCAACAGAGACAGAAAAGCCACGGATAAGCAAGTCACAGGGAAAGCTTTTCAAAGGCCAATAAACACATGAGAATCCTTCAAGAGTAATTACAGGAACTTTAAGAAATGTTAGGACGTGATGTTATTTTTCATCCGTGCGGCTGGCATATTAAAGAGCTGGCAGGTGGGGTTGGAGGCTGTGAAGAAAGCTGCGCTCGGTGCATGGCTGGAACCTGATCGCCGTAACCTTCGGGAGAGTGACTTAGAAATTGCTCTCAAACTTGGGTCTGTTCCCTCAGCCCTGCGGCTCTGCTTCCACACCCAGGACGACTGCTAACTGAGAGGCAATTTGGGCTCCGGGGGGGAGTATATTTGTGGTGGAAATGGGTCCACGGAGACCTATTAGGGGAACAGAACAGGGGTGGGCTGCAAACCAGCCCTCAGGGCCACCCGAGTTCCATGCCTGCCTGCGGGACCACTGCGGCCCTGAGCCGACAGTGCTCGCCAGGGACTTGGCTGGTGGGCGCTGGGCCAGCAGTGGGGGACTGGCTGGGAAGACCTGGGGTGGTGAGCAGGTCTTCTATCCCAGTTCAGAAGAGCTGATGGAAGCCTTTGCTCCCAGGCTGGCCTGCTCGCCTGGAGACAGGCTGTGAAGGACGAGGCGTTTGCATTTTTTACTTCATGTGCTTCTGTGTCTTTGCCAGAAAGCATGTACCAGTCTCACAACTAAAGTCCCAAATGAAGATTTCTGTTTTTGAGACAAAAGCAAAATCAGGCCCGGCCCAGTGGCACACATGGTGACTGCTGGCACGCATTCCCACCGCTCTGGTTACTGCCAGGCTGGCCTGGACAGAGCCTGAGCTAGGCTGGGGCTGGGTGGGTGGGCGGCTGCGGGGTTAGGGGGGTAAGTGGAGGCTGGAGCTGCCCAGACCCGCTCCTGAGAGCCGAGGGAGGAGGGACGGTCCTCCACCCGAGGGCTGGGCAGTGCTGTTTCAGGAACACCCCCCGGGCCAAGGAGAGGCGCCAGGAGAGAGTCCAGGGCTGGTCAGAGGGATGGGGACGGGTCACCCACCTGTCTGGGCGGGGGGCAGGGGACAGGGGCACCACATCTGACCTGGGAGGGGGCGGGGCTGTGGGCAGCAGTGAGAGGGTGCGGGATGGAGGAGGGGAGGATCCGCCTGCCCTGGGCACGGGGTCCCCCAAACGATGGCTGCACTGCACGCCTTTCCACCTTCAGGCTCAGCGCTGTGCGTTGTGGAATCTGAATGAAATGGTTGTAACATTTACAAAACACCCACAGAACAGTGAGATCCACATGGAAAGGATGCTCCCTGGAACCTGATAAGGACTGCCTGGTGGTGGGGGAGGCTGAGACGGGCAGTCTCTCAAGTGGGGGACCCTGTGGGCACCGGCCCTTGGGGGAGGACACTTATGTCCCCCACGGAGGGGAGCTGCCCACAGCCAGGAGTGCGTCCACTCCCGCCAGCACAGGAGAGAGGCCCCGAGAAGGGGAGGGAAACGCCGCCCCACCTCAGTCCCTCCCCGCCCTGTCCAGACGCAGGGGACTCAGCTGTTGGTTTCTCTGCACTCCAGCCCTATAACCCGGGACAGACGCAGATATCTGGGGGCTTGGAGTCCACCGGCAGACCTTAAGCTGCAGCAGGAGTCTCGCTTCTGGGCTGGGTTCTGGGTAGTTAACCAGTTTCCTGGTGTCTCGATAGCAAATACGGATCCCCAAGGGTCCTCCCAGCCCAGCCACTGAGGCATTCGCCCTGTACTGACCCCAGGGTGCTCCAACCCCAGGGGCTTCCAACAGGCAGTGAAATCTAGTCAGAAAGGGACCCTAAGGTTTTCCCTTAACCCTGGGTCTTATTGTCAATAAGAGGCAGATTCTGATTTGGCAGGTCTGGGAGGGGGTGAGATCAGGAATTTCTTGAGGCTCCGGTAGCATCCTTTCTGAAGCCTGCACAGCTGCCCAGGCTCTGCTGTGTCTGTCTTCACCCCCTGCTTCCACGAGGCATCTCACTGCCGAACACACTTTTCCACACGTCCTTTTCCAAGGACTGTTCAGCTCCTCACACAGCCCTGGAGCTTGTCCAGGGTCATGGGGTCCAGTTATTCCGGGGGGGGGGGGGCCCAAGGACTGTTCAGCTCCGGAGCTCGTCCGGGGTCATGGGCCTTCAGGTGGGAGTGTCCCTGCTTGGTCAACAACGGCTCCCTCGTCCCCCCAAGAGGGCCCACCAGTGCTGGCAATACCCACCTGTTTAATTTTTGCCAAGCTGGTGGGCTGAAGAGATCCACTGCAGTTTATTTTGCATTTTTCTAATAAATAGGGCATTTTCCTCACATGTTCATTAGCCTTTGGTGTTTCTTCTCCATAGAGTTCTTATATGCTCCATTAAGGCAATCCTTCGAAAATATACTTTTTGTTGCTATTGTGCAATAATACCTAATTCAGTCTATTTATTACATTTTCTAACTGGTGTGGAGCAAGGCTAATGATTTTCATAAGTGAATCCTGTACCCACCAAGCTCACTCGATTATCAGGGTTCGTATTGTGGTGCTTCTTTTATGTGCTGTTGCTGCTCAGGCACTCAGTCGGGTCTCTTTGTGACCCCGTGAACTGTAGCCCACCAGGCTCCTCTGTCTTGCATTTATTTCCCAAGCTTGCTCAAACTCCCGCCCAGCGAGTCGGTGACGCCACCCAGCCGTCTCATCCTCTGTCGTCCCCTTCTCCCGCCCTCAGTGTTCCCCAGCACCAGGGTCTTTCCCAAGGAGTCAGCTCTTCACATCAGGTGACCAAAGTTCTGGAGCTTCAGCATCAGTCCTCCCGATGAATATTCAGGGTTGGTTTCCTTTAGGATGGACTGGTTGGATCTCCTTGTGAGCTGCAATAAGAGGAAACATCAAGGACGGGCCTTCAACCATAGAAACAACAAACGCCAGAGAGCAGGTGGCTGAAACGAGCCCCCAGGTCCACACCAGAGTCCACAGAAGTGAGCCAGGCCTTTCTCTCCACCAAACACGTGGGCTTGTTAGGAAACTACAGTAATTAAAGACAGTTATCAGAGTAGGAGTTTTTCAAAAAACCACAAAATACAATAATAGACGGTGCATAAATGGCCCTGACCCCCATGAGAAAGCTGTTACACCACAGAAGCCATAACACACTGCTGGTGAAATGACAGACCAGGACATATGTGGTTATTCACTGAAATTAAACTGGTTATTCACTGAAAGCTCTCAGTGAGCCCCCTGTGTCCTGCCACGCACAAGAGTAAACTCCAAAGGGACTCCATGCCTAAATCTGAAAAGAAGTGTGCTTACCATCAGGGAAAGAGTAAGAAAATGCCTTTAGTGGTATGGGGGTAGGAATGAGCTTCTTGACTAAGGCACAAAGGATAAGCTTAATTTTACTGAAATAAATGCAAGTTTTTAGATGGAAAAAGACACCATCAGCAAAGCAAATAGAAGATGTGTGCAAAGCACAGAACTAATGGAGAATCCATATCTAGCTATAAAAGGGCCTTGCAGGAATCAGTAAGAAAAGGACAAAGATCTGAATAGAACATGAGCAAAGAATATGAACAGGCAAGGCCAAGGGTGTGCACACACCCCACGACCCAGGTGTCCCACTGCTGGGTATCAACCTAGAGAACCGCTCGTGCATGTGCAGAAGGACAAATGGACAATGGTGGTCGCTTTCTGTAACCACCAAAATTACCAAGAAGGAAGCGGAAGCCACCCAGGTGCTCATCAACAGGAAAGCGAACACACTCGTCACAGCTGTGCAGTTTCACGCCGCAGAGACGACAGGTGGAATGTACCAGCGTCCATGTACTGCAGGCGGGCGACAGGACGAGATGTACAGGCTGATGACATAAAGTTCCACACGCTGTTCGTGGACACGTCCGTGTGCAGTGAAAGTGTAAAACGGATGGCCCAAGAATGAGAGAAAAGATTCTCAATGGACTTGACTGGCCATTTCTCCAAAGAATACATGGGTGGTTAAAACCACACGGAAACAGGCTCAGTGTCACTAACCTTTAGGGAAATGCACGTGGAAACCATGACGAGGTATCTTTCTCTCTCACCCACTAGGATGGATCCTCTCGGAACAACAGAAAATAGCAAGTGTTGGCAAGGATGTGACGGAACTGGAATCCCGTGCGCTGTTGGTGGGAAGGTAACAGGGGGCAGCCCCTGGGAGAACAGTACTCAACAAACCCTGTGGCTCAGAAATGCCACGTCTGGGGATGCACCCACAGAACTGAAAGCAGGGTCATGAGATATGTGTGTAACCCAGGGTCACAGCGGCGCTGCTTACAGTGGATAAAACGCGGAACCAACCCAAGTGTCCATGGGGGGATGATGGGTAAGCAGAAGGTGGTTTGTCCACGGACCTGGAGGGCAGTAGTGAGGTAAGTCCACAGAGAAAGACAAATACCGTGTGGTTCCACTTCCGTGAGGTCCCTGGAGTCATGTCCACAAAGACAGGAAGTCGGTGGAGGGGCCGGGCTGGGGGCGGGGGCGGGGGTCAGTGTTAATGGGGCCAGAGCCTCAGTTTCACAAGGACAGAGGGTTCTGGAGAGCTGCACACTGGGAGATGGTTAAGATGGCAAATTTCATGTTACGTGTACTTTGCTTCAGCACAGTAAGGAAAAGACAGGAAAACGGAATGGCAGAACAGCAAAGGAGGCAGAGAAAACAGATTCCAGAGGAACAAAGAGAGTCTAAGTGTGATATGTTTAAATTTTCAGAGAAACCGTGGCATGATACTGAGTCTGTTACGTTTGCCAAATTATAGTGGTAAGTACATGGATACTCGTTACCTTGCCCTCTTCACTTTTCAGTGTTTTGAGAGATTTCATAATAAAAATAGATGAACTATGTCATGAACTCTAGAAAAGAAACAGCGATAGCCTAAAAGGGGAGAAAAAAAATTAATATGAGGGAAAATTACTTTTGTGTTTTTAAATTTCACTGGTGTTTTCATTGGGAAAACCAAAGCTTGCAAGAGACTCAGAAAGCTGGCCGTCACCCAGTCTTCGTGAGAGGGGACGTGGAGGGGTGCAAATTCAGGAAACAGCAGAGCTTCAGGCATAGAGGAGATTTCCCAAGAACATAGGAATTCATCTGGTACCACTACTGCCACACATTTTAGATGACCAATGAAATAGACAGCTTTCTAGGAAAATGTAAATATTCAAAATCAGCCCAAGAGAAAGATGATTTGAAAAGCTTAGTACGTGTGACCCAAAATCCACGTGTGGAGCACCAACCAGGAGGCAGTGGGTTTGTGGGTGCCCCTCACACACCTGATTCTGGGACGTGGAAGCAGGTTGCCTCCCCAAGCTTGCTGGCAGAGCAAGGACACATGTCCCGAGCTCCTGTGTTCCTGCCTGACCCCCGGGAGAGGCGGGAAGATGAACTCTCACGTGACCAGCGTCCCTGCTGCTGGGGGCTGCCAAGCTCATGCCACTGAGGTGCAGCAGACGCCTTCTGGGAGCCACAGGGCAGATGCTTTCTTGACCCAAGGGGAGGGCCTCCTCCTCCCCCAGGGACCTGGTGCCTGGGGCCGCGGTGGCCACCTGCGCCCAGGGACAGACAGCCAAGGGGACACAGAAGCACCTACCTCTACGGTTCTTGTCATCGACACCGTGGAGAGGTCTTATTTATTACTTACGGCTGAGTTATCTCTAAAATAAGCACCAACCTGATGTGAAACACAGTCAGAGACACTGAAAAACTCACAGCCAATCTCATACATAAACAGATGGAAATAATCTCAAATAAAATATTAGCAAGTTGAAGCCAACAGTGCATTAAAATAAAACACCAAGTAGGGCTTAGTCCAGGAACCTAAGGATAATTTAGCATCACAAAAGCCATTAATGTTGTTCACTTCATTTACAGACTAGAGCAGAGAAGCTGTATGTTCGCCTCAGTAGATGCTAAAAAAGCATTTGATGAAATCCAAAGCTAATTCAGAGTAAACATTCTTAGTGAACCAGGTGTAGATCTGGTCTTCCCTAAATGAACAACACTTTTATCCAAAACCTGCGGCAAACATCTTCCCTGGAGGAATACAATTCTCATTACAGCCAGTGCAAGTACACAGGAGAACAGAAGCATAGTTTTGGAAAGAGAGAGAAAGTCATCATTATTTATAGGCAAAGTCATTATGAAAAAACCTAAGAGATTCTACAAAAAAGTACCTTTCTGTGGCCTCTTTTTCACGGCTATGAAATAGAGCTCCTAGAAGTATGCACTCCGTGGACTTCTTAACACTATTAATTAATTTCGTTTATGTAAGGACCTTAGGCTGGTGCCTCCACACGGCCCTCAGTACCAGATCAACATATAAAAACCAGCGACAGTTCTACAGGCCAGTAACAACCAATCAGAAATGCAGAACACTTAAAAATTCCCTTCATAAGCACAACTAACGCCCTGAACACCTAGATTCACCCTGAGAAAGATGTGGCTCAGGCATCGGACGCCCGAGCTCCGTGAAGAGAGTGCCTGGACAGCGGCCCTGGTGGTGGGGTGTGGGGGATGGGGGACACTCACTATCAGGAGTCCTTCCCTGGGGCTCAGCGGATCCTTCTGAGATGCCCGTGGGAGAGTGGACACCCACGGATGACCAGGACAGGCTGAGAACCGAGCAGAAGCCCAGGGCACCAGCGTGAGTGGTCTGCTTCCCCTCCAGGGGGCCAGCCCGAGTCGGATAGGGGCACGTATGGCATGTGCAGACCCCAGCAGACCCTGCTCCCAGGGCCCGCTGCCCCGACCGTGGACGTCCAGACTCACGAGGCGCTAACGTAGGAGGGCCACTCCTGCCCAACACAGCGGATTATCCGTAGGTTTAGTGTTTGACAACTGATCAGTGAAAAATGATATCCCACTCCTGTAAAAATAACCAGGCTAGCTGCCCACTGCCTCGGGAAACTAACAGGACTGGATTATCTGCTTTTCTGCTTACCCTCTGGCCCCACAGTCCTGGGGCTTGAGGCAGAGACCCGGAAGGCGTGTGATTGAGAGCGGAACTGCCAGATCACTGGGATCTCTGTCCTCTCTGTCTTCACCAAGCAACCTTCCGGGGGGCCCGTTCCTGCCACACTCCTATCCACGCGTCAGCGCCCCGGCATCCTCGCCCGCTCCGGGAGCTGTGAGATGCTAGCCTCAGCCACATGGTTGGTGTGTGGGGGCGTCTCACTTGAGGTCAGTGTGCGTTTCCACAGTTCCCTGTTCATGGTCTTGTTGGCTTTCAGACTGTCCTGAAGCTTCTGCAAACCTCTGACCTGTTTTTCTCTTTCATCGCAGGCCCGTGGTTTGGGCCTCGCAGGAGGGACCGTCTCAAGTCTGCACTATCTCCCCCCGCCCCCCGCCTGCTTCACACCTTCCTTCACTGTCTGGACCCTAGAAGCTCTGGTTTGCGATGAGGGCATCGCCTGCTCCTGAGAACATCTAAACATCACACCGTCACCAACTCAGCCCAGACCCATCCATCTCCCACCCCAATTAAGAGCCTCCCAGCGTGCTCATGAGGCTGTTACCTGGCTGACAAAAGTTAGATCGTTCCCTGGGAGAATCTAACCCAGAACGAAATCTCCCCTGTAACTTCAGAACCGTCTTATATAACTGGGTGTTTGGATCTGCACCGGTGTCCAGCATTACAGGTGGAGGTTCTGTCTCTGGACTGAGGACGTCTCTGCCACCTTCTCTCTAGCAGGTGATATGCAGCAGAACCCGAGTGCCGGTTCATTAGACTGTCCCACGTTCTGGAATTGTCTCCTTCCTTCCTGAGGGTATCTCTCCAACAAACAGTGCTGGGAAACTGATGTCCATGCGCAAAAGAATGAAGCTGGACCCTGATCTTAATACCACAAAAGAAAAGGAACTCTAGATGGATCAAAGACCTGAAGGTAAGACCTAACACTATAAAATCTTAGAGAAGAAAATGTGGAGGAAAACATCATACCAATGGATTTGGCACTGATTTCTTGCCATGACATCAAAAGCACAGGTGACAAAAATAAAAAGATAAATTGGACTTTGTCAAAATTAAAACCTTCTGGGCATCCAAGGACACAATCAAGAGAGTGAACAGGTAACCTCAGGAATGGGGAAAAATACTCAAAAAACATACCTGACAGGGGTTAACATCCAGAACATACAAAGGAGTCCTAAAACTCAACAGCAAGGAAAAATACTTTCAAATGGGCAAAGGACAGCAATAGGCATTTCTCCAAAAAAGACACGCAGAAGGAGCAAACAAAAAGATGCTCAACATCCCTGATCATGAGGGAAACGCAGATGAAAACCACAAAGAAGTATGACTTCACACCCATTAGGATGGCTGCGTAAAACAAAAGAAAACACAGAAAATAACAAGTGTCGATGAGGTAGTGAAATTGGAGCCCACGCACACTGCTGGCGGGCGTGTCAATGCAGTGGTGCAGCCTCCATGGAGGACAGGACGGTGGTTTCTCAACAAACAGAACCACACGATCCAGCGATGTATTCACCCAAGAGAACCGAAAGACGGTCTCACAGAGACGTCCGCACACCACCTTCACAGCAGCAACAGCCATGCCAGGTAAAACGTGGAAGCGCCTTGCGTCCATCGATGGGTGGATGGCAGACCAAGTGTGGTCCACACATGCAGTGCGATCTGATTCCGCCTTTGAAAGGAAGGGCGTCCTGACCTGCGGCAGCACAGATGAACCTGGAGGACGCTGCGCAGGGAAGGAAGCCAGTCACACAGGGCCGAGGACTGCATGGTCCACGCATAAGAGGTCCCAGAGGGCACATGTCCATGGGGACAGGAAGTAGTGATGCGGCGGGGGTGAGGGAGGGGTAGCGCTTAATGGGGGCGGGGCTTCAGTTTTGCCAGACGGGCATTCTGGAGATGATGGTGATGATGGCCGTTACACATTTTGAATGTACTTAATGTCACTGAAGGGAGAGGCTGCCCACTCCAGCATTCCGGCCTGGAGAATTCCATGGACTGTATAGTCCACGGAATCGCGGAGAGTCGGACACGACTGAGCGACCTCGCTCATGTCACTGAACTGGACATTTCAAACGATTAAGATGATGAATTTCATGTCCTGTGTAGCTCATCACAAAAAAATGTGGGAAAGATGATAAACTACCAGGTTTTTTGAAAACTACACTGTGCTTCTTGGTCAGGACTCACACGGCGGTGCGAGCCTCTCAGCGCTCCTTAGGCCGGGCGCCGCCACTAACCAGCGGAGCGTCTCCATCCATGCATTTAGTTCCTCAAGTTCTTACTGGGAGTAACAGGACCCTTATCAAGTGACTCATTTCATTTAAAATTACTGAATTAATAGATCCTCATTATCAAAAACAGAAAATGTGTAAGAGCAGAAACGGGGAAAGCATGATGAGCTGTAATTCTGTCTCCCACAGGCCATCTGTCACCGTTTGGAACCACATTCCAAGACCGTTCTCATACACACAGATACGTTTCTTTTACTCACCAAAAAAGCAATCAGCTTGTATAAGCTGCATTGTAACCTGCCTTTTTTATTTCGTAATATATCATGGAAGATTTTCCTTGCTAATCAATAAACTTTTATTAGTTTTCTCCAAGCCCTCCCTGTATAATATTCTGAGCTAATCTCCTATTGTTGGAATTGATTAGATGAGTTCATATTTGGAAGGTATTTAGGACAACGTCTGGCACCTGATAAATGCTATATAAATAATTTCAAGTGTTTTAGACAGCCACGAGAATATGGGAGAAACTGGCAAATCCCGAGTCATAAAGGAAGGTTTTTTAACACCCGCTTCTCGGAAAGCTGCAAATCAAATTCAGGAAAATGGAGGAAGCTAAGAGAACTGAATGTCGTGGATGACTCAACAGTCCCTGCAAAGCCAGCTTCTCAGCCGGTCGCCCTCCTGGCCCCATGCCTTTGTCCTCCACTCTCACCTCCACCTTCTTTCAGCAGACACCGCCCAGCCTCCTGGCTGCAGTCCCCACGTCTGCCCGGTCCATTGGCCCGAGCACGGCGCATGGCTCGGTCACTCAAACTCATCCCCACCTCCCCCCTTCCAGACCAGCTCCGCCGGGGCTCCCTCACTCTGGCCCCCTGGCACCTGACCGGCCCTTCAGCCCTCTGACTTTGGGCTCTGCCACTGGCTTGGTGGGCGCCTGGAGGGCTGTGGTCCACGCTGGGGCCCTGCTCACCTTTGCCTACAAGGCCCCGGCTCCCGGACCCCTTCTCCCAGCCTGGCAGGGCCCAGTGAGGTCTTCCCAGAATAGATCCCACTCACATCCTGCCTTTTGTCTGCAGAAAAATTTTAGTCAAAAAATAAATTCAATCAGAGAAGTGAGAAAACACATAAGGAAAGGAAAACTATCAAGCAAGACAAAATAATAATAGTTGAGCCATTAAACAAAGTCAAGGACCTTTATTTCCTCCTCAAGGACCATAGATACTATTCTGAGCCGTGTCCTTTGACCTGTTTTGCCGACACAGAAGCCCACACCAGGTGGGAGTCCTTAAATGTATGTCGCCCACAAGCACATAGACCCCAGACCGGCTGGAACCAGAAGGCTGATGATGCTGACTCCCGATGACCTCACCACCAGCCAATCAGAAGACGAGCTGACCACGCCCTGCTCCCTGAGCACTCTGGGCTCCTCCCTGTCCCCTCCGGGGTAGGGGGACACACAGCCCTGAGGGCGTTAGCCCGCGGCGGCCCCCTCTGCCTGGCAAAGCAACGCAGCTACTCTCTCCTGCTTCAGCGAAAACCCCGCGCTTCTGTGAGCACAGGAGAAGAGAGGTAAGCAAATGAGTGAATAATCACCCAGTCGTGGCCGGGCCGACTCTTTGTGACCCCCTGGACGGTAGCCCGCCAGGCTCCTCTGTCCATGGGATTCTCCAGGCAGGAATACTGGAGCGGGTGGCCATTCCCTTCTCCAGGGGATCTTCCCGACCCAGGGATTGAACCTGGGTCTCCTGCACTGTAGGCGGACGCCAGGGGAACCTTTAATGGCCACCATGGCTGCCAGGCGGTCCTCCAGAGACGCTGAGTCCCTCTCACTCTCTCCAGAAGTCGCCCTGTGCCTCCTCCCGCCGCCAGTGCTGCCAGTCTTTTGACCCTGGGCCTCTGTGATGGTGCCAGCTAGAGCCTCAGGTCTTAACTGATCTCAGGAGTGACCAGCGTCACAGAGCAGTGGGAAGAGGAGCCGCTCCCCTCCCGGCAGATATTAGCAGCGGACATCACCCTGGCCAACCCCTCTGGAGCCCCCTTCACAAATCCAGATGCTGTCCTCCATTTTCAGCTCCTTCGCCCCACCTCCGCCCTCACCCCTCCCGTGTTCAGACACCTCCAGGTCCTCCCAAGTGCGTCCACCCCAGCAACGTCCAGCATGCCGGCTCCTGGGCGTCCTGGCTCACGGCATCATCAGGCCCTCCCTGCCCGGCCCCAGAAACGCAAACCCACAGCAAAGCAAATACTATAATAAACGGAGTCACGTGAATTCTTTGGTTTCCCAGTGCTTATAAAGCTTGTGTTTGCACTATACTGCAGCCTATTAAGTGTGAAATTGCATTATGTCTAAAAAAGTACACAGCTTAACATTAAAATCCTTGACTGCTAGAATACGCAGCCATCATCTAAGCCTTTAGAAAGTTCATTAAGGTTCACTGACTGCCGATCGCTGTAACAAACATGATAATAACACGAAAGCTTGAAACACCACAACAAATACCCAGATGTGGCGCAGAGACACAGAGGGAGCAAAGGCTGTTGGAAAAACAGCACCAGAAAAGTTGCTCGACGCAGAGGCACCATAAGCCTTCAATTTGCAAAAAAAATGCAGATCTCAGAAGCACAGTCAAGTGAAGCTCCATGAACCACCTGCCTGGGTCCCAGCCGCCTCCTCTCAGGCAGGCACCCGAAGCTCCACGGAGCAGATATGCTTGCAGTTTTCTGAGGAAAGACACACAGGAGATGAACTCAGCATCTTGCAAGTCTTACAGTACATCTTCTGTGTCCTCACTCCTAATTTATATTCTGCCTGGGCTCAGACTTCTAAGCTGGAAAATCACTTTCCTCTAAAATGTTGGAGGTGTTGCTCTACTTCTTCCAGACGGAGGTGACGTCTGAAGCTGCTGCAGTTCTGAAACCAGCTTTGTTTTATCTGGGGAGGTAGTATTTCCCCTGTCCCTGGTCCTGCGGTCTGTTCACTCCACAAACATACTGCAGGTTCTGGAAGATTTTCCTGAATCATATCTTTGCTTAACTCTTCCCCACTGTCTAGTCTATATTCTAGAATTCTTTTTTTTTTTTTTTAACGTGGACCATTTTTGAAGTCTTTATTGGGTCTGTTACAACATGCTTCTGTTTTGCGGCTTTGCCCTTTGGTCATGAGGCATGTGGGATTTTACTTGCCCAACCTGGGCTGGAACCGGCAACCCCTGGTTGACAGCATGGAGTCTCAACCAGGGGACCATCAGGGAAGTCCTGAATTCTTACCGATGTCTAACAGCGCTTTTCTTAGTTTCTCTCTCATTTTTCTATCCTCTGGGGGACTTTCTGCAACCTTACATTCCGACACTTGTGTTTCTCATCTCAGCCCTTTAACTTGCAAGGTCTTTGCTCTAAATGCCGTCAAAGGCCAGATCTTGTTTATGTTTCAAGGGCATAGTCTATCTCTCTGAGGACAGTTTTAATGGCTTTTCTGACTTTGTCTCTCTCTACATTGTCTTTGTCCTACAAGCTTCGTCTCCTCTCTTGTGTTTTGTTCTCTGTCTTTGCAGCAGCTGCCAGAACGGCGTCTCTGTGGTCGTGGAGGTTCAGTCTCTGTCGTGTAGCCACGGGCTTTTCCGGAAGCCCAGCAAGCTTGGTCATGGTCTCCTCACTAGGAGTGGGTGCTGAAGAGCTGTGAGCACAGCTCAGACACGCTGGCTTCATCCAGGGAAGTCGCCAGAACCCCCGCCTCTGAGCCAAGGGAGAACGAGCCATGTCCACTCCCCTCAGGGGACCAGGGCCCACGCTGCGTGCCCAGGGGGGCTGGGGTCTCAGCAGAAGGCAGACACTTGCCCACCCCAGCCCTGCCTCCACTTCCAGGCAGAGAAGGGACATCTAGTCCCCTCTGCCAGGGTAAGGAGATGCCGCCTTCTGGATCGGCTGCTAGTCAGTCCTTGAAAGCTTAGCCCACCTCCTGTCTTCAGCCAACTCCACCCCGGCGTCACCCCACCAACCCCACAACTGACCAACACTCAGCTCTGCCCGCTGCGGGCTGGGGCCACTCCTCCCCCCTCCACCAGGTCAGGGCTGTGTGGCCCTGCTGCCCCCAAATCCTGCCGTTTCCTCTGATGTGATTGCTATTCCTGTTGCCTGCCTTTATAACTAAAGCCCCCTCGGGGCTTCCCTGGTGGCTCAGAGGGTAAAGAATCTGCCTGTAATGCTGGAGACCTCGGTTCAATCCCTGAGTCGGGAAGATCCCCTGGAGGAGAGCATGGCAACCCACTCCAGTATCCTTGCCTGGAGAATCCCATGGACAGAGGAGCCTGGTGGGCTACGGTCCACGGGTCGCAGAGTCGGACACGAGTGAGCGACTTCACTTTCACTTTTTCACTTACTCGTCTGTGAATGGGTATGGCAGGAAGCGCCTGAGACTCTGCGCACTCAATCTCTATTTACTGGTCTGAACATCTTTGGGGGGCATTTATTGGCATCCTGTCTCTACCCCCACTTTCTGCGACTTTTTTAAGGTTCTTTTCCCATTTCTCCATGGAGTTGTTTCTCATTATTTCAATACTGTTAATAAGACGCTTGCTCCTTGGAAGAAAAGTTATGACAAACCTAGACAGCATATTAAAGAGCAGAGACATTACTTTGCCAACAAAGGTCCATCTAGTCAAAGCTATGGTTTTTCTAGTAGTCGTGTACAGATGTGAGAGTTGGACTATAAAGAAAGCTGAGCGCTGAAGAATTGATGCTTTTGAACTGTGGTGTTGGAGAAGACTTGAGAGTCCCTTGGACTGCAAGGAGATCCAACCAGTCCATCCTAAAGGAAATCAGTCCTGAATATACATTGGAAGAATTGATGCTGAAGCTGAAATACTTTGGCCACCTGATGCAAAGAACTGACTCATTGGAAAAGACCCTGATGCTGAGTAAGATTGAAGGTGGGAGGAAAAGGGGATGTCAGAGGATGAGACGGTTGGATGGCATCACTGACTCAATGGACATGAGTTTGGGTAAACTCCAGGAGTTGGTGATGGGCAGGGAGGCCTGGCGTGCTGCAGTCCATGAGGTGGCAGAGTTGGACTTGACTGAGTGACCGAACTGGGTAAGAACTTCTCCCAAGACGGCACAGTTTCTGTCTGCCCCGTCTTGCTAGTCAGGGACCATTCTCTCTGGTGATTCGAGGTGCTCAGTGTCCCCCACCCTCTGTGCAGCGGGTTGTCCCCCTTGCTCTGGGCACAGAAGCCATGCCCAGGTCCAGGCGGGTCTCATGTGCAAAGCATCACATGGGTCCGTCTGGGACACCAGCTGTGCTCCCCCTGACTCTGCTCTTGTGTGCCCAGCCTCTGTGGTCTCTGGTGTCCATGGAAGCCTCACACCCCTGTATCCCCACCAGGGTCTGGTTCACGATCCAAACTCTCCTCCGCACCCTGACCTCGTCTCTGAAGGTGTGTGGGCCCAGCCACACTGCCTTCACTCCCTGGTCACCTCCACCTCGAAGGGCAGTGGACTGCTCGCTCTCCCAGCCCCTCTGCCAGTCCCCCCCACCCCAGCCACCCCCCGTCCCGCCAAGGCTGTTCTCATGGAGCTGCCATGCTACTGGGGCAGGAAGGAGCACAGGTCCCCACTCCCTCGGAAGCGTCCTGGAAGGAAACAAGGCCCAGTCGCATTTTTCTCTCTTGAGTTTTTCTTGCATAGCCCTTGAAGTCTGTCTACTCTTAGGAAGGCAGGCATGAGGGAATGTGTATCGGTCATCTATTACAAAACCATGCTGGGTAACAAAAAGACCCCCAGTTGCATACAGTGAACCTGACTCAGCTCACAGCCCTGCTAGGTTCTGCTCTTCTGACCCAGGCCAGGCTCCGCTCCCAGTTCCGGTCCCAGCTGGGGTCTGGGAGGCAGCGGTGGCCACCAGGCCAGTGCTCCTCAGTGCCCAGTGCCCAGCGCCTGGGCTGCACCCCAAGGTGGGGGGCCTGTGCCCACCTCTCCTGGGCTGGCGCCCGTCCACAGTGCCCATGGTCTGCATGGTTTCCCAGGCTCGGCAGACTCTTCAGGCGGCCGCAGGAGGCTCCAACCAGACTGAACGAGCCCCTGCGGGTCTCACCCTGCCGACGTGCCCGAGCCTGGATGCAGGGGCTCCCGTGACCTGGGATGTGGCCGCGGGAGGGAAGGGCTGAGGCCTTCAGCGCCGTCTGCCTGCTGGGGGTGCTGAAGGGACGACTCCGCATGGCTGGCTGCCACAGGACTTCCTGCCCATTTGGTGCCCACGGTGCTCTGGGGGTCCTCGTCTGCAGGCTGTCCCTTCAGCACCTGCCCCTGGAGGGATGGGTGGCCCCCTACTTTCACCAGAGCCCCCCACCCCGGCTCCGCCTTCCTCTGGGGACAAGCCCTCCTGGTCCAAGCTCTTCCCTTGGTGGGTGGACGTGTGTTGCTGACACATGGCCCTGAGCCTGGTGCCCCCTCGGCTGCCTCTCAGGGAAATGGGGGCCACCCTGCCTGGGGTGTGCCCGAAGGTGGAGGGGTCCCTTCTTCACCCCTAGGAAACCCCTCTTTCCACCTGTCTCCACTCTTTCTGACTCTGGCAGAGGAATCCCTTTTTGGGGGGGGGTTGCTTCATTTTTGATCCCTTAGGCCTCTGGGTCCCTACAGAGCCAGGCGTCAATCCGCTCGGATTCCATTCTGCAAACCGACGAGGGGGCCGGGGGCTCCAAGAACAGAAAGGAATGGCTCAGGCTGACTCGAGACTTCGCCCTGAAGCCACACTACACACCCCCGGCCCCAAGCTGCAGCTCATGTGATGCCCCAGGTTTGCTCCTCACCCCCTGCCTGACCCTTCCTTCTCCTGCAGCCTCCGTCTCCTCCATAGGTAGGAGCTGGGACAGTGGGCGGGCCACATCCAGAAGAGGGGCAGCTGCCTCCCCAGAAGGAGCCATGCAGACCCTCAAGACACCCAACAGCCCCTAGAGGAAATCCTCGCGCCTCCAGCTGCCCCTGGGGCAGACGCGGGGCCAGCCTGCAGTGTCCATACCCACGCCAGGAACTCCCTCTAACTGACCCTGCCGGCTGGCATGTGGGGGCCCCCTGCGTCGTTGCCCCCTCGCTGGAATTCTCCCCAACTTGGGGTTCCACCTGGGCACCCTTCATCCACCTTCTCTATATGGGGCACCCCCCTCCAGCTGCCTCAGAGCATTCCATCTGGGCCCCCAAACCACCCTCCAGCCCAGAACTCTGCCCTCTGCCCCATTCCCCCAGTGGGGACCCTCAGCCCAAACCCCACGGCCCCCACCACCCCCGCGACCCCTTCCGGGCCCACTACAGCCACTTCCAGCTCTGATCAATCCCCGCCCCCAACCAGGCGACACACGGCGTGCTGCCCAGGGAACTGTGGTTGGCCAGACACTTAGGTTTCGGTTTTCACTTTTTAAAGGGCCTCAGATGTCAGTTGCTCACTGTTGCTTAGGGCCCGGCCTGTTCCCAAGGATGCACGTCGGGCCCCAATGCGTCATGTGTCCTCACTTTCCTCTTTGCCCTCTGCCCTTCAACCCCGTTGCCCACACTCCGGCCCCTCTCCAGCCCTCCTCACTGCCCTGCACACCTGTGTTTTTAGATTCTATAAACCACGTGCTCTAATAACTCTGCTCTCTGTCTGCCACCACAGCGTGTACGATCTTCCCACTCAGCTGCGTGCATTTGGTTCTCGGCTCCACACTGCTCTGCAAGTCAGTGCGGCCACGACCTGGGCGGAGCCAGTGGGCAGGGAGGCAGCAGGTCCAGGCCCCACCTGATGCAGGAGCGGCTGCAGGTCTGGTCAGGGGGCGGGTCAGGGAACACGGTGGCTGCCGGGACAAGCTAAAGGTACAGACGAGCTGCTGGGAGGTCCGTCCAGGTGGACGTGGCGGCCAGGAGGAACAAGGCAGGAGGGATGGTGAAGACGTGGCTGGTCCAGCTGCAGAGTCGTGAGAAATGGGGGAGAGGACCAGGCCAGAGGGAGTAGCAAGGGTTGGTCTACGGGAACGTCCAGGGAAGCAGCGGTGCAGGCAGGGAGTCCAGGGGACCCGGGAGGGAAATCGGCCACCACTGGCGAGGACCGCAGGCAGCCCTGTCTCCAGGGAGCGGGGGGAGAGGGTCCTCTCTGGAGGCTGTGTTTCATGGAACTGACGTGCATCCCTGGGGAACGTCTGAGAGGTCCGGAGGCTTTTCTGATGGGCACGGCGTGGGGAGAGGGCAGCTGGCTTCTGTCGGGGGTGGGGCCTGCTGTAGCTAAGGGGCTGGCACCCTGGGCTCCCCACCACCCCCGACAGGAAGCTGCCCCAGTTTGCCAGCCTCAGGAGCCCAGGAGGGCTCACAGAGGTGGAAACTGGCTCTGACAGTTACCGGAGCCCGGAAGCGAGCTTCTTCTTCCTGCACAGAAACACAGGGTGTGTTTGCACGACTGAAAGTGCGCTGAACACAGCGGGTGTGCCCTCCGGCCTCCACTTCCCGTATTTCTAAAGGAAAGGGCTCCAACCTTGCCCGGCAATCCTAACTTCTCCACGACTATGTGACGTCTACTGACGTCACGCGTCCTGGGACGTCACCCAGGTGTCGACGGACGTGATGACGTATGTCCTCGCCTGCGTACACAAGGGTACGGGGCCCTGAGAGATACGGATTGAAGTGATAATTGGTTTTATTGGTGGATAATTTTTAAAAAATTTTGAAATTACAGACTCCCAGGAAGTTGCAGAGACGGAGCAGAGAGGCCAGGGTGGCGCGAGTCGGGACTTTGCACGCGGCTTCCGGGTGCCTGAGGCTGCGGCCTCCCTGCTGCCGGGCGGGGTGGCTGTCTGGGCTCCCTTCTCAGCGGGACTGGGGCTGAGGGAGCGGCAGCGGAGGCCGCCCCCCGGGGGAAGCGAGAACCGACCCCGCCCCCGCCCCCGCCCCCGCCACAGGCCTCTGCTGACGGGATGGGACGTGTGGGCTCCAGTCTGTTTTCCTGGGCTGCCCCCTCCGGGGCCTCTGCCCGGAGATGGCGGCTTTTCTTACAGCTTCCTGGGTGGTTTGCCCACCCCGTCTGCATCTCTGGGGGCTGGCCTCTCTCAGAGCGGGTCTGGTGTTCCCGAGGGAGCCCACCGCCATGCGGTTCTCAGCCCGGGGCCTTGCCCACGTGCCTCCTCCGCATGGTTCAGAGCCGCCCTGTCTGTCTGTCTGCGTGTCTGTGTAGCTTCCAGGCCACTGCCCTGTCCCCCTTCAGCAGGACCGCCGTGCGGGTCCTGAGAGGAGCCGGGGGTGGTAAGCGGAGTGGCCGGCATCTTTCCTGCTCACAGCCTGATTGGAAATGCACCGTTTCCTCCGTCCTCATCAGAAGGTGTCTGAACCACCCTCAGGGCCAGCTCTCCATTTGTGAAGATCAAACGATGACATGTGTTGGCAGCACTGTTTCTGTGGTTGTCCGGATGTCCTTCTCGTCGCTTCCCCAGATTCATATTCCTCTGTGCCCCAGTTTCCCGACCTGGACACTGAGCTCTTTTCCTCCTGACACCCCTGGTTTCTGATCAGTGTCTCAACCTAGGGGCACCCTTTTGCCGTATCCTGTAACTTTGTATGTAGAGTGTTATCCTTTAATTCTAAGAATTTCAAGATTTGCGTTAATTCAAAGAGTGATTTAGGAGTATGTAATTAATTCCCAGGAGTGGAAAGCTAACCCTTTATTTCAGAGTTGCAAATGTACCGTGAGGTTCAGAGGTTTCTTTCTATTGAGGATAAGTCTCATCACATGAGTGGACGGCAGGGGTGTCCTTCTGTTCTTTCTGTTGATTTTCAGTCTTTTAATTCTGGAGAATTGTGGTCCCTGTTTCTTCAAATATTCCTTCTCCATCATCTGTGTTCCTTCTGAGCCCTGAGAGGCAGCCTGAGCCTAGCCTTCACCCCATGCTTCCCAGCCTTACAGCTCACCTGATGCCTCCGCTGGGGCCCTGCCCCTCCTGATCAACATTGCTCCTTTTTAGTTCAGTTCAGTAGCTCAGTCGTGTCCCACTCTTTGTGACCCCATGGACTGCAGCACACTAGGCTTCCCTGTCCATCACCAACTCTGGGAACTTGCTCAAACTCATGTCCATTGAGTCAGTGATGCCATCCAACCATCTCATCCTCTGTCGCCCCCTTCTCTTCCTGCCTTCAATCTTTCCCACCATCAGGGTCTTTTTCAGTGAGTCAGTTCTTCTCATCAGGTGGCCAAAGGATTGGAGTTTCAGCTTCAGCATCAGTCCTTCCAATGAATATTCAGGACTGATTTCCTTTAGGATGAACTGGTTTGATCTACTTGCAGTCCAAGGAACTCTGAAGAGTCTTCTCCAACATCACAGCTCAAAAGCATCAATTCATCGGCACTCAGCTTTCTTTATAGTCCAGCTCTCACATCCATACATGCCTGCTGGAAAAACCATAGCTTTGACTAGATGGACCTTTGTTGGCAAAGTAATGTTTCTGCTTTTTAATATGCTGTCTAGTTTGATCATAGCTTTTCTTGCAAGGAGCAAGCATCTTTTAATTTCATGGCTGCAGTCATAATCTGCAATGATTATGGAGCCCCCCAAAATAAAGTCTGTCAGTGTTTCCATTGTTTCCGCACCTATTTGCCAAGAAGTGATGGGACCGGATGCCATGATCTTAGTTTTTTGAATGTTGAGTTTTAAGCCAACTTTTTCACTCTGCTCTTTCACTTTCATCAAGAGGCTCAGACTGGCCAGACAGAATGGCCATCATCAAGAACCCCACAAACAATAATTTCTGGAGAGAGTGTGGAGAAAAATGGACCCTTTTGTACTGTTGGTGGGAATGTAAATTGGTACAGCCACTATGGAAGACAGTATGGAGATTCCTTTAAAAACTAGGAATAAAACTACCATATGACCCAGCAATCCTACTACTAGGTATACACTCTGTTGTTGTTCAGTCACCAAGTTGTGTCCAAGTCTTTGCGACCCCATGGACTGCAGCATGACAGGCCTCCCTGAGGAAAACCAAAATTGAAAAAGACACATGTACCCCAGTGTTCATTGCAGCACTATTTGTAATAGCCAGGACATGGTAACCTAGATGTGCATCGACAGATGAATGGATAAAAAAGCTGTGGTACATATACAAAGGAATATTACTCAGCCATAAAAAATGAACACATCTGAGTCAGTTCTAACAAGGTGGATGAACTTAGAGACTTTTATACGGAGTGAAGTAAGTCAGAAAGAGAGAAACAAATATTGTATATTAACGCATATGTATGGAATCTAGAGACGGTACTGATGAACATTCGCGGGGCAGCAGTGGAGATAGAGAACAAACTTCTGGACAGGGCTGGGGGGAAGGAAGGAGAGGCTGGGACAGATGGAGAGAGTGGAATGGAAGCTTACACTACTGTTTGTAAAATAAGACAATCGGTGGGAATTTGCTGTGACTCAGGGAACTCAAATCAGAGAACTGTGACAACCCAGAGGGGTGGGAGGGAGGTTCAAGAGGGAGGGGACACATGTATACCGTGGCTGATTCATGTTGATGTATGGCAGAAAGCAACACAATATTGTAAAGCAATTATCCTTCAACAAAAAATAATTTTTTAAAAAAAGTAAATACACTGGAAGCACCCTCCTTAAATCCAAGATAAACGCTCTTCTGCCAATGACTCAGTCCTGCATTGATCGTGAAGACATCATGTCCCCTTTCAGACCAACAGAGCCCAGGTGGGGATGATAACCGGCCAGAGCCCTGGGCGAGGATGGTGACCGTGGGTTTGAAGCCTGGTTCCGGCACTCCCTGGCATGTGAGTGAGCAGGTCCTGATCCTTCTGGGCCTTGGTTTCCCACCTGACTTCCTGACCCACATAAAGCTCTGCAGAGGGTGCTGACCCAAGTCAGCTGTGACCCTCAGGTTCCTCCAGCGCCTGCCCTGGCCAACACCGAGTGCCTCAGGGCACAGTCAGACAACCGGAGCATCGGCCACTCAGCAGAAGTGCCCCCACTATCCACCCTGTAGTGCCCCGTGGCCTGAGTTGGTCGAAGCTGCAACAGGCGCGTGAAGACCTCGACACACACATGTCAGTGTCCTGGCCCTGAGCCTGTGGTGACCCAGCTGACCCCCCGCGGGGCTGTCTGCTCACTGAGTGGCCCTGTGAGCCGCGTTCTCTGTGCTGGAGATGAGCAACGAGCCAGCGTGCTGGCGGGCACGCCTCCAGAGGCTGCTGGGGCAACAGGACCCAGGCCCCCAACGCCCACATCGCAGTGAACGGTGACCGGCAGGCAGCTGAGCTGGGGGCTCCAAAGTTCCCTCCCCATCTTCCCAAGGTGCCTCAGCCTGCAAGGACCCCGTCCAGGCCCTCAGCCGGTCCTGCAGGACACAAACCCTGGAGGTCCTGCAACCTGTAGTCTGAGGGGCCTACTTCTGGGCACTGGTCCCTCGGGAGGCGCTGAGAAGCTGTGGGACAATGAACCACCAGTAGGAGTTCTCAGGGCTGTGATGGGAGGAGGACGGGATGTGCTGGCCTGAGATTCAGAACATCAGAAGGGACGTGGCCTCGGCAGGGCGGCCCAGGGGAGCAGAGGTGGGGGTGGGGGGGCAGACAGAGCAGGGGTCACTTCTCCCACCTCCCCACCCTCCAGTCTCTCCAGCATCGCCCACTGCTGACCCTGCGGGGAGCCGCAGAGCCGGGAGACGCGGTCTCCGGGGCGGCACAGAGCAGGGGAAGGACATGGGACCTCAGGCTTGTCCCCACCCTGAATCTCACAGTAGGGCAGGGCTGGCCCAGGCAGGCATCAGTTGCAGTGAGTGGAGGTGGCCAACACGCGGTGTCATGTTTGGGGGGTGCTCTAGCTGGGGCTGGGCTTCTAGGTGGGTTCAGTGGTAAAGAATCTGCTTGCCAATGCAAGAGACGTGGGTTTGATCCCTGGGTTGAAAAGATCCCCTGGAGGATCATGGAGGGCATGGAAACCCACTCCAGTGTTCTTGCCTGGAGAATCTCATAGACAGAGGAGTCTGGCCGGCTACAGTCCGTGGGGTTGCAAAGAGTCAGACACGACTGAGCAACTAACCAACAGCAAATAGCAACTAGCCAGGGCTGGCTGGCTTCGAGGTCCAGCAGGAGACAGCAGGAGTGGGGAACCCGAGTCAGAAGCCGGAGAGGAAGGGACATGGGGGTCTCCCAGGGGCCTTCCAACCTCTGTGTACCAGACGGGCATGAACTGTGCGTGAGGAGCTGGGGCAGCGCGGGGCGGGGGGAGGGCAGAGGCGGGTTCCCCACACCCAGCATCTGAGGTGCAGCCTCCACCGGCCCAGTGCGGGGCGGGGGGAGGGCAGAGGCGGGTTCCCCACACCCAGCATCTGAGGTGCAGCCTCCACCGGCCCAGGCTCTGCAACATTAGGGCCGCAGACAGCAGTGTCCTCGGGACACCAGAGAGTGAGCCAGGGGCAGGCTGGACGGCCCTAATGCACAAAGCCAGGCTGGCGGGCAGCTGGGGGGTGGTGGTGAGGATGAGACATGCAGAGACAGTGACGTCCGGCCAGTTCCATCACACTGTTCTACCTCATTACATCTAGTTTATATTCAGTGTATGGTGAGAGACACCTAATTCCCAAGTACTTTAGTGATTATACTTAATATGTGACACTTTCTTTAAAAATACACTAGTTGAAGTAACAAGAGTGAGTTTAAAATAACACACTACATACAGGAACGTGGAAAGCCTTCCAAGTTGGCATAGGAAGGACCAGAGGTCAGGACTGAGTGTCTAAATGTCCATCCAGACATCACCGCACGGGGTGGGCTAAGCTGTGGAAGCTGGCCCCTGGCCAGCCAGGAGGACCTCTCCACCCTGCAGAGCAGATATAACAAACACAGCAGCTGCCCAATCAGTGAGACACCTCTAAAGAGCTATTCTCAGACAAACTTCAGGTTCATCACAGAGGAGACCGAGAGGTCCGAGAGAAGTTAGAAAAGCAGCCACAGAAGAAACCCAAGGAAACAAAATGAAAGAAAAAAAAAAATACGAAGACAAAATCCACAAACATAGAATAATGAAATGATTTTAAAAGGTAAAACACCAAAACAGCATTTGTTTTTTTAAGAAAAGACCCAAAACATTGGGAAGAATAAGAAAGATGAGAGAAGATATACGTCAGCAAAACACAGAACTACAAAAGCAATTTGTGAACTGCAACATGCAAGTAAATGTCATAAGCAAATTGTAAGGCATAGTGCCGGCGAGGTAGAAGAGGAAAGACGACCTCAACAGAAGTAGGTTACCTTTATTCAGGCAAGGAGGGGCGACAGTCGGCCTAACGATCAGGCTGAGCGCCGAGAGGGATCAGGGAGGCTTCATACTTATAGGGAGATTTGTGGAAGCGATAAGGGAAACGTCAATCCGGCGGGATATTTTGAGTATTCTTTTGTTGAGATGACACTTGTAGTTGGGCAGGGGGTGATAAGTCTTCTGGGTGGGTGTAGGGGGTGGTAGGTTTCTGGACAGGGGGTGATAAGTCCCAGATAGATGCAGCTGGCCTGGAGCATCAGGATGGAACTAAAGTTATGCTTTGTTTTCTCCGAAGTTAGATGATTCAGCAAGGGGCCTTTGAGACTGTGTTCTCTTTTCTAGGCCCAAAAGACTCCTTCAAAAATGATAGTACCCTTACTACTTAAAAGCCCCAGGCACAGACAGTTTTACAGATGAATTTTCCAAACTTCCTCACAAGAACACTCCAGAATATATCTTTAAAAGAGGATAATTTTGAAATTAATTTTTGGAAGCTGTTATTACCTTAAATTCAGAACTGGTAAAGTCAACACAAGAAAACACATCTAGGTTATTTCCCCTTCATGTAAAATGTCCTAAATAGCACATGAACAGACCAAATGCAAAACATTTTACGAGATAAAACCTGCGACTAGACGTACTTTACCCCAGCAATGCAAAGATGATTTTCCACATGAAATAATTCACTACATTGTTAGGCTACAGAAGATAAAAAAATGACTATCTTAATGATTTCACAAAGTTGTACTTGGCAGATACAGAGAAAAAGCTTGATAAGATTTCAGCACATTCATAAATTTTAGAACTCTCAGAAAAATAGAATGGCAAGGCATAATACTGAACTTGATAAAGCCTATATACTCAAATGCATGCCTAAGAAAATGAGCGATCAGGCAAGCCAAACATTAGCCAAGGATGTAGAAGAGGTGAGCCACACAGTCAGCAAGTGTGATCTGACAGACACAGATCTGCCATCAACGTGTGCGCGTGAGAGTAAGTCCACAAAATTTACTGGGTTTACAATAACAGTGAATTCTGAAGAACTGGTTTACTATAGGCCACATTCTCCAGCAGGGGAATCAGGTTACAATCCACAATAGAAACTAGCTGTGGTAAGCATCCCAGTGTGGGTGTCCACATGCTTTGCTCTCAAAGTTGTCCAATGTGTACAAGTCTTCCTTCTGACTTAGACTCCCACTAAAAAATGAACTGATGCTTTACTTTCTAAAAGAAAAAAATAACTGCCAACTTAGCAAAAAGGGTTAGCAAAATATCCCTTAAAAGTGAAGGACCAAAAAAAAGACATTTTTCAGGCAATCATAAGCTAAGGGAGTAACTCACAAGAACCTGAAGCCAAAGAAACACAGGAAGAAGAGAAAAATGATTCCAATTGCAGGCGTGGAGATCAGGAAGGAAAGAATGCAGGAAAGGGAAACAAATGGTAAAATGTAAAAATGATGATGATTTAAGACTAAACGATTAATGCTGTCTTGTCAAGTTTATAATAGAGACGTAGAGTGCAGAGTACATTGCGGCAATAGACGACAGCCCCCACGGGAGAAGTGGGAGACTGGAGTTGAACTGCATGGTTTGGAAACTGGTACAAATACGTGTATCAAGTAGACAGTAACCGGTGGATGGTCGGTATTGTAATCTTTAGAGTAACCGCCTTTTAATCTTTAGAGTAACGGTCAAAAGAATGATACACTGAAGTATAATTTAAAAGTAATAAAGAGATACAGTGGAAAAATTTTTTTCAAAAGTGAGTATATAAAAGGTGCAGGAGGAGGTAAGGGACAAGAGAACATAGTGAGGTGGTGGAGAAGAGCAACTGCCTCAGGGATCACGTTAAATATAAATGGACTAAACAATCCAGTTAAAAGAGAGATCATGAGACTGGGTTTGTAAAGCTCTCTGAGGTTTATAAGAAACAGATGTGAGGACGTGAGGGTGATCTCGTTGCGGTATCTGTCACCCCACTGATTGCCAGGGTTGATTCAGCTGATCTGGCTGGGAAGGCGTGTGTCCCCTTCCTCCCTCACCACCCCGTGTGTCCCTCCTGAAGCTGCATGCCTGGTCTAAGAGGATGACCATTCCCGATAGAGGAGGACCGGTCTTCCATCAAGGGTATACAAGTAGCTGCACTCCCCTGCTGGAACCCCCGAACAAGCTCTCAAGAAACACATTTGCATATAATAGCAGAAAGTGCAAATAAAGCAAGCCCTAACTAAAAGAACAGATAGATTCCCAGACAAAACAGACTTTAATGCAAGAAGTATTGAACAATGTCAAGTGTGACACTCTATAAGAATAAAAGGGACAAATAGTCCAGACAATAAAACAATCCTAAATTTGTAAACAGATATTAACATCTTTAAAATATAAAGCAACGACTGACAGAACTAAAAGGAAAAGTAGAAAAATGCAAAACTATATTTTAATTCTCTCAATAAGTAATAGAACAAGAAGACATGAAAAAATAGAAGATGTGAACAAAATAATGATCTAACTTGACCTAATTGACATATGCAGCATATTCTACCAAACAGTTGAAGAATTTTTTAAGTACACAAAAACATTTACTAAAATACACCATATGCTGTGACAAAAGTTGAGAGTCAGTATGTTCCAAAAATTAATTTGAGATGGAAGCATAAAAGGTAACACAATAAAACTCCAAAAAAAAAATATGAGAATATGCTCATGACTTTGAAGTAGACAAAGAATGAAACAGGTTTAATAATTTTAAACAGATTGAAGAGCACTAATAAAAAAATATTGACAGATCAGACTTCCATAAAGTTAAAAACTTCTGTTCACCAACAGACGCTATTTAAAAAGCCACAAAGAGGGCATTCCTGGTGGCTCAGTGGTAAAGAATCTGCCTGCTACTGCAGGAGACACAGGTCTGATCCCTGGTCTGCGAGGATCCCACGACAGCTAAGCCCACTCACCACAGCTACTGAGCCTGTGCTCTAGAGCCCACACTCCGCAGCTACTTAGCCGAACAGCCACAGTGACTGAGGCCCACACACCCTAGAGCTTGTGCTCCGGAGCAAGAAAAGCCACAGCGACGAGAAGCTCCTGCGCTGCAAGGCAAAGTAGCCCCCGCTAGCTGCAGCCAGAGAAAGCCCGCACGGCAACAAAACCCAGTGCAGCCAAAGAAAAGAAAAGCCACAAAGAATATTTAATCAGCACTTGTATCTGACAAAAGACTTTTCTATGGAATATATGTTTATATAAATAACTTTTTATAAACATGCACATTCAAAGACCACAGCCCCAACCCAAGGGAAAAGTGAGGAACGCTCACTTCTCCGAACAGGATATGCAAATGACCATATGATCTACCCTAATCCCTTCCCCTCAAAAAACCCAGGTATAAAATAGGCAAAAATAAATTTTAAAATTAAGAGAATTTAATTGAAAAAAATTAAAAACACACACACACTTTTGAACACTTTTCAAGAGAAAACCTACCATGTTAGGGCAACTGGGAACGTGTGTACGGTCTGCAGGCTTGGCACTGTCAGGAGGGATGACGGCTCGGCTGTGCAGTACGGTGCCCTCGTCCTGTGCAGACGCATGAGGAAGGGTCAGGCATCCGTAATTTACTGAGACACAGCTAGCAGATTAGTGGGGGGAGGACAGACAAGGGGGACTGATGAACAGACACAGGGGACATCACTTGTAAGACTATTTATGTGACCAGAGACAGAAATTGAAGAAAAATTCACAGGAGGAACAATCCACCTAGGAGGAGGGTACATGGGCGTCCATTCTTCCTGTTAATCCTACCATTGAAATTCTCCAACACAAACAGGAAGCAGGGGCAAGAAAACCATGGGGGCGTGGGGTATGGAGGAGCTGTGGGTCTCTGTGGCCCGCAGCCCCTGACAAGCTACTCCCCTGAGGGTTCTGGCCCAGCCGGCAGGCGATGTTTGCCATTCTCTAGGCATCGATGTACCTGGGGTGGAACGTGGTGACACAGCGGGGCTCCCCAGACAAGTGTGGGACAAGCAGCCTAGCTACCTGAGGCCACGCCCACCCTCTGCGGGCTCCCGGGGGCCGGTCCCCTGGGCACCTGTCACCAGCGGGCTCACATTTGTCCAGATGTTTGCAGTCAGTGCAAAAAGAAAGGCACCATCTGCATCCTGTCCAAGAGACAGCTCAGCTGAGGGAAAGAGGGGCACACGCACCCTCTGTAGAAGCATCGTCTGGAGCCCGGGGCTGGGGCACCATGAGGAGCAGAAGGCGTGACCTCCACGCTTGACAAAGAAACCACTTCCAGGGTGAGGACTGAACACCATCACCTTCAGGTCCCAGGAGACGTGGGTTCTTCAAGCTTAACTCGACCTTCTAACACAGCGATTATTCCAGATTCCAAAACTGTATCAGGCAACTTGAACATTTCATTTTTACCCCCTTCAAAATGCACTTTTAATGATTTCTCTCAGAATCAGTAAAGGAAAATACTTCTGCTTCAGAGCTTCAAACGTTGTACAAAATGCTACTTGAGAAACTGTAGCTTCCAGGGTAAGTGCACATACTATCAGTATATAAATATTCTAAGTGAGTAACTTCCACTTAACCTTCAAGCTGTATTATATGAATACTGTTTTAATTTTTATTAGTACTCCATTATAACACCTATGGTGAACAGAACAGTAATTGGAAGATTACAGAGAGACCTATGAGACACTTAGAACCGCAAAGAAGATTCTGGTTTGTTTGCTGGCAGAAAGAAGACAAATAATATTTACTTGATTTTCCCCTTAGTAAGAACTGTTTTAAAAGATACAGAAATAAAACATCACATATTACTATGGAATACATCTCAAGTGATACATTTAAAGAAAATTTTATGGCATTAAAAATTATAATAGAAAAGAATAAAGGCTAAAAATGACTTGAGCGAGCACCACCTACAAGACGTTATGAAACAATCAGCTCACAGTGAAACAGGAAGCAGAGAGCATGTCAGAAGACACGAGAGAATTGCTGAGTGAACAGTGGTTTCAATAAAGCCAAGAGACCTACATTAAGATTTCTGCTTTTAATATATGCAATATTAAGACAGAAAAGTGGAATACCACAGATAATCAACAGAGCAGGAAATAATAACATGAAAAACTTTTTGGTAACATTTGAAAATGAGACGGAAGTGTTCGCATGTAAGTGAGGCCGGGTCTTTCTAAGCAGTGAAGCATGAACCCAGCTGACAGCACAGCGTCGTTTACTGAATGTAAGACGCTCACTGTTACACGTCTTACGAGAGTGGCCCGTGCTCCCATCTGTCACAGCAGATGTGGGGGTTATCTGGGCAGCGGGCACAGCAGGGCTCATCGGACCCCACGGCCCTGAGCCCTGGAGGGTGTGGTCTCCAGGCACACATCAGAGCTAGAAGAGACGGCGGCGGGCCCGGGAGGGCGGGCGGTGGGGGCGGGGGCGGTGGGGTTCCGGCTGGGGGTCCGCACAGGGGGACGGGGGCAGAGGGCAGAGTTCTGGGCTGCAGGGTGGTTTGGGGGCCCAGATGCTGAACCTGGACACCCCTCCTGATGGAAGGACTTGGAGCGTCATCTTCACGTGGGAAGCAGCTCTGGACGGCGTCCCCACTGCAGTCAGGAGGGCTGAGCTGGATGGAGTGTGCCACCCCAGCTGGGCGCCGGGCTCGGGGGTGTCCCCACCTAGAGTTGGAGGGGCTGAGGAGTATGGGGGTGGGGGCCCCACAGGGTAAGGGAACACTCTGGAAGCCCAAAGGCCTGAGGGCAGGCTCCCCATGAGGGGGTCAAAACTGGAGACGCCCCAGGCCCAGGTGGAAGGCCCTGAGGCAGCTGGAGGGGGGTGCCCCATCCAAGGATGGCTCGCAAAGGCCACCATGGCGGAACGGCAAGGGCCGGGGAACTCCAGCCAGGGGGCCCTCCAGTGAGGCCAGCAGGCGGAGTCAGTTACGTGCTGGGCTCCCCAGAGGTAACAGCAGGCGCAGGCAGGGCCCACGACTGCCACGGGGGCCAGGGGAGCTAGGCCAACGTCCCACACGGCTGGCTCCCTGCATGCACACGCATCCATCTCAGGGGAGCCGCTCTGCTTCCACGGGCTGACTCCTTGGGGTGCCCAGGCGGCTCCTTGGGACCTGCAGGCAAGCAGAGAAGAGGGTCAGAGAGGGTTTGGGGGCTGGAGGAGAGGTCAGGGGTGAGGAGAGGGGAGAGCGACACAGGAGTGACCCTGCCCAGGGCGCCTGCGCGGCCCTCAGTCAGCCGGGCCGCAGGCATTCAGCCCCTCGCCCCCACCATGCAGGCCTCAGAGGACAGAGACCAGAGAACCCCAGTGCCCACTGGGCTCCCTGGGGGGGGGCTCCCTGCCCCCAGGGCTGGGCTCAGGGGAGGGCAGGAGGCACAGGGCTGGCTCCAGAGTGGGGTGTGGGGGAGCAGACCCCTGGGCTGCTCAGCGGCCGATAGAGGAGGGGCCGCGGCAGAGTGACCGCCTGGCCACCCTCTCAGAACCCCGTTCTCACCTGACCCTGCGGGGCTGATTCCATCCAGCAAGGCCCTGCAGCGCGCCCTTCACGCTTAGGCCACAGCAGCTGAGGTGGTCCGAGGAGGTTCGGGTCGGGGAAGGTCTCAGGTCCGAGGAGGTTCAGGTCTGAGGAGATCTCAGCTCTGAGGAGGTTCAGCTCTGAGGGGGTCTGAGGAGGTCTCAGCTCCGAGGAGGCCCCGGGTCTGAGGGGGTCTGAGGCGGTCTCCGAGGAGGCCCCGGGTCTGAGGGGGTCTGAGGTAGTCTCAGCTCTGAGGAGGCCCCGGGTCTGAGAGGGTCTGAGGAGGTCCCAGGTCCGTGGAGGCCCCGGGTCTGAGAGGGTCTGAGGAGGTCCCAGGTCCGTGGAGGCCCTAGGTCTGAGGGGGTCTGAGGCGGTCTCGGCTCCGAGGAGGCCCCGCGTCTGAGGCGGTGCTGCAGCTCAGGCCGAGCCCCTCTGCCCAGCCGCAGATGCTGGTCTGAGGCAGGAGGCCTCTCTTGAGCAGGACCGGGCTGGGCGGGGCTCGAGCCTCGGCCAATGGCAGCCTCCTGGTGATGCGGTCAGCGATGCGCTGGAGGGGCTTGATGGGATGAGGGCGCACCTCAGGGAGGGTGTGACCAGACGGGGTGACGCCTCGCCCGAGGTGGGCCGGGCTCCACCGCGGGTGAAGAGGCCTCCTCGTCGTGGAGGTCAGGGAGGACACCCAAGGACCCGGCCTGCCCCTGACTCCGACGGTTCTCGGCTGTTAGGCGCAGAGCCCAGAGGCCTCCCAGGCGGGAGGCTGCAGCCAGAAGCGGCGGCTGGCCCTGCCAGGCCCTTCTGGGGGCCTGGAGATGCATCTCCATCAGGGATCCCGACCATCCTGAACTTGCAGAACAGGGACGAGGCCGCATGCTCCGGACGCCAGGTTCTGCCGGATCCAGTCGCTCGGGCGGCGCGCTATGGCCGCTTCATGTCTGACTCTGTGCCGGGCTCGGCAGGAACTCTCAACCCCAACGTCGTCCTGCGAGCCCCGCGGAGCACAGCAGCGAGTCCGGACAGTCCCGCTGCGGAGAAAGCGGGGCTGCCCTTCTTCCACACGCGAGGCCGACTCGGAAGCCTCGGGGCAAGAAGCCCCGGGAAAGCGGCGGTGTGGGCGGGACGCAGTGCCGGCCTCGGGCGGCGGGCCGGCCCCTCCTCCAGGAGGCGGCGCGGGCTGAGCTGAGGGACTGGTCGTCAGGAGAGGCTCCCCTCAGCCTCCACAGCTGAGGCTGCCCCAGGAGCCCGAGGGCGCCCTCGCGCGGAGGTGCGTTGCTCCAGGGTCCGGGCCTCCAGGCCACACCCCCGAGGCCTGTGTACCTGCAGACGCCTCCATGGAGGCAGCTCCGCCCAAGTCTTCCTCAGACTTCGTGGGATCCTGGACGAAACCCTGCCGCCCTCCCCGGGTGGCCTCCGTGAGAGCCGCGCTCCCTGCGGCTCTGACGCCCTGACCCGCCCTGTCCTTTTGGGACCAGAGTGGGGCGTTCACCCCCGCTGTCCCGCCCTTCGGTGCTCCCCTCACCTCCTCCCAGGCCTCTGAAAAGGGGTCACGGTTAAACAGCAAACCTTCTCCAGGAACACTGTTGCATCACATGGGGGTCCTGAGAGGTACCCTTCCCCTGAGTCTTCAGAACAGTCTTTGCCTTGATTTACATTTTCTCTGATGCCCCCGTCACCACACATGCTCTTGTGGAGTCGTCAGCATTACCTGACAACTGATACAACAGTATTTGTTGTTGTTCAGTTGCTGAGTCATGTTGGACTCTTTGCGACCCCATGGACTGCAGCACACCAGGCCTCGCTGTTCTTCCCTCCCTATCTTCCTAAGAAGTTTGTTCAAACTCAAGTCCATTGATGCCATCCAACCATCTCATCCTCTGTCGTCCCCTTCTCCTCCCACCTTCAATCTTTCCAAGCGACAGGGTCTTTTCCAGTGAATCAGCTCTTCGCATCAGGTGCCCAGAGTACTGGAGGGTCAGCATCAGTCCTTTCAATGAATATTCAGGGTTGATCTCCTTTACAACTGACTGGTTTGAACTCCTTGCTGTCCAGGGGACTCTCAAAAGTCTTCTCCAGCACCACAGTTCAAAAGCATCAATTCTTCACCATTCAGCTTTCTTTATAGTCCAACTCTCACATCCATACATGACTACTGGAAAAACCATACTTTGACTAGGCAGACATTTGTTGGCAAAGTGATATCACTCCTTTTTAATACGCTGTTTAGGTTTATCATAGCGTTCCTTCCAAGGAGCAAGCATCTTTTAATTTCATGGCTGCAGTCACCATCTGCAGTGATTTTGCAGCCCAGAAAATAAAATCTGTCACTACTTCTACTTTTTCTCCTTCTATTTGCCATGAAGTGATGGGACCAGATGCCACGATCTTAGTTTTGTTGATGTTGAATTTTAAGCCAGCTTTTTCACTCTCTTCTTTCACCTTCATCAAGAAGCTCTTTAGTTCCTCTTCACCTTCTGCCATCAGAGTGGTATAATCTGCATATCTGAGGTTGTTATTTCTCCTGGCAATCTTGACTCCAGCTTGTAATTCATTCAGTGTTGCATTTTGCATGATGTACTCTGTATATAACTTAAATAAGCAGGGTGACAATATACAGCTTTGATGTATCTCCATTTTTCTTGAAGAGCTCTCTAGTCTTTCTTATTCTGTTGTTTTATCTACTTTTTTGCAGTGTTCATTTAAGAAGGCCTTCTTTTCTCTCTGTGCTATTCTCAGGAACTCTGCATTCAGTTCAGTGTATCTTTCCCTTTTTCCCTTGCCTTTTGCTTCTCTTCTTTCCTCAGCTATTTGTAAAGACTTCTCAGTTCAGTTCATTCAGTCGTATCTGACTCTTTGCGACCCCATGGACTGCAGCACGCCAGTCCTCCCTGTGCATCACCAACTCACAGAGTTTACTCAAACTCATATCCAATGAGTCGGTGATGCCATCCAACCATCTCATCCTGTATCATCCCCTTCTCCTTCCACCTTCAATCTTTCCCAGGATCAGGGTCTTTCCAAATGAGTCACCTCTTCTCATCAGGTGGCCAAAGTATTTGACTTTCAGCTTCAACGTCAGTCCTTCCAATAAACATTCAGGACTGATTTCCTTTAGGATGGACTGGTTGGTTCTCCTTGCTGTCCAAGGGACTCAAGAGTCTTCTCCAACACTGCAGTTCAAAAGCATCAATTCTTTGGCGCTCAGCTTTCTTTATAGTTCAACTCTCACATCCATACATGACTACTGGAAAAACCATAGCCTTGACTAGATGGACCTTTGTTGGTAAAGTAATCTCTCTGCTTTTTAATATTGTGTCTAGGTTGGTCATAACGTTTCTTCCAAGGAGCAAGTGTCTTTTTATTTCATGGCTGCAGTCACCATCTGCAGTGATTTTGGAGCCCAAAGAAATAAAGTCTGACAATATTTCCACTGTTTCCCCATCTATTGCCCATGAAGTGATGGGACTGGATGCCATGATCTTTGTTTTCTGAATGTTGAACTTTAAGCCAAATTTAAGCCAACTAAAGAAGCTCTTTAGTTCTTCTTCACTTTCTGCCATAAGGGTGGTGTCATCTGCATATCTGAGGTTATTGATATTTCTCCCAGCAATCTTAATTCCAGCTTGTGCTTCATCCAGCCCAGCATTTCTCATGATGTACTCTGCATAGAAGTTAAATAAGCAGGGTGACAATATACAGCCTTGACGTACTCCTTTTTCTGTTTGGAACCAGTCTGTTGTTCCATGTCCAGTTCTAACTGTTGCTTCCTGACCTGCATACGGACTTCTCAAGAGGCAGGTCAGGTGGTCTGGTATTCCCATCTCTTTCAGAATTTTCCACAGTTTATTGTGATCCACAGAGTCAAAGGCTTTGGCATAGTCAATAAAGCAGAAATAGATATTTTTTCTGGAACTCTCTTGCTTCTTCTGCCTTTTCTAAAACCAGCTTGAACATCTGGAATTTCACGGTTCACATATTGTCGAAGTCTGGCTTAGAGAATTTTGAGCATCACTTTACTAGTGTGTGAGATGAGTGTAATTTTGCAGTAATTTGAGCATTCTTTGGCATTGCCTTTCTTAGAGATTGGAATGAAAACTGACTTTTTCCAGTCCTGTGGCCACTGCTGAGTTTTCCAAATTTGCTGGCATATTGAGTGCAGCACTTTCACAGCATCATCTTTTAGGATTTGAAATAGCTCAACTGGAATTCCATCACCTCCACTAGCTTTGTTTGTAGTGATGCTTCCTAAGGCCCGCTTGACTTCACATTCCAGGATGTCTGGCTCTAGGTGATCGTGATTATCTGGGTCATGAAGATCTTTTTTATATAATTCTGTGTATTCTTGCCACCTCTTCTTAATATATCCTACTTCTGTTAGGTCTATACCATTTCTGTCCTTTATTGAGCCCATCTTTGCATGAAATATCCCTTGGTATCTCTAATTTTCTTGAAGAGATCTCTAGTCTTTCCCATTCTATTGTTTTCTTCTATTTCTTTGCACTGATCACTGAGGAAGGCTTTCTTATCTCTCCCTGCTGTTCTTTGGAACTCTGCATTCAAATGGGTCTATCTTTCCTTTTCTCCTTTGCTTTTCACATTTCTTGTTTTCACAGCTATTTGTAAGGCCTCCTCAGACAGCCATTTTGCTTTTTTGCATTTCTCTTTCTTGGGGATGGTCTTGATCCCTGCCTCCTGTACAATGTCACGAACCTCCATCCATAGTTCATCAGGCACTCTGTCTATCAGATCTAGCCCCTTGAATCTATTTCTCACTTCCACTGTATAGTCATAAGGGATTTGATTTAGGTCATACATGAATGGTCTAATGGTTTTCCCTACTTTCTTTAATTTAAATCTGAATTTGGCAATAAGGAAATCATGATCTGAGCCACAGTCAGCTCCTGGTCTTATTTTTGCTGACTGTAAAGAGTTTCTCTATCGTTGGCTGCAAAGAATAGAATCAATATGACTTCGGTGTTGACTATTTGGTGATGTCCATATGTAGAGTCTTCTCTTGTGTTGTTGGAAGAGGGTGTTTGCTATGACCAGTGCGTTCTTTTGGCAGAATTCTATTAGCCTTTGCCTGGCTTCATTCTGTACTCCAAGGCCAAATTTGCCTGTTACTCCAGGTATCTCTTGACTTCCTACTTTTGCATTCCAGTCCCTTATAATGAAAAGAACAACTTTTTTGGGTGTTAATTCTAGAAGGTCTTGTAGGTCTTCATAGAATCATCAACTTCAGCTTCTTCAGCATTACTGGTCAGGGCATAGACTTGGATTACCATGATATTGAATGATTCGCTTTGGAAATCAACAGAGATATTCTGCTGAGCGAGTGGCCGAGAAGAGATACCCCATGTCCAAGTCAGGAGCAGCGGCTGTGAGGAGATACCCCATGTCAAAGGTCAGAGAAACCCCAGTAAGATGGTAGGAGGGGTGAATTCGCGTTTAGAATCAAACCCCATTCCTGCCAGAGACGCTCGGAGAGCTTAAACAACATGCGCACAGGACCCAGGGACCACACAGAGACAGAGACAGGACTGTGTTTGAGCATCTCCTGTGGAGGTGTGCGTCGGCAGTGGTCTGCTGCAGGGACAGCGGCTCTGGGTGTGGGTATGGCATAAGTTCTCTTGGAGGAGGTCGCCGTTAACCCCACCAGAGAGCTGCCAGAACTTGCTCAGGACTGGGAAATAGACTCTTGGAGGGCACAACAGAACCTTGTGCACCAGGACCCAGAAGAAAGGAACAGTGACCCCACAGGAGACCGTCCCGGACTTGCCTGTGGGTGTCCGGGAGTCTCTGGCAAAGGCGTGGGTTGGTGGTGGCCTGCTGCAGGGCTGGGGGCATGGACTGTATCAGTACATGCATGGGATCTTTTGAGGGAGGTCACCATTACCTTCATTACCTCCACCATAGTTTGGCCCCAGGTAAATAGCAGGGAGGGAACACAGCCCCACCCATCAACAGAAAATTGTATTAAAGATTTACTGAGCCTGGCCCCGCCCATCAGAACAAGACCCAGTTTCCCTCTCAGTCAGTCTCTGCCATCAGGAAGCTTCCATAAGCATCTTATCCTTCTCCATCAGGGAAGCCCCCCACCACCCCCTACCCCCGATCAGAGGGCAGACAGACTGAAAACCACAATCACAGAAAACTAACCAAACAGATCACATGGACCTCAGCCTTGTCTAACTCAGTGAAACTATGAGCCATGCTGTGTAGGGCCACCCAAGATAGACAGGTTGTGGTAGAAAGTTCTGACAAAATGTGGTCCACTGGAGAAGGGAATGGCAAATCACTTCAGTATTCTTGCCTTGAGAACCCCACGAACAGTGTGAAAAACCTTCTCAGACAACCACTTTGACTTCTTGGATTTCTTTTTTTGGGGGATGGTTTTGGTTACTGACTTCTATACAATATTATAGAAGCCCACAGTTCTTTCTGTCCATAGTTCTTCAGGCATTCTACCAGATCTAATCACTTGAATCTATTCATCATCTCCACTGTATAATCATAAGGGATTTGATTTAGGTCATATATGAATGGTCTAATGGTTTTCCCTACTTTCTTCAATGAAAGCCTGAATTTTGCACTAAGGAATTCATGATCTGAGCCACAGTCAACTCCAGGTCTTGTTCTGCTCACTGTATACAGCTTCTCCATCTTTGGCTGCGAAGAATATAATCAGTCTGATTCCAATATTGACCAATTGGTGATGTCTATGTGTAGAGCCATCTCTCGTGTTGCTGTAATAGCTGTTTGCTATGACCAGTATGTTCTCTTGACAAAACTCTGTTAGCCTTTGCCCGGCTTCATTCTGTACTCCAAGGCCAAACTTGCCTGTTACTCCAGGTGTCTCTTGACTTCCTACTTTTACATTCCAATCCCCTTGGAATAAAAGGATATCCTTTTTTGGTGTTAGTTCTAGAAGATCTTGTAGGTCTTCAAAGAACCAATCAGCCTTAGATTCTTTGGCATCAGGGGGCTCCCTGTGGCTCAGATGGTAAAGAATCTGCCTGCGATGCAGAAGACCTGGGTTCAATCCCTGGGTCGGGAAGATCCTCTGGAGAAGGGAGTGGCTATCTGCTGCAGTATTCTTGCCTGGAGCATCCCATGGATGGAGGAGCCTGGCGGGTTACAGTCCATGGGGGCTGAAAAGAGTTGACACAAGTGAAGTGACTTTCTTGCACATGTCACTATTATTTTTTAATAAATAATTTTATTTATTTATGTTTGCTTAGGGCCTCCCTCAGCTAAGTTGGTAAAGAATCTGCCTGCAATGCAGAAGACCTGGGTTCAATTCTTAGGTCGGGAAGATCCTCTGGAGAAGGGAATGGCAACCCACTCCAGCATTCTCGCCTGGAGAATTCCATGGACAGAGGAGCCTGTCAGACTACAGTCCATGGGGTTGCAAAGAGTTGGACACAACTTAGCAACTAAACCACCATGACCATGTTTGCTTACATTAAATTAGTAAATCAACAGCTGTATTCTCCCTCTAAGGAAACAAAATTCTTAGCATCACTTTTGTATTATCTTCTTGTACATCCCTAATAGCCTATATTGATATTTGGAACTGTAGCTTGCTCTTGGTGTATACTTTTAATGAAACATTGCTTTTATTTTTACTTTTTAAATATTTACTTATTTACTTGCCTGGGCTGGGTCTTAGTTGCAGCACATGAGATCTTGAGGTGTGGCTTGTGGGACCCAGTTTCCTGACCAGGGACTGAACACAGGCCCCCTGCATTAGGAGCACGGAGTCTTAGCCACTGGATCACCTCGAAGTGCCGGTATGTAGTTTACTTAATCAGTACTGACTTACATTTAACAATAGCTTTCACCAGGGGCTGTTCTCTGCTGCTCTATGTCTTGCACACTTTCTTTCTGGATTCATTTCTTTTTACACGTTTATTCCACGATTTCTAGATGCAATATACAATTCACAGAATTCTCTAATTTCCGTTCTGTTACTCTTTCTGCACATGATTTGGAAAGTTTCTCAGCCTCACTTCTGACTGACAGCTGGCTGGCACAGGACTCAGGCCCAGAGTCACCCAGGGGCAGCACTTGGCTACCAGTGCTCAGTGACGCTCTCGCCTCCAGGTCTGCTGCCGAGAACGGTGGTTCTTCCAGGTCTCTTGCCTCATGCGCACTGGTGTCCTGACAACCGGGAGGGCTGGTCCTCCTTCCCTCACCCTTTCACAGCCGACCCGTCGCTGGAGCGCAATTATGGTTCCTGCGTTCCTCCACGGAGGTTCATTCTGATACACACTTGGTGTGATCTTTCTATTTGAAGATAAATTTTTTTCTTCAGTTTTAAAAAGCATCAACATTTATTATGTTGACTAATGAACCATCAATATCACCAAAGAAAATCCATTTCTGACATTTATAATGGGATTCAGCCAGAAATAGCCAAGACAACTTTCAGAAGAATAAAGTTGGAGAACTTACACTATCAGATTTTAAGACCTACTATGAAGCGATAGGCCGGCTATAGTCCATGAGGTCACGGAAGAGTCAGATTCGACTAAACAACAACAGCAATAAAGTGATAGCAAGTTAAGTCAGAGTTGTCTTATGTTTTATGCAGCAGACGGGTTATGGAAAGAAAATAGTGATTCTCTAAGCTAAAACCGCTTATGATTTGAGCTAAGTTACCCATGATTCACCAAATAATTGAAATATCTTTCCATAAATGGTGCTGCAGCACATGGATGATCCATATTAAAAACTTACGGCCTGCACCTCACACCACACACAAAATCAGCTTGAAACGGTCACAGACCTAATTTCAAAGACAAGATAAGAAAGCTTATAAAGGAAAAAATAAGGATGTCTATTTTTTAGTTATGATAAAGGTATTGTGGTTCTGTAAAATATTAAAATCAGAGCAAGCTACATGAAGTATATATGTGAGTTCTCTGCACTATTTTTGCAACTTTTCTGTAAATCCAAAATTAGTTTAAATTTACATTTAAAAAAAATAGAGCATAACTTTATAACTATGAGATAGGCAAAAGATTAAATAATTTGTAAACTAAACTTACTAACCAAAAAAAAAAAAAAAAGGACTGGTAAGTTTGATGCCTTTAAAATTAAAGCCTGTTCATCAGAAGACACAATGGAGAGAATAAAGACACAAAACTAGGGCAGATACTTGTAATACATGTACCCAGCCCAGGATATGTATGCAGAATACAGAGAGAATGCCTGCAAATCAATACAAGAAGAACACATAACCGAATTTAGAAGTGGGTTACACTCCACAAAGGGAACATCCAACTGATCAGCAGGAGTACAGAAATGTGTCAGCATTAGTCATCAGGGAAACGCAACTTAGCCAAATAAGACACTGGTACACACCTCCAGGAACAGCTCACGTCAGAAAGACTGTGGCTGGGACCCCCTGGGGATCCAGGGCGTAAGACGCCGTGCTCCCAACGCAGGGGCCTGGATTCCTTTCCTGGTGAAAGAACTAGATCCCCCATGCCACAGCTGAGAGTTCTCATGTCTCACCTAAAGCTCCTGTGTGCCATACGAAGGCTGAAGACCCTGAGTGCTGCAACTAAGACCGGCACAGTCAAATAAGTTTAAAAAAATGTTGAAAAAAGACTGACGTTATCCAGTGTTGACAAGCATGTGGAGGAACCAGGAATCCTCTGAAGTTGGTGTCGGGACTTTAAATTGCAGTAATGCTTTAGAGGAGGAGGGCATGGCAACCCACTCCAGTATTATCGCCTGGAGAATCCCCATGGACAGAGAAGCCTGACGGGCTATTGTCCATGGAGTCGCAAAGAGTCAGACATGACTGAGCAGCTAAGCACAGCACACAGTGCTTTATAAAACTGCTCCCCAATACTCTGTGATCCAGAAACTGTACTCCTAGGTTTACATCTAAAAAAAAAAAAAAAAAAAAGATTGCATGAATCCACACCAAAAAAAAATATGTATAAGAAGGCTTTTAGCAACTTTCTTCACAAAAGGTAAAATCAGAAACAACTGAGATATCAATCAACAGTAAAATGTATAAATACACTGCGATGTGTTCATACAACAGAAGGACATGCAGCAATGAAAATAAATGTGCTGTTGCTATAGGCAACAAGAAGGAAAAATCTCACAAACATCACAACGAGTAAAGGAGTTCATCCCGTGTGGTCTCAGTTGTGTGAGGTTCAAGAGCGGGAGAAGGTAACCATAGAGACAGGAGAGCTAGGAGAAGCTGCCCTTGGAGTGGGGTGGCGCGGGCTGGGGGAGGAGTGAACAGGACTTTCTGGGCTGTGGGTAATTCACAGCTTAATCTGAGCGGTGGGTCCATGTGTGTCTACACACGCAAACATTCACTGACATGATGCGATCCCAGAGACAGGAGTGCAAAAAAGGAGCAGAAAGAATATTGAGGACACAATGGCTGAAAACCTAACAAATCTGACCCCCCCCCAAAAAATCCAATCTCCATGTCCGAGAAGCTTAATGAATTCCAAGTAAGATAAATTCAGAGAGATCCATACCTGGAAAGATTATAATCAAACTAGGGAAACCCCAAAACAAAGAGAAACTCTTGAAAGTGGCTCAAGAGAAGCAACTCATCATGTACAAAGGATTCTCAACAAGATTAACAGAAATCTTGGCCATGCAGGGTGGGGTGTTCAGAGACCTGTCAGTCAAGACTTCTATATCCAACAAAACTATCCTTCAAAAATAAAGAATCAGTTAACACATGCCCAGACTAGCAAAAACCAAGGATTCATTGCTAGAAGATCTGTTCCACAAGAAACACTAGGTGGGGGCGGGGGGGGCGTCCTTCAGGCTGAAATGAAAGGACGGTAACTCAAATGCACATGGGGATGTAAGAGCCCCAGTTCATGCAACAACACAGGTAAATACACATCAATAAAATAGCGTGTGAATGTATTTTTTTTGTTTGTGACTCCGTTTTTCTCCTCACCAATTTCAAAGATGACTTCAGGGCAGCAGGGCAGGGCAGGTAGCCAAGAGGGTGGGGGGTGCCCTTGTGAGGGGATGTCAGGAAGGAAGAGCTAGCGCGGCTCAACCGCTGAGCAGGAAACAGATGAAGGGCCAGCAGTCCTCTGCCCAGGGCGGGCTGACCCCCTTCTCCTGAGGCAACAGGGTCCCCCCCACCCCCAGCCTATCAGACAAAATCTGCTCATCACCCTGGGACACCTGCAGTCCTGGGATGTCCCTCTCTGGCCTCAGACCTCCCGGGCAGCGTGGCGACCACTGCTGGGGTTCTGGGGCTCCAAGCAGCAGGGCGCCCCACAAGGTCACTGCTCTCATCCAGGGTGGAGGGGCCCGGGTTCCCCAGGGGCGAGAGGCGGAGGAGCTGGGGTGGGGAGGGTGGGTTGGACCGAGTGTGACTCTGACGGAGAGCGTGGGACCAGCGTTCTGTCAATGGCCTGCCTCCCCGTGACCCCATCATTGGCCGGAAGCCAGTTAGGTTGATCTGGTTACGGGTTTATCCTAGAAATAAAGGCACACCAATGGAACTCTGAGGGGTGTCAGCAACGATAGGGGCTGGGTACACAGCAGGCGAGGCGATCAGAGGTCAGGGAGAGACAAGGGGGTCCTGGAGCCTGTCTGGAGGTGGAGAGGTGGGGATGGGGTCCTTGTCGGGGAGGAAGGGGTGAAGGGTGTGGGGGCCTCATGGGCCTGAAAAACCCAGCCCCAGGGCCCCAGGGGTGACCAGACCCCTCCAGGCACTCGCAGGGCTGGAAGCCATGGGGTGTGGGGGCGATGGGGTTGGACCAGCAGGCCACTGAGCCCCCCAGGCCATCTTGGGGTCTCCCCCCTCCTCCCTGCCCCTGCCCCCCTACAGGGGCATTGCTGCACAGTTAGAGAGAGGAAAATGCTGTATTCAATCTGTCCGGCCTGAATTTACACAATGTGGGGGCAACTCTCTTAAAAACCATTCAGGATCAGGATGCAAAATTGCTAGCCCCCCTCAGCCGGCCCTGGGAAGGGGCTCTGCCCTGACCTATGGCCCCACTTCATGCCAACCCCCTTCAGGACTGCGGTGAGGCATGCCCCACCCCTCACCGGGCTGAATCGGCGGGATCGGGGGGCCTGGGGAACAACGCAGGGTGACACGTGGCTGTCACTGCTGCGAGATTAAGAACCCGTGCTTGCACAGGGCACTCATGTCCAAAACGCCCCCAAGAAGGAAAGAAAGCAATGGGTGGCCGTGATCTGGGAAGGGCGGTCGCTCCCCACCAGCCCCCCCAGAGAGTCCACGCAGAGGGGAGACGGACAGACGGACGGAGGCCGGAGCCGGGCCTCCAGCCCCACGAGGGCCGGCACTGGGGGCCCTTCCACGGGAGGGGCCATGGTCTTTGGCCCAACGACCCGGAAGACATGGGCGCCCAGGACGTGCAGCGGCTCAGACGTGTGGGGAGGGCCCTCACCTTCTTCCCAAAGGCATCTCTCCCCGTCAGCCCCGGTTGACGGGGTGCTGTTGAAGCCCCGCGTTTACAGGGCTTCCACCTGGACACTCTGAAGCTGCTTCTTCAGGCCAGCGGAGGTGATCTGTTCCTGGGGAAAGTGCTCTGTTATCCAAACCAAGGGGCCACTTTGTCTCTCCGAACACTTTACCCTAAGTCCTATTTTCCACATAATTTTGTTTCACGTTTCTTGTACCTTTTGTGTTGTCTTTCCCCCATTTCTCTCCTTTTTTCTCCTTTCCCCCATTTCCCCCCCATTTCTCTCCTACTGCATTTTAGGTGCATCCCTCATAAATAAAGTAAGCTGTCTTTTTGTGTCTTAATCCAATTTGAGAGTCTCTGTATCTTAATAAATAAATATCCATCTACATCTATTCTGCCCAGTTTTCTTTTTCTTACTCTGATTTTTTTTTTACTATTTTTCCTACCTGATGTTCAATGGGTCATTGAATTCATTTTGCCTTGAAAGTTACACCCTTTATTTCTGTTCTTCTAGTCATGATCTTTACCTTGTTAACACATACACACACATTGTTCAAATTCTAGCGTTAACCAAATCTGTATTCTTCAGCCCGATAGACAAGCCTCTCAGATCCTTTCATTCTCTGAGCGACTCCGGTCCCCACCAGACCCAACGCCACCATCGGAACCTCGCACCTCCCCCGGGCTGTTTCGCTCCGCTGTTTCCATGGACACTGTGCTCCTGTCTTGAAGGTTTCCCATCCTCCCAGCGCTTCAGTGGGATCTGTCTCTGGGAGCCATGAGAGGCTCCCCTTTCCCCTCCCGCGTCTCTCCTTATTCTGCTTTACGTATTTTCAGGCTTGTTGTTGCACATGCTGAGGGCCACGCTCGCTGCATTTCCTCAGTGCCGGCTCCTTGAATGGGTGTGAAACGCACAGCCCAGCCATGCACCTCCAGGCCCCGCCTTTCTGCCCCGTGGGGCCCCAGAGGCCAGCCTCAGCGGGCTGCGACCCTCTCTGGTTCCAGGAGACCAGAGGGCAGTAGGGGCTGAGCTCCGGGGCCCACCGCGCTCTCCCCTCCTCGGGGGCTGCAGGCTGGCATGTTCCTTAGAGACCCATCACTGCCCCTCCTACGGCTGCACCTCGTGGTCCTGGGGCCACCGGCCCCGCTCCCCGCTCCGCCCTGCAGGCTGGGGCCGGCCCTGGGGGCTCAGCCCCCCTTCCTGCGTCCTTCAGCACCACTGATACCTTTGAAGCAAATGTCTGTCTCATCAAACCTTTCACGCGTCTCCTCCCGGAACACGGCAGATCCAGAGCTTCTCTGCCCCACGTCCTGCTTGGTCCTTGCTTAGGATGCGACCCCGTCCCTCCTGTATCCCTGCCTACCTGTCAATCCTGACCTGTCAGGAGACAGGTTCACCCATCTTCCCCATGTCACCACCGTCCCCCGACAGGGACGGTCTTCCTGGTCCCTAAGCAGCTGCCTCTAAAGCATCGCCCTGGGCCCTCCGCCCTGCGGCCCCGCTGTCCACGGCTGCCCAGCGCCCCAGCCTCCTCCTGGCCTCTGGTCACCCACAGGCCACTGCACAGCCCTCCCGTGCGGCCGGTTCCCCCAGAGTGGCTGCTAGCACTCCGTCTCAGCACCCAGGGCCGCCTCTTCCTCAGCGCCCCTCTGCTCTCCTGCCTGCATCTCGCTGCGGACGGTCCCGGGTCCGCAGAGGAGTTCGGGTGAGCCTTTGTCAGTGGTGCGGGGGAGCTCCAGCACCGTGGGCCTGGTTTTGTGCTGCTCTGCCTCTCAAGGGGTCCGCAGTCTTGCTTTCTTCTGACTGGGCAGGGGTCCCTGGGCTGTGTTCCCGGCTGCTCTTCCAAACACCCCGTCTCTTGCTCCTTCGTGCTGGGTGCGCATCTGAGTCCCTCACGGGAACAGCCCGTGTTTCGTGTCCACAGCCTCTAACTGGCCCATCCCTGTGCCCTCTGCTCTCTGTGTGAGGAGGTCCTGGGGTCTGTCCCCAGCTCAGTCTCCATGTCCAGGGCCACGTGGACCCCCCATCCATCTGGGGGTGTCTCCCCGCCAGGGAGGAGCGTGGAGCCCAAGCAGACCCGCCCTGTGGGCAGGCAGACCCGGCCTCCACGCGGTGTGTGTCCCTCCGTGCCGACTCCCGCCCTCCCACAGACACGGGGCGTGCCTCCCTCTGCCCCGGGGCTCAGACCGCGTCCCCGGGACACACACACTGACTCTGACTCTTCTGCTCAGAGCCGGCCCGCGTCTGCTCTGCGGCGACTCAGCCCTGGGTCTTTGGTCGACCCGGCCCTGCATCCGTCCTTGAGTCTTGAGCTCTCGGGCCCCGTTAATTCCCTTCCTTCTTCGCACAGCCCTGGGAAGTCCCGGCTTCCCTGGAGCCTGTCTTCACCACCCAGCACGCGAGCGCCTCCCCTGACGGGGAGCACACAGCGGCTCCGCGCCCAGGGCCTTGGCAGGAGCCGCTTGCTGTCGCAGGTGTTCCTCGTGCTTGGCTTGCACTCACCTTCCAGTGACGGCGAGTGGTACCAGCTTTCTAGTGTTTCGCGCGGAGCCACAGACACGCATGTTGCAGTTTGTGAACGCACAGGTTTGCAGAGAACATATGTAAATAAAAGCACAGGGGGTCCGACGCCACGAATGACAGATGTGATGGGTGTCTGGGGGCTCCCCAGGGCCCCCAGGAGACCCTGCTGACACTCCACGGCTGGGTCGGGTCCCGGGGCCACCCCTAGCCACAAGGACGCCCGGAAAGGGGGTGCTTTCCCAGCTGTGCAGAGAAGCACAGCCACAGATGAGGAAGAAGAGAGGGACGTTCAGGGGCCAGATGGCAATGGGCATCTTTGTGACGCCCGCTCTGCCCGTGAGATGCTGGGGCCCCGGGCCGTGAACCTCAGGAGGAACTGGGGTTCTGAGCATGGACACCGATGGAAGCAGGGCGGGCTCCCTGGCCCCTCAGACCCTTCTCCCTCTCTGAGGCCCAGAAACACCCCAGGATGAAGACTTCGCCTCTGCCCACTCATCCATCCAGGACGCGCCATCGCTGAGCTGCAGAAGGCTAGTGCCGGCCACTGAGGCCTGCCCTGCCCAGCCGGCCAGGGGTGAACGGACGCAGCCAACTCGCCAGGAGGACACGTTAGGGCCAAACCCGAAGGAGGAGCAGGCCCCTCCCAGGAGACACGTCCAGGCACCGGGGACAGCTCGAGCAAAGGCCCTGAACCCCAGGAGAGGCTGAGCTCGGGGCTGGAGCAAGGTGGACCGCCCGGGACAAGCTGAGCCAGAGGCCGACGGAGGTGGGTCAGTCCAGACCAAGACCCCTGTGATGTGCTCCTGAGCTCGGCCGCCCCCTGGGGACCCCTACCTCCTGGACGTCTAAGCCCCACCCCTGCCCTCCTCCCCAGCACCTCCGCCGCAGTCCCTGCTTCCTGCTCCTCCACCCCTCCCCGCCCACATCCAGCGACCTCCTCTCTGTCCCTCTGTGGACACCGTGTAAGCCGCAGGGCAGGGTCTCTTGTCCCAGGGCTCCCTCCCCGCCTCCACAGCACACCCAGGGCCTGGGAGCCAACAGCGTGGGTGCCAGCATCTCCCTCGGTAGGACCGGGGCCCAGGCAGGGCCCCGGAAGGGGGGCAGCCCTCCCTGGCCTGACCTGCTCAGCCTAGACGGGACGCCCCTCACGCCCACACCGTGGGGAAGGCCAGGTGGTGAGCGAGGGCTGGCCTGGCCGAAGGGCCTGCTTGGAGGGGTGGGTCCGGCCAACAGCCTGCAGCTCCCGAGCCTTGGGCCCCCCGCACCTCACTGGAGGCTCTGGGCTGAGCCCAGAGGGGCTGGTCTCCCCGCAGGCAGTGTGGGCTCGGGGTCTGCACCAGCCGCCTTGCCATCTCTGAGCTGCACTGTGTTCAGGCTGTTCCCCTTCCTCCCCTCTCCCTCTCCTCCCTCTCCCCTCCCCCTCCTCCTGTCCTCCCCCCCAGGTGTCCGCCCCACACCCCGCTCCTCCCCCTCCCCACCCCCCCCCCCCGTGAGCCCCACACACGTCTCACTCCCTCTCGGTGTCTGCTCCCTGGGCACCAGAGCTGACCAGGTCCCAGACCCTGGCTGGACAAGCTCCGTCCTCTGCCTCGGCTCAGGGACAGCTCACCTGTGCCCACCCGCCCTGCTTTCAGGAGGGCCTTAGAGCGCAGCCTGCCCCCACCCCGCGGCCGGCCAGGCTGACACCACCTGCCGGGAGGGCCCCAGGCTGCAGGCAGGGCGGTGATGTCACCCTTCGGCGGTCACCATGGAAACAGCTCTGGCTCACAGTGTGAGGTGTGGGGACAAGCCCCGGCTGAGAAGGCCGGCGGAGGCCCCCACCTGGGGGTGCCAGCCTGCCAGCAGAGCAGGATGCAGGAGACACCTCGGCTCCCCACGGCCCACCCCCGTGCGAGTCCAGCGCCCCACATAGGCGCACATCCCCCTGCAAGCACTCCCAGCACCTGTAAGTGCGGGCGTTTCACCCGGGTCACACGTCGCAGGCTGTCTCTTACATGCGAGGCTCAGAGACTTCACAGATACACAGCTGGAATTCAGACCACATCCTCTGACTCCAGGTCCAGGGCGTCGGGGCCCAGCTGAAAGCCACTCCAGCGTCTCACAGGGCTGGGCGGGCGGCCCAGTCCAGCCGGCAGTGACAGAGAGTGTGGCGCTGGCCCCACGGGGAGACTCGGCCGAAGAAAGAATTCAGAGCCTTGAAACAGACCCCTTGGGCAGAAGAGGGCCCTCGCTCACAGAAAGCGTCAAGACTGAACAATGCGAAGGAGGTAATTTACCAAGTACGCTGAGATACCTGGAGACCAATTCTGGAAAAGCCGAATCTGAGCTTTACACCGGAGACTCCATTACAAGTGACCCACAGACCTGACTGCAGGCCATCCGCTCAGAGGAGCCCCCGGAAAGAGTCCAGCTTGGGCAGAAACCTGCAGGTGTCAACACCAGCTTGGAAATTAAAGAACTAACAGAACTGATAAGTGATTAATGCTTTTTGGATATCAAAATTTTTTTTTAAAGACTAAGAAACATTCACGTTGAACAGTAGATATCATCTATGGGTTACAAATATTTGTCCAGCAACAGCTCCAGTCGCGTTCGACTCTGCAACCCCGTGTACTGTAGTCCGCCAAGCTCCTCTGTCCATGGGATTCTCTAGGCAAGAATACTGGAGTGGGTTGCCATTTCCTCCTCCAGGGGATCCCCCTGATCCGGGGACTGAAAGAGACTCTCGTGTTTCTTCTGCACTGGCAGGCGGGTTCTTTAGCATTGAACCACCAGGGAAGGCCCCACGGCCATCACAAGGGTCCGCTGATCTGGGAAGCTGGAGACAAAACTACAGTACTATACACCTACTCATTTCGTGCAAGTTGAAAATAGAGACAAGGGCTGGCAAGGCTGCCTCCCACCCCTGGCCCGCCCATGCTCCGCCCCCACCCTGCCCCCAAGCCCATGCTCGCAGCGTGTAAACTGTGGGTCCCTCTGAACCACACACCCCCGGCCAGGAGAAGTGTCAAGCCCGGTATCCGTGATCCCAGCCTTGGGGATGAATCCTCAGGAAGCAATGTGAGCGAAGTGGAAATGCCACGAACAAGGATATACTGGCTGAAGCACTGTTCCGTGATGTATTATGAAAAATGTCAACCCACACACAAGCAGAGAGAATAAGATAATGAGCCCACGTGCCATCCTCAGTTTCAACTGTCTCAGCTCTCAGTGTTTCATGTCCCTGCCACACACACGCACACACACACACGCTTGCACAAACCCTTTTTTTAGTGTTATGAAGGGAATCCCAGACAACATTTCATTTTGTCCATTAATACTTCAGCTTGCATCCCTAGCAAATAAGGTTTTTAAAAAGTTTAATCATCACCTCATCACACCCAATAGTAAATTCTTTAACATCATTTAGTTCACCGCCCATATGCTCGATCTTTCCACACGTCCATCTTTAGATACTCCAGGACCAGTTTGTGGGAAGCAGGAAGCGCAGAAGCGCGAGGTGCCGCGTCTGGCCGCATGCATGAGTCTCTCTTGCTCCGTAACAGCCTTCGCGTCCCACCTCACTGAGCCATCTGAAACAACGCCCCCGAGTGGGCAGTGGTCAGCAGGCCCAGGGCCAGGGCCAGCTGGGCCACGTGTGGTGCCCTATCCTGGGCTCCAGGGCCCCACTGTCTGGGCAGCAGTGGCCGAATGTGACCAGGAGCAGCTGGCCACGGGCCCCTGTCCAGCCTGGCGGCTGTTCACACAGCTCTGCCGCCCGCAGCGACTTGGCCGCCAGACCTGGCTGTGCCCTTGGATTGGGCAGCGAGGCCGCGCCCAGGCCTGGTGGCATGTTTGGACCTGGTCACGTTTCTGGATGCCAGCCCTGGCCGCGGCTGAGCCCCCGTGCCTCCACAGCTGCAGGCAGGAAGCACCTCCCTGCTCCCCTCCGTGGCCACACTCAGCCCTCAGAGCTGCCCGCCGGGAGCCCATCCTGCCCCGGCCACAGTGACGGGAGATGGAAATGCCCACTGCACAAACGTGAAGGCACGCGCTTCGCTGTGGACAAAACCACAGCCATGTGCGCTCTGACGACAAGGAACAACCCCGCTCACCTCTCATCCTCTGACACTCAGCCGGTCCGCCTGTTAGAGAAGGGGCTGGGCTTCACTGCTGGGTTGCCATGGGAACACTCTACCCCTGGGGCGATGGACAGGTGCAGGGTGGGGAGCCAACCTGGAAAGCCAGGGAGGAAGGGGCTGGTGCGGGGCAGGCTGCCCAGGTCTCTAGCGTGGGTTCTGTCATCATTCAGCTACGTGGGGCCAACAGACCATAAATGACTGCCGCTGAGAAGGCAGCTGGTTACACTTGCAGGCCCCCAGCGGAGGGGGCGAGGTGCCTGGGGCAGGGCACAGGGCGAGGCAGTGGCGTCGGCCAGGGGGCCGGGTGCGGGGGCGTGGGAGAGCCCCTACTGGCGTTTTACCAGGAAGGAGCAGGCAAGGCAGGGCAGCAGCCTTGGGACTGGCTGACCCAGGTGCCCACAGGGCTCCAGGTGCGGGGCCGGCCCCAGCTGTCCAGCCCCTGGCCCCCGTAAGGGGTGATGAGGGCAGGAGAATCGTGGTCCTGCGTGTGAGCGCCCCGAGGAGGAGGGGTTGGTGTGGGTGGAAAGGCAGGCTCAGGGATGGGCCCTCTGTCCCTAGGATGCTCCAGGGTCCACAGAGCCTCGAGACCCTGGAATAAATAAATCAAATAAAATCACGGGAGACACGGGCACCGGAGCCAAACCTACAGTCTCCTTTCATCCGCCCCTCCCCACCATCCACTCAAGCTGGACTTGCCCGCTTCTCTCCCCAGCTCTCCTCCTCCTCTGACGACAGCCCCTCGCCCCCATCCCCGCCCACCGCCACTCACGACCCGGGGCTCACTGCGCCCCCCCGCCCCCGGCTCCTCCACAGCTGGCTTGCCGGATCCGTGCCTACAACTGCCGGACCCTGTCTTCACCCACCGAAGCCGGGGCCCCGGGGCTGCCCTGGCCCACGGGGTGCGGCTCTCGGAGCCCTTGTGCGCCGCTGGTGGGGAGGTAAGTGGTGCACCTGCTTCAGAAAACTGCACAAAGGCTTTCAAAAACTGAACATAGAACCATACAACCCAGCAGTTCCACATTTGGGTATTTACCTGAAGGAGCTACCTGAAAGCAGGGACTTGAAGAAACACCCCCACATGTACACTCGTGGGAGCGTTATTCACCGCCGCCAAGAGGGGGAAGCTGGCCATCGCCGGCTGAGACAGTAAACAAGCCTGGTCCATGCAGACGGGGGCTGACTCAGCCTTTCAAACAAAGGGCGTCCCAACACCTGCTACAGCGTAGACGAGCCTGGAGGGCACAGGACGCCGTGAAATCAGGGACAAGGGACCGTACGATCCACTTACATGAGGCCTTAGGGGGCCACGTCCACAGACGCAGGAAGTAGATGGTGGGGCCAGGGCTGAGGGAGGGGTGGGGAATTTGCGTTAACGGGCACAGAGCTTGAGTTTTACAAGATGAAGGAGTTGTGTGCACAGACGGTGGTGATGGTCGCACCACGCGTGAGTGTCCCTGAGCTGTGCACGTTAACACAGTCAAAATGCTAGACATGTGCTATCTCATAACACATATCATAACAACAAATGCAAAAACAGAAGTGTCACTTTCTCTGAGAGGTTCTCCACGCCTCCCTGGTCAGCCTCTGCCCTTCTTTCCAGACGTTCATAACCGTTCACCAGGCACACATTCCATGCCAGGCACCAGGGCAAACAAGGGAGGTGAAATGCAGGAGGCCCCTGCTCTGGCCAAGTGATCCTCCTGGAGGCCCTGCAGACGCCGAGGCAGTGAGGAAGGGCTTCTGTGACCTGCCCCTGCCCACCCGCCCCGCCCTGCCTTTCACAGCTGTTGGAGCGCAGAGCGTGACCCGGCTTGGGCTCCTCTGACTCGGTTTCCTTTGCAGGGGGCCTAGCCCCTCCCCCTGAGGAGCTGACCCTGCCTGGGTCTGGGCTGAGGTTGGCCTGGGCTAGGCCGCGGAGCTGTCCACGCCGCAGTGCTGAAAATGCCTGGGCCTGCAGCCGGCAGAGGACTCACTGGCAGGGGCTGACCCTGCAGCCAGGGCACCAGCCTCCTGAGTGGCCGAGGGGCCCGAGGATGCCCCCGTGCTGTCCACAGCCCGTTCCAAGTCCTCGCCGTGGGCTCTGTGCCAGGCACAGCAGCCGAGGACGGGGTCATCCCCCACAAAGGAGGGGCGGGCAGCACCTCTCACCGCGAGGAGAGGTGGCTGAAGGAGACCGTGTCTGCCGAGCCCACTGTCCTGCAGACACACCGCATTCACACACAGGGCACCGGCCTCACCCTCCTCCACGGGGTCAAGCCTTCCATCTCTCCGGCTTCGTTGCCCAAGCACAGCACGGGGCTGGCTGTAGCGCTGCACCGCTGAGCCCCAGGTGGGCCTCTCTGGGTGGAGAGGGAGGAATCTGGGCCTGTCCCAGTAGACCTGGGGCTCTGGGGCAGAGTGGAGGCCCAGACAACAAGCCCCTCCTGCTCCCAGTTACAGCGTCTACAACAGGGGCAGAGCAGAAGCAACAAGAAGTCACCCTATCAGCGCCGCCTGCAGTTAATGAAGCAGGAAATAAAAGTGTGAAGACGCCTCAGGTTCAAGAAGGGAAGCAGGAGGGGACCAACCCCCCGTGGGAGAGGGAGGGGCGCAGGGGAGAACAGAGCCCTCCTCAGGGTGCAAACCAGCACATACGAGGGACGGCCTCTGCCTAGAGCACACCCTCAGCTCAGGGTCTAGAGGACTCCTTCCAAGGAAGGAGCAGGTGGGCCAGGGTGGGGGCCAGTTGCTCAGAAGTTGTCCAGTGACTTGAGTCGTTAACTGTTTTACTTTGATAAAAACGTAAACGACGGTTTGAAAATATTTTAGCAGATCATCATAAAGGACGGTTGAAGGATTTAGTTTGGAATTTTATGTCCACAGAGGCCTGGACCCGCCCCCCTTTCGTGCTCACCCCCCAGGAACCCCAGGTGGGGGGAGGCTGAGGTTGGGCAGGATGCAGGCGGAAAGGGAGGTGTGCCCACCCTGAAAGGGGCCTGGGGCTCCCCTGATGCCAGCCCCAAGGGTCCCCGGCACTCAGAGCTGCACACGGGTGTGTAACAGAGTGAGCTGAGTGGATGGTCACCATCTGATCCCACCGTGTTCCGGCCCCATCCAGTCCTGCAGAAAGACGGGCGCACAGACCTCAGGAGCCTGCTGGGGGCCTCCTGCGTCTCATCTCCTGCCATGACTGCGATCAGGCCACACAATTTACTGCTGGGATGACAGGCTGTCTCCCCAGGTTTCCTCGCGCCCTCCCCAGGGAGCGAGCAGGCAAGGACAGGAAGCCCCCGTCCTCGGCTGCTGTGCCTGGCACAGAGCCCACGGCCAGGACTCGGCACGGGCTGTGAACAGTGTGGGGGCATCCTCAGGCCCCTCGGCCACTCAGGAGGCCGGTGCCCTGGCTGCGGGGTCAGCCCCTGCCAGTGAGTCCTCTGCCGGCTGCAGGCCCAGGCATTTTCAGCACTGCGGCGTGGACAGCTCCGCGGCCTAGCCCAGGCCACCAACCTCAGCCCAGACCCAGGCGGGGTCAGCTCCTCAGGGGGAGGGGCCAGGCCCCCCGCAAAGGAAACCGAGTCAGAGGAACCCAAGCCGGGTCACACACTGCTCTCAACAGCTGTGTCCAAAGGAAACAGAATTCTTCAGCAACCACGTGAAAAACACAGAACGGGTGAGGTTACTTTTAGGAACGTGGTACAGTACAGCCTGGGGAGCCGGCTGGGTGAATGAACCGAGGACATGCTCAGTACTCTCTAAGTGGCAGATGCCTCTCCACAGCTAACAGACACGCGAGGCAAGACCTCCAGTCACAGCGCCCAGGACAGCACGTGCTGAGGAGCAGCCAGGGGCATTACCGGTCCGGTTTCAGGCAGCCCTGGGGCCCGCCCTGCTCTCACCCCCACTTTACGGATGAGGACAGTGAGGTGAGGTGGGGGTGTGCTGAGCCCTGGTGGAGGGCCTGTCTTCCCCGAGCCCCCACGGGGACCACCTCCATGCACGGGACTCACGCTTACACCCTTTCCTTGGGATCTGTCCCTCGAGAAGAGGGCCCGGCATCCACCCCCAGCCTCCCCACCTGATAAAGGAGAAAGCCAGGTTCAGACAGCAAGGCTGCCCATTCTGGGTGCAGAGCGGGGGCTGGGCTCCTGGCCCCCCACTTCCCCAAGGGGAGCCCTGAGTAACCAGCCTGCCCCTCCCCCACAGCCAGCTGCAGCCTCCCAGCCCCCTGCCCCCCGCCCCCATCTCCAGTTCATTTTTTCCTTTTAGGGCATTAAGCACAGAAGTATTAAAAGGGATTGTTCAGGCCAGTTAATTAGCTCAGAAGAGGCCTCCGCAGCAGCCCAGGTCACGGCCGTCCACCTCTCTTTATTAGCCGAATTGATGGAGACAGCACGGCCCAGATGGGAATAAATTGAATCCGATGGCAGAGAGCCTCTTGTGTGAGCTATTAACGGGAGCGAGCAGGCCTCACGCTCTCCTTGCTGGCGTTTCCTTAACGCCTTCTCCTGCTGCTCCGGCTGCTCCCAGACGCCCACTTATGCTCTGCGGGGGGGCAGCTGCTCCCTGGAGCACCCCACCTGTGCCCAGAAGTCCAGCTGTGGGTTGCAGGGTAGCTCCAATCCATGAAGGACATGCTCACTGGGAGGGGGAGGCCCCATCCCAAGGTCAGTGGTCCTGGACACCCCCCCCCCCCACCTCAGTAAGGCTGCAGAGGCCTGGAGCCAGGGGCCAGCGTTCCCTGCCCTGGGGGAGGGCCCAGCTTTGGCACCCAGGCCCGCCTTTTTCTGCCAGCATGGGATCAGCACGTGTCTGGCCTCCACCTCTGTGGTGGGGGAGGGGAGACCTGTCCAGGCAGCGGGCTGGGGTAGCGGGGGGCGGGGCTGCACTGGGGGCCTGCCCTCTCCTGAAAGCCCCCCGGTCAGGGTGCGGTCACCCCCAGGGAGGGGAGAGCGCAGAGCTGGCCTTTCAGCACCCTGGACAGGGCTGGGCAGCCGTGCTGACACTCCCGAGCCCCATGGACTCAGGCCTTCAGGACAATGGGCAGCGGAGGCCAGCCACCCCAGCCCTGGCTATGGCCAGTGCCCGCCTTCCTGGAGTGTCCTGCAGCTTCCTGGATCTCTGCCTGCTGGCTCCTCCCGTCTCTCAGGTCTCAGCCCTTGCCCCCCTCCTCTGAGGAGCCCTCCTGGACTGCCCAAGAGGACACCCAGCCCCCCCCGGCTCCTGATACACTGCGCTGCTGACTTTCCTGGGGCTCACTCTGGAACGGTGACCCCAGGAGGGGCCCCCCGATGGCCCGTTCTCAGCCATGTGCCCGAGCCTGGAATGGGGGCTGCCAGACGGGAGTGATGACCACAGAAAACACTGCCGAGACCCTGGAAAGGAACAGGGGGGCGGGCCAGGGCTCCTGAGCCCCTGGGAAAATGGGACGGACGGCTCTCTGTGATTCAGAGGAAGTCCCCAACACCCCCTCCACCCAACCCAGCCTTCCAGCCCCGCTCTCGTCTCTTCACTCCAGTTCCCCAGCACTTCACTGTTACCGGCAGGCATCGTGAGCGTCCATAGGCTGTTCCCTCAGCCTGTGCTATCCCCCTTTGCTTTGTACTGGTGAACTCCCACACAACTTACAAGGCCCAACTCCACCTGCCCACAGTCCCACAACCATCCCACTCCTCCCAGAAGGCAGTCTGCCTTCCAACTTCAAGGCTGAAAGACACTGAAAATTCACCTTCCCAGCCTCCACAGCAGCAGAGGGGCACAGGCCAGTCCCAGGGGTTGGAGATTCTGGCAAGCTTTTCCCTCCCCTTACAAAGTCTCAAGGAAGAAGGCCCCCGCCCCATGACTCTCTGCTGGGCACAGACGCGTCTGATCGCTGGGCTGACGTGGCTGTGACTCTTGGACACCTACACACACTAGCGGGAGCCACTTCTGCCCACTGTGTCCCAAGCTGATGCCCAGTGTGCCCGGCCAGGTAGCCCTGCCGCCCCGTGTCTGGTCCCTGCCCCCTCCCCATGGCCCTGCCCCAGCCCCCAGCCCTCCAGGGCCCTGTCCCTTCTCCCGCCCCCAGCCCTCCAGGGCCCTCTCCCTTCCCCCGCCCCCAGCCCTCCAGGGCCCTGTCCCTTCTCCCGCCCCCAGCCCTCCAGGGCCCTGTCCCTTCTCCCGCCCCCAGCCCTCCAGGGCCCCGTCCCTTCTCCCGCCCCCAGCCCTCCAGGGCCCCGTCCCTTCTCCCGCCCCCAGCCCTCCAGGGCCCTGTCCCTTCTCCCGCCCCCAGCCCTCCAGGGCCCCGTCCCTTCTCCTGCCCCAGCCCTCCAGGGCCCTGTCCCTTCTCCCGCCCCCAGCCCTCCAGGGCCCTCTCCCTTCTCCCGCCCCCAGCCCTCCAGGGCCCCGTCCCTTCTCCCGCCCCCAGCCCTCCAGGGCCCTGTCCCTTCTCCCGCCCCCAGCCCTCCAGGGCCCTCTCCCTTCTCCCGCCCCCAGCCCTCCAGGGCCCTGTCCCTTCTCCCGCCCCCAGCCCTCCAGGGCCCCGTCCCTTCTCCCGCCCCCAGCCCTCCAGGGCCCCGTCCCTTCTCCCGCCCCCAGCCCTCCAGGGCCCTGTCCCTTCTCCCGCCCCCAGCCCTCCAGGGCCCTGTCCCTTCTCCCGCCCCCAGCCCTCCAGGGCCCCGTCCCTTCTCCTGCCCCAGCCCTCCAGGGCCCTGTCCCTTCTCCCGCCCCCAGCCCTCCAGGGCCCTCTCCCTTCTCCCGCCCCCAGCCCTCCAGGGCCCTGTCCCTTCTCCCGCCCCCAGCCCTCCAGGGCCCCGTCCCTTCTCCTGCCCCAGCCCTCCAGGGCCCTGTCCCTTCTCCCGCGTGACTCCCTTGATGTGCAGATGCCCGCCCTGGCCAGGCCAGCCCTCCTCTCCACGTGTCACCCTCTGGCGTGGGCACCTTTGACATTCGTGAGGGACGCCTTCCGCCTTCCCCGGAGCACTTGGCTGATGGCTGGGCCACCAGGGGATGAAACACCAGCTCCCCCACAGCCCCCAGCCCCCGAGCCCAGGCAGGCTCCAGGCACTGCCTCTGGAGACACATGGCCCGCAGCAGCACCCCAAGACAGGGGACGGGAGCCCCACGGCCCTCGTCAGAGTCACAGCCTCAGGGGGGAGGGGAGATCTAGAGACCACGCAGGAGGTGGGAGGCCCAGAGTGCCCGGGAGCTCCGCGGACTGCCCGGGCCCCCGGGCCTGGGTCCCTCCCACCTCCACCTCCCCGTGCCCGTCCCTGCCCAGTGCCTGCGGGCTGCCCGGAGCGGACGCACACCGACCATGCGCTCGTCCACATCTGTGACACCTCGGGTCGCGAGGAGCAGCAGCTCGCTCTGGGTCATTGCTGCATAGACACACCACACCCTGTGCAGACCTCACTGCACCGTTAGATCACAGTGCTTCCCCTTCTGCTGTTTTTAGACTTTGGGGTTTCTTCCATTTCAGGGCGTGATGAGTAACGCTGCTAAGAATAACACTGTCCGTGACATTTTGGCAAAGAAAGTCCATCCAGGACCTCTGGGCATATTCCTGTGGGGAGAGCTGATATGTCATGGGACAGTCTTATTATTTAACTTTTAGGAAACGTGGCTGAATGACTTCACAATGTCACCAAGCAGTCACTTCTCATTCCTGCCAACACCTGTCATTCCCTTTTTAAAGCAATTGAGATACAGAACTTCCCTGGTGGACCAGTGGTTAAGAATCCACCTTCCAATGCAGGGAACGTGGGTTTGATCCCTGGTCAGGGAACTAAGATTCACATGTCACAGGGCAACTAAGCCAGCAAAGCACAACTACAGTCCATGAGCCACAACGAAAGATCTGCATGGTGCAACTAAGACCTGACACAGCCACACACACACATGCACAGATGCACACACACACGCACACACATGCACACTCTCACACACGCACACACTCATGCACACACTCACATGCACACGTGCACACATGTATGCACACGTGCGCACACAGACATATGTGTGCACACACGCACACACTCATGCACACACGTGCACACACACACACAGAGACACATGCACACACATGTATGCACACATGCACACAGACATGCGCACGCACGTGCACACACACACACACTAGGCCGTGCTGCATGGCGTAACGGATCTTGGTTCCTTGCATGCCTGCACTAAACATGCCTGCAGTCACTAAGCTCTTGACTCTGAGTGATCCCATCGACCCACCAGGCTCCTCTGTACACGGGATGTCTCAGGCAAGAACACTGGAGTGGGCCGCCATTTCCTCCTGGGGGGATGTCCTGACCCGGGGTTGAACCTGAGTCTCCTGCGCTGCGGGCGGATTCTTCACCACTGAGCCACCAGGGCAGGCCCGATGATTATTTTTTAAAGGAGCTGAGATCACAGTTCACAAGCCACACAACGCGCCCGGAGGAAGCACACAGGGCCAGCGGCTTCTAGAATTCTCACAAAGCTCACAGTCATCACTACCACCCCCTTGGCAGACATTCCCAGCCCCTGACAGGAGCCCGGCCCCTCCCCCCCAGGGACACCGGTTTGCCGGCCTCTCACGCTGGTCAGCCTCTCGCCTCCTGTCTCGGCGCGGGATGTCTCCTGTAAGCGGCGTCGCACGACGTGCGGTCTTTCCCGACTGACTTCTCTCAGTGTGCCTAGGTTCCTCAGTGCTGCATGCACCAGAACATCAGTCCTCTTACGGCCGCACAGTATTCCACTGTGCAGATTTACCGGTCTCTCCATCCGTCCATCTTACACACGGACCACAGCCTTCTCTAACTCACTGGAACTGTGAGCCATGCCGTGCAGAGTCACGCAAGACGGAAGGGTCATGGTGCAGAGGTCTGACAAAACGTGATCCCCTGGAGAAGGGAATGGCAAACCACTTCAGTACCCTTGCCTTGAGAACCCCATGAACACTGAAAAGGCAAAAAGATTTGATACTGAAAGATAAATTCCCCGGGTCAGTAGGCGCCCAATATGCTACTAGAGAGGAGGAGAGAAATAACTCCAGAAAGAATGAAGAGATGGAGCCAAAGTGAAAACAACGTCCAGTTGTGGATGTGACTGGTGATGGAAGCAAAGTCCGATGCTGTAAAGAGCAATATCGCATAGGAACCTGGAATGTTAGGTCCATGAATCAAGGTAAGTCGAAAGTGGTCAAACAGGAGATGGCAAGAGCAAACATTGACATTTTAGGAATCAGTGTACTAAAATGGGTTGAAATGAGCGGATTTAATTCAGATGACAATTATATCTACTACTGTGGGCAAGAATCCCTTAGAAGAAATGGAGTAGTCCTCATGGTCAACAAAAGAGTCCAAATGCAGTACTTATATGCAATCTCAAAAATGACAGAATGATCTGTTTGTTTCCAAAGCAGACCATGCAAAGTCACAGTAATCCAAGTCTATGTCCCAACCACTAATGCCAAAGAAGCTATATTGAATGGTTCTATGAAGACCTACAAGATCTCCTAGAACTAACACTCAAAAAAAGATGCCCATTTCATCATACGAGACTGGAACGCAAAAGTAGGAGGCCAGGAGATACCTGGAGTAACAGGCGAATTTGGCCTTGGAGTCCAAAATGAAGCAGAGCAAAGGTTAACAGAGTTTTGCCAAGAGAACACACCCGTCACAGCAAACACACTCTTCCAACACCACAAGAGAAGACTCTACACGTGGACATCACCAGGTGGTCAACATCAAAAACAGACTGATTATATTCTTTGCAGCTGAAGATGGAGAAGCTCTATAAAGTCAGCAAAAACAAGACTGAGAGCTGACTGTGGCTCAGATCATGAACTCCTTATTGCCAAACTCAGATTTAAATTGAAGAAAGTAGGGAAAACCATTAGATCATTCAGGTATGTCCTAACTCAAATCCCTTAGGATTATACAGTGGAAGTGACAAATAGACTCAAGGGATTAGATCTGATAGACAGAGAGCCTGAAGAACTATGGATGGAGGCTCATGACATTGTACAGCAGGGAGTAATCAAGACCATCCTCAAGAAAAAGAAATGCAAAAAAGCAAAACGGTTGTCTGAGGAGGCCTTACAAATAGCTGAGAAAAGAAGAGAAGTTAAAGGCAAAGGAGAAAAGGAAAGATACACCCATTCGAATGCAGAGTTCCAAAGAATAGCAAGCAGAGATAAGAAAGACTTCCTCAGTGATCACTGCAAACAAACAGAGGAAAACAATAGAATGGGAAAGACTAGAGATCTCTTCAAGAAAATTAGAGATACCAAGGGAACATTTCATGCAAAGATGGCACAATAAAGGACAGAAATGGTATGAACCTAACAGAAGCAGAAGAGATTAAGAGATGGACGGAATACACAGAAGAACTGTACAAAAAAAGATCTACACAACCCAGATAATCATGATGGTGTGATCACTCACCTAGAGCCAGACATCCTGGAATGTGAAGTCAAGTGGACCTGAGGAAGCATCACTATGAACAAAGCAAGTGGAGGTGATGGAATTCCAGCTAAGCTATTTCAAATTCTAAAAGATGATGCTGTTAAAGTGCTGCACTCAATATGCCAGCAAATTTGCAAAACTCAGCAGTGACCACAGGACTCAAAAAGGTCAGTTTTCATTCCAATCCCAAGAAAAAGCAATGCCAAAGAATGTTCAAAGTACCACACAATTGCACTCATCTCACATACTAGTAAAGTAATGCTCAAAATTCTCTAAGCCAGGCTTCAACAGTACATGAACCAAGAACTTCCAGATGTTCAAGCTGCTTTTAGAAAAGGTAAAGGAACCAGAGATCAAATTGCCAACATCCGTTGGATTATTGATAAAGCAAGAGAGTTCCAGAAAAACATCTACTTCTGCTTTATTGACTATGCCAAAGCCTTTGACTGTGTGGATCAGAACAAACTGTGAAACATTCTTAAAGAGATGAAAATACCAGACCACCTTGCCTGCCTCCTGAGAAATCTGTATGCAGGTCAAGAAGCAACAGTTAGAACAGGACATGGAACAATGTACTGGTTCCAAATCAGGAAAGGAATATGTCAAGGTTTATATTGTCACCCTTCTTATTTAACTTATATGCAGAGTTCATCATGCAACATGCTGGGCTGGATGAAGCACAGCTTGGAATCAAAACTGCTGGGAGAAATATCAATAACCTCAGATATGCAGATGACACCAACCTTACGGCAGAAAGTGAAGAGGAACTAATGAGCCTCTTGATGAAAGTGAAAGAGGAGAGTGAAAAAACTGGTTTAAAACTCAACATTAAAAAAACAAAGATCACGGCATCTGGTCCCATCACTTCATGGCAAATAGATGGGGAAACAACGGAAACAGTGGCAGACTTCATTTTCTTGGGCTCCAAAATCACTGCAGATGGTGACTGCAGTCATGAAATTAAAAGACGCTTGCTCCTCGGAAGGAAAGTTATGACCAACCTAGACAGCATATTAAAAAGTGGAGACATTACTTTGCCAACAAAGGTCCATCTAGTCAAAGCTATGGTTTTTCCAGTGGTCATGTATGGATGTGAGAGTTGGGCTATAAATAAAGCTGAACGCTGAAGAATTGATGCTTTTGAACTGTGTTGTTGGAGAAGACTCTAGAGAGTCCCTTGGACTGCAAGGAGACCCAACCAGTCCATCCTAAAGGAAATCAGTCCTGAGTGTTCATTGGGAGGACTGATGTTGAAGCTGAAACTCCAACACTTTGGCCACCTGATGAGAAGAGGTGACTCATTTGAAAAGCCCCTGATGCTGGGAAAGACTGAAGGCAGGAGGAGAAGGGGACGACAGAGGATGAGATGGTTGGACTCGATGGTCATGAGTTTGAGCAAGCTCCAGGAGTTGGTGATAGACAGGGAGGCCTGGCGTGCTGCAGTCCATGTGGTTGCAAAGAGTCGGACACGACTGAGAGAGTGAACTGAGCTGTCCATTCATAAGTTGATATATATATATATATATATTTTGGTCCTCTGCACAGCATGTGGGATCTTAGTTTCCCAATCAGCGGTTGAACTCACGCCTCCTGCACTCTGGGAGCATGGGGTCTTAAGCCCTGGACCACCAGGGAAGTCTATTATTTGTCCGAAGAAGATGTACAAGTGGCCAATAAACACATGAAAGCTTGCTCACGTCATTAGCTATCAGGGAGATTCAAATCAAATCCTCCTGCAGTACTTCCTCACACTCACTCTGGTGACCATGGTTCAAAAACAAAACGCAGCAAATGCTGGTGATACGCAGAGGTCAGAGCCTTGGTCACTGCCGGTGGATACGGAGAGGTCAGAGCCTTCCTCACTGCTGGTGATACGCAGAGGTCAGAGCCTTGGTCACTGCCGGTGGATACGGAGAGGTCAGAGCCTTCCTCACTGCTGGTGGGGATAGAAAATGGTGCAGTTTCTGCAGAGAACAGTCTGGCAGTTTTCAGTCTTCAAGAAGTTACACACAGTCTCCGGAGAATCCAGCACTTCCACTCCTAGACACACACTTGAGAGACTTGCAAACGTATGTCACGCAAGGACTTACACATGGGTGTTCACAGCAGCATCATTCACTGCAGGCAAGAAGCGGGGGCAACCCAAATGCCTGTCACTTGTCTATTCAAGTCCTCTGCCCATTTTTAAATTGAGTTATTTGTCTATTTTTATTGTTGAGTTGTAAGAGTTTTTAAAATACATTTTAGATAGATGCTCCTTATCAGATGCAAGATTTGCAAATATTTTCTCCTACTTTGTGGGCTGTGTTCCCACTTTCTTTATAATGTCCTCTGAACCTCAGAAAGTTACTTCAATGAAGTCCAACTTACCTACTTTTTCATTGGTTGTTTTTGCTTTAGGTGTCATATACAAGAAAACATTGGGGCTTCCTTGGTGGCTCAGTGATAAAGAATCCAGTTGCCAACGCAGGAGACACAGGTTCCATCCCTGATCTGGGAAGATCCCACATGCCTCAGAGCGACCAAGCCCATGGGCCACAACGACTGAAGCCCGCACGCCCTAGAGCCGGAGCTCCACACGAGAAGCCCCTGCGGTGAGGAGCCCGCGCGGCACGGCTAGAGAGCAGCCTCCGCTCTCTGCAACGGGAGAAAGCCTGAGCACAGGCTTTCTGTGCTCAGCAAGGGCCCAGCACAGCCAAAATAAATAAAATGACTGTGTCAAATGGAAGCCATCACCACGTCTAAGGTCACAGAGGTTCAGACAAGTGTCCTCTTCCCACGGTTCCAGCCTCGCGCACGTGTGGCTCTGATGCAGTGTAGCTGGTCTCCGCACAAGCTGTGGGGGGCGGGTCTGGCCCCACTCTTCTGCATGTGGACCTCCCGCTGTCGTCCCAGGACAGTTTGGGAAAGACGGGCTCGCACGTCCGTGGGAGGCCAGTCGGTTGTAGATGCAAGGATTCGTGTCTGGACTTCCAACTTCATCCTGTTAGTTGGCGCGTCTTCCCGCACACCATGCCACACCGTCCTCATGACTGTAGCTTTGCAGTAAGTTTTGAAATCAGGAAGTGTGAGCCTTCCAACTTTTCAAGATTGCTTTGGCTATTAGCGTCTCTAGCATTTCCATGAGTCTGAGTGGTTAATTCATGTGTCAACTTGACTGGGCTACAGTAGTCACAGTACCCACGTTTCGGTCAAACACGAAACGAGATGTTGCCGTGAGGATGTATCTTAGGTTAACATTCAAATCACTAGACTTTGAGCAAAGCAAATTAACCTCCATAAATGGATGGGCCTCATCCACTGGGTAGAAAGTCCTCAGGAAAAAAGACAGAGGTCCCAGAGGAAGAAAAAATCACTTCCAGATATCGCTGGACTCAAGGGACAGCACCAGCTCTGCTCTGGGTCTCCAGCCTGAGGCCTGCCTTGCAGAGGGCAGACTGGCCAGCCCCCAGGATCACGTGAGCCAAGTCCTACCTTCCTACCTATCTAGACAGACAGACAGACAGACATAGATACGCACCCTGTTGGTTCTGTGTCTCTGGAGATCCCAGACTGAGACAGACTTCTAGGACCAGCCTGTAAACTTCTCCAAAAAGGCAGCGAGGGTTTCCCTAGGGATGTAATCAGTCTACAGAGCAATTTAGGGAGGACTGCCCTCTGAACAACAGTAAGTCCTCCAGGCCACGAACACGGGATGTCCTTCCATGTTGACTTTGGTATTTATAAATTTGTTTCAACAATGTTTGGTGGTTTTCGGTGTACAGGACTTGCACTGCATTAGTTAAATTTATTCCTAGGCATTTTATTCTTTTTGATGATACTGTAACAAGTCATTTAATGAATTTCAATTTTGGATTGTTCATTGCTAGCAAAGAAAAGTACATTTGATCTGGTATCTCATAACCGTGCTGAACTTCTTTAGTCATTCTGGGCATTCCTTGGGGTTTTCTCTACCCGAGATCACATTGTCTACGAATAGGAAGTTTTAGCTTTTCCTTTACAAATTAGATTCCTTTTCCTTTTCTTGTTTTCATTGCCTATTTCCCTGGCTAGAGCCTCCAACCCAAAGCTGAGAGAGTGAGCCCAACCCAAAGTGAGCCCAACCTCCAACCCAAAGTGGAGAGAGCAGATACATCCTTTTACTATCAGCCATTCTTCTGGGGTGTGGCATTTCACATGATGTACTCTGCATATAAGTTAAATAATCAGGGTGACAATATACAGCCTTGAAGTACTCCTTTCCCAATTTGGAACCAGTCTGTTGTTCCATGTTCGGTTCTAACTGTTGCTTCTTGACTTCCTCCTATCTCAGGAGACAGGTAAGGTGGTCTGGTATTCCCATCTCTTTAAGAATGTTCCACAGTTTGCTGTGATCCACATTACACGCATGACTATGCATCAGGGTAGTCCAATGAGGCAGAAGTAGATGCTTTTCTGGAATTCTCCTGCTTTTTCTATGATCCAATGGCTGTTGGCAATTTGATCTCTAAATCCTCTACATTTTCTAATTCCGGCTTGTACATCTAGAAGGTTTTGGTTCCTGCACTGTTGAAGCCTGGCTTTAAGGATTTTGAGCACTACCTTGCTACCTGTGAAATGAGCACAACTGTGTGGTAGTTTGAGCATTCTTTGGCATTGCCTTTCTTTGGGATTGGAATGAAAACTGACCTTGTCCAGTCCTGTGGCCACTGCCGAGTTTTCCCAATTTGCTGGCACATTGAGTGCAGCACTTCCACAGCATCATCTTTTAGGCCCTGAAATAGCTCAGCTGGAATTCCATCACCTCCCCTAGCTCTGTTGGTAGTAATGCTTCTTAAGGCCCACTTTACTTCGCACTCTAGGATGTCTGGCTCTAGGTGAGTGACCACACCATCATGGTTATCCAGGTCATTAAGATTTTTTGTATAGTTTTTCTGTGTATTCTTGACACCTTTTCTTAATATTTTCTGCTTCTGTTAGGTCCCTACCATTTCTGTCCTTTATTGTGCCCATTTTGGCATGAAATGTTCCCTTGGCATCTCTAATTTTCTTGAAGAAATCTCTAGTCTTTCCCATTCTATTGTTTTCCTCTATTTCTTTGCATTGTTCACTTAGGAAGGCTTTCTTATCTCTTCTTGCTATCCTTTGCAAGGAGATGAAACCAGTCAATCCTACAGGAAATAAACCTTGAATATTCATTGGAAGTACTGGTGCTGAAGCTCAAATACTTTGGTCACCTGCTGAGAAGAGCCAACTCATTGGAAAAGACCCTGATGCTGGCAAAGATTGAAGGCAGGAGGAGAAGGTGACAACAGAGGACGAGATGGTTGGATGGCATCACCGACCCAATGGACGTGAGTTTGAGAAACTCCCCGAGGTGGTGAAGGACAGGGACACATGGAGAGCTGCAGTCCACGGGGTCGCAAAGAGTCGGACACAACTGGGCAACTCAACAGAGATACCAATCTGGGGTGCGGCAGTATCTCATTAGTTTTAATTTATACTTCCTTGATGTCTATTACATTTGGTGTCACTTCCCCAGCAAATAAAATTGGAGCATGCCCGTCAGCATCCGAGCAGCAGTGTATGTGCCAATGTCTGTGAACTGTTTATTCAGGCCGCTCCTCACGAGGAGAGCCTAACGCCATCTCCCTGCAGCCTCATGGGTTGCCAGTGGACTCCAGGGCAGACGTGCGCCTCTTTGGGGCCTCTGAGTGGTCCACCGGGGCTCTCCTGGGGGACGCAGAGTGTCGGCAGAGGAGAGGGCCTGGGGACCCACTTTAGTCCCCAGAGGCGGGTGGCCGCATGGACTTGGGAGGCTCAGGCCGGTCGCCAGGCTCTGAGCTGGAAGGTGGGACTAAGAACGCTGTCCACCGTGTCACGCGGTGACACGGATACGTGGGGTGAGCCTGTGTCGGGCGCTCAGGGTGGCATCGGGCACACAGCAGGCCCTTGGTGAGGCTGGATCACGACGGCAGGTGACGGTGAGGGTGTAGGAGTAGCAGGGACCTCACACTGATGACACAACGTTCTCTGAGGTCACTGGGGTCTGGGCTGGGACGAGGGGCTGGGTGTGCAGCGGGGACAGCCCGCTGAGCAGGAAGCAGGTGGAGGGAAGCGTGGGCAGGCACTTCATCCAGGGAGGAGGCGGGGTGGTCCAGCCCAGGATGCTGGGGGTCAGGGTGGTCCAGCCCAGGATGCTGGGGTCAGGGTGGTCCAGCCCAGATGCTGGGGGTCAGGGTGGTCCAGCCCAGGATGCTGGGGGTCAGGGGGGTCCAGCCCAGGATGCTGGGTCAGGGTGGTCCAGCCCAGGATGCTGGGGGTCAGGGGGGTCCAGCCCAGGATGCTGGGTCGGGGTGGTCCAGCCCAGGATGCTGGTCGGGGTGGTCCAGCCCAGGATGCTGGGGTCAGGGTGGTCCAGCCCAGATGCTGGGGGTCAGGGTGGTCCAGCCCAGGATGCGGGGGGTCAGGGGGGTCCAGCCCAGAATGCTGGGGGTCAGGGTGGTCCAGCCCAGGATGCTGGGTCGGGGTGGTCCAGCCCAGGATGCTGGGTCAGGGTGGTCCAGCCCAGGATGCTGGGGGTCAGGGGGGTCCAGCCCAGGATGCTGGGGGTCAGGGTGGTCCAGCCCAGGATGCTGGTTCAGTGTGGTCCAGCCCAGGATGCTGGGGGTCAGGGTGGTCCAGCCCAGATGCTGGGGGTCAGGGTGGTCCAGCCCAGGATGCTGGGGGTCAGGGTGGTCCAGCCCAGGATGCTGGGGGTCAGGGTGGTCCAGCCCAGATGCTGGGGGTCAGGGTGGTCCAGCCCAGGATGCTGGGGGTCAGGGTGGTCCAGCCCAGGATGCGGGGGGTCAGGGGGGTCCAGCCCAGGATGCTGGGGGTCAGGGTGGTCCAGCCCAGATGCTGGGGGTCAGGGTGGTCCAGCCCAGGATGCTGGGGTCAGGGTGGTCCAGCCCAGATGCTGGGGGTCAGGGTGGTCCAGCCCAGGATGCTGGGGGGCAGGGTGGTCCAGCCCAGATGCTGGGGGTCAGGGGGGTCCAGCCCAGGATGCTGGGGGTCAGGGGGGTCCAGCCCAGGATGCTGGGGGTCAGGGGGGTCCAGCCCAGGATGCTGGGGGTCAGGGTGGTCCAGCCCAGATGCTGGGGGTCAGAGTGGTCCAGCCCAGGATGCTGGGGTCAGGGTGGTCCAGCCCAGATGCTGGGGGTCAGGGTGGTCCAGCCCAGGATGCTGGGGGTCAGGGTGGTCCAGCCCAGATGCTGGGGGTCAGGGGGGTCCAGCCCAGGATGCTGGGGGTCAGGGGGGTCCAGCCCAGGATGCTGGGGGTCAGGGGGGTCCAGCCCAGGATGCTGGGGGTCAGGGGGGTCCAGCCCAGGATGCTGGGGGTCCGGGGGGGTCTCTCAGACCCGCCTGAGCCCCAGCCTCCTGGATGTCACCTCGCCTTCCTACCGGGAGGGGGAGCGCAGACTCCAGTCCAAGACCCGAAGCAGAGCAGGGGCCCCTGGCCGGCTCTGCTGTGCCCAGGCCCCCATCCTGACCCTGGACCACCCCCACATCGCAGGTCAGAGGCCTGGACGACCCAGGCCCACTGCTGCATGGGCTGGAACACCACACCCTCCCTGGGACCTCCCGTCCAAACCTCACGACACAGGTGGCCCCGGGAGCGCCGGGGCGCAGGGACTGTTTCTGAACCAGGGCAACTCGCGGTGTTTGTGGAGTGGCTGTTGCAGCGTCAGACCACCGCAGGAGGACGACCCCACGCCCGGGGAGGCGACCCCGCTGGGGGCGTCTGGATGACGGCTCAGCGCAGCGGAGCCAGCGAGCGGCCCCAGAACCTCCGCCTCCGCTCCGTCTGACAGCTTTACGCTCCATAAATACTCGGAGATTATTAAAAACATATTTATTCAAGATGAACGGCTCTCCTGCAGATACAAATCTAAGCCGATAAGGCTCATAAGCCCACTTACAATAATCAATGAAGGCATTTAAACAACCGACAGCATTGCTTAAACTGGCAGCCCCTCCTGAGGGTGGAAGAGTCTGGGGTCCGGCCCGCCGGGCGCCGAGAGGATGATCAGGGGCCGGAAATCCCAGGGAGCCCTGGGCACAGGGCCACCCCTGACAGAACCACCTCGTCTCCTCCAGAATACAGGCCCGTGGCTCCAAAACCCTGTGAGTTTGTGACAGTTCTGAGAGGAGCCGTGGGGAGAAAGGCCATCCCACAGGATGGTGAGGGGGATAAACGGGGACACAGGGGCTCACAGCCCTCAGGATGCCTCTCTGAGCTACTGGCAAGGCCTCCTCAAGGTGGGGGCCACCCCACCCCCCCAGACCCAGCCCCACCCCCCACTCCACAAGACCGGCATGCTCCTCTCGTCCTGGGAACACCTCCACCTCCCACCCCCACCTAGCATATACAGACTCATAACTCAGCTCACGAGAAAACGTCACCTCTTCCGGGAAGCCCTCCTGGACCACCCCCCGTGCTACCTGCCCCAAGCCCCCCAACTGTCTCGTCACAGCTCATTATTATGGTTTCAAAGTGGGTGTGTGGCTAACCCTGCCCCTGCCCTGGGAGCCCCCAAGCACAGACCCATCAGCTGTGATCACCATCACACCACACCAAGCCCAGCCGGACGGGGCTGAAGCCCAGGGGATGCAGAGCCAGGCTGGAGGGTGCAGAAGGCAGCTTCCCTGAGCAGAGGTCCTGCCGTCCCCTGGCTAAAACCTGCGGAGTGAGTCAGGCCCCTACGCTCTGCTTCCTGAAGACAAGTGTCACTGTCCGAACGACTGCACTCTGCACACAAATTTTAGAGCAAGTCTATTAAATTCGCGACAAAATCCTGCAGCAACTCTGGGAAATGTTTTGTTCCAGGGATTGGACCTCGGGCACTGGCAGAGGGGGCCTGCGTTAACCTCACCCCAGTCTGCATGTAGCTGACCCTGGCACCGTCTGGCCCTGGGAGACTCCTCTCTACCGTCCCTCCTCCGCCCAAGGTGACCCGCCTGGCTCGGTGGGTGTGCTCTGTGTGTGTGCTTTTAAGGTGAGCGCTGCTGTCCGTGGGTATTTTAATTTACTGGAGCAGCCCTATGCGTGAGCGTCAGGCTGTCTTTTTCGCACCAAGCGCTGGCTTTGGGACTGTCCCATGTTACCAGGGGGCCGGCCTGCTGTCTGACTACCCAACACCCCCTCATGTGCTCGGCCTCCCACCTCCCGAGGGACCCTGCCCACACCCGCCGCCCCGCCAGGCTTGAGGACCCATCGGACAGACGTCACAGACAACCGCCCGTCCGTGAACCTTCCTCAGCGGCCTTTGACCCAAGGAAGCACTGATACCGCCTTCGACACGCTCACCCCCTTCTGTGCCTCACAGCCTGTGCGGCTGGGATTGTGTTTCAGACGACGAACCCCCCACCCGGCTCTGAGCACAGATTTGACAACAACCGATGGCTTCAGTGTTAGGTGGCCTTGTCCACGCCAAAAGTCCACGCAGAAGACAACCACGTTTGGTTGAAGCTATTGAAGGAAGAAACGGTCCTGCCGCGGCCCCATCAGAGACCCCAGGCCCCGTCCACCCCTGCCCTGGACCGTCCCACAGACGCTTGGAGACTTGCTCTGACCCCAAGGGAGCTCCTACACCTTTGCTCAAATAGGACTGAGGGTCATTCTCGGAAGAGGTCAGGCATCCCCAAGGTGACAGGGACAAGGAGCTAGCTGGACTATCAATAGGCAATGATATTTAAAAACAACACAAAGGGGACTTCCCTGGTGGTCCAGCGGGGAAGCATCTGCCTTCCAGTGCAGGGGACATGGATGTGTCTGATCCCACAGGCCAACGGGGCAACTAAACCCACACGCTGCAAGGAAGACCCAGCGCAGCCAAAAAATAAAGTAAAACAAGGCTGCATACATGGGCCACAGACCCCATACAAAATTAAAAAGGCAATAATATCACAAAGCCCACAGACATCCCTGGTGACCCAGTGGCGAAGACTCCGCACTCCCAGTGAAGGGGGCCAGGGTTCGAGACCCGGCCTGGAAACTAGATTCCACGTGCCGCCACTAAAAGTCCCACGTGCCACACCTGAGACCTAATGCGGCCAAAGACACTAAACTCACACACACACGAAGCCACAGACGCCAGGTAAGCTGCGCTCAGCACTGTGATCCAAGTGTGAGCCGGAGTCCACCGGGGTGAGCAGCTCTGAGCCGCATGCTTACACGTGGGGACTTGCTCCCTGCGTGTAACACCTTGATTAAACGTTTCAGAGTGCCCCCGATGAAGGGTCAGCGGCAGGGAGTCAAGTCACAGAGCCTTCCGGTAGATGGCAGGACAGAGGGGCCTGTATGCAGAGCCAGAGACGGCCTGGACTCCCCAAGGCACCCAGGCATCCTCCCCAGAGGCAGCTGACACTGGGGGTGGGGAGTCAGGCCGGCCTGGACCCCAGCCCAGCTCTGCCGCTCATGACTATGACCCCAGGGAAGCTGGGCAAGCCCCGGGGCCTCCGCGTCGCCCTCCACAGACAGGCGAGGCTGTCTCGGCCAGCGGCCCCTGCGCTGGGCACCCTTATCAGACCGGCAGCCACGCCCGTCACTGGTCCCTTGACCCGTGACACCAGCATCCTGGCTGTCACGTCACCCCTGTGATGCCACAGGGGGCTGATGGACAGGCCAGAGGCGTGAAGAAACGGAAGCTTCCGCTTCACAGGGAGCACTCAGTGAGCGTCCGCCCCTCTCTCTCAGGAGAAGGCCTCCTCGAGGGCACACTCTTTAGAGCAGGGGCTCCCCCGCCCACCTGGGCCGGGGGGACAGGGGAGGGCTGGCAGATGTAGCAGCCCCTCGCTGCGGCCAGGGGCAGCCCCAGGGACAGACAGCAGCCCCCAGAGCAAGAGGACTCTCTGCTCTCACATACGGCTGGAATCTGGATCTTTACACGAAATCTCCATATTTTTAAATTTCGGCCGGCCATTGATGCTGTTCATAACCCTGTGCGGGCCAAACGAAACCCATGCCTGGGCTAACAGGTCACCATGTTACAGCCCGTCCCCACCACTCTAGGGTAACAAGGGGCACGCAGAGAGGTTGGCCAACGCAGCCAAAGTTACACAGTGAGCAGCGAATGATTGGGACCTTACAACCATCCATTCATCCGTCAGTCACCCATCCATCTATCCATCCAATTCAGTTCAGTCGCTCAGTCGTGTCCAACTCCTTGTGACCCCATGGACTGTACCACGCCAGGCCTCCCTGTCCATCACCAACTCCTGGAGCTTGCTCAAACTCATGACCATAGAGTCAGTGATGCCATCTAACCATCCTATCCTCTGTCGTCCCCTCCTCCTGCCTTCAATCTTTTCCAGCATCAGGGTCTTTGCCAATGAGTCAGTTCTTCACATCAGGTGGCCAAAGTGTTGGAGTTTCAGCTTCAGCATCAGTCCTTCCAATGACTATTCAGGACTGATTTTCTTCAGGATTGACTGGTTTGATTTCCTTGCAGTCCAAGGGACTCTCAAGAGTCTTCTCTAACACCACAGTTCAAAAGCATCAATTCTTCAGCGTTCAACTTTCTTTATAGCCCAATTCTCACATCCATACATGACTATTGGAAAAACCATAGCTTTGACTAGATGGACCTTTGTTGGCAAAGTAATGTCTCTGCTTTTTAATATGCTATCTAGGTTGGACATAACTTTTCTTCCAAGGAGCAAGCATCTTTTAATTTCATGGCTGCAGTCATCATCTGCAGTGATTTTGGAGCCCAGGAAAATAAAATCTCTCACTGTTCCCATCTATTTGCCATGAAGTGATGGGGCCAGATGCCATGATCGTAGTTTTTTGAATGTTGAATTTTAAACCAATTCTTCACTGTCCTCTTTCACTTTCATCAAAAGGCTCTTTAGTTCATCTTTGCTTTCTACCATAAGGGTAGTGTTATCTGCATTTCTGAGGTTATTAATATTTCTCCCACAATCTTGATTCCAGCTTGTGCTTCATCCAGCCCAGCCTTTTGCATGATGTACTCTGCATATGTTTCATGTAAGCATCTATCCAACCAGCATCTATCAATTATCCCTTCCTCCATCCATCATCCATCCAGCCATTCATCCAACAATCATCTATCAATCACCCATCAATGATCCATCCATCATCTATTCATCCAGCATCCATCAATTATCCATCAATTCATCCGTCATGCATTTACCCATCAATCATGCATTCATTCATCCACCATCCATCCATCCATCACCCACCCAACCATCTATCCATTATCCATCCATCCAGTCAACCATCCACCCATCACCCATTCATCCATCCATCATCCATCACCCATCCATCCATCTATCCTCCACCATCCATCTATCCATCCATCATCCATCCATCATGCATCTGTCCATCATCCATTACCCGTTCATCCACCATCATCCACCCACCCATCCATCCACACAGGGGACATTTGTTGAGAGCTTACTGCATGTACTGAGGACAGAGCAGTGACTGAGGGCTGGGGCTTTGCAACCAGCCGAGTATGTTCAGATCCCAGCTCTGTGTACGACGGCATGACCTGGGCATATGGCTCAACCCCAGGGCCTTGGTTTCCTAGTCTGTAAAAGGGGGAGAGTAGTCCCTTCACTAGAAAGTTGTTAGAATTAAATAAGTGGGCGCTCAGAACCACGCCTGGCATCATTAAGCCAAAGCTAACTGCTGGTTTTTAATAAGTAACTACGGGGATGGTGAGGGATTCCCAGGCGCCATAACAGCAAAGAATCCGCCTGCCAGTGCAGGAGACACAGGTTTGATCCCTGGGTCAGGAAGATCCCCTGGAGTAGGAAGTGGCAACCCACTCCTATATTCTTGCCGGGAAAACTCCATGGACAGAGGAGCATGGACCAGTGGGTTGCAAAACACTCAGACCTGACTGCGCGCAGTGACTTGGCCCGGACGTGAACGGTGAGGGGCCTGGTCACGCCGCGGCGGGCACCTCGCTTTCCCAGCCCTGCCCGCTCCCGTGAACCACACTGCCGACTCTGCGGCCGGGTCTCCCAGCCCTTCTCCTGGGCCCGGCTCCCTCCCCTGCCACCGCTGCGCCCTCGGCTGTCAGCTCCCCTCTGCCATCCCTTCTGCCCCTCCCTCTCTCCCCTCCTCCCAGGACATGTCCCTGCAACCACATTGATAAATATTTATCAAGGCAGCCGAGGAGATAGGACGCAAACCAGCCAAATAAATCAGCACATTTTAAAACACACTGCCTGACAGCTGGCTCCTCCGACTGGGGCAGCGGTGTGCGTGTGTGCACGTGTGTTCACACACACACACCCTGCACGTCCTCACACATCAGCTCACGGGCCAGTTCCTTCCAGGCTGCCCTCTAGCCCAGGATGGCCCAGCAGAACGGCGGCAGCTGGCGACCGGGCCCGCGTGCTCTGCTCTGCACCCGGCCCGTGTCTGTGCACACGCGGCTTGAGCAAGCACACCCCAGGACCCTGTCTGCTCTGCTCCGGCTCGCGGCGGTGGCCGCTGGCCCCAGGGACGCGAGCTCTGTTCCGCATGCCGGCCTAGTGGCAGGAGGCATCCTTGGCATCAGCCTGCCTGCAGGATCCTGACAGCTCCCAGCGGGCTCAAGGCCAGGCCGTCCTTCTGGGAGCTGGTGGCAGGCATCACGTTTGGGGCGGGGGCTGGCGCCCTTGGAGAAGGCCTTGCACCTGGGCCTCAGGCTCCGCAGGGACCCTAGAGTCAACGGCCCCCAAGTCGAGTCCCTAGTTACGGCGTGCGCATGCGTACGAGCCCTCTTCCCTCTGAAAGAGGAAGCCAGGCCCAGCCTGCATCTAATTCTCGTGAGCCCCGTTCTAGAGACCCCCAGCCGTGGCTCGCCACCACCCCCGGCGGTTCACGGGGAGGCCATGCATGGAAGACCCCTCCCCATTGCGCACATTCCTTACTTCCTCTCTGCAATGACAGAGGGGGGCCGGCTGGCGGCTCTCCCGGGGGATGAGCTCACGGGGTCCTGTGTTGGCCATTTGTTGGGGGCAGGACCCTCCAGAGGAGGGAGAGGCCAGGGAAAGACCCAGAGGGTTGGGTTCCAGCTCGTCCGCTTCTGCAGACCCCAGGATGGGGCAGGGCCTGGGGGCACACAGAGCAGCGACTGTCGCCCAATGTGCCCGAGGCCCCCCGGCTGGTGCCCGTCGCCCTGCGTGACCATCGGCGGCGACTTTCATTCACAACAGTGCGGGAACCGTAAATGTCAGCGTGGCCCTGGAGGTCCCACGATGGGTGAGAAGACTTGCGTGGGGGCTGCCTTGGGTGGGGGCTGCCCAGAAGGTCCCAACGAAGGCTCTGCTCGGGACCCTCACCACCCAGTCTGACCGAGTCTGCAGAAGCTGTGAGCGTACCCAGGACTGGGGTGGACCTGGGCTGCGGGGGGGCCTCCATCCCCACGTGGAAACAGTGCCACACACGCAAACACACACGTTTCAAGCACCACTGACTAGGGACACCTCAGCCACACACACGCACGTTCCAGATACACACACAGTTCAGGCCATGAACACAGAGACCCGCCCAAAGCCATGGAGAACACCTGCCCCGAGAAGTGTGCCCACAGACAACACACAAGACCTCCATGTACTCATGTGCTCACGGACAGAGACACACTCACCCGGAGACACAGCGCACACACACACACGTACAAACGCACACGCAGAAGCCAGGCGGACCAGACACACGTATGTGCCACATGCACACGTGGACCAGCTCCTGCCTTGCTGTCTCCTCCACTCCCCCTCCCACCACACGCACACACACACGTGCACACACACATGTGCACATGCATGAGCCCTGAGCGCCTCTGGTCTGAGCCCAGAATAGATCGTCCCCCCTCCGGCGCCCTCCTCCCCGGTTAGCCCAGCAAACAGGGGCCGCGGGAACACCAGGGCTGCATGGGCCCGGGGCTTGCCGGTAGCTGAGACGCACCTGTCACTCCAGGCCCGTCTGCCTGGCTGCCGTCTCCTGCCACAGGCACAGTGAGGCGTCCGTGTCAGAGCAGCCCTGGCAGGGGGCGGGGGCGGGGGGCTTCCCCGCTGCCCCCAGGCTGGAAGGCCTCACAGGGCATCTGGCCACCTGGCCACCCTCTCCAGGCGCTCGCCAGGCCGGGGGGTGGCGCCGTGGTGACCGGACAGTCCAGTGACAGACAAGCTCAGCGAACCAAACTGCCACCCGGTCCTGGGAGGGACCAGCCCGGTGGAGCCCCCAGGGCCGCTGAGCGGCTCCAGGAGGCCGCAGAAACTTCCGGGCCGGAGCACCTTGATCTGAGCAGGGCGGGCCGAGGATTCAGGACGAGGTCAGTGCAGGCCGCAGGCCGGCCGGTCTGGAGGGCTTGAGACGGGCCCGCAGGGCTGCCGTGCAGGGCAGGCTGCATCGCCCACACCCGCCGTCCGCCCCTCAGGGCCTCACTTCTCGGCTCCCAGCTGCAGCGCCCTGAGGCCCGGGAGCACGCAGGCCAGCCCTGAACTGAGACACAGACTTTGAGCTGGGAGACCCCCTGGGGTTGTGGGAACAGAGCCCAGATGCCAGCAGCTCCGGGGCAGCGGGGGAAGGGGCACCCAAGGGGCAGAGCGGCGGCCGTGCCCTCCGCTCACTGGGACAAGACCTCGGCTGTGTGTGCAGGGGTGCAGGCAAGGGCACGCAGTGAGCCGTGGCCAGCTTCACGGTCAGTTAGCCGATCGTCAGTCAATGACCCCTACCGGAGGAGACGCACATGGAGCTGAGACATCTGTGGCCGACATGCGCGAAGGCGCCATCTTCTCAGAAGGACGAGGCCAGAGCGGAGCCCGTGGGGGGCGCAGGGCGTCTGGGGGCTGGGGGGCTGGCTCGGTGGGGGAGAACGCACCCCGCCCTCCTGCCTCCCCTCCTCCAGCGCGTGGGGAGGCTGAGGGCCGAAGGGACGGGCATACAGACCCCCAGCAAGACAGAGGCTGGGCCATCCCCTGGGGGCCAGTAACACGCTCATATGTGCTCACAGACACACACTCAACAGTCCTGTCAACCCAAGGACACACACGTCACACTGGACACACTCTGCAGCAGGTCGTGCACACATGGACACGGGCCCCAGGGGGGTCACAGGTGGGGCGCCTGAGATGGTGTTGATGGTGCGGGAGGGGGCGGGGCGGCGCTGATCCTGGGTCACCCGGTGGGCCCGGGGAGTCACCTGTCCTTACCGGGGCAGTGGGCAGACTCCCGGAAAGAGGCGGAGGATGGAAGCAGCTGAGCCCAGGAAGCTGGGAAAGGCCAGGACCCAGGTCTCCGGGGCCTCCATGCCAGGACCCCAAGCCCAGAACCGTGAGAGCGCTCGCGTCACTTGAGCCCCCAGGCCCGTGGTCGTGTTCCATGTGGGGCAGGGGGCGCCGGGGAGGGGCCGCTGTGTGCACTCAGCGGGACCCAGCAGGAGCCGGAGACGGAGACTGGGGGTGTGCGAATTCTGACGTGGGAGAGGGACCCAGGCCCCACGGGAGGGGTCAGAGACAAGGACGCCAGACAGAGCTGAGGGGTCGCGCGCCTGCCAGCAAGCGTGGAAGGGGCTTCAAGGGGGGTCGTCAGGGCCAGCAGAGCGTGGCGCATGCAGGCAGTGGAAGCCGCTGAGCACATCGTGTGTGTGTGTCTGTGTGTGTGTGTCTGTGTGTCTCTATGTGTGTGTCTGTGTGTGTGTATCTGTGTCTGTGTGTCTGTGTGTGTGTCTGAGTCTGTGTGTGTCTGTGTGTCTGTGTGTGTGTCTGAGTCTGTGTGTGTCTGTGTGTGTGTCTGTGCATGTGTGTGTCCCTTTGTGTCTGGCTGTGACCCCCTGGACTGTAGCCTGCCAAGAACACTACGTGTGTGTCTGCGTCTGTGCGTGTGTGTCTGTGTGTGTCTCTATGTGTGTGTCTGTGCGTGTGTGTGTCCAGTCATCTCTGGCTGTGACCCACTGGACTGTAGCCTGCCAAGAACACTGCGTGTGTGTCTGCGTCTGTGTGTGTGTGTCTGTGTGTGTCTCTATGTGTGGGTCTGTGCATGTGTGTGTCCCTTTGTGTCTGGCTGTGACCCCCTGGACTGTAGCCTGCCAAGAACACTGCATGTGTGTCTGCGTCTGTGTGTGTGTATCTGTGTGTGTCTCTGAGTCTGTGAGTCTGTGAGTGTGTGTGTCCCGTCATGTCTGGCTGTCACCCCCTGGACTGTAGCCTGCCAAGAACACTGCGTGTGTGTCTGCGTCTGTGTGTGTGTGTCTGTGTGTGTGTGTCTGTGTGTGTCTCTATGTGTGTGTCTGTGCGTGTGTGTGTCCAGTCATCTCTGGCTGTGACCCCCTGGACTGTAGCCTGCCAAGAATACTGCATGTGTGTCTGCGTCTGTCTGTGTGTGTCTGTGTGTGTCTCTGAGTCTGTGTGTGTCTGTGCGTGTGTGTGTCCAGTCGTGTCTGGCTGTCACGCCCTGGACTGTAGCCTGCCAAGAACACTGCGTGTGTGTCTGCGTCTGTGTGTGTGTGTCTGTGTGTGTGTGTCTGTGTGTGTCTCTATGTGTGTGTCTGTGCGTGTGTGTGTCCAGTCATCTCTGGCTGTGACCCCCTGGACTGTAGCCTGCCAAGAATACTGCATGTGTGTCTGCGTCTGTCTGTGTGTGTCTGTGTGTGTCTCTGAGTCTGTGTGTGTCTGTGCGTGTGTGTGTCCAGTCGTGTCTGGCTGTCACGCCCTGGACTGTAGCCTGCCAAGAACACTGTGTGTGTGTCTGCGTCTGTGTGTGTGTGTCTGTGTGTGTGTGTCTGTGTGTGTCTCTATGTGTGTGTCTGTGCGTGTGTGTGTCCAGTCATCTCTGGCTGTGACCCCCTGGACTGTAGCCTGCCAAGAACACTGCGTGTGTGTCTGCGTCTGTGTGTGTGTGTCTGTGTGTGTCTCTGAGTCTGTGTGTGTCTATGCGTCTGTGTGTCCAGTCGTGTCTGGCTGTGACCCCCTGGACTGCAGCCCGCCGAGCGCATCGTGGGGCACTGCAGAGCCGTCACCCGAGCCGGATCTGCCCACACTCGAGAAGGTGCCGTGACTCCACCCCGCGCGGTTCTAGGAAACACAGGTGCCCGAGGGCAGAGAGCAGCCGCGGGCCTGGGGCAGCCCTTCATTCAGACCATAGGGCTTGGGGCCCCGCAGAGGAGACCACCACACACGGGTGCTGGAATCGGTCCTCACAGAGCCACCCCGGTAGCGCCCCAGCCGGGGACAGGCCTGCAGGCAGACAATTATAGAGCAAATGTGCACGGGCCCGAGGTGTCGGGGAGCTGGTCTTGCCAGAAGCTGCCGCCACCCTGCACTGGCCAAGGCTGCCCACCTGGAACTGAGGCAGTCTCTTCAGGATTTCTGCCTCTTACAACCAAAAACATCCTAAAAGCTGTCTTAAGTGGGCAGACCCCCGAACATGGTGTCCTTGGCTGCTGACTCTGACAACTAGGAAAATAGGGCCTACAGAATGTATCGGAAACGCTGAAATGACTTAAGCTAAAAACAGAACACATGAATTTTCCACAACCTTGAAATTCATAAAAAAGCAAATAAAATGGCAATGGAATCTTTAGAAGATTGGAAAACGGAGAAAAAACAGAAGAGAAGATGACAGAAGTCAGCCTGAAATTATTAATTACAACACGTGCTTAACTTGCTGTTTCACAATAGCTATAAAACACACTGCACTTAAGAGTCCACCTTTTTACACCGAGTTAAACAAAATCAAGCTAAATGCTGTTCATGGCAGACACTGGCAAAGCAAAGTCACAAAAGATAAAAATACACCCGGATATAAAATCAGAAGGAAATCACGGGTCAACTACAGGCTTCAGACGCAGCCGAATTTAAGACAAAAAGCGCTGCACAGACCAGGAGCGCCCAGCTGTCACGGCGGAGCCAACACAGACAGTGAAAACCCGGCAAACCCGAGGGGGCGGGGAGCACAGCCTACTGAAAAGGGCCGCGATGCCTTCTCACAATCCTGAGGGAGCACGCACGCAGGAGGAAAGCAAGCAATAAAGGCTGCGAGTGAGAGCAGGAGGGCGTCTTCTGTGAGTAGGGGAGGAGCAGGCGGGGTGGGGCAGGGGGACAGGTGTAGAAAACTTGGAACCTTACAAAACACCCCTTTCTCCGCAGCCGCTGGAACAGCCTGGTGAGACATCTGACCATCGAAATACCTGAATGAACCTGTTCAACAGAAACCAAAACTGGAGGAGCCGTCCGGCTCTGTGTCCTCAACGCAACGCAGCTGGAGATTTCTTTTTGTTTGCTTGTTTTACAAAGTTTTAAAAAGACGTTCGGAAAAGCTGAAGGAAGAGTTGGGTACACAGAGACAGGTCTGACCCCTGTTTGGGAGATTTAACCCTATTGTGGCATTTATGTAAACGCAACCCAAACTGACCTCTCAAGATGACACAATTCAACTCAAGATCCAACCAGGATTTTTATCTTTTTGATTTGGAAAATATCACTGCAAAGCGGCCCAGGAAGATTTAATTCATTCACGGACAGACAGGGAAGTGCTGAAAAGAGGAGACGGGGTCTCCGGGTGTCACAGCTCGCTAGAGGCCTCGAGAACAGGGGGGCTGAGGACGCTGAGCTGTGGACCCACAGGGCGGGACATGGGGCACCAGAGCCGCCCCACCCTCCTGGGAGAGGGGGAGCCGATCAGGGTGGCGAGAAGACATGGTTCTGCTCCACAGCGTTATCTAAAGGAAACAAGTTCCAGGAAGAAAAATGGAAAATTAACGTAAAAATAAACCATCAAGTACAGCCCAGTGTGTGAGCCGGGAAAGCTTTCCTGAGGGTGACACCAAAAGCAACATCACAAAAGAGAGGATCTGACTGCATCAGCATGTGAAACTCCCACTAAACAGACAAGTCAACAAAGAGGAGAAAATGAAACGAAAGAGAGAAAGATTATTTGGGGAAATAATCACAACATGTGTGTCCAGGGAAAAGGTTAATAGCCTTAACATATAAATAACCAAGGAAATATTAGCATACAAATAGAAAAATGAGCAAAGAATAGGAACAATTTTCAATAGAATAAATACAAATAGCAAAAGGCATTTGAAACTCTGCTCAGCCTCATTAGTATTCAAGTACATGCAAATTAAAACAACTAGCTATCATTTTCACCTGTAAAGTCGGCACTTTATTATGACTGTTATTACCGTCAGTGTTACAGGAGTGTGGGAATGTGGGCATTGACGCTCTCTTGGTGGAGACAAAGTGGTGTGGCTTTCTGACGGCGATTTCACCGGCCGATCTGCACATACTTTGTGCAACTTCTGACCCCCCCACTCTTCTTGTAGAAACTCATCCTGAAAAATAATTTGCTACAAGCCTCTTTATTGCGGTGCTCTTTTGAATGGCAAATAAGAAGCCTATTTTTAAATATCAACTAATAAGCAATCACTGGCGACATAAAATCATGTTTTCACACAATGGCATTCTGTGTAGCCATCGATAATGGTATCCTAAGAACAGGTATAGCAGAGTAGAAACGTTGAGCGAAAGACGAGATAAAATAGTACATTCCCCAAAACCCATTTCTGTAAGAAAAGTAAGAAGAGCTGGATGCTACAAACACTGATAACCACTGCTGCGGAGGCTGTGGGTGATCGGTGAGCTTCCTACCTGTGGTTACTTCCATTTAAAATTTTCCCCACAATAAATATACATTAATTGTGCAATAAAAATAAATGTTTTCAGGAGGAACGGGGACTGAGTAAATCATCACACCATCACACAGTCACACCGTGGCCGGGAAAGTCTGTGCGGCAGAATTACACTTATTGACGTGAAAAGATGGCCGTCATACATCGTTAAACGGAAACAGTGTGTTACACAACTGTGTGCATAGCAGCGTCTCCTTTTGTTCAAAATAGAAAATATGTCTATTTATATGCATACAAAATGACAGCGGATTGTACTGTGAAATATTAGGAGTGGTTATCTCTGGAGGGTGTGACGGGCCATCTTTTTATGTGGTGCATTTCTGCATTTCCCATGTTTTCTGCAGCTGAAGTGCAGTAATTTGATAATTAGAAATTACGTTAATTTTTAAGAAAATAGCTACATCCTTGCATCCCATAATTCTAAGCTATTTTGTTCATAATAGGGAGGCAATGACCCCTCCCTGCTTCAGTTTCCTTCAACCAGCCGTCCTCACTCAGGAAGACTGTGTCCCCAGAGCTGGCGAGACCTGGGCCCGGGAGGGCGCCGGCATTCAGCGGGTGGAGCCCAGGGACACCCCACAATGTGCGGGACACCCCCCCCAGAGAACAATCGGCCCCCAAGAGTCAGCGCAGAGCTTGAGGCTCAAGCCCCATTTCCTCTTTTACAGCTTAAAGGACTAAACATCCCCCACGCAGTCCTGAGTCTCTGCAGGGGCCACTCTCAGAAAAGCCCGATGCACGTGGAAAGGCTGGGCAGCCTCGACCTCCATCCCTGAAGGAGCTCGGGGGGCTGGCTCATAATCCCGGACCCTTCTCAGACTTGCCCCCAGCCCCGCCCCAGGCCTCTCCCCACTCTCAGCAGCTCTCTGCCTAAGGACCCCCTTTCTCTTCCCTCTGCAGCTCAGCCTCCGACCCTGCATCACACAGACACACAGGCACGGGTCTGGGAGGTGGAGACACCCAAGGGCAGGCGGTGCCTAGTAAAGCGTCAGAACAGACACAACCTGCTGAACAAGGAGGAAGCGAAGCTCTGCGGGCCATGTGGAGTGACTTTAGACGTGACTTCAGACGGTGCTGGGAAACAGCTTCAGGTGAGCGTGCACACGGGCTGGAGGAGGCTGGCGTGGAGGGGAGGGCGGGCATGCAGACAGACGGGGGCGACTCCTGCCCCACAACAAGCTGGCTGGGGGGGACGCTGTACCCCCAGCACCTGGCATCATCTGGCCTGACGCGGGGCTTGTCCACGGCACACACGGGCCCTGCGGGCAGCGAGATGCAGCCTTAATGCTCGACGAGAGCCAGCACCCTCTCACAAGGACGTGGGTGTGTGTGGGGTCATTCCAGGGGCTTCAAGAAGAGCAGCCTGGCCTCTTCAGACGGGAGCAGAGGCGGCTTTCAGGCAAGGGCCTGGTCCCCTCCTTGGGGTCCCCCCTTTCCAGCCAGCACCCCGCTTTCACGCAGCAGGTCTGTCGCGCTGCTCATTGGCTTCAGGCTGTACTTCTGCGGCCCCACGGTCAAACCTGGAGCCAGTCTGGGCTCTGTCAGCCCTGGAGTCCACGAGGAGAACGGGCTGCTTCAGGGAGCTGCTACTAGCCCTGCACGGGGTTGGGCTGGGCTTGCTTTATGCCCTGCACCTCTACACGCCGGGGAGGTCAGCCCCCACCGTCCCGTACCTGGCCACACCTGGCTCCTCGACGCAGCTTTAGCTGAGATTGTAAAACCCTGCAAACCTCCCTGAGCCATCGGAAGCCGCCGGCCGACTCGACTGAGGAATTCTTGCACTCACACCCCCCACACGGCCAGTCACCACAGTGACATAGTCTCCCAGAACTGGGGCCTTACCCCGGAACCACATTCATCATCGGAATGACCCGATGACCCAGGTGCTGCTGTGGGGACCGCCTCCGTCACCTCCGATGGAGCCCCATGAGAGCAGACTCCCTGCCTGGCACGGCTGCCCTAAAGTGGTACCAGGTACGTGGGAGGCGCTCAGTGAGAGCCCACCCTGAGCTGGGTAACCGGGAGGCCGCCGGACCCCTCGCTGGTCTCTGCTGCTGACCCGGGGGCAGCGTGGCCGTCTGCCCCCCACAGCGTCCCCGACAGGCAGTGAGCTCCTTTCCGTGTGGAGAGCCCCAGGGCACCCTGGTTGGCCGGTACTGAGCCCGGGACTCTCCAGGAGCCCGCATGGAGGAGGCACGTGGGGTCAAGTCACAGGCCCCCACCTTGGAGGCCAGGGCTGGGGCCACACAGGACCTGATGGGCTGTGACGGGTCAGGCCCAAGGGGGAGCTCCTGTTAGGTGAGGAGAAGGGGAGAGGCAGTCCTGGGCACGCACGAACGCACGCACACGCGCTCATAACACGTGCTGCGTGCACACAAACACAAAGAAGAACTGGAAATAATGTCTTCGCTGATCAGGGAACTATTAGAAAACTACATCATCATCTTTAAAAGGATGTTTAAAAAACAGATCCACGGAGATGCAGAAAGAACTCAGAAGCATATTGTCAACTGAAAAAAATCAAATAATAATAGAACAGGATCCCATTTATTTTTTAAACTACAATTATATATGTATATGTATGTGCATTTTAAAAAAGGTCAGGACAGAAACAGATCATTTAGAGACGATTATGTCAGGGATGGGAGTACGGAACAGCAGAGGGAGAGTTAAGAGGACTTGGGTTGTGATTCTGAACCTTCTCCGCTGCTTGCTCTGGTGCCGTGAGCCGCACGCAGCTCTCCTGTTTAGGGCTGAGGGAGGCCTTCTGGCTTGGGGCTGCTCGAGCGGCTCTCTGTGTGACCCCTGCCCCTCACATTCATGCCTCTGCCCCCCAGGCCCCCGCCCCCTTAACCCGCTTCTGTCAGCCAGGATCGGCCCTCACGGGGACAGGGTGCTTCCCGCTGTCAGCACGCTGATGCGCAGAGGTCTGGGCTTGCTCTTCTTCCTGCTGAAAGCCAACAGCTGGACCTTTTCCCGGCTCTGAAAATGAGCACAACAGAAGACAGGGCTGCCGCTTCTGCCTGGTGTGGCCGTGGGGGCACACGCCTGGCACCCAGGATGTGCTGCTGTTACCTGCTTGCTCTGCACAGGCATGGCCAGGTAAGGGACGGTGGGGGCTGAGCTCAAGGACCCGGAGTGGAGAGGTGTGGGGGTAAAGCAAACACAGCCTAACCCCAGGCAGCGTTAGTGAGCAAAGCGGCCAAAAGCTGGTCAGTTCAGTTCAGTCGCTCAGTCGTGTCCGACTCTTTGCGACCCCATGAATCACAGCATGCCAGGCCTCCCTGTCCATCACCAACTCCCAGAGTTTACTCAAACTCATGTCCATTGAGTCAGTGATGCCATCCAACCATCTCATCCTCTATCATCCCCTTCTCCTCCTGCCTTCAACCTTTCCCAGCATCAGGGTCTTTTCAGATGAGTCAGCTCTTCTCATCAGGTAACCAAAATATTTGACTTTCAGCTTCAACATCAGTCCTTCCAGTAAACATTCAGGACTGATTTCCTTTAGGATGGACTGGTTGGATCTCCTTGCAGTCCAAGGGACTCTCAGGAGTCTTCTCCAAGACCACAGTTCAAAAGCATCAAGTCTTTGGCGCTCAGCCTTCCTTATGGTCCAACTCTCACACCTATACATGACTACTGGAAAAACCATAGCTTTGCTAGATGGACCTTTGTCAGCAGAGTAATGTCTCTGCTTTTTAATATGCTGTCTAGGTTAGCCATAGCTTTTCTTCCAAGGAGCAACCATCTTTTAATTTCATGGCTTTAGTCACCATCTGCAGTGATTTTGGAGCCTAGGAAAATAAAGTCTGTCACTGTTTCCATTGTTTCCCCATCTATTCGCCAAGAAGTGATGGCACTGGATGCCATGATCTCAGTTTTTTGAATGTTGAGTTTTAAGCCAGCTTTTTCACTCTCCTCTTTCACTTTCATCAAGAGGCTTTTTAGTTCCTCTTCACTTTCTGCCATAAGGGTGGTGTCATCTGCATATCTGAGGTTATTGACATTTCTCCTGGCAATCTTGATTCCAGCTTGTGCTTCTTCCAGCCCGGCATTTCTCATGATGAACTCTGCATAGAAGTTAAATAAGCAGGGTGACGATATACAGCTTTTGCAGATTTGAAACCAGTCTGTTGTTCCATGTCCAGTTCTAACTGTTGTTTCTTGACCCGCACACAGGTCTCTCAGGAGGCAGGTCAGGTGGTCTGGTGTTCCCATCTCCTGAAGAATTAAGGAGACAGACGTGGAGGGCCCATGTGTTCCGGGGAGGCAGGGGCACTGGGCAGTCACCAGGGCTTTGAGCCACTGGGGGTCAGAGGTGTGTTTTCAGAGATCCTGGGAGCTCTGAGGGGACACCCTGGAAGCAGAGGCGCAGTGAGACACAGTCTGGTTCACCCCACCCCCACGGAGCCCTGTCCCCATGCAGGAAGCCTCTCCAGGCCCCCGGGTGCCGTCTTCCCCTGATGTGTGTCCTTACCACACACTGCGCCCTGGCCCCCCTCCCTTCCCTCCTGAAAACACAGGACCAAACCAGGAGGCCTCGGAGGCGCCGGGCGTCCTGAGCAGCAGACCCCTGTGGCTTCACCTGCCCAGCTCCCTGCCCCCTACCTGTGGCACCAACCCCCATTTCCTCTGCAAGCCCCTCCTCTGCCGGCCGGGGGCCCTGTGCACAGACCCCTGGCTCCTCTGTCCTCTTTGTGGGGGAGAAGCTCTCGTCCTGAGAGCCTAGTGCGGCTAAGGGCTGGCTGAGCCTGACCCAGGAGAGGATACATGGAGCGAGCTGAGGAGGAGGTGAGGGTGAGCACGTCCCGAGCGGCAGAGCGTCTCAGACGCCTGAGCCTGGCACAGCTACCTCGGCCTCTAAGTAACTCAGACCGGCGTGAAAGCACTCCCCCGAAGCGGCTGCAGCTTCCCACTGCCTGCCAGCCCTGCGCCCCACTGGTCATGTTCCAAAGCTGCGGCTCGGGACCAGGCTCCTCAACCTCGGAATTCCAGGGCGCCCTGCAGCCCCAGATCACTCACAGAGAAAGGGAACACGGGCCGCGGCCCCCGACTGTGGAAGGAAGCTGCTAGTGGGATTCCCATGCAAGCCAGGGACTCCAGGCTGTCGGCCCCGTGGCAGCAAGTTTCAGGGACGGGGTCTCAGTGGAGAAGCAGGAAGGCAGGTGGAAGGGCCTGTCCACTGGTCAAGGAGCAAGAACCTCAGAACACAGGAACCCCGCTCAGCAGGGGGCCCCTGCACCCCCGTCCCCCCCACTGGCTTCCTAGGCCTCCTCGGGCAGAGACCAGGGTCTCATCTCAGCCCTCTGCATTCAGATGAGCAGAGCTGGGCTCAGATCAGGACTTCCCAAGTCACACGGCCGGTGGGTGGCAGAAGCGGGGTTCCCCCGCCGGCCGCCCCCAGCCCTGTTCTCCTTCCCCTCTCCGCACACACGCCCGCTCCCACTCCGCATGCCCTTCCAGCCCTGCAGACCCAAGGCCACTGCAGCACCTCCGGGCCCCCAGCACCACTGATCGCACTTGGCCCGGGGGCTCCCCGCTGCTCTCCCAGGCTGGTCAGCCAGCCCAGGCCTGGGCCACGAGCGGCCGTGATGGCCGACCCGGCACAGGGCGGGCCCGCTGGCTTTTGCTGTGCCGTCAGTCACCCACACGAGAGGCTCACACGTGAGGAGATGGCCACACGCTGACCACGTGTCACTGTGGCACCGATGTGAGCACCCCCGCCCCCCGCTGGCCGAGGGCACCCCGGGCACGGACTCGCCCCCGTGTGGCTCGTCCCCTGTGGGCCAGCCCGGCCTGTTCCCGTGGAAGCCGGGATGTGCAGGAGCCGCAGTGGATGGTACAGGCCTCCTGAGACCTGGACGGGGAGCCAGAGCCCCGTCACCTCGGTGACGTCCACCAGCCAGGGCGGGCCCGGCGGCCCAGAGGCGGGGAGGGGGCCTGACCAGAGGGGCTGCACCGCACGGAAGGGCAAGGGTGCGGGGAGGGGCTGGGGCATCTTTGTGAGCGATCAGCCACAAATTCCCAAAACCCAGTGGACAGCAAGGGGGTGCTTCTGCAGAGCCTCTGCACCAGGGCTCTAACAAACCGTCTTCGGTTTCATTATAAAGAAAAACCTGAGTGAGGTCCAGATCCTGCTTGGGGCTGCCAGCTCCAGCCCTCTGCAAGACACAGTTAATGAGTGTTTTTTAGCAAAAAATGAACGAAAACGCTTCCCACTTTAAAGACGCTTGGAGACTTCTGGTACCAGCAACTTGGCAGACGGCAAGCCCTGACAATCCCCTGCTGCAAACACACAGAAAGAGTAGATAAAATCCGACAAATACTCCTCCGAAGGCAAGAGGAGCTGGTAGGAAACGGGGGCAGGGAGAGGGCCAGGATCTAGACCTGGAGGAAAAGTGGATCAGCCACAAGCAAGAGGGGAGCAGCTGGAAACCACATCGCTGGGGCGGCTTGGGCCGGGCGTGGGGGCGACCTGCTCTCAGGAGAGCGGGGCTTGGCTCCTGACGCTGCTGCAGGGGCCAGCAGGAAAGTCATGGCCCCGTGCAGACCCCGGCTGAAATGGAGACCCCTCGGAGGGGAGAGACTGAATTACAGACAGACAACAGGCAGACCACACGCAGAGACAGAACACGTGCCACAGTCTGCGGCAACCAGCCCATGAAACCTACCGTCTCCTACGGACGTGGACTCGGGTGTCCGGCCTGCCTCCTGCAGGTCACGCTGGAGGGAAGTCAGACCGTGGGCTCCAGCAAGCCATCCGGGAAGTCAGACGACAGCCCTGTAAGGCTCTGCCCAGACGGCTCAGCAGCTGAGAGCGTCCCCAACCCTGGCCCTGTTTCCAACTGAGCACCGGCCGGAGAACCCAAGTACGCGCCTGATGGCTCTGGGACTCGGGCTCCCGCCTTCTTGTGGGGCTCCCCGACCCCCCGGCCTGCCTCTGAAGCCCCCATGTGCAAACAGTGCTGGCTCTCTCCCCCACGACAGAAACCTCTGCGCAAACAGCCTCTGCTTCCTCTCCTTCAGACAGCCTCCGTGATTTCCACAGAAGGAAAACCTTCCCACAGACTGACCACTTCCAACAGTTGCCTCCAAAGAAATGACCCAAATAACGCCTTCCAACATCGTAAGGGTATGCACATTGGACACAACCGTCACCACATTTATTCTCAACGACTGAAGGGAAAATCGTAAGTCATCCTCGTGTGTGTATGATAAGCATTTTAATATGACTTCATGGCCATTCACAACAAAAACTCTTAATAAAACAGGAACAAAACAGAACTCCTAAGTGTGATACCAAGTGTACATGAAAACGTACGACAGAGTCACAATTAACAGTGAACCCTTAGGGCTTCCCTGGTGGCTCAGTCAGTAAGAATCTGCCCGCAATGCGAGAGACCCGGGTTCAACTCCTGGGCCAGGGAAGATCCCCTGGAGAAGGAAATGGCAACCCACTCCAGTATCCTTGCCTGGAGAATCGCATGGAAAGAGGAGCCTAATGGGTTGCCTGGGGAACCACAGCGCATGGGGAGGCGAAGAGTCGGACACAACTGAGTGACTAACACACGTTAGGAGCATCACCCACTCAGAGTCAGGAACGCGACAATGACAACCACTATCATCACAGCTACTCAACGTTGTATGGAAAGCCTCAGCTTGCGCAGTAAGACAAAAGGAAATGAAATGAATAAGGATTGGAAGGGAAGCAACGAAAATTTTCACTACACACAAATTAAAAGCTCAGCTCCACTGAAAGTCTCGGAGAACTTACAACAAGCTATGCAGGGAAGGACCCGAGATCCAAGCACAGACACAAACCATGTCTCCAGGTTACAGGAGCCACAGGCACGGCAGTCAGAACATTTCATTTAGAAAGACACCGGGAACGATAACAATACGTTTGTAAGATTAGAAGGAAATCTAACAAAAGAAGTGCATGATCTTTCTGGAGAAAATTATAAGACTTCATTGACAAACATATAAGAAGACCAAAGTAAATTAGGCAGATATGCCACAGGCATGGGTGAGAAGACTCAGTATCATAAAAATGACAGTCCTCCTATATTGATCTATAAATTTAATTTAATCTCACTTAAATCCCAATAGGGAATTTTGTAGAACATGCACACTAATCCTAAAACTTATGTGGATGAACAAAGGACTAAGACTAGCTCTGACACCCCGAGCACAGGGCTGTGAACCCCCCGTGATAAGTTATTAGATCGACCACGAAGCTTTAGCGCCCAGAACTGTGAGATGTTGGCCCAGAAGGAGGAGGCCAAAGGGGCAGAGCAGGGAGCCCAGAAGCTCCTCCTGTGAGTCTGCAGACCAGAGGGTAGGCGACGGGAGACAGAAATCCCTGCAGAAAAAAGGAAATCATCAACTCAAAGCATACAGCATTTTTTTAAAGATACAGAATTAAATGGTGAAGAGCAACTATAAGGCTTATAAAAAAACAGGAACATATCTTCATGTGTTATGGAATAAAACACAAAATAACAAACAACAAAAAAAGATTGAGAACTTTGAATACACTAAAATTTACAGCTGTTGTAAGACAAAAGGCACAATAAACAAAATAAAACAACAAGCTACAAACTGGGAAAGATGTTTGGTATGCAAATAATTGATGAAAGATTTTGATTCAAAATACGTGAGGAGCTGCTACAAATCATAAATCTCTGTCCAACAGCCCAGACAGAGAACAGGCAGAAGACAGGAACACAGCTCACAGAGACCAGGCAGAAGACAGGAACACAGAGCTCACAGGAAACAAGCAGAAGACAGGCACACAGCTCACAGAGAACAGGCAGAAGACAGGAACACACAGCTCACAGGGAACAGGCAGAAGACAGGCACACAGCTCACAGGGAACAGGCAGAAGACAGGCACACAGAGCCCGAAGGGAACAGGCAGAAGACAGGCACACAGCTCACAGGGAACAGGCAGAAGATAGGCACACAGAGCTCGCGGGAACAGGCAGAAGACAGGCACACAGCTCACAGGGAACACGCAGAAGACAGGCACACAGAGCTCGCGGGAACAGGCAGAAGACAGGCACACAGCTCACAGGGAACAGGCAGAAGACAGGCACACAGAGCCCGAAGGGAACAGGCAGAAGACAGGCACACAGCTCACAGGGAACAGGCAGAAGATAGGCACACAGAGCTCGCGGGAACAGGCAGAAGACAGGCACACAGCTCACAGGGAACACGCAGAAGACAGGCACACAGAGCTCGCGGGAACAGGCAGAAGACAGGCACACAGCTCACAGGGAACAGGCAGAAGACAGGCACACAGAGCCCAAAGGGAACAGGCAGAAGACAGGCACACAGCTCACAGGGAACACGCAGAAGACAGGCACACAGAGCTCGCGGGAACAGGCAGAAGACAGGCACACAGCTCACAGGGAACAGGCAGAAGATAGGCACACAGAGCTCGCGGGAACAGGCAGAAGACAGGCACACAGCTCACAGGGAACACGCAGAAGACAGGCACACAGAGCTCGCGGGAACAGGCAGAAGACAGGCACACAGCTCACAGGGAACAGGCAGAAGACAGGCACACAGAGCTCGTGGGAACAGGCAGAAGAGAGGAACACAGAGCTCACAGGGAACAGGCAGAAGACAGGCACACAGCTCACAGGGAACAGACAGAAGACAGGCACACAGAGCTTGCAGGGAACAGGCAGAAGAGAGGAACACAGAGCTCACAGGGAACAGGCAGAAGAGAGGCACACAGAGCTCGCAGGGAACAGGCAGAAGACAGGCACACTGAACTTGCAGGGAACAGGTAGAAGAGAGGAACACAGAGCTCACAGGGAACAGGCAGAAGACAGGCACACAGAGCTCATGGGAACAGGCAGAAGACAGGCACACAGAGCTCGCAGGGAACAGGCAGAAGACAGGCACACAGCTCACAGGGAACAGGCAGAAGACAGGCACACAGAGCCCAAAGGGAACAGGCAGAAGACAGGTACAGAGAGCTCGCAGGGAACAGGCAGAAGACAGGCACACAGCTCACAGGGAACAGGCAGAAGACAGGCACACAGAGCTTGCAGGGAACAGGCAGAAGACAGGCACACAGCTCACAGGGAACAGGCAGAAGACAGGCACACAGAGCTTGCAGGGAACAGGCAGAAGACAGGCACACTGAACTCGCAGGGAACAGGCAGAAGAGAGGAACACAGAGCTCACAGGGAACAGGCAGAAGACAGGCACACAGAGCTCATGGGAATAGGCAGAAGACAGGTACACAGAGCTCGCAGGGAACAGGCAGAAGACAGGCACACAGCTCCCAGGGAACAGGCAGAAGACAGGCACACAGAGCTTGCAGGGAACAGGCAGAAGACAGGTACACAGAGCTCGCAGGGAACAGGCAGAAGACAGGCACACAGCTCACAGGGAACAGGCAGAAGACAGGCACACAGAGCCCGAAGGGAACAGGCAGAAGACAGGCACACAGCTCACAGGGAACAGGCAGAAGACAGGCACACAGAGCCCGAAGGGAACAGGTAGAAGACAGGCACACAGAGCTTGCAGGGAACAGGCAGAAGACAGGCACACAGAGCTTGCAGGGAACAGGCAGAAGAGAGGAACAGAGCTCACAGGGAACACACAGAAGACAGGCACACAGAGCTCGCGGGAACAGGCAGAAGACAGGCACACAGCTCACAGGGAACAGGCAGAAGACAGGCACACAGAACTCGCAGGGAACAGGCAGAAGAGAGGAACACAGAGCTCACAGGGAACAGGCAGAAGACAGGCACACAGAGCCTAAAGGGAACAGGCAGAAGACAGGCACACAGAGCCCAAAGGGAACAGGCAGAAGACAGGCACACAGAGCTCACAGGGAACAGGCAGAAGACAGGCACACAGAACTCGCAGGGAACAGGCAGAAGACAGGCACACAGAGCTCGCAGGGAACAGGCAGAAGACAGGCACACAGAACTTGCAGGGAACAGGCAGAAGAGAGGAACACAGAGCTCACAGGGAACAGGCAGAAGACAGGCACACAGCTCACAGGGAACAGGCAGAAGACAGGCACACAGAGCCCAAAGGGAACAGGCAGAAGAGAGGAACACAGCTCACAGGGAACAGGCAGAAGACAGGCACACAGAGCTTGCAGGGAACAGGCAGAAGACAGGCACACAGAGCTCGTGGGAACAGGCAGAAGACAGGCACACAGCTCACAGGGAACAGGCAGAAGATAGGCACACAGCTCACAGGGAACAGGCAGAAGACAGGCACACAGCTCACAGGGAACAGGCAGAAGACAGGCACACAGAGCTCGCGGGAACAGGCAGAAGACAGGCACACAGCTCACAGGGAACAGGCAGAAGACAGGCACACAGCTCACAGGGAACAGGCAGAAGACAGGCACACAGAACTCGCAGGGAACAGGCAGAAGAGAGGAACACAGAGCTCACAGGGAACAGGCAGAAGACAGGCACACAGCTCACAGGGAACAGGCAGAAGACAGGCACACAGAGCCTAAAGGGAACAGGCAGAAGAGAGGAACACAGCTCACAGGGAACAGGCAGAAGACAGGCACACAGCTCACAGGGAACAGGCAGAAGACAGGCACACAGAGCCCGAAGGGAACAGGCAGAAGACAGGCACACAGCTCACAGGGAACAGGCAGAAGACAGGCACACAGAGCCCGAAGGGAACAGGCAGAAGACAGGCACACAGAGCTTGCGGGGAACAGGCAGAAGACAGGCACACAGAGCTTGCAGGGAACAGGCAGAAGAGAGGAACAGAGCTCACAGGGAACACGCAGAAGACAGGCACACAGAGCTCGCGGGAACAGGCAGAAGACAGGCACACAGCTCACAGGGAACAGGCAGAAGAGAGGAACACAGAGCTCACAGGGAACAGGCAGAAGACAGGCACACAGCTCACAGGGAACAGGCAGAAGACAGGCACACAGAGCTTGCAGGGAACAGGCAGAAGACAGGCACACAGAGCTCGTGGGAACAGGCAGAAGACAGGCACACAGCTCACAGGGAACAGGCAGAAGACAGCACACAGCTCACAGGGAACAGGCAGAAGACAGGCACACAGAGCTCGCAGGGAACAGGCAGAAGACAGGAACACAGCTCACAGGGAACAGGCAGAAGACAGGCACACAGCTCACAGGGAACAGGCAAAAGACAGGCACACAGAGCTGACAGGGAACAGGCAGAAGACAGGCACACAGAGCCCAAAGGGAACAGGCAGAAGACAGGCACAGTGCACAGAGGAAGGAAGGGGTGTCGGGAAGCAGGAGTAATGGTGGCATCAGGGCTAGGAGATGGGCACTGGAGGGTTTGACTATTCTCGCGTGTGTACTGAGCACCTAGACGGGCCAGGCGTTTCCTGCCCCTGGAAGTCTGATTCCCAGACAGATCCACCTTCCACACCAACCCAGACCAGATGTGAGGTCAGACCACCTCAGCCAAGCGCTCAGGGTCGCATGACTCAGAGCCACAGATCCGTGGTGCACGCGTAAGCACAGAAGAGGCCTCGGGGTCCTTTCAGATTGGGTAGGGGCAACTGACTCCACACTCCAAACGCAGACCTCTGAGTGTGAGACTGGAGCGTCTCTGCATGAAAGGATGGGACAGACGGTGCTACAACCTTAGCAAACCTTTGAACTATGACCCCAGTACCCAGCCTCCAGTACTCGGAACTGCTGAGTTCAGGTCGAAGCTACTGTGGTTTCTGGGAAAGTCTCGGACTTTGGGAGGTGGCGTCATCTGTCTAAGGGGTCCGAGGGTGACCTGCCTGAAAACAGCACTGTCTTGGAGTAACAAGGGGGGTCAGCTCCCTGATGTTCCAGAGCCCTCCTCCCTGCAGTGGGCCACACTGCAGGCTCGCCCACAAACCTCGCCTCGGGTCCAGGCCTGGCCTCCCACCCCATCCAGGTATGTGACTGGCTGGTATGGCAGCCTCCGGCGATGGTGTGAGACAGCACAGCCCTCCTCCGCTGCAGACCAAGCATCTGTGACGTGAGGGGGGCCCTCCCCTATGACCCAGCCATGCTGCCCCTCACACCTGTAACCAGGGACACTCAGTACTCACCATCAAAGCTTCCCTCACCACAGAGAAAGCTGAGGGGCAGCCCAGACGCCCCCAGCTAGGTAGCCGAGCGCAGCTGCGGTCTGTGCTCTCCACGGAACGCGGTGCAGCGCTGCAGGGTCAAAGCAGACACATGCTCAGAACAGAGGGCGGGAGACCTGCGAGACGGAATATAGATTATTTAGCGAGACACGAACCCATGCAGGCAGAGAACAAGGATGTGCTGGGAAAAGAGAAGTGTAGAACTCAGGGCAGTGGTTTCTGCGAAGGCTGGAGAGGGAGGAGGGTGGGGGAGAGACTCAGGGGGCTTGTGGTGAGTTCCACTGCTTTAAATCACACACACATGAACACACGCACGCATGCACATGTGCACACATATGCACACATGTGCACACACGCATGAACACATTGCACGTGTGCACGTGCATGCACACACATGCGTGAACACACAATAGCACACAGGCAGAATGCTGACAAAGAGTGTGTTATCTACCAGGGTTTATCGTTTTACTCTCAATATTTTTTGTGTGCTTGCCACATTTACGATCTAAAACATTAAGTCCACTGCGAGTGCGCATGGGACCCGGGGGCAGGACACTGGGGTGAGATATCCGAGAGAGGACGCCTGCCCCTCACGCGCTGGCAGGTCCAGGACTGAGCACGTTCTGCCTCCCAAGGGTGCTGCCAGCATCACTGGACAAAAGGGAGCTGGGGGCCGTATGCAGAAGCAGCCCGTCAGACACTGGGTATTCCTAACTACGGGACTTCTCAGAGCCTTTAACAAGCCAACATTGAAGTGACTCTCCAAGAACAGGACCCACTTCCTGAAGAACAGTGTGGAAAACACCAGTCCACCGACAAGGGTGTTTCCACGTCTCCTGCACACGCAGCCTTCCGTGTGCTGGATTTCTGCATCAGAGCCCACGGCGGTCAGGTTTCTGTCCCGCCCCTTCACATCACTGACCTCCCCCCTGCTGAGACATGACCTGCAGGCTGGACTCCCCGACAGCCTGAGGCAGTGTGTTCAGACCCACAGCCCTACGTGGAGGCTTCAGGGGATGGGAGTCCTTACCCTGGACCCCTGCCAGGCCTCTGGAGGTTGACTGATGCCTGGGCCCCAGGCCCCACTCAGAGTGGGCTCACCCCACCCAGGCAGGCAGGCCCACAGGGCTCACCTAACTCCATGTGGGAGCATGGCTCCCCTCCAGGTCAGCCCCCAGACGCCCAGAATCAGGTGGTCAGAAGAGCAGCCCGTGTGCGCCTTTCCTGGACACACCCAGGTTTGGACAGAAGTCACTGAGGCTGCGGGAGAGATTCGGTCTTCCCTGGCGGACTGACATCCTCGGGGAATTAAGTGCAAGATGCGCTTAATAAAGCCATTATCCTGCCACCCAGCTGTGCCAGATGGGAAGATGACAGTCAGAGGAGGGGGCTTATACCGGGAGGCCTCCAGAGCAGATAGAGACGCAGCCCCTTAATTGCCAGACCACAGACTTGCCAAAGCCCCGCACAGAATGGGGCCCGGGCCTGCAGAAGGGGGGCTGCAGAACCCAGGGCTCATTGAACGGGGCGGGGATGGAAAACGAGGAACCCGGCGGGTCCCCCGACTCTCCCTGCCGAACACAGATGGATCCCGGTTCTGACGTCCAAGCAGGTCTCACGGGCACGGGAAGAAATGGGAAGAAGGGACCTGACTATGGTAGAGACTGCGCCACTGTAGCACAAAGGCCCGCACAGCGCCCACTTTCTCTCCTTCCAGCTTTCAGCTGCCTAGGCACCGTGTACGGGAAACCAAATCGATTTCGATGGTATGAGAAGGAAGAGCCAGAAATCACTCAGAGATGTCACAGCAGCAAAAATGGCTAAGAACCTCCGATCTTTTTCTCCTGCGTAAAAGCAGTGAGAACTCTTGTCAAAAATGGTCAGGATCAACATTTCAGAATTCTGGGGTTTAACTGAAGTATGCAGCAGTCTGCACAGTGTTTAATTTTTACTGATTTCAGTAAGAGCAGTGAGTGTTTTGCCATCAGTGTGTACCCATCCATCCCCTACTGCCTGTAGCCCCATGATACTGTGGAAACCAACAGCCCACCGTCATGGTGAAAACCAGAAGCCAGGCAGCCAGTGGGTGGCAGGATGTGGTGGGTGGTCCTCTAGGGCCCCACCTTCAGAGACCCATCATTGTTTGTCCTGTCTGGTGGCTACTTTGAAAACCCCACTATCAAAACTGTCTTTATGTGAGCTGACTCCAAGTTCACCCAGTGCAAACAGCCTGTCTCCCGGAGTTATCTGCAAAAACAATCAAAGGCAACTGCTGAATACTGCAGATGCCTGGATGACAGCTGGGGCAAACGACAGGTTAACAAAAAGCTTGAAGGAGAAAGTGGGAGAGGCGAGACATCCGCAGGGACACTGAACTTACGGAGCCCTGGGATTCTAGACGGCCAGGCCAGTGTGCAGGACTGGGTGGGTGCAGAGAAAAGACCCGAGGCATGTCTAACCTCTCACCTCCGCTAACTCAGAGAACCTGCACACGCAGGCAGAGAAGCCTGAGATGGAGTTGTAGACTGCGGTGGCAAAAGTTGAGGCATTCCCTAACACACACACGGCCCCTCCACAGAGAGTGGGAGAGGTGTTGGTTCCATGGATTTAGAGAGTCTCTGTCCAAACATTCAGTCCAGTTCAGTCACTCAGTCATGTCTGACTCTTTGTGACCCCATGGACTGCAGCACGTCAGGCCTCCCTGTCCATCACCAACTCCCAGAGTTTACCCAAACTCATATCCATTAAGTTGGTGATGCCATCCAACCATCTCATCCTCTGTCGTCCCCTTCTCCTCCTGCCTTCAATCTTTCCCAGCATCAGGGTCTTTTCTAATGAGTCTGTTCTTCGCATCAGGTGGCCCAGTATTGGAGTTTCAGCTTCAGCATCTGTCCTTCCAATGAATATTCAGGACTAATTTCCTTTAGGATGGACTGGATCTCCTTGCAGTCCAAGGGACTCTCAAGAGTCTTCTCCAACACCACAGTTCGAAAGCATCAATTATTTGGCGCTCAGCTTTCTTTATAGTCCAACTCTCACATCCATACATGACTACTGGAAAAACCATAGCTTTGACTAGATGCGCCTTTGTTGGCAAAGTAATGTCTCTGCTTTTTAATATGCTGTCTAGGTTGGTCAGCTGACCATTAAGCTAACAAAAGGCTTCCTTGATGGCTCAGCCAGTGAAAAATCCACCTGCAATGCAGAAAACCCAGGTTCAAACTCTGGGTCACAAAGATCCTCTGGAGGAGGGCATGGCAACCCACTCCAGTATTCTGGCCTGGAGAATCCCACCACGGACAGAGGAGCCTGGTGGGCTACAATCCATGGGGTAGCAAAGAGTTGGGCACAACTGAAGCAACTCAGCACACACTCACATAGAAAGCAGTAATTGTACGCTGATGGACTCAGAGTGTATATAGACATGGTTGGTGTAATGGTATAAAAGAAGAGGAAACAGAGCTACATTTAGCAAAGACTTTGTATACTATTGAAGTGAGCTGATTTTAACCCAAACTAGATTGTGGTAAATTAATAATACTATGTTCCCCAGACAAGGTACTAAGAAAATAACTCCAAAATATATATAGGAAAAGAAATGGAACTAAAATGACACACGGAAATATCTATTTAAAACACAAAAAAAGACATTAATGGAGGAATAGAGGAATAAGAGACAAAGGGCAAAATGGCAGAAACATCCGACCTTGTCAGGAAGTGCATGAAACGCGAGCAGGTAAACACTGCAATTAGAGGCAAAGATTGGCAAAACGGGCACTTTTTAAAAACATGATTCAGTCTATAATGTCCACAGAGACACATTTTGTATTCAAAGACAAAAATAGGTGAAGAGTAAAAGAGTGAGAACCTCTACCTCACACTACACACAAAAATTAACTCAGAATACTGAGTGGGTCGGAAATTCCAAGACAGACCTAAATGCAAGAGCTAAAACCATAAACTGATTAGAAGAAAACATAGGGATAAACCTTTATGACCCTGGATTAGACAATGGTTTCTTAGGTATGATCCTTAAGGTTCAAGCAACCGAAGAAAAACAGATGAATTGGACTTCACGAAAATTTTAAAGTTTATGCTTCAAAAGAATAAAGTAAAAAGACAACCATAGAATAAGAAAAATATTTGCAAATCATATATCTGATAGCATTCTAGTAATCCAGAATATATAAAGAGCTATTACAATTCAACAACAAGATAAATAGCTCAACTTAAAATGGGCAAGGGTTTGAACAGACATTTGCTCAAAGGTCTACACCCAGCAGTTTTCTCTGTAGGTCTCCTGGCACTGAGTTGTGTGGGCCACGATCTCCATTTCAGGCCAGCTGAAACTTGGTATTTCCTGCTGTTCCCGACTGTATCGAAACCTCCACCCGGCTTAATGCCCCTGGCCCGTGGGAGACAGTACTTCCTGCTGAAATCGAACTGTGAATGAGGGCTCTGGTCACTCCATTCTGCCTTCTGGTCCTTTCAACTCCTCTAGGACGTGGCCTTTGCCACTGCAGCAAGGCCAGTCCCGTGGGAAATGACAAGACAAGCATGCGGGGCACACGCTGCGACAGGGGAGCAGACCTAGGCCACCCAGCAGCCTAGAGCCCGCGTGCCCAGCCCCTGGGGTATGAAGCCAGGGCGCCGGCTGCAGGGATGCGCCCACATGCCACGCCCCTTCCCCGCTCAGAAGCACAGATTCCTGCTTCTCCCAGAGCAAGATGAGGAGCTGGGGGGACAGAGGAAGTGGCCAGCCAGCTGTCAGTTCATCAGACGGCTCACGCCAGTCCTCCCAAATCCAGGCCTGCTTCCCCGACACACGGCCCTGCCTGCTTGCCCAAGCCCTCCCTGTCCCCGATGTTGGACAGTTACTGTATGCACGTCCAGGACTTCTCAGCGGGCAAAGGGTGCCAGGCCCACCCGGCCCCAGCCCCGGCTGTGACCCCGTCCCCCTGCCAACCGAAGCCCCACAGTGGACCCGCTGACAGGCGCCCCATTCCTCGCATCTGAGAACTGTCCCGTCGCCTGGGCCTTCAGCATCACAACCATCAGCCACAGGGAGAGCCTCCCGTGTGTCGGTCTCCTATTTCTCAGCCTTGCTGGTGACAAGAAGCTCATTGAACCCTCACCACCAGCCTGAGGTCAGGAGCTGCGGCCATCCTGAGAGCAGACGTGAAAAACAAGCTTCGGACAGAGGTGGTCAGCTTCGGGGGCCTCGGCCACAAGCGGGCCTGGTCTCCCCAAGAGACCTCGGGGTTCCCGCGCCTGAGAGCTCACTGCTCTGGGGCTGGCAGTCCCGGCTCCTGAACGGTGGACCCAGGCCTTGATGAGCGGCTCTTCCCTGGGATTTTCCTCAGGCAGCTCCTCCTCTGCTGCTCCACAGGCAGAGGCAATTCAGACGATCCAGCTGCTTGCTACCTGGACTTAAGCAACCTGCTTCCTGCTGACGTGACTGTTCCTTTTCTCAAAGGAGCAGCACAGATGTCCTCCTCCCTAACGCCTGAAGTTACGTGGATCCTCTTCGGGTTTTGTTTTTGCAAAAGGCGGGGGGGGCGGTTTCCTCCGGGGCTTGGAGCGGCTCTGAAGTGACCAAGGATCCGGGCCTTGTGGAGGGGGGACCCTGGTGGGCAGAAGCAGGGCATAGGCCTCGCTTTGCAGTAGTGGAACGACCCTCGTCTTCCCCCCACGCAGGGCCCATCCAGGGGGCTGCCTGTAGCCCAAGACAAGGACACAGGATGAGGAGTCCAGGCCTGGGGACAAGAGCCCCAGAGGGGCAGGGGCCTCGGGGCGGGGCCAGTCCCTCTGTCCATGCTGCCGGAATGGCTTATGCTCACTCTCCGTCCCAGACAAAGGCGCCATCAGCCAGCCTCAAGTCGGGCTCCTGACACCAGCCGGGCCTGACCTGCCTGCTCCTGCTTGTAAAGCCCAGGTGTGAAAATAATGCAGCTCAGTTTATGCAGGCCCCGCCCTGATGCCTGCTGCCCCGGATATCTGACTGGGCTCCTCGGCCCTCATCGGTCCCAGAGGATGCGTGACCTGCTGCAGCAGCTCACCCAGAACCACCCCAACAGGTCTCCTTGCCCCTGAGCTGCACACAGCCTGCTCCTTGGCTCTGGACCCCCACTGGCCCCCAGGTTCGGAGTTGAGGCCTGTCTCCTCTCCCACCCCTGCACCCATCGCACTGGACCTACCATCTTTAACGAGTGCCACTGAGTACTTTCCCTTTCCCTTTAACTACCTTGACGCTTCCCAAGCCCAGAACTTCAGCGTGTCACTCATCCTTCACTAAGATCTACAAACGTAAAGGCGCAGCTACTGAAAGAGGTGCTCATCAGAACCCACCCATACCCACCGAGGTACCCAAGCAACGAAGTGGTTAGTGGTGCGACCCCGCCAGCCCTGGAGACAGTCTGTCAGCAGAAACCAGGTGCTGAGAACCAGGAGGGCTGCAGAGACCTAGCCCCGGGGTATTTGGCTTTGGGACGGTGAAGGGCCCAGAGGAAATGCTAGACCACCCTGAGAACCGTCCAGCATTGTCCAGACCTAGCCGGACCGACAAGTTACCCCAGCACAGGCCACGGCCGTGCAGGAGAGACCACAGGCCCCTCTGCGCGCCCCAACCAAGAGCCTCTGGCTGGATGATGTGCGTGAGGATGGCAAAGTGATGGGTGGTACCACTGGACCACACACAGGATCCGCAACTCCTGACCCCTCAGTAGGTAAAACGAGAGATAGGCAGTGACTGAACAGTAGACTTCCATGGAAAACTGCGTTTTGTACTGCAAGCCCAAACTTGGTTGTTACACCAGGTATCTCCTGACCTCCTACTTGATTCACGCGTGTGTGCTAGGTCGCTTGAGTCGTGTCTGGCTCTCTGTGACCCTGCGGACTGCAGCCTGCCAGACTCCCCTGTCCATGGCACTCTCCAGGCCAGAGCACTGGAGTGGGCTGCCACGTCCGCCTCCAACTTCATTCACAGGTGTTGCTACGTCTTTCAACAGTCTTCCGTCTCATGGATTAGAGTAAGTTGCTCAAAGCTCAGCCTGAAGGACCTAACTGCTCTGGTTCGGGTGCTAAGTTGTGTCTGGTGCTTTGCATCCCCTTGGACTACACCATGCCAGGCTTTCCTGCCCTTCACACACAAACACCAGGAGTTTGCTCAGATTCACGTCCATTGAGTCGGTGATGTGATCTAACCATTTCATCATCTACTGAACCTTTCTCCTTTTGTCTTCGACCTTTCCCAGTATCAAGGTCTTTTTCAATGAGTCAGCTCTTTACATCAGGTGCCCAGAGTATCGGAGCTTCAGCATCAGTCCTTCCAATGAATATTCAGCGTTGATTTCCCTTAGGATTGACTGGTTTGATCTCCTTGCTGTCCAAGGGACTCTCAAGAGTCTTCTCCGGCACCACACTTCGAAAGCATCAATTTTTCAGCACTCAGCCTACTTTATTATGGTCTAATTCTCACATCTACTCATGACTAATGGAAAAACCATAGTTTTCACTAAATGGACCTTTGTCAGCAAAGTAATGTATCTGCTTTCTAATATGCTGTCTAGGTTGGTCAGAACTTTCCTTCCAAGGAGCAAATATCTTTTAATTTTGTGGCTGCAGTCACCATGCACAGTGATTTTGGAGCCCAAGAAAAGAAAATCTGTCACTGCTTCCACTTTTTCCCCTTTTGTTTGCCATGAAGTGATGGGATTAGATGCCATGATTTTAGTTTTTTTAATGTTGAGTTTCAAACCAGCTTTTTTACTCTCCTTTTTCACCCTCATCAAGAGGCTCTTAAATTCCTTTCACTTCTGCCGTTAGAGTGGTATCATCTGCGTATCTGAGGTTGTTGATATTTCTCCTGGCAATCTTAATTCCAGCTTGTGATTCATCCAGCCCACATTTCACATGATGCACTCTGCATATAAGTTACATAAGCAGGGTGATATTATACAGCCTTTTCATACTCCTTTCCCAACTTGGAACCAGTCAGTTATCTCATGTAAGGTTCTAACTGCTGCTTCTTGACCTGCATTAAAATTTCTCTGGAGACAGGTAAGGTGGTCTGGTACTTCCATCTCTTTGAGAATTTTCCATAATTTATTGCAATCCACACAGTCAAAGGCTTTATCATAGTCAATGAAGAAGAATTAGATGTTTCCCTGGAATCTCCTACACTTTCTCTATGATCCAACAAATGTTGGCAATTTGATCTCTGGTTCCTCTGCCTTTTCTAAACCCAGCTTGCACGTCTGGAAGTTCCTGGCTCACATACTGCTGAAGTCTAGCTTGAAGGATTTTGAGCATTACCCTGCTAGCATGTAAAATGAGCAGAAACGCAAAGTTGTTTGAACATCCTTTGTCAATGCCTTCCTTTGGGATTGGAATGACAACTGACCTTTTCCAGTCCTGTGGTCACTGCTGAATTTTCCAAATTTGCTGACATGTTGAGTGCAGCATTTTAACAGCATCATCTTTTAGGATTTGAAATAGCTCAGCTAGAATTCCATCACCTCCACTTGACTTCACACTCTGGAATATATGGCTCAGGTAAGGGGCCACACCATCGTGGTTATCTGAGTCATTAAGACCTTTGTATATAATTCTTCTGTGTGTTTCTGCCACCTTTCCTTAATCTCATCTGCTTCTGTTAGGTCCTTACTATTTCTACTTCTGTCCTCTATCATGCCCATCCTTGCATGAAATGTTCCCTTGATATCTTCAATTTTCTTGAATAGATCTCTAGTCTTTCCCATTCTGTTCAGTTCAGTTCAGTTGCTCAGTCGTGTCTGACTCCTTGTGACCCAGTGGACTGCAGCACGCCAGGCCTCCCTGTCCATCACCAACTCCCGGAGCTTGCTCAAACTCATGTCCATTGAGTCAGTGATGCCATCCAACCATCTCATCCTCTGTCGTCCCCTTCTCCTCCTGCCTTCAATCTTTCCCAGCATCAGGATCTTTTCCAAGGCATCAATTCCTCACATCAGGTGGCCAAAGTATTGGAGTTTCAGCTTCAACATCAGTCTCTCCAATGAATATTCAGGACTGATTTCCTTTAGCATGGACTGGTTGGATCTCCTTGCAGTCCAAGGGACTCTCAAGAGTCTTCTCCAACACCACAGTTCAAAAGCATCAATTCTTTGGTGCTCAGCTTTCTTAATAGTCCAACTCTCACATCCATAACTACTGCCAAAACCATGACCTTGACTAGACTGACCTTTGTTGGCAAAGCGGTGTCTCTGTTTTTTAATATGCTGTCTACGTTGGTCATAATTTTCCTACCAAGGAGTAAGCATCTTTTAATATCATGGCTTCAGTCACTATCTGCAGTGATTTTGGAGCCCCAAAAAATAAAGTCTGCCACTGTTTCCACTGTTTCCCCATCTATTTGCCATGAAGCGATGGGGCTGGATGCCATGATCTTAAGTTTTCTGAATGTTGAGCTTTAAGCTAACTTTTTCTCTCCTTTTTCACTTTCATCAAGGGACCCCTTACCCTTAGTTCTTCTTCACTTTCTGCAATAGGGGTCATGTCATCTGCATATCTGAGGTTATTGACATTTCTCCCAGCAATCTTGATTTCAGCTATGCTTCAATCAGCCCTGCATTTCTCACAATGTACTCTGCATATTAGTTAAATAAGCAGGGTGACAATATACAGCCCTGACGTACTCCTTTTCCTATATGGAACCAGTCTGTTGTTCCATGTCCAGTTCTAACTGTTACTTCCTGACCTGCATACAGATTTCTCAAGAGGCAGGTCAGGTGGTCTGGTAATCCCATCTCTTTCAGAATTTTCCACAGTTTATTGTGATCCACAGAGTCAAAGGCTTTGGCATGGTCTATAAAGCAGAAATAGCTGTTTCTCTGGAACTGTCTTGCTTTTCTGATGATCCAGTGGATGTTGGCAATTTGATCTCTGATTCCTCTACCTTTTCTAAAACCAGCTTGAACATCTGGAACTTCACAGTTCACATATTGTTGAAGCCTGGCTTGGAGAAGTTTGAGCACTACTTTATTAGCAAGTGAGATAAGTGCAATTGTGGGGTAATTTGAGCATTCTTTGGCATTGCCCTTCTTTGGGATTGAAATGAAAACTGACCTTTTCCAGTCCTGTGGCCACTGCTGAGCTTTCCAAATTTGCTGGCATATTGAGTGCAGCACTTTCACAGCATCACCTTTTAGGATTTGAAATAGCTCAACTGGAATTCCATCACCTCCACTAGCTTTGTTCGTAGTGATGCTTCCTAAGGCCCACTTGACTTCGCATTCCAGGATGTCTGGCTCTAGGTGAGTGATCACACCATTGTGATTATCTGGGTCATGAAGATCTTTTTTGTACAGTTCTTCTGTGTATTATTGCCACCTCTTCTTAGTATCTTCTGCTTCTGTTAGGTCCATACCATTTCTGTCTTTTATTGAGCCTATCTTTGCATGAAATGTTCCCTTGGTATCTCTAATTTACTTGAAGAGATCTCTGGTCTTTCCCATTCTATTGTTTTCCTCTATTTCTTCGCACTGATCACTGAGGAAGGCTTTCTTATCTCTCCTTGCTGTTCTTTGGAACTGTGCATTCAAATAGGTATATCTTTCCTCTTCTCCTTTGCTTTTTTCTACTCTTCTTTTCACAGCTATTTGTAAGGCCTCCTCAGACAGCCATTTTGCTTTTTTGCATTTCTTTTTCTTGGGGATGGTCTTGCTCCCTCTCTACTGTACAAAGGCACGAACCTCCATCCATAGTTCATCAGGCACTGTGTCTATCAGATCTAGTCCCTTAAATCTATTTCTCACTTCTACTGTATAGTCATAAGGGATTTGATTTAGGTCATACCTGAATGGTCTAGTGGTTTTCCCTACTTTCTTCAATTTAAGTCTGAATTTGGCAAAAGGAATTCATGATCTGAGCCACAGTCAGCTCCCGGTCTTGTTTTTTTGCTGACTGTATAGAGCTTCTCCATCTTTGGCTGCAAAGAATATAACCAATCTGATTTCGGTGTTGATCATCTGGTGATGTCCATATGTAGAGTCTTCTCTTGTGTTGTTGGAAGAGGGTGTTTGCTATGACCAATGCATTCTCTTGGCAAAACTCTATTAGTTTTTGCCCTGCTTCATTCCATACTCCAAGGCCAAATTTGCCTGTTACTCCAGGTATTTCTTGACTTCCTACTTCTGCATTCCAGTCCCCTATAATGAAAAGGACATCTTTTTTGGGTGTTAGTGCTAGAAGGTCTTGTAGGTCTTCATAGAACTGTTCAACTTCCGCTTCTTCAGCATTACTGGTCAGGGCACAGACTTGGATTACTGTGATACTGAAGGGTTCGCCTTGGAAACGAACAGAGATCATTCTGTCGTTTTTGAGATTGCATCAAGCACTGCATTTCAGACTCTTGTTGACTATGATGGCTACTCCATTTCTTCTAAGGGATTCCTGCCCACAGTAGTAGATATAATGGTCATCTGAGTTAAATTCACCCATTCCAATCCATTTTAGTTCTCTGATTCCTAAATCGTCGATGTTCACTCTTGCCATCTCCTATTTGACCACTTCCAATTTACCTTGATTCATGGACCTAACATTCCAGTTCCTATGCAATATTGCTCTTTACAGCATTGGACTTTGCTTCCATCACCAGTTACATCCACAACTGGGTGTTGTTTTTGCTTTGGCTCCATCTCTTCATTCTTTCTGGAGTTATTTCTCCACTGATCTCCAGTAGCATATTGGGCACCTACCCACCTGGGGAGTCCATCTTTCAGTGCCCTATCTTTTTGCCTTTTCATATTGTTCATGGGGTTCTCGAGGTAAGAATACTGAATAGTTCTTCAGGCACTCTGTATACCAGATATAATCCCTTGAATCTATCACCTCTACTGTATAATCCTAAGAGATTTGATTAGGTCACACCTGAATGGCCTATTAGTTTCCATACTTTCTTCAACTGAAGATAGAATTTTGCAATAAGGAGCTTATGATCTGAGCCAGAGTCAGCTCCCAGTCTTGTTTTTGCTGATTGTATAGAGCTTCTCCATCTTCTGTTACAAAGAATATAATCAATCTGACTTCAGTATTGACCTTCTGGTGATGTCCATGTGTAGAGTCATCTCTTGGGTTGTTGGGGAAAATGTTTGCTATGACCAGCGTGTTCTCTTGACAAAACTTTGTTAGTCTTTGCCCTGCTTCATTTTGTACTCCAAGGCCAAACTTGCCTATTACTCCAGGTATCTCTTGACTTTCTACTTTTGCATTTCAATCTCCTATGATGAAAGGGACATCTTTTTTTTTTTTTTTTTTGGTATCAGTTCTAGGAAGTCTTGTAGGTCTTCATAGACTCAGTCAACTTCAGCTTCTTCAACATCAATGGTTGGCACAGAGACTTGGAATACCATGATGTTCAATGGTTTGCCTTGGAAAAAAACTGATCATTCTGTCATTTTTGAGGTTGTACCCACATAATGCATTCTGGACTCCTGTTGACTATGAGGGCTACTCCATTTCTTCCAAGGGATTCCTGCCCACAGCAGTAGATATAACGGCCATCTGAGTTAAATTCACACGTTTGTCATTTTAGTTCACTGATTCCTAAGAGGCTGATGTTCAATGTTGCCGTCTCCTGCTTGGCCATGTCCAGTTTACTAGACTCATGGACCTAACATTGCAGGTTCCTATGAAATATTGTTCTTCACAGCAACAAACTTTACTTTCACCACTAGACACGTCCAAAACTGGGCATCATTTCCACTTTTGCCCAGCCACTCCATTCTTTCTGGAGCTATTAGTAATTGCCCTCTGTCCTTCCCTAGTAGCATTATGGACACTTTCTGACCTGGGAGGCTCATCTTCTGCTGTCACATCTTTTTGCTTTTTCACACTGTCCACAGGGTTCTCGAGGCAAGAATAATGGAGTGGTTTCCCATCTCCTCCTCCAGTGGACCCCGTTTTATCAGAAGTCTCCACTATGACCTATCGTGGGTGGCTCATAGCTTCATTGAGTTTTGCAAATCCCTCTGCCATGACAAGGCTGTGACCCATGAAGAGGTGCTAGTTATTAGAGAAATGAAAATTAAAACCATAAAGAGATGTCAACTCACAACTGTTAAGATGAGCACTATCAACAGATCGGAGGGAAGGAGGAGAGGGAGGGAGGAGGAGGAAGTAAGTGCTGGGGAGGATGTGGAGAAACTGGAACCTCTGGGCACTGCTGATGGAATGTGCAAGGGTGCAGCCGCTGTGGAAAACCATATGAAGGGTCCGCAAAAACTAAACATAGCATTGCCATACGATCCAGAGCTTCTGAGTACATACCCAGAAGAACTGAACACTGGGATTCAGATATTTAGACACCCATGTTGATATAGCAACATTATTCACAAAAGCCAAGTGTCCATGGAGGACTAAATGGATAAGCAAAGGGTGACCACTCAAGCAACAAAATACTCTTCAGCCTTTAAGAAGAAAGGACATTCTGACACATGGGACAACATGAGGTGAGCCTGTCACAAAAGGACAAACACTGTCTGAGTCCGCTTACAGGCAGCCCCTAGATGAGTCAAATCCATAGAGACAGGGAGTGGAGATGGGGCCGGGGCTGGCGGAGGGGAGGGGAGTTAGTGTTTAACAGGGCCAGAGTTTCAGTTTCCCAAGATGAAGAGTCCTAGACATTGGCCACATCATAATATGAATGCACTTAACACTAGTGAACTGTACACTTAAAAATAGCAAGGTCGGTAAATTTTACATTATGTGAATTTAACTACAATTAAAATTTTTTTTAAAGAAACAGTAATTACACAGTATATCCTTAGTGAAATAAATCTAAGAACTAAAAGACGTAATAAGAATCATACCAAAAAAAAAAGTAATATAAGCAAATTTAAAAAAACAACTGCCAGGACTTTCCAGGTAGCCCAGGGGTTAGACTCAGCACTGCCGATGCAGGGGGCCTGGGTTCGGTCCCTGGTCGGGGAACTAGATCCCACATGCTGTGGGGCGGCAGGGGGCAAAAGATTATTTTTTAATGAAGAAAAGAAAAAGCACTGCCCACGGTGGGCTGCAGGGCAAGCTGTGTGCTCAGCTTCCAGCTCCCATTCTTCCAGGCTGTGACACAGGAGAGGGTCTCAGGCAGGGGGCAGGCATTCTGCATGCAGCCCACCCCCGGGGCTGCAGGGGGTGGGGTGAGGACACCCCTGGGTTGTCCTGCTGACTTGCCCAAGGGCACAGTCACGAGCTCATGGGCTCAACCCCCACTCTGAGCTGCCCAGTGGGTAAGGCTCTGGCGTTCAGGACCACCATGGATACCCCCAGAGCTAGCTCTGGCAGGAACGGGTGCCAAGGATGAAACGGAGACGGGTGATGCGAAAGGAGGCGGGTTCTCAGGAGCGGGCACCTCCGTGGCTCATGTTCGCCCTGAGTGCCGTCGATAGAACAGAAAACAGCCATCGGGCCTCCTGGTGGCTCAGTCACAAAGACTCCAGCTGCCAATGCAGGAGACGCAGGGTTCGGTCCCTGATCTGGGAAGACCCCACGTGCCATGGGGCAACCACGCCTGTGCACCACAGCTAACTGAACCCCCAGCACCCGACAGCCCCAGCTCCCCATCAAGAGGTCACTGCCGTGAGAAGCCCGCACGCTGCAGCCAGCAGCATGACGCCCTGCTCACCACGACCAGAGAAAACCCTGTGTGCCCACCAAGACCAAACGTAACATTTGGACATACGTATTTGGACCTAATATAATATTAGGACAGCCAAAAATAAACAAAATAATACATAAAGTTATCTTATTAAAAAAGAAAAGAACCACACAACAGCTTGGCTCAAACCAGCCCCATGTGCCGACTGCTACCCCCTGTCCATCAGCGCGAAGGCACAGGCCCCCTGCCACCCCTGGACAGCCAGCTGACCATCCGGCGGAGGCCGTGCAGCCAGCTCCGCCTGCCAGTGGGAGGCAGACGGCTGAGCGGGGCTCCGGGAGCGCTTCTTTGTTCCTAGTTAAAGCCTGCCAAGCCTGGGGTGTGCCCAGGCTGGGCCAGTGCTCCAGGGGCTGTGGGTAGGTTGTAATTAAACCTCTCTGCTGCCATCTCTGGAAGCTCCTGACAAGGAAAGACCCGCCAAGCACCCTGGGGGGTGGCCTGCCTTCCAGTGAGGAATTATCAAATGAAATAATTCAATATTTATTTCACTGAGGGGGCAGCGAGGGGCACCCACCCCCACCCACCCACGGCAGGGCTGAGCTGTGGGGGCCCATCCCCCAAACTCCTGTTTCCCCGAAAGGCACAGATAAAGTCCTGACACACGTTCCTAAATGGTCTTCACAGGAAGGAGACCCCCTCCAGATGAAAGGTGTTAACAGCAAGCACACAGACCCCAGGCTGGCAGACACCAGGAGGCTGGGGGTGCACAGGTGTCCCCCTGATGCAGCCAGCCCGGGGGACTGGCACAAGCTGCTCACACCCCCTGCAGTCCCCCGCCCCCACGTGCCTGTAAAAACTCTCCCGAGAAGCACCAGGGAGACAGTGTCCTCAGAGGTGAGCTGCCCGATCTTGCATGGCCTCGCGAAAAATGGGGTCCTCTCCCTCACTGCAGCGCAGGGTCAGTAGGTTTGGTTCAGCTACAAGGGCAACCTCAGCCTTCAGATGTGAGGGGGTCTTCCCACTGCCTGTCTGACCTGGCCAGCGGCTTCCCAGAGGGAGGGCTGGGGGGGGACACACCCCCCGGGCCTCGGCCTAGGGCATTCAGGGCAGTGGTCGCTGCAGGGCAGGTCAGACCCCTGGGCTCAGAGGCCCAGTGAGTTTAGAGGTGGACCTCCCCCAGCACCTCGCTCCCCTGGGGCAGGTGGAGGGAAAGGAGCTGGAAGTTTCCTGAGCCCCTCCTTGCTGGGTGCTCAGTGTGGGGCAGGAGGCTTTCCCAGGGACTAGGGGTCAGGAGAAGCATCTGCCACTCAAGGTGCTGGCTGCCCCCCCGGGACTCCCCTCCTGGGCCTCCCCCACTGGGATTCCCCTCCCAGGACTCCCCTCCTGGGTCCTGGGCCTCCCCCCCGGGCCTTCCCCCAGGACTCCCCTCCTGGGCCTCCCCCACTGGGATTTCCCTCCCAGGACTCCCCTCCTGGGTCCTGGGCCTCCCCCCCGGGCCTTCCCCCAGGACTCCCCTCCTGGGCCTCCCCCACTGGGATTCCCCTCCCAGGACTCCCTTCCTGGGTCCTGGGCCTCCTCCCCTGGGCCTTCCCCCAGGACTCCCCTCCTAGGCCTCCCCCCCAGGATTCCCCTCCAGGGCCCTGGGCCTCCTCCAGCCCCCAAAGTGTGAAGAGGCCTCCATGCAGTCAGGGTGAAGCACTGCAGGGCCAACCCCCTCAACCCTGCTTGGTGCCCCAAGTGCCAAGCTAAATGAATGCTTCCCATGGTTCAAGGGAAGCCAGAAATTGGGATTTTTATGCAAACTACACAGAAGTCCCTGGTAGCTCAGCTGGTAAAGAATCCACCTGCAATGCAGGAGACCCCAGTTCGATTCCTGGGTCGGGAAGATCCGCTGGAGAAAGGATAGGCTACCCACTCCAATATTCTGACCTACAGAATTCCATGGACTGCATAGTCCGTGGGATCGCAAAGAGTTGGACACGACCGAATGACTTTCAGTTTCACACAGAAGTCCAACTGTGAGCCCCAAACTGAGACAGAGAAATCACAGGATACAGGACACAGCGTCCGGCTTGGGCTGCAAAGGTAACTCTGGAGAGGGGAGGGCCAAAGGGAGACCAGGGATGGTGACCTCCCCCGGGGGAGGGGGCCCGTGGCTCTGGGGGCTGTCAGAGCCTGCAGGTGGGGCTCGCCAGGCTCCGGGCTCTGCGCCTGGATGGATGCCTGTGGACAGAGCGTGGTGCCTGGATGGGTGTCTGTGGGCAGAGTGCAGTCCAGCCCGTTTCACGGGCTCCACCAGTGCCTGTGCGGACTGGCCGGTGCCCAGTCACTGGGGACCGTGTGTTGGGGCCACCCCCCTGCTCTGGCCCAGCACGGACGCCCACTCAGGCCGGGGTCCCCCACACCCCTGCAGCCTGTGAGCCCGGACTCTGCCCGCAGGCCGCCCACAGTGCTGGGCTCCCAGGCAGCCCGGCAGCATCACCCACGTGGCCGAGGGTGGCCTGGACCCCCAGCCCTCAGCCCGGTGCAGGAGGTGCCTGCAGGGCCTTCGAGGAGCCGACTTTCGGAGGGGAAAGCAGGCTGACCCAGGGCAGCTGCCTGTGGGAAGGTTGCTAAGGAAACCATCAGTCCAGGCCTATTGATCAGCGGAGAGGAAAGGGCCTGGGGGAGAACGGGGGAGGGGCGCGAGGGGAGCCTCTGGGTGGGGGCCGGCCCTTGTGGGACACTGCCCTTGCCCACGCTCCAGCCCCACGCCCCACTGCAGCAAGGATGGGCCAGGCAGCAGAGGGAGCACGCTTGAGAGCTGGATCCGAACATGGGTGTCAGGCAAGGGCCTCACCCAGCTGAGCTGAGCTCTCGGATCATGCTTGGGGCTCTCAGGGCCCAGGGAGCCGGGGCGCGGGCGGATCACAGCTGGGCTCCTCTGCAGTCTGCACCCCAGGTCCGGGGGCCCCAGGGATGGGAGCGTCCCCCGCAGCTCAGCGGCATCCTGGGTCCCCAGGCCCTCTGCCAACCTCAACCTGCCCACTCTCAGGCCAGCCCGTCCTTCCTGCCAGCCCCTCACCTGCCCCAGACCCCAGCACTTGTGACACATGTAAAAAGTCTTTTGCACACCTGTCGGCCCACCTCTCTCACTGCAGCGGGTGCCCCTGTCCTGTCTGGGTGCCTGGCAGAGAGGGCCCCAGGGTGCCCACCTGCCCCAAAGGTGGCCTGACTGAAGGAGGACCTCACAGTTGGCAGCTTGCTTTCCAGCCCAAGACCCTCGATGCCTCAGCCTCTGTAACTGCTCCCTGTCCTGGGGACACCCCCCGCCCCAACCCCGCTTTGCTGAGAAGACCCCTCCCTCTCCTCTGAGCGTCAGGTATTCCCCCCGTGGTTCTCAGAGTTTCCATGGTCTCTGCCTGCCCGGCATGCATAGCAGCTGCCCCAGGCATTCATGGGGTCCCCCAAGCCTCGGGCCTTCACCCCCAGTTCCTGGGTGTGATTGAGCCTGGCCAGTCAGGGACTGTGTTTTCTTGAGTAGAGCTGGCATCTGACCACAGGGACATGATCCTGTCAGAGCCAAAAGGCATGATCCTGGGGCACTGGTGGCAGCTGTCGGAAAGAGGAAGTTTCCCACTTTCTTTATTTGCTGGAGTGACTCAAGAAACCACAGCTGGGCACTGGCTTGGCTGGGGGTGGGGGGCAGGGAGGGGGCACCTCCCAGAGCAGAGCCAAGGGATGCAGAGAGGCCTGGGGGCCCAACAGAAGCAGTTGCTCTGTACACCCCCAAGCCCTCTCCCTTTCTGCCCTGGGACCCTGTAAATGCCCCCCTTTTCTTGGGCCACTTTGAGTTGGTTTACTGGCACTACTGCCTCTGCAACCGAGTTCCACCCACTCATGGTCACGTCTGGCTCTCTGCCCTCAGTTTCCCCGCAAACCAAATGGGAGGACTTTGAAGCTCCTTGCTAGTCCTGCCCAGCTCCAAGGCATGGAGGGCCGGACACCTGAGATCTTGGCTGATTTGGTTCCAACTGGCGTAAGCAGGAAAGGAGGGGCAGACTGGCTCATTTAACCAAAAAGTCCGAGGGGCAGTTTCAGGTGTGGCTTGATCCAGGTGCTCACCCAGTATCATCTCTGTCGCCATCGTCCTCCAGGCTGGCTTATGTTTCAGGCAGTGCCTGCCTGGCCCAGCACTTCCAGTCTATGGTTTAACCCCATGCTATAAAGAAGGCTGAGCGCCAAAGAATTGATGTCCCTTTGAACTGTGGAGTTGGAGAAGACTCTTGAGAGTTCCTCGGACTGCAAGGAGATCCAGCCAGTCCATCCTAAAGGAAATCAGTCCTGAATATTCATTGGAAGAAGTGATGCTGAAGTTTAAACTCAAATAATCTGGCCACCTGATGTGAAGAGCAGACTCATCAGAAAAGACCCTGATGCTGGGAAAGATTGAGGGCAGGAAGAGAAGGGGATGACAGAGGATGAGATGGTTGGATGGCATCACCAACTCGACGGACATGAGTCAGAGTAAACTCTGTCAGACAGTGGAAGACTGAAGAGCCTGGTGTGCTGCAGTTCATAGAGTTGCAAAGAGTCAGCCACAAGGCAGTGACTAAACAACAACTACACCAGGTCCCGGGAGTGCTCTGACCAGCTCTTCACAGAAACCAGCCCCCCAAGGGATCAGGATGCTCCTGGCGCCAAGTTTGGTCACACAGCCGAGTTAACAAGATGGAAGCCTGAAATCCCACCCGTTGGGGTGTGGGGCACTTTTGAAAAGCAAAGGAGCCCAGAGACGTCCTCCACACAGGCCTCCCTCCTCCCAGGTCTGAGGTCAGGACGGTGTGCCGCACGTGATCTGAAGTGCCACCAAGGACGGGCTCCCTGGAGCCTCCCACTCCCTCCCACCGGCTCCTGGGCCTGCGGGAGAGGATCAGAGACGCCCAGCACGGCACTTCCTGCTTCACAGGAGCCTCCCAGAGCTGTCTCCTGGGGCCCCACTAAAGAGATTACGGGCCGTCTTTTAGTGAAACCCCGAGCCTCTGGGCTGGCCCCACTAATCCCGACAAAGGATAACAGGCCCCTAATTAATTCTCCGAATCTGACGGTGGCGCGAAAGCCAGCCAGTCCGGCTGCCTTAATGAGTTTAATCGACTGGACTTGATGATTTTATTTGAAACCCAGGGCCGCAAATTAAGCTCTTAAAAATGCACTTGAACTTGATTGGCAGCAGTAATCCCAACAAAGTCTGTTTAATCCTTGGGCTGCCTGGGCAGGGGCAGCCCGTGCAGAACTGGGGGCCCCAGAGTGCCCGCCGCTTGCGCAGGGCCCCCCATTCCTCAGCTCTGGGGTGAAGTTCTTCTGCCTTCTGACTCCGGTGTCAGCAGGGGTCCCAGGAGCCAGGAGGCGGGCCCCGCCCCTCGGGCCATAGGTGAACTCCTATGTACCCATCAAACCCCAGCCCAAACCTCTCCCCAGGGATCCTCCCCCGGCTCCCATCAGATTCACACGCCCCTGTCGCTGGGTCTGCACGCGTGCCCGCCCCCTCCCAGGAGCAGTGGCCTCGTCCTGCCTGTCACCAGGTCCCAGTCCCCGCTGTGTGCTGCGTGCTGAATGCTGGTGGTCAGCTTTGCACAGAGGGCCCGCGCACGCCTGTCCCGCTGCGGGAGAGGGTCCCCATGCTGGCCGTGGGGCTCCCCTCCCTGTGGGCACGCCCTGGGGTGGGGGGTGACCTTGCCAGTGCTGAGCCTTCTGTCTCTCCTGGAGGACGAGCTCAGCCAGTGCACTGGCAAACAGGAGACCCCGTACAAGAGAGCCGGTCGTCCCTGCAGAGCTACCCGAGAGCAGCCGCCCAGTAGACCCACAGCTGACCCCTGGTGCTGGAGCGAGCCCAGCCAGCCCACACCAGTCCATGCCGGCCCACCGCCATGTGCAGAGAGAGCCCCCTTCCTAGCAGGCAGGGCTGCCTCGGGCTCCAGGCTCAGCACGCCCCCGGCCTGGGCCAGGCCAACCCCACGGCCCAGAATGAGCACCCGCCTCCCCGCCCAGTCCGTCACACAGACCCACCAGCCAGGGCCCCACACTTCTCTTGGGGAGCAGGGCGGGGAGCTCTCGTCCCCTCCCCACAGAAGGCAATGGGCTCTGTGACCGGATCCAGAGGTGGGAACGCTCTGAGTAAGACATGCACGCCCGTGCCCGTGTGCAAGCACACACACCAACACGGGTCACCGACACGGGTCACCAAGCTAACCCTCCTCTGGTCTCCAGACAGCTCGTCCTCTGTTGTGTGCTAAGAAAGCAGCTTGAAGAGCACGTGGCAAACCAGCTTCTTTATACTTTCCCAAATGGTTCCCCATCGAGCTGGGGAAATCTCCCAGTATCCAGTTATTTGCACAGCACTCTGTTGGTGAGAACACAGGAAACACACCGCCTACACGGCTCAGGGCTGCCTTGTGGGGCAGTTGTGCAGGGAAGTCGGAGGTCCCACCGGGCAGACCCTGCAAGCCCACCTCCAGGTATGCCCGCGGACGCACCTGCCCACCTGCGATGGCGTCAGGGCGAGGCAGTCCCTGCCAAGCTAATGGCAGCCACAGGACAGGAACTGCCCCGCGTGTCCACCCTTGTTTTCACACCCACGCTTGTTTTCACACCCACGCGTAGATACAAGATCTGTATTTAAATAACACCAAGAACAGCTGCAGAGGAGAGTGGATGCCCGCTGCTGTCCGCCGACAGCGGAGCCCTGTTCCTGCTGGCCCCATGCTGCACCTGCCACGTGCGCGCACGCACACCCAGGGCTCCCCGCCCCCAGCGGCTCCTCGCACCGAGCCCTGCGAAAACCCAGAGCAGTGTCTGGGGTTGGCCAAGCGGCACCACAGCCCGGGCCCCCCAGGGCTCCCAGCTCCTCCCTCCTGCCCAGGAAGCAGGAGGCTTTGATGAAATTTTCAAGCTCCATGCATCTTTCAGGAGGAGGACAGGACGGGGGGAGTCGAGTGTGGAGTGGGAAGCTCCCCGGATGCTCCCTGGAAGGGTTGGGCCTGGGCGGGAGCGGGGGGCCCCAGGTAAGAGGCGCACCAGCCAAGGCAGACCAGCCATCCACCTCCCTCCTGCGGTGGTCTAGTGCGAGGCTGCTCCCCACTGCCTGGCCCTGGCCCATTAACGCGGGCAGAGGGCAAGCTCCCGGTGCCTGTGTCCTGGGAGGCTGAGGCCGGCCCCAGCACTCTCACACGCGGGCCTAGCAGCAGCGTGCCCTCACCTGCAGGCCTTACTGCTGACCCTTCCCCTCCCAGGCCCCAGGCTCCACAAGCCAGCAGGTGATTCTGCCACAGGCTACTGGCTGCGAGCCCTCCTCACCCTGTCTGTCTGTCCACGTGTGAGGTCACCAGACAGCCCAGTGGCTGTAGTTGGGGGAGCTCCACAGAGAGGAAGGCACGGGGCTGCAGGGATGACGACAGGGCCAGGGCAGGGGCAGGGCAGGCCCGGGGCAGGGCAGGCCCAGTGCTGGGCCCAAGAGGAGGCTTTGTTTCTGGAAATCCCTCCATTTGGAGGTCTGGGCTTTTGGAGAAAGAAACTGGGATTTTACTCACAACTTTTAAGTTTATCTGCGTGTCACTTTCCTGATGTCTGTGGTTTGAATTGATCTTTCGCCAGATGTTACTTCACCTGCTCTTTTCCACCTTCTTTCCTGGTTTTATTTACTTTGAGAATGGGTGGGTCTCTTTTGTGTTATGATTGGGGGGGTGGTGTAGGCGTCACATAAAGTGCTGTCCTTTTGTTTTACTTTCATGTTCACTTTCACTCATAACAACTCAGCTCTTAATTCTCATGTTCAGTCTGCAGTTTCATATACTTAAAACACCGCGTCGTAGGTGTTAACTCTGTCCTCACTCATCTCTGCTCCAGCACCTCGTGGGTTGCTTGCCTTTATCTCTTCACCCTTAATCTCATTTTCATATCTTTTATTTTATGATTCTTTTACATTCTAAAGACCTCATCTTTGTTAGGTTTAAGTCCCTTGTTTCAAAATCTTATGTCAGGCGTTCTGATAACATCCATTCTTTCACTGCTACTCTTAATTCTGTATTTCACCGTCAGCAGCCTCCCTATGAGTCACCGAGTCTGCAGCCCCTCTTCTCACCCACCCCTTTGCCTTGGCGGTATCCTCATGGCCTCAGCTCCGCCTGGGACGGGGTGCGCGGAAAAGGGATGTGGGCGAAGGCAACTCAGAGGGGGTAGGGGTGGGGCTTGTGGGTGGAGACAGCACGGTGAGGGTGGGCGAGCGGGGTGTGAGAGGGGTTAGCAAGGCGAGTAGGGATAGGGTGGGCGGGGCTAGACAGGGCGGGGAGGGTGTGGGTGGGGCCAGTTAGGAGGGGTAGAGGGGCTGTGGGCCGAGCCAGCATACTGGGATGTGGTGGGCGGAGCCAATATGGGGTGGGGGTGAGGCTATGGGCGGAGCCAGGGGAGGTGGGGCGGGGCTGTGGGAGGAGCCAGCACGGTAGGGATAAGGTGGGCGGGGCTAGCACGGGGAGAGGCCACTGTTGGGAGGCATGGGTGGAGCCAGTAGAGGCTCAGTGGGCAGAGCCAGCACGGTGGGAATAGGTGGGGTGGGGCCGTGGGCAGAGCCAGTAAGCTTGGCGTGGAGCTGCGGGACGGGGGCGGGGCTAGCACGGTTGTGTAGGGATGGGTGGGGAGGGTCTGTGGGCGGAGCCAGCACGGTGTGTGTGAGGTGGGCGGGGCTACACTGGGATAGGCATGGGTGGAGCTAGTACAGGCGCTGTGGGCGGAGCCAGCCGAGGGATGGAGTGGAGCTAGGAGCGGAGCCAGCACAGAAGGGGATGGGGCAGGGCCATGGGCGAGCCACCACGGTGGGGTGAGGTGGGCGGGGCGTGGTCGGGGCTAGCACGGGGAGAGGGGCACTTGGGGGAGCACGGGTGGAGCCCGTAGAGGCCATGTGGGCGGAGCCAGCACAGCCGGAATGGGTGGGGCGGGTCGGTGGGCGGAGCCAGAAATTTCGTGTGGAGTTGTGGGACTGGGGCGGGGCTATGGGCGGAGCCGCCTCGCGGGGGCGGGGCCCTTTTCCCTCCACCAGCCTCAGCACCAGCAGGATCCTCTTTGTGGCTCCCGGACTTGCTCCTGAGCCAAACCCCTCTCTCTGGGAGGTGGTTTTCCAGATCCAAGGGGCCTCCACCACCCCGCCAGAGGGCACACAGGGGAGCGTGTCCTCAAGCCCCGGCTCGCCACCCATCATTCAGATACGCCTGTGGGGTGGGGAGGTGGCGTGCCAAGTTCTCCACCCCCAGCGGAAAGGGGCTTGAGTCCACTGGGGTCCTAGCACAGCTTGCCCACACCCTGACTTCTGCGTGGATCTTTCTTTAAAGGTTCAGGGCAAGATTTTATCAAAATGAAACATTCCCAGGCTTCATTTTTAACGTACTGGGACAATAAGACAGAAAAGGGGGACCACTATATTCCAACAGTAGACCCACGCATCAGAAGAGGACAATGCAGCTTTGCAGAACACCACCCCCCCACCGCCAGGCTAACGGGGGAAAACTCCATATGACTATGTACAGTTGTCCTGGATCCATCCTTCCTATCCTCATGGTCCTGGCGGCCAATTACAGCACCAAGCTCAATACAGTTCAGTCGCTCAGTCGTGTCCGACTTTGCGACCCCATGGACTGCAGCACGCCAGGCCTCCCTGTCCATCACCAACTCCCGGAGTTTACCCAAACTCCTGTCCATTGAGTCAGTGATGCCATCCAACCATCTCTTCCTCTGTCGTCCCCTTCTCCTCCTGCCCCCAATCCCTCACAGCATCAGGGTCTTTGCCAATGAGTTTGTTCTTCGCATCAGGTGGCCAAAGTATTAGAGTTTCAACTTCAGCATCAATTCTTCCAATGAATATTCAGGACTGACTTCCTTTAGGATGGACTGGTCGGATCTCCTTGCTGACCAAGGGACTCTCAAGAGTCTTCTCCAACACCACAGTTCAAAAGCATCAATTTTTCCACCCTCAGCTTTCTTTATGGTTCAACTCACATCCAAACATGACTACTGGAAAAACCATAGCTTTGACTAGATGGACCTTTATCAGCAACATCATGTCTCTGCTTTTTAATATGCTGTCTAGGTTGGCCATAGCTTTTCTTCTAAGGAGCAACCATCTTTTAATTTCGTAGCTTTAGTCACCATCTGCAGTGATTTTGGAGCCCCCCAAAATAAAGTCTCTCACTGTTTCCATTGTTTCCCCATCTACTTGCCATGAAGTGGTGGGACCAGATGCCATGATCTTAGTTCTTTGAATGTTGAGTTTTAAGCCAACTTTTTTACTCTGCTCTTTCACTTTCATCACGAGGCTCTTTAGTTCCTCTTTGCTTTCTGACATAAGGATGGTGTCATCTGCATATCTGAGGTTATTGACATTTCTCCCAGCAATCTTGATTCCAGCTTGTGCTTCATCCAGCCTGACATTTCTCATGATGTACTCTGCATATAAGTTAAATAAGCAGGGTGACAATATACAGCCTTGACATACTTCTTTCCCTATTTGGAACCAGTCTGTTGTTCCATGTCCAGTTCTAACTGTTGCTTCTTGACCTGCATACAGATTTCTCAGGAGGCAGGTGAGGTGGTCTGGTATTCCCATCTCTTGAAGAATTTTCCACAGTTTGTTGTGATCCACATAGTCAAAAGCTTTGGCATAGTCAATAAAGCAGAAATAGATGTTTTTCTGGAACTCTCTCACTTTTTCGATGATCCAACGAATGCTGGATGTTGGCAATTCGATCTCTGGTTCCTCTGGCTCTCTAAAACCAGCCTGAACATCTGGAAGTTTTCAGTTCTCATACTGTTGAAGCCTCACTTGGAGAATTTTGAGCATTACTTTGCTGGAGTGTGAGATGAGTGCAATTGTGTGGTAGTTTGAACATTCTTTGGCATTGCCTTTTCTTGGGATTGGAATGAAAACTGACCTTTTCCAGTCCTGTGGCCACTGCCGAATTTTCCAAATTTGCTGGTGTATTGAGTGCAGCACTTTCACAGCATTATCTTTTAGGACTTGAAATAGCTCAGCAGGAATTCCATCACCTCCACTAGCTTTGTTCGCAGTGATGCTTCCTAAGGCCTTCAAGAAAATTAGAGATACCAAGGAAACATTTCATGCAAAGATGGGCACAATGAAGGACAGAAATGGTATGAACCTAACAGAGGGAGAAGATATTAAGAGGTGGCAACAATACACAGAAGAACTATACAAAAAAGATCTTCATGACCCAGATAACCACGATGGTGTGATCACTCACCTAGAGCCAGACATCCTGGAGTCCAAAGTCAGCAGGTGGGCCTTAGGAAGCATCAGCACCAAGGCTGTTCCTAAAAGCTAAGCCCACCCCGTGCCCCAGGCCCCGCGTGTTAGTTTCCTATGCGCACAGTCACCACAGATGCAATGACTTCAGGCCAACAGCCATCTCGATCTCTCAGCTTCCTCCGGTCAGGTGCTGGCCTGGCTCGGCTTGTCCTCTGCCAGAGGGCTTCCCAGACGGATCAAGGTGCCGGCCAGGCTGGGGTTCACTGAGACTGGGTCCTCCTCCGGGTTCACTACTGCTGGCTGGTGTGGGATGGAGGCCCTGGCTCCTTTCTGGCTGTCCATGGGTGCCTCCCGCAGCATGGCCCCACTTTCTCACAGCCCAGGAACACCCCCTCCTGCTGCTGTGACCAAGTCTGATCAGAGAAGTGAGTGCCCCACCACCCCTCTGCCATGTAATGTAACCCAATCAAGGGGGCAGCTACCCTGTTGAACCACAGGCTCTGCCCATTTTCAAGGGAAGGAGATCACCCGGGCTGTGTGCCCCTGGAGACAGCCATCTCGCGCCGTCTCAGAATTCTGCCCGCTGTAGCCTGCAGGTGTCTCGGCATTCCTGAGGGCTTCTGATCAACAGCCCTGAACTCTTCATTAATTATGAATTTTGCTTAGCAACCATTGCCAAGCAACAACTCTTCAGAAAGAAACGTTCAAAGAATTTGTTGGTTGCTGCGTAGTGGAGATGAGGAAATGAGTGTCAGCGGGTGCTGGGCTGGCCAGCATGTGGGCAGCCCTCTGGCCAGGCTGGGCGAGCTTGAGAAAGTCCCATTACCCCCTCTGGATGTCAGGTTCTCACCTGTCAAACTGGGATTACATCTGAACTCTCTGACTTGAAAGATGAGCAGATCCAGGGCTGCAGGTGGGAGGGGTCCCCAAGTGCATCAGGAGAATGACTGATCCCAGCAGACATGTTCTTCCTTCCACACTCACTCAGCACCCGCTTTGTGCAGGGCCCAGGGACCCCTCATCATTCACTCCCTCCTTCAGTGATTCACAACTAAGCACCTGTCATGCGTCCAGCATTGGGACACTCGCATTCAGGAGAGGGGAAAGAATGAACAAAATAAATGAGTAATTATATAGCATGTCAGCTGGTGAAGGTTCAGTGAAGATAATTAAAGCTGGAAGTGGGCAGAGGGCGTTATCAGGGGGACGCAGGGCTGTAATTTTAAACAGAGTGCTAAGGGAAGGTCTCGCTGGAAGAGGAAGCTAGCAAAGCAGGCAGTGGAAGCACCTGGGGCCAGCGTCCAGGCGGGGGCACCAGCAGGCACAAAGGCCCTGAGGCATAGGGGTCCTGCCTAACCGGCTGGTGGCAAGGCGGGAGCAGACCCATCTGAAGGAACAGCCCCGGCAAACCCTGCAGGAGTGAGGAGGGGCAGGTGCGCCTCCCCTTTGAGGCAGCCTCCCCTCCCACCATGACAACCCTGAGGATTCTGCCACAGGACGGCTGGCCGGGAAGGAACGCTGTTCCCTGAGAACAGAAGAGCACCCAGAAACAGCCCCACACGTCCGCAGCAACTCCGTTCGTAACCAGGCGATGCTGCAGGTCAGCAGGACAGGACGGTATTGGTTTTAAGTGTAGATGCGTTGTACACACACGTTGATGTCGTATCACGTAATTTCATAACAGAAAGCAAAGAAAACTGCAGCGTGCATTTGCTATCATACAGGTTGAGAACACACAGGAGAAGGATGTCGTGAGGCTTCTTCATGTTGGTCACTCACTGGTGACCCCCCCAGCCCTCTGGTCCTCCTCCAGATGAAGCCCGCAGCTGCCACTGGCCACCGAGGGTGGTGGCCTGGGACACACCTGCGGGTACCCTTGCTCCCACCTCGGCGGGAGGGCCCGCGTGTGTGCTCCTACGGCACCGCCAGCGGGCAGGGAGCCTGGAAGTCAGGGCGTCGCAGAGCAGGAGGCAAGGGAGTGGGCGTCCCCCCACCCCCCCTTGATGCTTGTGGTGTGAGTTCTGTCTCACAGGCCGTGCACTGACAGCACCTGCTGTGGTCCACGAGCCTCGGCTGGCAGCCTCTGGGACGCATGCCCGTCCTACAGACATGGTGGTCCCACTGTTATCAGGTAACTTTCCACACGACACTCATTAAACTAAAAGGGGTGGTGGTGCTGGACTGTTAAGAAAACCCTGTCCAGTGTCCACTCCTCGGTATGCTGGGGTGGAAGGGGAGAGTCCAGTGAACTGATCTGCAGGGACAAACACCTGCCGGAAGGGGAGCCCCCAGCCAGGACTCTGAGGGGAGTCAGGGGTATGAGGGAAGCTCCAAGTCATGGGGGAGACCCGATGACCGATGGAACCGTGAGGACCACTGTGGAGACAGGAAAATAACTTTAGGAATCAAAATGTAAGAAATTCCTATCAAAATCCTACTGTGACATTCAAGGAGGATAAAATTTGTGTTTTTAAAAGTCTCTGATTTGTGTAGAAATTCAAACAGAGCCAAGACAGCAGAGTCTAGCAGGGGTCTCTCGGGCGAGTTTAATGAGCAGGCAGGAGGGACATGCAATTATCTCATGGTTGGTCTGCGTGTAAACAGCCCTCAGAGCTCTCCGCCTCTCTCTCTGCGCCCAGGACTGCCCGACGGGACAGGCATCTGGGTCTGCTTGCACGTGTCCTGAGTGAGGCAAGGTGAGAGAAGACCAGCAGAGGCACACGCTGCTTGGGCCCCAGGCTGCAGTGCTGGCATCTAGACCTAAAAATGTCACAGCTTTTAAAGTAAAAGGAGAGAGCTCTAAAGTCTCACCAAAAACAGAACAGTGAAGTAATTACACTACTTCCAGGTTATAGAGTACTATACAGCTACTAAAAAGGAGAGGCATGGACTCTGTGGGAGAAGGCAAGGGTGGGATGGTTTGAGAGAGAGCGCTGAAACATGTATATCACCATACGTGAAACAGATCGCCAGTCCAGGTTCTATGCATGAGGCAGGGTGCTCAGGGCCAGTGCACTGGGACGACCCTGAGGGATGGGATGGGGAGGGAGGTGGGAGGGGGTTCAGGATGGGGGACACGTGGACACCCGTGGCTGATGCGTGTCAATGTGTGGCAAAAGCCACCACAGTATTGTAAAGTAATTAGTCTCCAATTAAAATAATTTTTTTTTTTTAAATAAAAGGAAGAGGCAATGGGACTTCCCTGGTGGTCGAGTGGTCAAGACTGCGAGCTTCCACTGCAGGGGGCACTGGTTCACTCCCAGGTCAGGGAACTAAGACCCCACATGCCTCATGGTGTAGCCAAAAATTCAAAAAACAACAGAAAGGAAGGGGCAGACCTTCGAGGACTGACATGGGAGGATATCGGGGTTGGGAAGAGAGCGGGTCTGCTGCATCCTGCAGCCGCTGCGGTCCCATCAGGGCAGTGCTACAGACCTGTGAGGGCGACCACCAGGGAAGGCAGGACTAGGTGGGCCCCCGTCTCCATGCAGACCCCACAGCCCAGCCACCCAGCGGGAGCTCTGCAGCTGAGACGGGCAAGCCTGTGCTCCCGGACCGGCTCCCCAAGAGACACGATTTTGCCTCAGAACCTGATGCCACCTGCCTACTCTCCTTGCGGGCAGGGAATCTAGAAAGGGATCCATGTGGTGCAGTCATAGTCTGGGTGGGGAGTGTGCCCACACGCATGTGTGCTTTGGGTCTGTGATGACCCACACGCACCCACAAACACCAGACACGCACACTCCTGCCAGTTAACAGAGTGACATCTGGGAAGTGATCGTGGTAGCAGGTGGTGAGAAAGTGTCACCTTTTCCCTTTTACTTGACATGTTCCTGGAATGTTTAAAGGATTTTTTCTATCTACTAGTTTTATATTTATAAAATAATTGAGGGACTTGGGATAAAGGTGATAGACTGACCATATGAGTTTCTGCTTTCACCCAAGACCATACTAAAAGAATTTAAGATGTTTAAACATCTGAACCCACACAGGAAGCATCAGAGGCAATGTGGTGGCTAGAGGTTTTCTCACCTGACTTACAGGCCAGGAAAGTCTTGACCCCAAGGGCTGGTGAGGAGAGCCACTGAGACTCCAGCAGGAAAGGACAGGGTGCCAGGAAGAAAGAGGGCTGGACAGTCTCCACGCACCCCGGCCAGTCCCTATGCGGCCTGTGCCTGACTCCTGGCGGATGCCACCCTCAGGACAGGACCGCAGACTCACTCTGTGGGGTGCAGAGTGGGTAGGTGAGTGCCCAGGGCACACAGGCGAGGCCAGGGCTGACGCAGAGTGGCCACCCCTAGACTCCCCTCCCCACATACGAGCAGCAGGAAGCAGGCTGTCCACCTCCTCCACCCAGTGGACGATCAGACTTCCGGCATTCCCCCAATAAAACACTGCCCCTACCGGCTCACCAATTAAAACCCCAGCCTGAAGCACAGAGCGTCCAGTTGGCTTGACTGTGAATGGAACGCCAAGGATGACCAGACATATGCAGAAAGCCCAACATGAAGGACAGAGAACACGATGACCACAGAAGAGGAAACAGAAGCAACCAAAGCAAGACAGGAAACAGAGACCTTCCAAAAAATGCTAATTAGTTTCCTTATGGAGACACGAGAAATGCTACATGCAGTTCAAAGAACAACACTATGCTCCTTTTAAAAAACAACAGTACCGGATGCCGGTAATGATGTGGAGCAACAGGAACTCTCACCTGTTGGTGGTGGGCATGCAAAGCTTTTTTGGAATGCTAGAGATTTCTTACAAAGCTCAACATAATCTTCCCATATAATCCAACAATCATGCTTCTAGGTATTTACCCAACTGAGTTGAAAACAAATGTCCAGACAAAAACTATTGCGATATTTAGAACTGTTAAAAACTGGAAGCATTCAAAATATTTGTTAATAAGTGCATGGATAAACAAATGTGGTACATGCATACAACAGAATATTCAGTGATAAAAAAAGAAATGAGCTATCAAGCTACAAACACAAATACGTATGTATATGGAGAAACCTTAAAAGCCTACTGCTAACTGAAAGATGCCAGCATGAAAAGATTACACACCATATGATCTCAAATTTATGACATTCTGGAAAAGACAGAACTACAGAGACAGTGCAAAGGTCAGTGATTACTAAGTGCTGACATTTTTAGGTGAAATTATTCTGCATGAGACTGTAATCGTGGATACAAGACTATATGCACTGTCAAAACCCACAGAATGTACAACACTATGTGTAAACTCGGGAATTTAGTTGACAATAATGCACTAACATTGGTTCATTGAGTGGAACACATACACCACACTAATGCAAGATGCTAATAATAAGAGAAACTAAGTGTGAGAGGGGCTTCCCAGGTGGCTCAGTAGTAAAGAATTCGCCTGCCAATGCAGGAGATGCAGCAGACATGGGTTCAATTTCTGGGTCGGGAAGATCCTGTGAAGGAGGAAATGGCAACCCACTCCAGTATTCCTGCCTGGAAAATCCCATGGACAGAGGAGCCTAGTGGGCTACACAGTCCATAGGATCACAAAGAGTTAGACATCACTGGGCACACATGGAAAGTATGAGAAAGGCAGATTATATGGGAACTCTCCACACAATTCACTCAATTTTTCTATAAATCTAAAACTTCTAAAAACATAAATTTAATTATTAATTTTTTCAGATAACAGCTGGAAAAAAATGAACTTCAACCTCACCTGTTATATAAAAATTAACTCAAAATGGATCATGGAATTTAATATAAATGCAAAACTATAAAACTTCAGGGGAAAAAAAAAAAAACAAGAAAATCTTCAGTATCGAGAGCTAGTGCTTAAAACTTGTCACCAAAAGCATGATCCATAAAAGGAAAAATTGATAAATTGGGATTCATTAAAATCAAACATTTTTCTTACAAAGGACAACATTAACAGAATGAAAAGAAAGGCTACAGGCTGGGAGAAATAGCTGCAAACCACAAGTCCAAAAAAACCTAGTTATATATATTATTATATATATATATATATTCTAGTTATCTAGAATATATAAAGAACTCTCCAAGTAAAAACCCAAACAACCCAATTAGAAAACGGGCAAAAGACATAAACAGATAGTTCACTGAGGAAGACATACAGATGGCAAGTAAGAACACAAAAAGATGTTCAATATCATTACCATTAGAAAAATGCAAGTTAAAACTGCAATGAGATAAACCTATCACAATAGCTAACATTTTCAATAATGATAAAACCAAATGCCGGTGACAATGCAGTGAAATTTTATTACTTTTACCCTGCTGTGAAATGGTGTGGTCTTTCAGGAAAACAGTGGCTGTTTCTCATAAAACTAAACATGTAAATATCATCAACTGCATCATGCATTTGTCACAGAGAAATGAAAACTTATGTTTCTGCAACAATCTGAATATGAATAGTCAGAGCAGCTTTATTTATAAGCCCCAAACTGAAATATCTCAGATGTCCTTCAACAGGTAAATGGTTAAACAGAGCGTGGTCCATCTGTACCATGGAATTCTGCTCAGCAATAAAGGAGCAGACTACTGACACAGGGACAACCAGCGTGACTCTCCAGTGGATTACACTGAACGGAAGAAAGCCAATCACAAAAGCCTTCACACTGCATGATTCCATTCACATAAACTCTTGAAATGACAAAATTACAAAACTGGAGAAGAGATGAGTGACTGCCTAGGACCAGGGATGGGGGGAGAGGAGGCTGTAAAGGGTGGTGCAGGGATCCCGGTGGTGAACATTCTCTGTTCTGACTGCATTAATGTCAGCATCCTGGTTGTGACACTTTCCTACGTCACCAGTGGGAAACTGGGTAAAAAACACAGGTCTCTCTGCATTATTGCTTATAATTGCATGTGGCTATCTCCAGATAGTCTCATTGGAAAAGTCTCATTGACTCACCGGAAAAGACCCTGATGCTGGGAAAGACTGAAGGCAGGAGAAGGGGCTGACAAGAGGATGAGATGGTTGGATGGCATCACCAACTCGATGAACACGAGTCTGAGCAAGCTCTGGGAGTTTTTGATAGACAGGGAAGCCTGGCATGCTGCAGTCCATGGGGTCGCAAACAGTCAGACAGGACTGAGTGACTGAACTGAACTGATCTCAAGATAAACAGTTTAATTAAAAATATAAAACTATGACAATGCTGTTTTTAAAAAACATCTATGTGAGGACTGGAAGATAAAGTTGAAGAAACCTAGTAGGAAGTAGGAACAAAAGGAAAAGGAGATGGAAAATAGGAGAGAAAAAAAAAGTCTCAAAGAATTAGTCCAGATGGCCCCTCATTTCTTAACTAGAGGCCCAGAAAGGCAACAGAGAAGAAACAAGGAGATAAAAATTGTTTGGATGCCAGGATTGGGGAAGCCATGTAGAACCGAGCCAGCTCGTGCTGAGTCCCAGAAAGGCTGGAAATCAGAGACTCCGGGTTCCCTGAGGCAGGGGCTGGCTGCTGCGTGTCCTTGCTCCCCACCCATCTGCGCAGCCAGGGCACCCCCTTGCCCACCCCTAGAAGATGACAGATGTATTCTCGTGGAGATGAGGCAGAGGCTCCCAGGGGCAGCCATGAGGCTCCTAACTGAGGGAGTGGGGAGCAGCAGAAAGTCTACACATGGGGTCACGAGATTCCAAACCCCACACGCCATGTACTCACAGTACACTCACCAGGGGGAGTGCGTGGGGTCACCACCAGGAGGAACACCCATCCACAAGACCCACCCCAAACACAGTCTCATGCATATGTTTTTAACTGTGTGAAGCATAATCCATGCACAGTGACGTGCCCACATCACCCATGTCTGGCTGGATGGACTTTCACTAACTCAGCACAGCTGCCCCCACGTCCCAGCAGCCCCTCGTCCCCGGCTGGCCACACCAGGTGCTGACATCTGGTGACACAGACTCCTTTTGCTGTTTTCAGGGTTCTGTAAGTGGAACCATGCGTGTGCACTGCTTCTGCTGAACATCACGTTTGTGAGAACTGCCTGTAGGAACATGTGTACAGATCACTGTCACTGCAACACAACATCCACTGTGGGATACACTGCTTCATCCATCCTACCGTCCATGCGCACTGGGGTGACTTCCAGGTTCAGCTCTTAGATACTCATGTGTTTAATCAGCTTTTAGTGCCTCCCATTTAAATATGAATAGACAGGTAAGGATCACCAAACATGGAAGACAGAGAGTCTTCCAATACAGGCAGCAGAGCAAAACTTGAAAGTGAATCTAAAATGAGTATCTTCTGAGCAATACAGAAAGATCCATGAAGGAAACAACAAAGGAAATTCAGGGAACAATTTCTAAGGAGTGCTCAGAAAGTAAATCTGTGGGAGCACAAATTTTACAATTAGGATGATTGGAAAACAAATTTGAGGAAATTTTCCAGAGAGTAAGATAAATGGACAAAGGGAAGAAAAGAAAACCAGGCTGTGGATCCAAGATGTCTAATGTCTGAAAAACAGGAATCAGGGAGACTAGAGAAAACTCAGCACAGATAACAATAAAAGAGAACATTCCAGAACCAAATAACCTTAGTTACCACACTGAGAGGCCTTGTGAAGGGCCCAAAGAATGAAAAAAGACCCAAATTAAGACACATCCACGCCACAAAGGCTTGCATGGGGCCAACACAGGGCACATGAGGTAGGGAGACTAGTGGCATCCACTTTCTCAGAGCAACACGGAAGCTGGGGGAGCCCCATACACTAAGGAAAAACATACTCCTACCTGGAATTCAACACCCAGCCGTGTTATTACCAAGGATAAGTGCAAAACATGCATTTTAAAGGGTAACATAAAACAGCATTTATGAGCACCACAACCTCAAATGTTCTGCCTCCTCACACACACTTAGGAAGGCGCCCCTGGAGGATGCACTCGATTACACGAGGGCACAAATCGAGGAGAGGGGCATGGGGACCCCAGATGTGGGGTGCACTCAGGACAAAGGAAACCACAGTACTGGCCAGGTTAGCACCCTGGGCCCCAATTTAAGTTGGTAGATTACCTAATGTGTTTGAATAATAACAATAACAAATATATGGCTATTTCGTGGTGGGGGGGAATGCGTAAGGAAACAATGTGATCAGAGATACTATGAACAGAGCACAGGATTTTTATTTTAAGCTTGATGTGCTATAATGTGAATTTTTAAACTATACACATTTTATTATGTTAAAAAAACAAGTACAGAAAAAGTCTCTTCACAATTCAATAAAATGAGGTAGAATCAATATAAAGGCCCTTGGCCTGGAAATTTTAAACCTCTCTCTTAAGCAACATTCAGATTAAAAAAGAAATCAAAACCCACATTTGGAATATCCAGATATACTAAAAACAGTACAGCTGAGTCAACGCTCCTCAGAGAAAAATTCATAGCCTTAAATATTCATGTTAATAAACAAGAAGCAATGAAAATAATTGAATTAAATATTCCTACAATTCTGATACCAATTCCAATGTATGTGTTTTTATAACACCACCAAACAATTCTCCAACACCAGCTGGGGGGTCCTGCAATCCAACCTGGTTGAAACTGCTTGGAAGGACTATCAGGTCAAGGGCTCAGTCTCACGAGATGTCCCACCCCTGTGCCCCTGCCCTCCCGTCACACATCCAGGGACTGTCCCTCGGCTCCCCTCCTGCCCTCTGTAGATTGGATGATCCTACGACCCCCTCCTCGGGTTCGGTTAATTTGCCAGAGAGGCTCAAAGAACTCAGAGAGACGTGTCACCTACGAGATAACGGATTTATTGCAGGAGATGACTCAGGAACAGCCGAAGGGAAGAGAGGCACAAGGCAAGGCCTGGGTTGTTACAGACAAGATGACAAATGACCAGCCCCAGGTCAGCAAACTGAGACGTGACTCGTCTCCGCCTGCCCAGAAACGGGGTTTCAAACCAGCCCGCACCTGCCAGCAAAGCTCCTGACCCCCCTGCAGGACCACGGCCTTGCAGTAAGCAACCCTCTTCTCCGCCTGAGTCACCCTGCTGCCCCTAGAAGCCTTTCGGCCCGCACAGCCCCTCCGGGGCCTCTCCAGCTGCTAACGGGCTGCCGCCGTTCTCAGGAACGGGAAATGAGGCCCATCAGAGCTTTCAAACCGGCTCAGCTGAATTCCCTTTTCTGACAGGAAAGGGACACAAGCTACCTTCCCCAAGTGCAACCCACTCTCCACGGATGGCCACGTGCTCACCCACCAGGAAGCTCTCCGCACCCCCTCCTCGTGGCTTTCTTGGGGGCCCCGTTGAGTGAGTGACAGCCCACAGGGGGCTGAAGTCAACCTCCGGCCCCTCTGTGCCCCCTCCTCGGGGTGGGCGGCTGTGCAATCAAGTAATTCCGGCCCTCTAAACCCCTGCTTCCCTGGTGGCTCAGAGGTTAAAGCGACTGCCCGCAATGCGGGAGTCCTGGGTTCGATCCCTGGGTTGGGAAGATACCCTGGAGAAGGAAATGGCAACCCACTCCAGTATTCTTGCCTGGAAAATCCCATGGACGGAAGAGCTTGGTGGGCTACAGCCCACAGGGTCGCAAAGAGTGGGACACAACTGAGCCACTTTACTAACAAACCCCTGCGAGGCGCCGCCATCCCTCTAGTCGCCTTGGAAATACCCAGGTTTCAGTCGCTCCAAGCCAGGCGTGGGGACACAGGAGACACCACAATCCCACTCAGGAGGCTAGACAGACAACACGACCCCAGCGGCTCTCTGGCGCAGGACCTCTTACCTTCCAGCCCGCCCCCCACCCCCACCCCCCGCCCCGCCTCTGGCCGAGTGCGGGTGCGGTCCGGCGGCGGCGTCCTGTCTGGTCTGAAGGGCCGACCGGACTTGGTCCGACCACCAGTGGGCGGACAGGCACGGCCTTGAGGAGCTGTCCCCTCCGGCCCCCCGGCGGGGGCTGGCCAGGCACGCGTGGCCACCGTGAGAGCGACCTTGGCCAAATGTCCCTGCCGCCTGACAAGGACCACGCCGAAATGGCCCAGCGAGGCTCCCAGGCCCGCGGAAACGACGCGTCATAAACACCTCCCCGTCGGCATCTCTGACTTGGAGTGGCCGGTCGTGCTGCAACAGACGACCCGCCAACATGCTGCCCACGAAGGCCTGGGGCTCGGGACTCTAGACCCGGGCGCTGCCGCTGCCAACTGGCCACGCGGCACTCCACGCGGGGAGGCGGCCACACGCTCCGGGGCAGCCCGGCCCGGGAGCTCGGAGCCGCCGCGGGGAGAACCGGCGAGTGGCGGCATAGCCGGAACCCAACGCGGGCACCTGGCCAGTGGGGAGGCTTCCAGAAGCTTCTGTGAGCCTGGGGCCTCCGGGTGAGTTCTGGGTTCTTTCTCTTCACTCTCCTCCCTGGACTCTGGAAGGTTCTGTGAGCGCTCCTTCCGTTTTCTTCAGAGGTGGCTCCACGGCCTCCGGGAGGTTCTGGGGGAACCCACCCCAAGTTCAGGACGGAAAGCCGAGGTGTGCGCGGTGGGCGAGGAGCCGCTCCACATTCCAGAGCCGGCTAGGCGTCCACGCGCGGCCCAGGAGCGAGCGCCTTGCTCCGCACAGGAGTGTGGGGGGAGCGCGGGCTGCGCCGGGAGCCTCGCGCGTGCGCCGCACCGTCGGTGCGCGGGCCGGACGAGGTCGCACCCAGGTGCGCGGGACTTGAACCGCTCCAGGGGCTTTCAGGGTCCAGCCGTCTTCACGGCGCCTGCGACCCAGCTGGGAAGGCGGGGGCCAGGGGGACCAGGTGGTCCTGGAGAGCGTGCTAGTCTAACCCCCTGACGGGGGTCCCCTGAGCAAGGTTTTACCACAGAGGGAGATTTCGTAGAGAATCTTCCAGAAGCAGGAATCGGCCTCCCCGTTTTACTGCTCCAGAGCTGCCCAGGCTCCTCGGGACACCCCTCGGGGGCGTTTCTTGGGGTGGGGAGCAGCGACCACACTCAAGAGGCCTGGCCGAGCAGCCCCGTCCCCAGGTGGCAGCCCCCTACTCCTGAGGCAGTTACTCCCTACACCTCAGCCGCGTGGTCGTGACAAACACCGCACAAGGGGCGGCTTAGACGACAGACATTTCCCTCCGTGCTGGAGGCTGGACGTCTAAGACCCAGGTGTCTGCAGGACCGGTTCCTCCTGAGGCCTCTCGCCGAGGCCAGTGCATGACCTTCTCCCCGTGTGTGCACATGGACGACCCCCCTGTGCGTGTCTGTGTCCTGATCTCTTGCAAGGACGCCAGATTGGATTAGGGTCCACACTGATTTTCAGTCAGTCACCTCTTTAAAGCCCGGTCTCCAAATCAGAGCCTCATTCTAATACAAGGGGTTAGGACTTTCACATATGAATTTGAACAGAGACATAATTCAGTCCGTAACACTGCTGTTTAATAGGGTTGCCAGATTGAGCAAGTAAAAACACAGGACACCAAGTTAAACTTGAGTTTCAGAGAAGCAACGCGTTTCTGCAGTTTATCTGGGATTCAAGTTTAACTAAGTGTTCTGTGTTTTCTCTGGCAGCCTTATGCTTAACAAACCACTCCAGATTCTGTGGCTTAAAATCACAAGCACTAATTACTGCTCACAGGCCTGCAGGCCAACTGTTTAGGGTCAGCTGGCTGTAGGCTGGTCTTGGCTGGCCTTTCCCTGTGCAGCTGGCCTCTCCTCCACTGGGTCTGTCACCACCAACAGGCTGGCTCAGGTTTGTTCCTATGAGCCAGGAGGAAGTGACCCCTGCAAGGCCCTTGAGGCCTTGCCTCAGAACTGGAACACCAACACTTCAGCCACATGATGTGGGTCAGATCAACTCACAGGGTCAGCCCATACTCCAGGGGTGGGGAGATGGACCCTTCATCCTATTGGGAGGGGCAGTCTCTTGTGTAACACGAAGGAGTAACCATCAGGGACACTTTTTTTTTCTCATTTTATTTAAATATAGTTGATTTAGAATGTTAATTTCTGCTGTACAACAGTGATTAAGTTATACATATATATATATATAAAAATATACTCCAACATATCTTTTCCATTATGATTTATCATAGGATATTGAGTATAGTTCCCTGTGCTATACAGTAGGACCTTACTGCATCATGGCTCTATTTGCTGACCCCAACCTCCCAGTCCTTCCCTCGCCACCTAACCTCCCCCCACCAAGTCTGTTCTCTATGCCTGAATCTGCTTCTGTTTCCTAGATATGTTCATTTGTGTTATTTCAGATTCAACATATAAGTGATCTCCGATTTGTTTTTCTCTTTCAGACTTCACTTAGTGTAATAATCTCTAGTTGCATTCATGTTGCTGAAGGCATTATTTCATTATTTTTTATGGCTGCATAACAGTCCATTGTGTATATGTACCACATCTTCTTTATCCACTCATTCACGGATGGACATTCAGGTTTCTGCTGTGTCCTGACTTCTGTAAATAGTGCTGCTATGAGCATAGGGGTGCCTGTATCTTTCTGAATTAGTTTTCCCCAGATGTATGCCCAAGACTTGAATTGCTGGATCATATGGCAACTCTATTTTTAGTTCTTTAAGGAACCTCCATACTGTTCTCCACAGTGGCTGCACAATTTACATTTCCACCAACAGTGTGGGAGAGTTCCCCTTCTCCAGCATTTGTTATAGATTTTTAATGATCATTCCTAGTAGTGTGAGATGATACCTCATTTAAGTTTTGATTTGCATTTCTCTAACAATTAGTGATGCTGAGCATCTTTTCCTGTGCCTATTGGGCATATATATGTCTTCTTTGGAGAAATGTCTTATTTAGGTCTTGCACCCATTTTTTATTGGTTTTGTTGTTATTGAGTTGTGTGAGCTATTTATCTTGGCAACTAAGCCCCTGTTAGTTGCATCACTGGCAAGTATTTTCTCCCAGTCCATAGGTTCTCTTTTTGTTTTTATTTCCTTTGCTGTGCAAAAGCTTCTAAGTTTGATTAGGTCCAATCTGTTAATTTTTGTTTGTATTTCTATTGCCTTAGAAGAGGGACCTAAGAATACAGTGATACAATTTATGTCAACAAATATTTTGCCACAATCTCTTCTGGGGAGTTTATGGTGTCTTGTCTTATATTTAAAGTCTTTAAGTCATCTTGAGTATATTTTTGTGTGTGGTGTGGTAATATTCTAACTTCATCAATTTGCACACAGTTGTCCAACTTTCCCACTTGCTGAAGAGCTTGTCTTTTCCCCATTGCATATTTTTGCCTCCTTTGTTGAAGATTAACTGACCACAGGCGTATGGGTTTATTTCTGGGTTCTCTCTTCTGTCCAGTAACTCCTATGACTGTTTCCGTGCCAGCACCACGCCATCTGATGACTGTGGCTCTGCAGTACAGTCTGAAGCCTGGGAGGGCTCTGCCTCCTGCTTTGTTCTCTCCCCTCAGGATTGTCTTGGCAATTCTGGGTCTTCTCTGGTTCCATGTAAGTTTTAGGATTATTTGAGTAGTTCTTTGAAAAATATCAATTTAACAGTGAACTTATTAAATCTGTAGATTGCTTTGGGTAGCATGGCCATTTTAATGATATTAATTCTCCCAACTCAAGAGCATGGGATGGCTTTTCATTTCTTTGAATCATCTTTAGTTTTCTTTGTTCATGTTTTATAGTACTCTGCATATGTCTTTCACCTCCTTTATTCCTAAGTACTTTTCTGATGTAGTTTTAAAAGGAATTTTTTCTTTACATTCCCTTTATGATATTTCATTGTTAATGTAAAGAAACACAACTAATTTCTGTGTGTTAACTTGTATCCTGCTACCTAGCTGAATTCACTTATCAGTTCTAGTAATTTTTGTGTGGAGTCTTTAGGGTTTTCTATGTCATCTGCATATGACGACAATTTTACCTCTTCCCTACCACTCTGAATACCTTTTCTTTTTCTTGTCTGACTAGTGTGTCTAGGACATCTAGTAATATGCTGAATAGAAGTGGTCAGAGTGGACATCCTTGTCTTGTTCCAGATTTTTGTGGGAAGGCTTTTAACATTGAGTATTATATTGGCTGTGGGTTTGTCATAAATAGCTGTCACTATGTTGTGATATGTTCCCTTGAGACCCACTTTCATAAGGATTTTTATCATGAATGGATGTTTAATTTTATCAAATGCTTTTTCTCATCTATTCTGAGATGATCAGTGGCTGTAATCTTTTCTTTTTAATGATGTGGTATATCACATTGATTTGTGTATGCTGAACCATCCTTTTGACCCTGAGATGAATCCAAATTGGTTCTGGCATATGATCTTTTTTATGTGTTGCTGGATTTGGTTTGCTAATACTTTGTTGAGAATTCGTAAACCTATACTCATCAACGATACTGGTAATTTTGTTTTTTGGTAGTGTCTTTGGTTTTGGTATCAGGGTGGTGGTGGCTTCATAGAATGTCTTTGGGAGTGGAACAGGGACACTCTTGCAGTCAATCTACTCTGGCAGCCTTGGAGCCACCTGACCTGAGTGCACTGTGACCTCCACACAGGAGGGTGGAGTCTGGACACAGAGCAAAGTGGGAGCCACAGTCACGGGGGTGGCGGGAATGGTCCTCAGTGTAGCGGAGTGCATGACGTCTACAAAGCCTGCTCTGCAGATTCTGCTCTGGGATGGGCGGTTATCAATCACGACTAGTCACAGGCATATATACCATGGCGCTACTGCAAGTTTAGTTTCAGAACACCTCAATACAGCAAATATCTCAGTAAGTCAAGTCACATAAAGTCTTTGGTTTCCCAGTGCCTGTGACAGGTTATGTTTATACTATACTACAGTCTGCTAAGGGTACAACAGCATTATGTCTAAAAAATGTACTTGTCTTAATTAAAAAATACTTTCTTGCTAAAAAATGCTAACCATCACCTGACTAGACTCAACTCTTGTTCAGTTTCTAGAATCCAGTGGTCACAACCCAGGAGCCCATGCCAGGGCAGCAGGCCATCTGCTCCTCACACCGGCCAGCCCAGCAGGTCTGTGAACCCCTGTGCAGAGCTGGGGCATCCCTTTTTATGACTTCAAACCAGCCTCCTGGCAGAAGGGGTTCTGAGAGTCAATTACCATGGCAAGTATTTCAGCTGGCAGGAATCCAAGAGTCAAGAGCAGCTGCCTGTCGGCCTTCAAGGGCCCCCACCCGAGATTTAATGGGCTTTATAGGCGCGCTGGGCGCTCGCCCCAGCAGTGGCGGCTCTGCGGCTTCGTGGCTGCTCCGACCCAGGGCTGCCTGCCATGAGGAAGTGCTGGGGCTTCACACACTTCTTGCTGACGTCTGAGCAGGACTCCCAGCTGTCCGCTGACCTCCGTGGATGGAGGCACAGGCAATCCTCTCAACCGGGGGGAGTTAAGCTGAGAAACACTCCATCCTCTCAGCTTCTCGTGGCCACAGCAGCTCTGGGCAGATGCGCCTGATACCAGAGGCCAGGGGCAGGGAAAGGGACTGCTGGAAAAGATGTTCAGATTTCTACAAGGGCCAGCAAGGAGCCCTGGTGGTTTGTGAGGAACTGTCAGAGGCTGGGACTGGGGCAGTGACACTCCTGGACAATATTCCGTGACCTGGTTCAGCTCACCCACAGAAATAACTGTGGTGCGTGGCGGGGGAGCACCATGGAGCCCCCTCGCCTCCCCCACAAAGCTCCATGAGTAGAGGGGTTAGAGAAACAAGGGAAGGAAAGAACTGGAAACACATGGGTGGGATGCAGGCTCCCCCACCCACCACCTGGGAGGCATGAGCCCCACCTCCCATGAGCTTCACTAGAGGTGCTGGGTCAGAGCCAGGGGACTCCAACAGGAGGCGAAAGTCAGTCAGGGCGGCGTGGTCAGGGATGAGGCCCGTGGCCACAAGGGCTTGCTGCACAAACCAAACACCAACGAGTTCATGAGAAGGTGCTGAATGAGGGGAACGAAGTCCCAGCACCATGGCTGGAGAGGCCAAGAAATGGCCTCTGGATGGTCCCCATTGGAAATGTTAACATCCAAAACATTCTGCTGTATCCGTGATGTGAAGATCAGCGAGACGCTGGATGGGAAATGCAGAACACCAAAGATGGAAAGCGGATCCTAAAATACTCAGTGAAGAGCTTTTGAGGAAAGACTGCCAACTTCTTCAGAAGAATGATGGAGGCCATAACAATGGGAGAAAATAAGTCAACATAATTGAATATCTGGAAAAACTATCTTTCAAAGAATAGGATGAAGTGAAACAAATTACAGAAAAAAAAATAGTTTTTTCTTTGCACTGGCAACAAAAGAAAAAATAGATCTCATGAAAATTGAAAATGTTTATGCATTTAAAAACAGTATAAACAGTAACAGGCAACTCATAGAATGGGAAAAAATATTTACAAATCACGTAATGATAACAGATGAACATCTAGAACATACAGAGAACCTCTGAAACTCAACAACAAAAATCCAATTTTAAAAAGGAGAAAAGGATTTGAATAGAGGTTTCTCAAAAAAATATGCAGATGGTTAATAAGCAAATGAAAAAGATGCTCAACATCACTAATCATTAGGAAATGCAAATGATAAAACCATAATGATATACCATCTTGTTACAATGACTACTATCAAAAGAAGAAAAAAAAAACAGAAAATAACAAGTGCTGACAGGGATGTGGAGGAATTAGAACCCTAACACTTTGCTAGTGGGAATATAAAGTGGTCCAGCCACTGTGGAAACCAGTGTATCAGTTCCTCAGAAAATTAAAACATTTACAGAATAACCATATGAGCCAGCAATTCCACTCCTGGGCGTGTGCCCAGAAGAACCAAAAGCTGGGTCTCAAAGAGGCATTGCACTCTCATGTTCATGATGTTTTCACAACAGCTGAAGGTAGAAGTACTCCAAGTTCTCCATCCACAGATGAATGGAAAAACAAATGTGGTCCATCTACACAATGAAAAACTAGTAAGACTTGAAAAGGAAAGGAATTCTGGTTCATGTGACAACATGGATGAACCTTAAGGACATTACGATCAGTGATAAAAGCTGGCCACAAAAGTAGAAATACTGTACGATCCACTTAGATGAGGTCCTTAAAGGAGTCAAATCCACAGAGACAGAAAGTAGGATGGGGAATGCCAGAGGCTGAGGGAAGGGGAGTGTTTAACGGGGACAGAGCTTCAGCTTCAGAAGATGAGGAAGTTCTGGCGATGGTAGCGGTGATTGCCGCACAACAGTATGAATGTACTTAATGCCACCGAACCTGCCACTTAAAAACGGCGGTAAGTTTTGTTCTGTGTATTTTACCACAATTTTGAAAAAATTAAAAGAAACAGAGTTTATCACAAAGTGAAAGTCTTTGAAGGGTTCAGTATTCCGTTTTTCAGAGTTCCTTCTCCTCCGTCTTTCCCAGGCCCCACCCTGCCTACTTGCTCTAATCTGTTTCCTGGGTTCCATCCTTTAACCCTGAACCCAATATCAGATTTCTCATCCTTTTATTAAAAGCTAAGCATTTAAAACACAACATCAAGAAAGTGAAAATAAATATTTTTTAAATATTAAAAGTAAACAGAGGGAATTCCCTGACATTTCGGCACTTTCACTGTCGTGGCCTGGGTTCAAACCCTGTTTGGGGAACTGTGATCCCTCAAACAAGCCGCATGGCCTGGCCAAAAACAAACAAAAAAAGTGAAAAGAAAACTCAGAATGGAAGAAAAATGTCTGCAAATCATGCATCTGATAATCGTGTACCTGTAATGTAGACAGAGCTCTTACAATTAAATAATGAAAAGACAAATGGGCAAAGGATCTGAGTAGATCTTTCTCCAAAGAAAACACATAGCCAGTAAGTGGCCAGTAAGCACATTAACATATGCGCAATGTCACAGGCCACCACGGAAACGCAAATCAAAGCCACAGTACACGACGTCACACCCCCGAGGATGGCAGTGGTCAAAAAGGCAGGTGATGAATAGTGTTGGTGAGAATTCAGAGGCACGGGGGCCCTCGTCCACTAATGGGGGTGTCAGTCGCCCAGCCACATTCTGCTCTCTGCAATCCCAAGGACTGTAGCCTGTCAAGCTTTTCTGCCCATGGATTTTCCAGGCAAGAATACTGGAGTGGGTTGCCATTCCCTTCTCCAGGGAACGTTCCCAAACCAAGGATCAAACCTACGTCTCCTGCACTGAAGGCAGCTTCTTTACTGTCTTAGCCTCCAGCAAAGCCCCCAGTGCACTAATAGTGGGAAGGTAAAATGGTGCAGACACTGGAAACCAGTCAGGCAGTTCCTTAAATTACTAAACATAGAGTTACCATCCGATCCAGCAATTCCACTCCTGGTTACGTGCCTACGAGAATGAGCGTATGTTCACGTGAAAACCTGTACACAAATGGGCACAGCAGTATTGTTCTTAAGTCAAGAACTGGAAACAAGTCAAATGCCCTTCAACTGATGGATGGATGGATACATCCATGCAGTGGAGCATCATTCAGACATCAGAGGAGTGAAGCATGACACAGGCTACCACAGACATGAACCTTGAGAACATGATACTAAGGGAAAGAAACCAAACACAAAAGGCCACGTATTGTGTGCCTGCGTTTGCATCAAGCGTCCAGAACAGGCAGATCTACAGAGACAGCAGATGAGCAGGGCAGGAGCTGGGGAGAAGGGGGCGCGAGTGGAAGCTACCAGGTGTGGGGGCTTTTCTGGGGTGATGACTGGGTTCTAAAAAGGACCGCAGTGGTGGCCGCACAGCTGTGACTAGGAACCCAAGCCTGGGGAGATGCACCACAGCACAGGAAACCAAGAAACCCTCTGTGAGCAGCGCTCACTCTCCAAAGCAGCGACAGTTCAGACAGACAACAGCACACACACGCATCCCATGCTCTTCATCTCTAGAAAACTGGTCTAGTCCCACTCTGTCCAGTGGAAACAGAAAATGAACTAGAAACATAGTTTTAAATTTTCTAATGGCCACACTTAAAAAGTTAAAAGAAACATGTAAAATTTAACACCATCTTAGGTAAGCCTGTCCACCCCATTATTATCACTTCAAACGTCAACATAAACAATTTTAATGAAGCTATTTTACATCCTGTGTGTTTTACACCAGCAGTCTCAGCTCAGGTGGCCCATCTAACTCTCCCAGCAGCAGAGCCTCCAGCAGTGAGAGATTCACTCTACATCCCCACAACAGATCAATTTGAGCAAAGCCAGAAAAAGGAATCTGTTGGCCAATTAACTGAAGGCCACAAGAGATCTTGTCTACTGGCGGGGCTGGGTCCAGGAGTTTCGTCTCTCTCTCTCTTCCCCTCGTCTCTTAGCTCCACACTTTGGAGCTGGTGTCACCCCTGCCCCCAAGGCACCCCACATTAAGGAGTATTCACTCTTTTCAGCAGTTTCAGGGAAAACAGTTGTTCCTGATGTGGCATGCTCAGCCTGATTGGCACGGATGCTCTGACTGGTCAGCTGGGGTCACAGCCTCGCTGGAGCACTCCCCTGGGTGTGGAGGGGGAGCAGCTCCCGAGACCAGGGACTCAGGCCACAGACAGAGCCCAGCACCTACACCCTAGCCCAGCACGGCCTCTGAGGTTGAAGATGCACACAGCACTGCTGGTGTCTTGTTAATGTAACTTCTTAATTGTCTGCAGCTTATTTAATCTTGCTTCCAAGCTTCTGCCCTACTGAGAAGTAGGAACAAACGTTAAACTTTCAAATATTTTAATCCAGTGGTGTTTAAGTGACCTCCTTTGGGGACTTTCGTGGTGGTCCATTGGTTAAGACTGCACCCTGCAATGCAGCGGACACAAGTTTGACGCCTGGGGGGTGGAATTAAGATACCGCATGTTGGGGAGCAACTAAGCCGCTGCCTGGCAACTGCTGAAGCCCGTGTGCCACGTGACTCAACTAAGACCAGAGGCAGCCAAATAAATACATATTAAAAATAAAATCAACAGTTTCCTTTGGGCAAATGTTAAGTCCCAGGTCATAGTTCAGCTCCCTAACAGGGCCCTTCCTCCTTTTATCTTCTTCCCACGATGGTGGTGGGGCCTGAGGCAAAGCTGACAAGGCTGCCTGACACTAGGGAGGCAGGTCTGCTCCTCTCTCGGCCTCCACTGGAAGTGCCTCACCCACTCAGGGACGTCCTGTACATCTGGATAGGTTGTGCACTGCATAACTCCACAGGGGTACCATCGATTTAGGCTACAGTGGACACAGATCTTCCCGAAGTGGTGTGCGCAGCAGCCCCATCCTGCTCACCTCTGGTCCTCGACCTCGGTCCTCACTGAATGTCCCGGCTTGGGGGCACCTGCAGCCCCTCTGCAGCGACTCCAGAAGCCGCTCTGCTGCCCGCCCTGCTCAGCAGCCTCCTCTTCCGGACCCCAGGCTCCTTCCTGCAGCTGGCGGCCCCCCAGCACCTCTGTGCCTCGGCCAGGCTCGCTGGACAGGGGCGCTATCCCCCAGCCCCTCATTCTGCCCCTTCCTCACCAGGTGGGGTAGGGGCCTCCCTGCCAGCCCCCAACCCCTTGCCTGAGTCCTCGTCGGTGGAACTCCAGTGCTAGCGGCACTGCGGTCAGCCTGAGAGGCGCTCTAGGATCCCGGCCCTCGAGACAGCCCTGCCCTGCAGGGCACCATCAGCCCGCAGGGTCGCCTACAGCTGCTCCCCTCTGTGTGGCCCAGGAGGCGGGTATTGAGTCCAAGAGCCGCGCTCCTAGTTGGGAGAGCCCTTCCCCAGAGACTTGAGAGGAACGTGTCCCTCAGAAAATCAACTCACACAAGGAAGGGAAAAGGGGCTCCTTCTCGCACTACAGCTCCGCGGCCCAGCCCCACCCCGTCCCCTTAGCATCACACCTGGGACTCGTGTCCCGGAGAGACTGGGCCTCAGGGGGGCCGGGCGGAGGGGAACGGGGTAGCGTCCCACCTGGGGGCCGATGGACGAGGCAGCAAGGGCCGGTGGGCCGCGGGGAAGACGCCTGGCTGGAGACAGTGTGAGAGCTTCGGGGCTCAGACTGCAGTCCACAACGCTGAGGCGTTCTCCCAGCCAGAGGCGAAAGGCGGTGACACGCGACCGGAAGGAAGTCACAAGACTCGAAGGAAGCCACGCGCCCGGAAGCGGAAGTGCGGGATGGGGCCGCGGCTTGGGCCCAGCGCGTGGTGTTCGGCACCCTGGAGGAGCCTCGAAAGGGTCCCGCGGCCTCCAGGTACGATTGAGGACCCGCGCTCCTTGCTTCCCAAGGAGCCTAGCACAGCCTCTGCTTCTCTCGGGGCCCGGGCCCCCCACTCAGCCTGGGCCACCTTTGGCCTCGCATGCTGCTGACCCAGCCTCTGCTCCTTGGTGGAGCAGGGCCTCCCAAGTCACCCTGGCCCGAGGGGCGCTGCTTCTCCCCAGGTGGCCCTGTCTGTCCAGCTGGCCGCCACCACAGGCCCCCGTGTGCAGTCACCGGGCTGTTCGCAGGCGTTGTTACCTGAACCCTGCCTCCCCATCGCAACGGCTTCGTGCAGAGCTTGGCACGCAGAAGGGCTCAGCTCAGCGTGCTGGAGCCTTCACGCCGGCCACCAGACACCCCCACCCCATGCGCTGCCCGGCGCCGCAGGGGAGCACTGGCCTTGGCAGTCAGGGCTAAGAGCCTGGATGCTCCCGCATGAACGACAGTCAGATGGTGCCGCCCCCCGCCCCACCCCATCCCGCTTGATTTGAGCGCTGCTGATTGCGCCCAAAGACCCGCGCCTGCTTTCACGTGCCCACCGGCGGGCTGGGGCCCCCGGCAGGGCTGATTGCGCCGGAAAGCTGGAGGGGACAGAGCTATGCGAACAGGCCACGTCACACCCCAAATGGGACCGTGTTTGCTAAATTTGTTTCCGATGCAATTTCATGCTGATTACACTGATTTCTCTGGTGATTGAGCCTGGCGCTGAGCTCGCTGCCCCGCAGACCGGCTGTCAGGATGGGCCCGTTTTTGGAGCAGGAGGTACTGATGGTGATTTATGGGCCACTGTCAGTAGTCTCCGGGCGGAGATGCTGAAGGCATCCTGGAGGCTACCGGCTTCTCTGGGGACCACTCCTGCCACGTGGCCGACTTTTAGTCCCCGAAGGCCACTCCCCACCATGCCCCTCAGCTTTCCTCTGTCTGAGTGGCTGTGAGCTCCACACCAGTTCACCTGGCCAGAACGGTGGCTGAACCAGGAGGGGACCATCAGCCTCATCACTGTCGTCACCTGGCTCGGCCTGCGGGTCATGCACAGGCAGAGGTGCAGCTCGCTCTCTGGGGTCCGTCACACCCTTCCTGTTCTGACACAGGCGGGGGCCCAGGTCAACAGGACCCTCTGGATGGGGCTCAGGCCCTAGTTTAACTCTCAGCTGAGATGCCCAGGTGGCCCCGGGGCCAGGTGTGATGCTGGGGCCCCCCCCCTCAGGGCCCACTGCAGAACAAAGGGGATGGTCCTGGGGCCCTGCTGCAGTCACCCCTGAGGGCAGGAGCCTTGACACCCCGGGAAATGCTGCTCAGAGCAGGGGTGGGGTGGGGGAGGTGGGATTGGCTGGCTGTTGTGCTGCCACCCTAGACCCCTCCCAGCAAGGAAAACCCGGAGCCATGAGTTTTAGCAAAAATGTTTACTCTCCTTAATGTGTGTGTATTTACAAGTACTAAATCTGAGACAGTAAAATAGGAAATAGCCGTGTATTTACACAACCTGCAAGCCTAGCGCCGTCAGCCACGCCGCCCCTGGGAGAGGCAGCGACTGAGGGGCCACTCAGGCCGCCGAGCGATTGCTCTTCTTTTGGGTGGGGGCTCTGCGGCGTTAAAGGACAGCTAATTGTGGGCTTCGTCTTAAAAATATCTCTCTCTCTAAATATATCTATTCTAGCTTGTGTAGCACCAACGGCGTGAGCTCTCAGCTCCAGCACTGGGGGGAGAGCCAGGCAGGGCTCGCTCAGCAAGGGCAAAGCAGGGGTGGTGGGCCTCTCCCGTGGGCCGGGCCGGGCCCGGGTCAAGGAGTGTGGGCAAGCTCGAGGTATATGGAGAGGCCAGGCTCCCGACCGTGGCCGAGCCATCCCTGGCGCTCCTGAGAGGCGTGCGGGCGAGAGCGAGGGAGGCAACCCAGGGCAGCAGGCAGTAGCAGCAGAGTCCCGGCAGACAGGCGTTCTGGCCCAGCCCCCCGGCCCCAGGACTGCAGAGGGGCCCCCGGGGCCGCCTCTGCACAGAGCAGGGCTCCATTCCGTGCCCTGGCTGCCCTCGGGCCAGAGCTGGGCTCGGAGTCAGAGTGCCGGGCCGGAGGACATGGAGGTGCCAAGGGCGAGACAGGCCGAGGACTCGGCCTGACTCCTGCCCGGGGAAGGAGGTGCGGCCGTGCTGCCGGTGGACGGCAGGCTCAGGTCGGTGATTGGCTCGCGTGTAAACAGACAGCGCTAAAGTGCTCGCCCCGACCCGCCTGGGTGCTCTGCCGCGCCGGGCAGCGCTGGCGGCTCCCCACTCCTGCATCCCCACCGCCCGGACTGCCAACCCGACCGCATGGGGGGCGCGAGGACCAGGGAGGCCTAGGGAGGGGGTGGGGACTGGATTCCGAAGAGGGCGGTGCCGGGGGCCAAGGAGCCCCCTGGCCGGAGTGGGGCTGGAAGAACGGGGGCTTCGATCAGAAGCAGCCTCAGGGAAGACTCGGGGGGAGAGGCCCACACAGGAACCGGCGCCTCCCTGACCTGAGCGCCTGCTGGACACCCACCGCGTGGGGGCCCGAGCCCTGCTCAGCGCCCGTGGGGCCTGGGGGCCTCTGACCCCCAGTTCCAGGAGCTTCCTGAGTCAGGAGGTGGCGGACTTCACCCCTCCTCCCGCGGGGGAGCAGCTGCTCAGCTGACGGAGGCTCTCGGGCGGGCTCACGCCGCGTCGGGGAAGGCGCGGGGCCGGCCACAGTTAGCTGTCCCTTAAAAATCCGCGGAGATCTGTAGTACCGTCGAAAAAGTGAATTGAAAAGGGAACGGGCCACTGCCTTCACAAGTGACTGATTAATTAAAAAACATGAAAAAAGGGGCCTAACAACCTCTAGTATTCAACACTTGCAGTTTTAAAAAGATCAAGTCATACTAAACGCTAGCACAGTCATGCAGGAATCCACGGCCTGCCTCTGGGAAGCTCTCGGCCGAGCAGTCTGTCCTCACGTCAACACGGAGACAGGCTGCCCCGCAGGTGGACGCGGAGACCCTGCGCTCCAGCAGGAGACGCTGGTCACGCCGGCCACGCCCATTTGGCTCAGCTGTCCCGGTGCCTCGGCTCATACTCTAAATTGTAAAATTCCTCCTCCTCCAGTTAACTGTACAGGACCCCACTGGGGCTGGAGACAGGCAGAGCCACATATATATATATATATATATATATGTATATATATGTACAGGTTTTTTAATTAAAAATGTGTACTCTTGCTAGCTGAGGGCAGGGTGGGCAGCCCCGACCTCCAAGCCCTCTGGTCACTGCATCCTGCTCCTGGCCAGGCCACTGGGTATGGTCCGAGGCCCCCACAGCTCCAGCTGTCCACGCACAGCAGGACTCCCCTGTTCCCCTAAAAAACGAGCAACGTCCCCCAAGTGCCCCCCCTCCAAGGGGCCAGCACGCTGCTGAGGGGCCACACTGAAGCCGCGGGAAGGCAGGTGGGAGGCTGGGGGGTGGGCAGGAGGCTGATCAGGGCGGCTCCGGGGCCCTCCACAGCAGAGAGCTCAGCCCGGGGCAGGGCAGGTTTCAGGGGGGAATAAATAAGGGGAACGTGCACTCACAGCCCAGAGCCCCAGGCCCCAGTGGCTCCCAGAGGCACAGCCCTGAGGACAGAAGGGGACCCGAGTCCTTCCAGAAGTCACCTGGGCCCTGCGTGGAGCCGTCCTGCAGCCCCTCCATAGGAGGGAGCTGGGGGCCTCTCTCTGGGCGAGGTCGACGCGGCGCTCCGGCCTCGACCGCGGAGAGCACGCGGTGAATCGAGGATGGCGGTGGCGGTGGGACGCCGGGACGTGGCAGGTGGGTGGCGCTGGCCCAGGACGACTTCAGCTCCCCGCGGAGGGGCCCTGGGCGTGCTGCCTCCCCACCCAGGCCGCCAGCCAGGCCCAGCCCTCAGATTCTGCCCAGGAGGCGGGCACAGTGGCCCGCCCAGCCCCGGGCCTGGCCCGCTGGCCTCGGCAGCCCCCTGCTGTCCTGAGGGGGCCGGGCCACACCTGGGCTCCCCGGCCCCCTGCAAACAGCTCTGAGCGCGGGGAGGGCTGCAGACACCGCCTCACCCACACCAAGAAGAGCCGGGACTCCACAGGCGGGAAGGGGACACGGGGGCCAGGGGCCAGGGCCGCACACCTGGCCCCAGCGCAGGACCCCGGCACGGCAGGCGAGGCTGCCTCCGTGGACCTCCCAGCTTTGGCTGCCGGGTGGAGGCCGCCACCAGGGTCCTCTCACTCACTGCCACTGGCCAGGCGGTTGGGCCAGGGGCTCAGCTGCTCAGGGCCATGGTGTCCACCACCTGCTCCAGCCTACCGCGGAGCCGCTGCCGCCGTGCCTGCTCATCCTTCTCCAGGGCCGTCAGGATCTGCAGGGGCAGGGAGGCGCCTCAGGCGGGCTCCGGGGCCACACACGGTGCCCGCGGCCAGAGCCTGAGGGACCTGGGCTTGGAGCCAGGACCCCCAGGTCCCCAGGGTCTCCTAACCCCCTTCCCCTGAAACCATCCAGACAGGGCTCGGGTCCCCTGCCAGCCCTGCAGGCCCCCCGGGGCGCAGTGTCTGAACTACCAGTGCTCTGTCCTGTGGGCAGGCAGCACCCCCCCCAGCGGCCATGTTGCCCTCCTCACCCTCCCCCCGCAGCCCCTGTCTCTATGCCCCTCACTGAGCCCCACCCCAGGTCACGGAGGGCTCTCCTCCCCCGGCAGCTCCTGCCCGCTGGCCCCGGGCTCAGCACAGCCCCTTCTCTGCTCTGGGCTCCCTCCCTGAGCCCCCTCCTCCGGGCTTAGCTGACTGTCCCCTGGCTCTGCTGCCTCCCCCAGGTCCGGCCCTGTGGCCAAGTCTCCGGAGCCGACGGCTCCACCCTCTCAACCCAGGGAACCAGGTTCCTGACCCTCCCCCTCTCCCACCCCACCCTACTTCTTGACATGCCCGCCCCTACCTCCAGCCCCTGGCAGTCAGGTTCCGTGTGCCCGGGAGAAGCCCACACCCCTGACACCCACACACCCCACAGCCAAGGCCACCCTCCTCCCGGGAGGCTCTGCAGCAGGCCTGCCCTGGCCTGAGGTCTGGGCCTCAGCAGTGCCCGGGGGGCTCTCTAGCCTGTGGCTCAGTCCTCCATCCCCAGCGTCTCAGGGAGGCCCAGCGCCCGCCCGCAGCAGCAGAGCCGGTATGAAGGCCGAGGACACCGGGCCTGTCCAGCAGTCCGGGGCAGAGAGTCTGCACTGACCTCGTCCTTGTACTTGGTGATGTACGAGTAGATCTCGTGCAAGGCGCTCATGCTGTTGAACTGGCTCAGGTGCAGCCGCGACTGCTCGGCCAGGTAGGCGCTCATATCCTGGTCGCTGATGGCGGGCATCTTGGCTATGTCAGCGTAGTACCTGCGGCGGTGGGCTTGTGAGCTAGGGCCCGGCTCGCCCGCTCTGCATCGGCCCCGCCCCCCCGGCCCCGCCCCGGCTCCTCCCCCCCCCGGCCCCGCCCCGGCTCCTCCCCCTCTGCATCCTCAGCCCGGACCCCTGCGTACCCCCGCCCCCCGCGTAACCCTGGCCCGGCCCCCGCCCGGCCCCGCCCCCTCTGCGTCCTGCCCACCCCTGAGGCCCCGCCCCTGCTGCCCCGCCCCCGGCCCGCGCCCACCTCTCCACCCAGCTCTTGTAGTTGGGGATGTCCTTGGCGTAGAGCAGCTTGTTGGAGGGCGAGTCCTTGCCCAGCTTGTGCTCCGACGTGGAGCAGGAGTCCATGAAGGTCTGGGCCACCACCGACAGGCAGGCGTCCGTGATGCTGCTCTTGTGGATGTCGAACACGAACTGCGGGTTCTTGATCACGTTCACCCAGAAGCGCAGGGGCAGGCTGCGGGCAGGCGGGCGCACGCAGCGTCAGAGGGGCCTCGGCCACCCCCGGGGCGCGGCAGGAGGGGCTGACCTGTGGCCTCCCCGTCCTCCTGGCTCCAGCCTACGCAGCGACTGTGGAGCTCCACGCAGCTGGGGAGACGGGCCCAGAGAGCCCAGCAGTGAGGGCTGCACCCCCTGCCCACAGTCCCAGGGTGAAGGGTGCACACCCAGAGGTGCTCTCGCCTGGGGTCATTCGTGTGCACAGACAGGGTCCTCCAGGCCTCAGTGCCTGTTCAAGGCCCACTTAGTTCCCTTGTTCCTGCCCACACAAGTGTTGGTAACAAGACCAGGAAGGGCTCCCGGAGACAGCTGACCTCCGAGCCCAAACGCCAACCTATTTGACAGCCACTAGCCAGGTTAATGGCACCCCACTCCAGTACTCTTGCCTGGAAAATCCCATGGATGGAGGAGCCTGGTAGGCTGCAGTCCATGGGGTTGCGAAAAGTCAGACATGACTGAGTGACTTCACTTTCACTTTTCACTTTTACGCACTGGAGAAGGAAATGGCAACCCACTCCAGTGTTCTTGCCTGGAGAATCCCAGGGATGGGGTCGCACAGAGTCGGACACGACTGAAGTGACTTAGCAGTAGCAGTAGCAGTAGCAGCCGGGCTGCAATTCATGGGGTCGCAAAGAGTCGGACACGACTGAGTGACTGAACTGAACTGAACTGAGCCGGGCTAAAACCTCTAACCTTAGTGACACCTCTAGTGTGTCACTAAGCTAAAAATTCAGGTGCTTGGCTGCACCAGTTACGTCAGATACTCCCAGCGGCAGGTGGCCACATGGCCGGCACATACCTGGAGCCTTCTGTCATTCCAGGAATGCCCCTGGACAATGCTGACCTACACGATGCTGCCTCCCCCACGCCCTGTGGACCCCCTCGAGGTCTGTGGGCAGCAGAGATGGAGATGAAGGCCCAGGTGGGCTCACTCAGAGGCTTGGGGAGCGGCAGCACGCAGATCCGAGGGCGCTGGCAGGGGTCAGGGCACGAGGAGGAAGAGGCCAGAGGCACAGAGCTTCTGAGGAGCAGGCCCGCCCTGGCGGGGCGCACCGGCCGCTACGGAGGTGAGAGCCCGACCGAAAGTAGCTGCTGGCCTGGGGGCCGGGGCTGGGAGGGGGTCACCATCACTGTTACCCTCACTGCTGTAGGCAGCACCAGCCGGGCCCCCGAGCCATGTGTCACACAGAAGACCATACCTGCACACGGTCCTGCAAGCCCAGTGACACGCGAATACACGTGCGCACACACACCCACGCCCCCACAAGATGGGCGGCAGACCCTCCTGATGGGTGAGTCAGGGAGGCCCACGTGGAGGGGGTCGGCCCCGCCCCGCCCGCCGTACCAGTTGCTTTTCCAGGTATGGCGCACGTCCGCGTCGTGGATCTGGTGCTGGTCGGCCTGCTCATCCAGAAAGTCGAACATGTACTTGATGGCCAGAGGCAGGGCCGAGCCGCGGTGCGCCGTGCTGAAGATGGTCTCAAACAGGTCGTCCACGAACTTCTGCAGCGTGCCCTGGCGGCGGGGCGGGGGCGGGGCACAGCTCAGGGCCCGCCCCTCCCAGGCCCTCTCTCACCGGCCCGGCCCGCCCCTGCCCAGCCCCGCCCCCACCTTGGTGGCCAGCAGCCGCGTCAGGTAGATCTCCGAGACCATCTTGCTGCCGCGGTCGCCCTCGCGCTGGTCCAGGTGGTCGTGGTTCTTGACCAGATGCCACAGCTTGGTGCCGCTCTCCAGGTCGGGTGTGATCATAGGCGTGCGCGAGCGCAGGCTGTCGGGGCTACTGGCCGTGCGCAGCATGCTCTCTGCGGGCACCGCACCGTCAGCTACGGCGTCCAGCACCCTCACCCGCCCGCCCGCCCGCCCGCCCACCTGGGGCCCCTGGCTGAGCCTTGGTGTCCCCATCTGAAAACTGGGGGGACAGTGATGCCCTGGGACGACACATGTGATGGCCGTGAGGAGCCCGTGCTGCCAGGGAGAGGCCAAGTGGCCCAGGGACGGGCCATGATTAAGCCGGCCCAGGCAGCCCCCACAGTGCCTGGGGCAAGGGTCCCGTCCTCGTCAGCGGCCTGCCCCTGCCCCTGCCGGCCGGCCCTCACCGTATCTGCTGAGGGACTTGGTGAAGGTGGACGAGTTGGAGATGTTGTAGGCAGACGTCTGCTTGGGCACCAGGGCCACCGAGGACCCATCTGTCACCTGCGGACGGAGGACCAGGTGATGTGGGAACCACCATCCGGAGCCAGTCTCTCCCCTAGACCCCAGCCTCCCGGACCCGGGCACCTCCAGGGCGGTAGGCCCATGCCGCGGGCGGCTCACCTGGTAGTGCGCCAGCGTGTTGAGCCTCTTCCAGTCGTTGTCGATCTTGGTGGTGACGTCCTCGTCCTGCAGGATGATACGGGCCATGCGGCCCTGCCGCCACTCTGCGGGGGAGGGGAGGGTCCCGGCGCCCTGAGTGGACGCTGGGCAGCAGAGGGGCAGGCCCCGCCTCCGGTCCACGTCCTGTCCGCGCAGAGCTGCAGCCCCACACCCCATCCCAGGTGGCCCCAGGGCTCCTGTGTGTGCCCTCCTCCCAGCCTGGCGCTCAGGCCTCCCTCCACCGCCCAGCCTTGTCCACTATGAAACCAGACCGGCCCCGACCAACTCCTCTCCACTTACCCTCCCTCCTTATCCTCCTGGTGAGCCAGTGAGCCCCCAGCTCCAGGTGCAAATGGGACCCCACCTTCCACCACCCTGGGGAGGAGACTGCGGAGCCCGCCCAAGATCACAGCCTTGCCCTCCCACCATCTGGGCCAGCACCCCTCCCGGGCTCACCCAGGTCCATGTCCCCAGCCTTGGGCCGTTGGGAGTAGGGGACGCCCTTGTACACGGCGTCCAGCAACTTCTCCTTGACCTGCGTCACCGTATCACAGTTCAGCCCCTTCACTGGCACCTCAGGCGCGTTCTCATTCTCAGGGTTCACGCAGTTCAGGGTCTGAGGGATGGGAGAACGCGAGGTCAGCTCCCTACGCCTCACTGGGCGGTGGGCCGGGGAAGGGTGGGGGGACATGAGTGGGCGGGGTTTGAGGCGCGTGGGTGGGTTTTGGGGTGCATGGTGGGCAGATGGGTGGGGTTTGCGTGAGTGGCGGGCGGGCGGGCGGGGTTTGGGGGTGAGTGGCGGGTGGGCGGGGTTTAAGGATGAGTGGCACGTGGGGAGGTTTGGGACGCGTGGCGGGCGGTGGGTGGGGTTTGGGGCGTGTGGCGGGCAGTGGGCGGGGTTTGGGGCACGTGGCAGGCCCCCCATTGCCCCCTTTCGCACCAGCGTCTTGTAGTCAATCTGCTGCCGGATGAGCTTGTCCTCGCTCAGCGAGTACCGCGCCTCGCCCGTGATGGCGTCAATGGGGCCCTTCTCCATCTGCTGCTTGATGGCGCAGTAGAGCATGAAGAGCGGCTCCCCTGCGCACTCCTGCGGGCACCAGGCCAGGGGTGTCAGGCTCCAGCCCTGCCCCGGCCTCGGCCCTGCCGGAAGGGCGACTCGGCCCACCCGAGAACCCCGCTCCCAAAGCGCAAGGAGGATGTGAACAAAGCACTTGACCAGAGACCGTCCCCCTGGTGGGTCTGAAACCCCCAGAGAAAAGGTCAGCAGGGGCCCCGGTGGATAGGCAGCCTGGTGTGGAAAGACCGCGGGCCCAGCCTCACTCTTGCCCAGAGCCACCAGTGCTGCTGGCGGAAGAGGCCAGGCCGGGCACCAACACAGGGTGTGACCGTCGCCCACAGGAGGTCAGGGACCCCCTGCCCCTCCGTCCGCTGCTCCAGAGCATGCAGTCAACACAGTCCGTAGCAGACACTTGCCTGGTGCGCCTGGGGGTCTCTGCGCTGCCCGACCCCCTCCCATGTCCTGCTGTTCCCCTGCCACCCAGCACGCCCCACCTCCGGGCCTCCACTGGCCACCAGGGCTCCGCCCCTCTGGTCTTCCCGCTCCCGAGGACCCCCCTGCGGACCCCACCCTCTCGGGCCTTCCCCCCGCCCCCTGGACCCCACCCGAGGTGCCTCTCAGAAAGGCTCTCCTGGACCCTGACCCTGGCGCTGGCCCTCATTGCTGTCCTGGGGCGTCCACACCCCCAGGCTCTGATGCCCCTGTAACTGGTCTTGCGTGCTTCCCTGCCATCTCCCCTCTGGGGTGGAAGCCGCCCAAAGGCCAGGCCAAGTGTGGAGCTCCTGTCACATCCTCACTGCGGGGTGGGGGTCAGGGGGGTCTCTACAGACACCGCTGGACAACAGGCACCATGAAGGAACAGCTGTTGGGGAAGGGCTCCCGGCTCCAGCTGAGTCCCTGCCTGGGCCAGACACAGAGCCTCCGGCTCGGCGGCCCTGGGGCCTGGGGGCGAGTGAGGCACGGGCAGATGGCTGCCCAGCCCACTTCAGCTCCCCGGCCCCTGGCCCCCTGAACAGCAGCCCAGCCCCGAACCGGGTGCTCCCGCCTTTGATCAGGCAGTGTGATTAAAGAGACAGCTGCCCAGGCGCGGCCGTGAGCGCAGATCGCCCCTCAACCTTCCATCCGACAGCACGCCCGTCTCTCAAGGTGTTTTGTCTGCAAACTTGGCTTCATAGCGTCGTAAACATAAAACAGCTCGAGGACATGAAGTCTCTCTAACACACACGAGCACATCACATGGGCTGCAAACCACCACGTTTTACAGGAAGCGGCCAGGCCTGTTCGTGCTGCCCTCCTGCTGTGTGCTGAGCCACCTGCCCAAGACCAGCCCGCACAGCCCCCCTCTCCGGACCTTGCGTCCGCCCCTGGGCCTCCGGTCTCCGTTTGGCTACCCCCCACCCCGCCTCCATGCCTCTGCTCACCCCACACAGCCCTATCCCCGCCCTCACTGCCACCCCCTCCTGTCCGCGCCCTGCAGCCCAGCAGGCCTGTCCTGACCACTGAGCTGCAGTGGCCAGCCTCAGCCCCCAGCACAGACGACAGGAAGCCCCACCATCTTCCCCGACGTGTGACCCTGCTGAGGGCCGAGGCTACGTCCACTCGGTCACGCAGAGAGGACCAGGCCCGGGGCGCCTGTCACTCGGTCACGCAGAGAGGACCAGACCCGGGCCGCCTGTCGTGGGGTCATGCAGAGAGGACCAGGCCCGGGGCGCCTGTCACTCGGTCACGCAGAGAGGACCAGGCCCGGGCTGACTGTCGCGGGGTCACACAGAGAGGACCAGGCCCGGGGCACCTGTCACTTGGTCACACAGAGAGGACCAGGCCCGGGGCGCCTGTCACTTGGTCACACAGAGAGGACCAGGCCCGGGGCGCCTGTCGCGGGGTCACACAGAGAGGACCAGGCCCGGGGCGCCTGTCACTTATTCACACAGAGAGGACCAGGCCCAGGGCGCCTGTCGTGGGGTCACACAGAGAGGACCAGACCCGGGCCGCCTGTCACTTGGTCACACAGAGAGGACCAGGCCCGGGCCGACTGTTGCGGGGTCACACAGAGAGGACCAGACCCGGGGTGTCTGTCACTCAGTCACGCAGAGAGGACCAGGCCCGGGGCGCCTGTCACTCGGTCACACAGAGAGGACCAGGCCCGGGCCGCCTGTCGTGGGGTCACGCATAGAGGACCAGGCCTGGGCCGCCTGTCACTCGGTCACACAGAGAGGACCAGACCCGGGCCGCCTGTCGCGGGGTCACCCAGAGAGGACCAGGCCTGGGCTGCCTGTCGCGGGGTCACGCAGAGAGGACCAGGCCTGGGCCGCCTGTCGCGGGGTCACGCAGAGAGGACCAGGCCCGGGGCGCCTGTCACTTATTCACACAGAGAGGACCAGGCCCAGGGCGCCTGTCGTGGGGTCACACAGAGAGGACCAGACCCGGGCCGCCTGTCACTTGGTCACACAGAGAGGACCAGGCCCGGGCCGACTGTTGCGGGGTCACACAGAGAGGACCAGACCCGGGGTGTCTGTCACTCAGTCACGCAGAGAGGACCAGGCCCGGGGCGCCTGTCACTCGGTCACACAGAGAGGACCAGGCCCGGGCCGCCTGTCGTGGGGTCACGCATGGAGGACCAGGCCTGGGCCGCCTGTCACTCGGTCACACAGAGAGGACCAGACCCGGGCCGCCTGTCGCGGGGTCACCCAGAGAGGACCAGGCCTGGGCCGCCTGTCGCGGGGTCACGCAGAGAGGACCAGGCCTGGGCCGCCTGTCGCGGGGTCACGCAGAGAGGACCAGACCCGGGCCGACTGTCGCGGGGTCACACAGAGAGGACCAGACCCGGGGCGCCTGTCACTCGGTCACGCAGAGAGGACCAGACCCGGGCCGACTGTCGCGGGGTCACACAGAGAGGACCAGGCCCGGGGCGCCTGTCTCTCGGTCACGCAGAGAGGACCAGAACCGGGCCGACTGTCACGGGGTCACACAGAGAGGACCTGTCGCGGGGTCACACAGAGAGGACCAGACCCGGGGCACCTGTCGCTCAGTCATGCAGAGAGGACCAGGCCCCGGCCGACTGTCGCTCGGTCACACAGAGAGGACCAGACCCCGGGTGCCTGTCACTCGGTCACACAGAGAGGACCAGGCCCCGGCCGACTGTCGCAGGGTCACACAGAGAGGACCAGATCCTGGCCGCCTGTCACTCGGTCACACAGAGAGGACCAGGCTGGGGTGCCTGTCACTCGGTCACGCAGAGAGGACCAGGCCCGGGCCGCCTGTCGTGGGGTCACACAGAGAGGACCAGATCCTGGCCGCCTGTCACTCGGTCACGCAGAGAGGACCAGGCCTGGGCCGACTGTCGCAGGGTCACACAGAGAGGACCAGGCCCGGGGTGTCTGTCACTTGGTCACGCAGAGAGGACCAGACCCGGGGCACCTGTCACTCGGTCACAGAGAGGAACAGACCCGGGCTGCCTGTCACTTGGTCACACAGAGAGGAACAGACCCGGGCCGCCTGTAGCGGGGTCACACAGAGAGGACCAGGCCCGGGCCGCCTGTCAGGTCACGCAGAGAGGACCAGGCCCGGGCCGCCTATCGCGGTTTCCACGGCCGCTGCCTCGTCTACTGTGGAGCACCAACCGCAGGAACAGCAGGCCCACCTGCCAAGCCTTCGGGTTTGTCGAGGAAAGTCAGACACACGTTGGGGTTGGAAAACCTCCCAGTTCTAAAACGCAGGTAACCCACCGAGCTGCTCACAGCCCCAGTGAGGCCCACCTTGACCCATGTCCAGCCGCCCACAGGCTCTATGTCCCGGTCCAAGAATAACCCGGCTCCCCAGGGCCGGTCTCCGGGGCTTGGAGGGAACTGTCTGGGCAACAACACGTGGAAGCCCAGGTGGCTGCCCCCTCCTCAGCACAGGGTCGATGGGACCCCGCCTTCCCTGCCAGGCACCTCCTCAGGCTGGGCCAGCGCTAGGGCTGGACACAGACGCCCTGCCCAGGGGCTCCATCTGAGCCTCGGTCTGGGCCACAGGGACCGCATGAACCCCACAGGGCCTGTACCTCCACC